>NW_022589723.1:37630426-38283931 GCF_004348235.1 Phoca vitulina | reverse complement strand
TGTGAATGAATATATATATATATATATATATATATATATATATATATATTTATATATAAATATATATGCCAGCTTTCATATATATTCATATACATATAAATATAATATATATATATTTCAACCTCTTACAGACAACTCAATAGGCAAAAGATTTGAACAGACACTTCGCAAAGGAAGATATAGTAATGACTAATAAACACATTAAAAGATACTCAACATCATTATCAGAGAAATGTAAATTAAAATCACAAGATACCAGTACATACCCATTAGGTTGGCTAAAATTAAAAAGACTGGGCAAATACCAAGTGTTGCCAAGGATATGGAGCAACTGGAATACTCATGCATTGCTGGTCAATGTATAATAGCACAACTACTTTGGCAAACAGTTTGGCAGTGTCTTATAACGTTTTCTTATACCACTTACCATACTACCTGGCAATTTCACTCTTAGGAATCTACCCAAGGGAAATGAAAATATGTGTCTCTACAAAAACCTGTACACTAATGTTCATAACAGCTTTAATCATAATAGCCTCAAACTAGAAACAACTCAAATGTCCATGAACATGTAACTGGATAAACAATTTGTAGAATATTCATGCACTGGAATACAACACAGAAACAAAAGAGAATGAGCTACAGGTGCAAGCAATAACATGGGTGAATCTCAAAAGCATACTGAGTGAAAAAACTAAACATGTAAAAGTTCATACTATATGATTCTGATTATATGGAAATTTGGAAAATACAAATTTAATCTATACTAACAGAAAACAGAGCTGGAGCTATCTAGGATTAGATGTGGGGGGATATTTATAGGGAAGGGGCATCCTTTTGAGGGTAATAAAAATAGTTTACATATTGACTGTGGTGGGGGAAGTTACCCAAATGCCTTTTATTATATATAATGGGTGGGGAGACTGCTGCCAAAACCTTCCTAGAATCCTAGACTGACTTTTGAGAAACAAGTTTAAGTTATTGGGTAAAGAAGCAGGTGGTATAACACATGTGAAGGCAGAGAAGCAAGAAATAACAGGACATGATCCAGGAAGTGCAAACTGTTCCATATATGGTGGAATATATGGCGGTGCAAGAGAGAAGGCTGGAGAGAGAGGTAGATTCTTTGAAAAGGGTCTTTTCTGCTAAGTAAAAAGTTTGTAACTATCAGAACGATCATATAATTTTTCAATATTCTGTCAATGTGGTTGAAATACGTTGATTTTGTTTTTTAAGATTTTGTTTATTTATTTGACAGAGAGAGACACAGCGAGAGAGGGAACACAAGCACAGGGAGCAGGAGAGGGAGAAGCAGGCTTCCTGCCAAGTAGGGAGCCCGATGCAGGGCTCGATCCCACGACCCTGGGATCATGACCTGAGCTGAAGGCAGATGCTTAATGACTGAGCCACCCAGATGCCCCAAATACATTGATTTTTTTTATATTAGAAAAAAAATATATTTTAGAGACTTCTTTCCAAATATGTAGAAAATTACCTCACTCTCTTAATAACTCCATTATTTTTTTGTAGTGTTCCATGATTCATTATTTGCGTATAACACCCAGTGCTCCATGCAGAACATGACCTCTTTAATACCCATCACCAGACTAATCCATCCTCCCACCCCCTCCCCACTAAAACTCCCAGTTTGTTTTTCAGAGTCCATAGTCTCTCATGGTTCATCTCCCCCTCCTATTTCCCCCCCTCATTCTTCCCCTCCTGCTATCTTCTTCTTCTTCTTCTTCTTTTTTTTCAACATATATTATTTGTTTCAGAGGTAGAGATCTGTGATTCAAAGTCTTGCACAATTCACAGCGCTCACCATAGCACATACCCTCCCCAGTGTCTATCACCCAGCCACCCCATCCCTCCCACCCCACCCCCCACTCCAGCAACCCTCAGTTTGTTTCCTGAGATTAAGAATTCCTCATATCAGTGAGGTCATATGATACATGTCTTTCTCTGATTGACTTATTTCACTCAGCATAATACCCTCCAGTTCCATCCACGCCGTTGCAAATGGCAAGATCTCATTCCTTTTGATGGCCGCATAATATTCCATTGTATATATATACCACCTCTTCTTTATCCATTCATCTGTCGATGGACATCTTGGCTCTTTCCATAGTTTGGCTATTGTGGACATTGCTGCTATAAACATTGGGGTGCATGTACCCTTTCGGATCCCTACTTTTGTATCTTTGGGGTAAATACCCAGTAGTGCAATTGCTGGATCATATGGTAGCTCTATTTTCAACTTTTTGAGGAACCTTCATACTGTTTTCCAGAGTGGCTGCACCAGCTTGCATTCCCACCAACAGTGTAGGAGGGTTCCCCTTTCTCCACATCCCCGCCAACATCTGTCATTTCCTGACGTGTTAATTTTAGCCATTCTGACTGGTGTGAGGTGATATCTCATTGAGGTTTTGATTTGGATTTCCCTGATGCCGAGCAATATTGAGCACTTTTTCATGTGTCTGTTGGCCATTTGGATGTCTTCTTTGGAAAAATGTCTGTTCATGTCTTCTGCCCATTTCTTGATTGGATCATTTGTTCTTTGGGTGTTGAGTTTGAGAAGTTCTTTATAGATTTTGGATACTAGCCCTTTAGCTGATATGTCATTTGCAAAAATCTTCTCCCATTCTGTCGGTTGTCTTTTGGTTTTGTTGACTGTTTCTTTTGCTGTGCAAAAGCTTTTTATCTTGATGAGGTCCCAATAGTTCATTTTTGCCCTTGCTCCCCTTGCCTTTGGCGATGTTTCTAGGAAGAAGTTGCTGCGGCTGAGGTCGAAGAGGTTGCTGCCTGTGTCCTCCTTTAGGATTTTGATGGACTCCTGTCTCACATTTAGGTCTTTCAACCATTTTGAGTCTATTTTTGTGTGTGGTGTAAGGAAACGGTCCAGTTTCATTCTTCTGCATGTGGCTGTCCAATTTTTCCAACACCATTTGTTGAAGAGACTGTCTTTTTTCCATTGGACATTCTTTCCTGCTTTGTTGAAGATTAGTTGACCATAGAGTTGAGGGTCCATTTCTGGGCTCTCTATTCTGTTCCATTGATCTATGTGTCTGTTTTTGTGCCAGTACCATACTGTCTTGAGGATTACAGCTTTGTAATAGAGCTGGAAGTCTGGAATTGTGATGCCACCAGCTTTGCTTTTCTTTTTCAACATTCCTCTGGCTATTCGGGGTCTTTTCTGGTTCCATACAAATTTTAGGATTATTTGTTCCATTTCTTTGAAAAAAGTGGATGGTATTTTGATGGGGATCGCACTGAATGTGTAGATTGCTCTAGGTAGCACTGACATCTTCACAATATTTGTTCTTCCAATCCATGTGCATGGAATATTTTTCCATTTCTTTGTGTCTTCCTCAATTTCTTTCATGAGTATTTTATAGTTTTCTGAGTACAGATTCTATGCCTCTTTGGTTAGATTTATTCCTAGGTATCTTATGGTTTTGGGTGCAATTGTAAATGGGATCGACTCCTTCTCTTTCTTCTGTCTTGTTGTTGGTGTATAGGAATGCCACTGATTTCTGTGCATTGATTTTATATCCTGCCACTTTACTGAATTCCTGTATGAGTTCTAGCAGTTTTGGGGTGGAGTCTTTTGGGTTCTCCACATAAAGTATCATATCATCAGCAAACAGTGAGAGTTTGACTTCTTCTTTGCTGATCTGGATGCCTTTTATTTCTTTTTGTTGTCTGATTGCTGTGGCTAGGACTTCTAATACTATGTTGAATAGCAGTGGTCATAGTGGACATCCCTGCCATGTTCCTGACCTTAGGCAGAAAGCTCTCAGTTTTTCCCCATTGAGAATGATATTCGCTGTGGGTTTTTCATAGATGGATTTTATGATATTGAGGTATGTACCCTCTATCCCTATACTCTGAAGAGTCTTGATCAAGAAAAGATGCTGTACTTTGTCAAATGCTTTTTCTGCATCTATTGAGAGGATCATATGATTCTTGTTCTTTCTTTTATTAATGTATTGTATCACATTGATTGATTTGCGGATGTTGAACCAACCTTGCAGCCCAGGGATAAATCCCACTTGGTCGTGGTGAATAATCCTTTTAATGTACTGTTGGATCCTATTGGCTAGTATTTTGGGGAGAATTTTTGCATCCATGTTCATCAAGGATATTGGTCTGTAATTCTCCTTTTTGATGGGGTCTTTGTCTGGTTTGGGGATCAAGGTAAAGGTGGCCTCATAAAATGAGTTTGGAAGTTTTCCTTCCATTTCTATTTTTTGGAACAGTTTCAGAAGGATAGGTATTAATTCTTCTTTAAATGTAGAATTCCCCTGGGAAGCCATCTGGCCCTGGGCTTTTGTTTGTTGGGAGATTTTTGATGACTGCTTCAATTTCCTTAGTGGTTACAGGTCTGTTCAGGTTTTCTATTTCTTCCTGGTTCAGTTTTGGTAGTTGATACATCTCTAGGAATGCATCCATTTCTTCCAGATTATCTAATTTGCTGGCATAGAGTTGCCAATAATATGTTCTTATAATTGTTTGTATTTCTTTGGTGTTGGTTGTGATCTCTCCTCTTTCATTCATGATTTTGTTGATTTGGGTCATTTCTCTTTTCTTTTTGATAAGTCTGGCCAGGGGTTTATCAATCTTGTTACTTCTTTCAAAGAACCAGCTCCTGGTTTCGTTGATCTGTTCCACTGTTCTTTTGGTTTCTACTTCATTGATTTCTGCTCTGATCTTTATTATTTCTCTTCTCCTGCTGGGTTTAGGCTTTATTTACTATTCTTTCTCCAGCTCCTTTAGGTGTAGGGTTAGGTTGTGTATTCTAGACCTTTCTTATTTCTTGAGAAAGGCTTGTATTGCTATATGCTTTCCTCTTAGGACTGCCTTTGCTGCATCCCAAAGATTTTGAACAGTTGTATTTTCATTTTGTTTCCATGAATTTTTTTAATTCTTCTTTAATTTCCTGGTTGACCCATTCATTCTTTAGTAGGATGCTTTTTAGCCTCCATGTATTTGAGATCTTTCCGACTTTCCTCTTGTGATTGAGTTCTAGTTTCAAAGCATTGTGGTCTGAAAATAGGCAGGGAATGATCCCAATCTTTTGGTACCAGCTGAGACCTGCTTTGTGACCTAGGATGTGATCTATTCTGGAGAATGTTCCATGAGCACTAGAGAAGAATGTGTATTCTGTTGCTTTGGGATGGAATATTCTGAATATATCCGTGAAGTCCATTTGGTCCAGTATGTCATTTAAAGTTTTTATTTCCTTGTTGCTCTTTTGCTTAGATGATCTGTCCATTTCAGTGAGGGGGTATTAAAGTCCCCCTCTATTATTGTATTGTTGTCAATGTGTTTCTTTGCTTTTGTTATTAATTGCCTTATATAATTGGCTGCTCCCATGTTAGGGGCATAGATATTTACAATTGTTAGATCTTCTTGTTGGATAGACCCTTTAAGTGTGATATAGTGTCCTTCCTCATCTCTTATTACAGTCTTTGGTTTAAAATCTAATTTGTCTGATATAAGGATTGCCACCCCAGCTTTCTTTTGGTGTCCATTAGCACGGTAAATGATTTTCCACCCCTTCACTTTCAATCTGGGGGTGTCTTTGGGTCTAAAATGAGTCTCTTGCAGACAGCATATCCATGGGTCTTTTTTTTTTATCCAATCTGATAGTCTGTGTCTTTTGATTGGGGCATTTAGCCCATTTACATTCAGGGTAACTATTGAAAGATATGAATTTAGTGCCATTGTATTGCCTGTAAGGTGACTGTTACTGTATATTGTCTGTGTTCCTTTCTGGTCTGTGTTGCTTTTAGGCTCTCTCTTTGCTTAGAGGACCCCTTTCAATATTTCTTGTAGGGCTGGTTTCGTGTTTGCAAATTCCTTTAGTTTTTGTTTGTCCTGGAAGCTTTTTATCTCTCCTTCTATTTTCAATGACAGCCTAGCTGGATATAGTATTCTTGGCTGCATATTTTTCTCATTCAGTGCTCTGAATATACCATGCCAGTCCTTTCTGGCCTGCCAAGTCTCTGTGGGTAGGTCTGCTGCCAATCTAATGTTTCTACCATTGTAGGTTACATATCTCTTCTCCCGGGCCGCTTTCAGGATTTTCTCTTTGTCTCTGAGACTCGTAAGTTTTACTATTAGATGTCGGGGTATTGACCTATTTTTATTGATTTTGAGAGGGGTTCTCTGTGCTTCCTCGATTTTGGTGCCTGTTTCCTTCCCCAAATTAGGGAAGTTCTCTGCTATAATTTGCTCCAATATACCTTCTGCCCCTCTCTTTCTTCTTCTTCTGGGATCCCAATTATTCTAATATTGTTTCATCTTATGGTATCGGTTATCTCTTGAATTCTGCCCTCGTGATCCAGTAGTTGTTTATCTCTCTTTTTCTCAGCTTCTTTATTTTCCATCATTTGGTCTTCTATATCACTAATTCTCTCTTCTGCCTCATTTATCCTAGCAGCTAGAGCCTCCATTTTTGATTGCACCTCATTAATAGCCTTTTTGAATTCGACTTGGTTAGATTTTAGATTTCTTTTATTTCTCCAGAAAGGGTTTCTCTAAAAACTTCCATGTTTTTTTCAAGCCCAGCTAATATCTTTAAAATCATCATTCTGAACTCTAGTTCTGACATCGTACTAATGTCTGTAGTGATTAGGTTCCTGGCAGTCAGTACTGCCTCTTGTTCTTTTTGTTGAGGTGATTTTTTTCTGTCTTGTCATTTTGTCCAGAGGAGAACAGATGAATGAGAGAACAAAATGCTAACAGGGTAACAACGTCCCCAGAAAATATGCACTAAACAAATCAGAAAAGACCTGAAACCGGGGGAAAAGAAAGAAAAAAGAAAAAGAAAAAGATAAAAACAAACAAAAACAAAACAAAACAAAAAAAACAGAGTACGATCAAATATGATCAGGCTGGTGCATAGATCAGTGCCACATACTAGACTTTGGGTGTATTTTGGTCTGTTAGAAGAAAGGGCCTCCCAAAATTTTAAAGAAAGAAAAACTTATATATGTAAAAAAATAAGGGTTAATATGATGAAGGGATGGAATATGACTGTAAAGATGAAAATTATAAAATATTTTATAAAAGGAATTGATAAGATAAGAAGTTGGTTGAAAAAAGAAATAAGAGGATTTAAAAAAAAAGGGGGGGAGAGAATGTGATCAGGCAGGAGACTAGAACAAAGCCATACACGAGAGATTTAGGGTATATTTTGATCTGTTAGAAGAAACTATCTCAAAATTTTAAAGAGAGAACAACTTATATATATATACCAAAAATAAGGGTAACTACTATTAAGGGAGAGAATATGGCTCTAAAAATGAAAAATAAAAAATATTTTTTAAAAAAGGGATTGATAAGATGTTGGTTGAAAAAGGGAAAAAGAAAAATTCAAAAAAAAAAGACAGTTAAAAAAAAATTAACTTTGAAAGACTAAAGAATCATGGTAAAAAAGGATGAATTCTATGTGCAGTATTCCCCTAGCACTGGAGTTCTGCCATTCTCATTGATCAGTAAACGTGGTCTTGGCTGGCTGTTCTTGCTGATCTTCTGGGGGAGGGGCCTGTTGCCGTGGTTCCCAGAAGTCTTTGCCCCGCCCTTGCTGGAGGCCAGGCTAAGTAATCTGCTCAGGTTTGCTCTCAGGAGCTTTTGTTCCCTGTAAGCTTTCTGTACAGCTTTGGAGGACGAGAGTGAAAATGGCGGCCTCCCAATCTCCGCTCTGGAGGAGCCGAGAACTCGGGGCCCTGCTTCTCAGTGCACCCCCAGGGAAAAGCAGTCAGTCACTCCCGTCTCCCACTCCATGCTCACCCGGCTTGTGACGGAGCGTTTCTATCCCTGATACATGACCCCGTGTGGCATCTCCAAACCCAGCAGATCCCTGCGGTGTGGTCCCGCGCCGCTCCTCCCGGGGGAGGAAGTTGAGTCTCCCCAGATCTGCCGCTTGCTGGGTCCCTGCTGGAGGAGCAGTGGCCCGACTGTGCCACGGATCACAGTTTATGGCAACCCTGAGCTGAGAGCCCGCGCCTCGGCTCCGTCTCTGCAGCTGGCTTCCCCGCTCTGATACCTGGGAGCTCTGCCGCACTCAGGCACCCCCGGTCTTTCTGTGACCCTGAGGGTCCTGAGACCACACTGTCCCACGAAGGTTCCACCCCCTGCTTAGCCACTGGAGCGATGTCCCTCAGCTGAGCCGACTTCTAAAAGTCCCGATTTTGTGCTCCGCGGCTCTATCACTTGCCAGAAGCAGCCCACGGAGGGCCCCCCCCCCCCCGCCATCTATCCTCCCAAATATCGCCTCGGATTCACTTCTCTGCACGTCCTACCTTCCAGAAAGTGGTCACTTTTCTGTTCAGAGAGTTGCTGCTATTCTTTTCTTCATCTCCTGTTGAGTTTGTATGTGTTCAGAATGGTTTGATCCCTATCCAGCTGAATTCCTGGGACCAGACGAAATCCAGGTCTCCTACACCTCTGCCATCTTGCTCCCTCCAATCAATACGTTGATTTTTAAATATTAAGCTACCCTTGCATAATTGAAATAAACCTACTTTATTGTAACATATTTATATCTTTTTTATGCATATAATTTGCTAATATTTTGTTAAGAACTTTTATATCCATAAATATGATCACTAAGAGAGGCTGGTCTGTAATTTTCCTTTCTTGCAAATTATTCCATAACATTTTTCTTAGAAGAAGAGGTTAGGACTATGACCCTCTTTCTCTGTTGTCTGGAAGAGTTTATTCAAGATTGGTTGACCAGCAATGCATCAGTATTCCAATTGCTCTATATCCTTGGCAACACTTGGTATTTGCCCAGTCTTTTTAATTTTAGCCAACCTAATGGGTATGTACTGGTATCTTGTGATTTTAATTTACACTTCTTGTTTCTTCCTTAAACATCTGAAAGAATTCATCAGATAAGTTATACAACTTGAGGTTTTCTTTGTGGGAAGGTTTTAAATAATGGAACCCGTTTCCTTAACAGACAATGTATTATTTAGATTTTCTATTCCTTCATCTGTTAGCTTTGTAAGTTGTAATTTTTCAAGGAATTTGTGCATTTTATCCAAACAATCAAATGGCATGAAATAAAGATATTAAAAAATATCCTTTTATCTCTTTTTAAATTTTTTTTATTTTTTTATATTTTATTATGTTATGTTAGTTCACCATATAATACATCATTAATTTTTGATGTAGTGATCCACGATTCATTGTTTTCATATAACACCCAGTGTTCCCTGCAGTACGTGCCCTCCTTAATACCCATCACCGGGCTAACCCATCCCCCCACCCCCCTCCCCTCTAAAACCCTCAGTTTGTTTCTCAGAGTCCATAGTCTCTCATGGTTCATCTCTCCCTCCGATGTCTCCCCCTTCATTTTTCCCTTCCTTCTCCTAGTGTCCTCCATGCTATTCCTTATGTTCCACAAATAAGTGAAACCATATGATAATTGACTTTCTCTGCTTGACTTATTTCACTTAGCATAATCTCCTCTAGTCCCAACCATGTTGATGTAAAAGTTGGGTATTCATCCTTTCTGATGGCTTGAGTAATATTCCATTGTATATATGGACCACATCTTCTTTATCCATTCATCTGTTGAAGGGCATCTCAGCTCTTTCCACAGTTTGGCTATTGTGGACACTGCTGCTATGAACATTGGGGTGCATATGGCCCTTCTTTTCACTACATCTGTCTCTTTGTCTCTTTAATGTCTGTAGGCTCTACAGTAAAATCCCTCTTTTCATTCGTAATATATTTTCTCTATTTTTAAAAATCTGAATATAGTTGACACAAAATGTTACATTAATTTCAGGTGTTCAACATAGTGATTCAACATCTCTATGTTATGCTTTCCTCACTGTGAGTATAGCTACCATCTATCACCAAACAACACTATTACAATATCACTCACTGTATTCCCTATGCTGTGCCTTTTATTCCTGTGACTTATTTATTCCATAACTACTAGCCTATATCTCCCACTCCCCTTCACCCATTTTGCCCAACCCCCTACCACTTCCCCTCTGGCAACCATCAGTTTGCACTCTGTATTTATAGGTCTGATTCTACTTTTTGTTTGTTTATTCATTTATTCTGTTTTTAGATTCCACATATAAGTCAAATCATGTGGTAGTTGTCTTTCTCTTTCTGACTTATTGCACTTAGCATCATACACACTCTAGGGCCATATGTGTTGTCGCAAATGGCAGCATTTCATCCTTTTTTATGGCTGAGTAATAAAAGATGACAAACAAATGGAAAGATATCCCATGCTCATGGACTGGAAGAATAATGTTAAAATGTCCATAATACCCAAAGCAATCTAGAGGTTCAATGCAATCCCTATCAAAAAACTAATAGCATTTTTCACAAAACCACAAAAAATAATACTTAAATTTGTATGAAACCACAAAGACTCTGAATAGCCAAAGAAATCTTGAGAATGAACAACAAAGCTGGAGGTATAACAATCTCAGATTTCAAGATATACTACAAAGCTATAATAAATCAAAACAGTATGATACTGGCACACAAATAGATATATAGATCAATGGAACAGAATAGAGAGCCCCAAAATAAACCCATGCTTATATGGTCAACTAATCTACTAAAAAAGAATATACAATGGGGAAAAGACAGTCTCTTCAATAAATTCTGTTGGGAAAACTGGACAGCTATATATAAAAGAATGCAACTAGAGGTTCTGGTCAAAGACGACAACATAGGAAGACCCTAAACTCACCTCCTCCACAGACATACCAAATCTATACCTATTTATAGAGCAATTCCTGGGGCGCCTGGGTGGCTCAGATGGTTCAGCATCTGCCTTCGGCTCAGGTCATGATCCCAGGGTCCTGGGATTGAGCCCCATGTTGGGCTCACTGCTCAGTGCAGAGCCTGCTTCTCCCTCTCCTCTGCCATTCCCTCCGCTAGTGCTCTCTGGGTCTGTATCTCTGTCAAATAAATAAATAAAATCCTTATAGAGCAATTCCTCCTGAGGAACTGAAGGCTGACTGAACAGCTTCTGCACAACAGATAGAGAGACCACATGGAAAACAGCAAGAGAGATGGAGATGTAGTAACAAAGGGGAGCCTTCACCCCCCAGTGCTGCAAACTACAGTGGGAAGGGATAGTACTGAGGAGCCATAAGCAGATCTGTCTGCCCTGGGGCACAGAAAAAGAGCCACAGTTTAAAAGAACAAATAGAATATAAACGATCAGCCCTAGAACTCTGCCAAACAGCAGAAGAGCTGCTGGAACACTCTCTGAGTCAGAGGGGCTGGTGAGAACCATGGTTTATACTCCCTTCTCCACCTTGAGAGCATGGACAAGAGCAAGGTCCAGGCCTAATACTTCAGTGAGACTCAGGCTCCTAGCCCACACCAGCCCCAGCTGTCCCACAAAGGTGGCCCGAGTGTAGCACACACCAGGACACACCTGGTCAGCATTCACTACATTACCAGCTGATGTGCCAAGGGGATATAGGCACAAACTCCAAAACACTCCAGACCCACACCATGCCAGCTCCAGACAGCTTGCTAGGGCATCCCTGGAGCAGAGCACTCTGGGACCTCCTGGCTCACATCTACTTTAGCTCCATCTACCCTGCCAGGGTGTCCTAAGAACCTTCAGCCTGTGCCTGCATTGGTTTTGGCTACTCTGCTAGGGCAGCCCCTGCAGTGACACCTCAACTTGCACCCACTTCAGTTTCAGCTGTCCTCCCAGGGTGCCCTCTGTGGGGAGAGCCCCAGGACCACAATGGACCATATCTACTTCAGCTCCAGCTGTCCTGTGAGGGTACTCCCTGTGTGGAGCACCCTGGGATCCCCTGAAGCCATCCTGCCTTGGCTCCAGCTGTCCTTTCAGGGCACCCTCTTATGTGGAGAACCCCAGGACACTCTAGCTTACCTACTTCAGCTTCAGCTGTGCTGTCAGGGTGACCTTTGCTCAAAGAACCCCAGGACCACCCCAGCCCACACCCACTTCAGTTCTGGCCATCTCACCAGGGTGGCCCAGCATGGAGAGCCCCAGAACTCCCAGCCCACACCAGACACAGCTCCAGTCAACCAGCCAAAGTTACCAGGCACACACAGTCTACATGAGGGTTGACCATACACAAGACCGTTCCTTCAAGTTTAGGAGTAGCCGTTTTGCCTAATTCATAGAAACAAACACAGAAAGCTAAACAAAATGGGGAGACAGAAGAATATGCCCCATGTGAAAGAACAAGACAAAACCGCAGAAAAAGAACTAAATGAAACAGAGATAATATGTCTGATTAAGAGTTTAATGATCATAAAGATGCTCAAAACACTGGAGAGAAGAGTAGAAGAACTTGGTGAGAACTTCAACAAAGAGATAGAAAATATTTAAAAGAACCTATCAGTTGAAGAACACAATAACTGAAATGAAAAATATACTAGAGGGAATCAACAGATTAAAGGATAGAGAAGAACTGATCAGCAATCTGGGAGAAAGGGCAACGGAAAGAATCTAAGCTAAACAGCAAAAAAAAAAAGAAGATAATTTTTAAAACGAGGGCGAAGAGATCTCTTATATAACATCAAGTGAATAAACATTTGCAGTACAGGGATCCCAGAAGGAGAAGAAAGAGAGAAAAAGGGGCAAAAAACGTATTTGAAGAAATGATAGCTGAAAACTTCCCTAACCAAAGGAAGAAAGCAGACATCCAGGTTCAGAAAACACAGAGAGTTCCAAACAACATGAACTCAAGGAGGTCCCCACCATGACACATAAATATCAAAGTGTTAAAGTTTAAAGATAGAGAATTTTAAGCAAGAAACAAAAAATTAAGTAGAAAGGAAACACCATAAGGTTATCAGTTGATTTTTCAGCAGAAACACTACAGGCCAGAAGGTAGCTGGCATGATATATTTATTTTTTAAAAAAATTTTTAATTAACATATAATGTATTATTTGTTTCAGGGGTACAGGTTTGTGATTCATCAGTCTTATATAATACCCAGTGCTCATTACAACACATACTCCCCAGTGTCCATCATCCAGTTACCCCATCCTCCCACCCCCCTCCCCTCCAGCAACCCTCAGTTTGTTTCCTAAGATTAAGAGTCTCTTATGGTTTATCTACCTCTCTGGTTGCATCTTGTTTCATTTTTTCCTCTCTTCCCCTATGATCCTTTGCCTTGTTTCTTAAATTCCACATATCAGTGAGATCATATGATAATTGTCTTCCTCTGACTCATTTTACTTAGCATAATATTTAAAGAGCTAAAAGGAAAAAAACTACAACCAAGAATACTCTACCTGGTGAGGTTATAATTCAGAATGGAAGGAGAGATACACAGTCTCCCAGACAAGAGTAAGAGGAATTCATCACCATTAAACTGTCCTTACCAGAAATTCTAAAGGGACTTCATTTAAATGGAAAAGAAAAGGCCATAATTACAAGAAAATTATGAATAAAAAGATGTAAAATATGACAACATAGACATAAAACGTGAAGGAGGAAGTAAAAAAGAAGTTCTTTCAGAATGTGTTCAAACTTAAGACTGTCAACTTAATATAAACTGCTATATACTTAGGATCCTATATCTGAAACTCATGATAACCACAAACCCAAAACCTAATAGATACACAAAAAATAAAAAGCCAAGCATAACACTACAGAAAGCCATCAATCACAAGGCAAGAGAGCAAGAGAAGAAGAAAGGAACAGAGGAGAACTACAAAAACAACCAGAAAACAATAAAATGGCAATAAGTACATACCTAGCAGTAATTACTTTTTTTTTTTAAGATTTTATTTATTTATTTGAGAGAGAGAAAGCAAAAAAGGGAGAAGCAGACTCGCTGCTGACTGAGGGAAGAGCCCAACACGGGGCTCGATCCAGGACCCTGAGATCATGACCTGAGCCAAAGGCAGCCACTTAACTGACTGAGCCGCCCAGGCGCCCCACTAGCAGTAATTACTTTATTTTTTTATTTTTTTTTTTAAATGTAAATGGTCTAAATACTGTAATCAAAAGCCAGGGTTACTGAATGGATTAAAAAAAAAAAAAAGGTATCTATATGCTGCACACAAGAGACTCACCTCAGACCTAAAGACATATGAGGGGTGCCTGGCTGGCTCAGTTGGTAGAGAATGAAACTCTTGATCTCAGGGTTGTGAGTTCAAGCCTCACACTGGGCATGGAGCCTACTAAAAAAAATAAATAAATAAAGACATAAACAAAGTGAAAGGATGGAAAAAAGATACACCACGCAAATAAGAGAAGCAAAAAATAAAAATTAAAAAACCCCACAACACTACTGGCCAACATCCCTAATGAACACAGATGCAAAAATCCTTAACAAAATATTAGCAAACTACATTAAAAGGATCATTCACCACAATCAAGTGGGAATTATTCTGGGGATGCAAGGATGGTTCAACATTTGCAAATCAATCAACATGATACACCACATCAAAACAAAAAATAAAAATCATATGATCATCTCAACAGATACAGAAAAAGCATTTCACAAAATTCAACATCCATTCATGATAAAAACTCTCAATAAAGTGGTTTAAAGGGAACACACCTCAACGTGACAAAGGCTGTATATGACAAACTCATGGCTAACATCACATCCAATGGTGAAAAGCTGAAAGCTTTTCCTCTAAGATCAGGAATAAGACAAGGAGGCCCACTCTTGCCACTTTTACTCAACATAGTACTGGAAGTCCTAGCCACAGCAATCAGACAAGCAAAAAAATAAAAGGCATCCAAACTGGTAAGAAAGAAGTAAATTGTTACTATTTACAGATAATATGATACTATATATAGAAAACCCTAAAGACTCTACCAAAAAACTACTGGAAGTAATAAATGAATTCAGTAAAATTGCAGGATATAAAATTAATACATAGAAATCAGTTGTACTTCTATACACTAATAATGAAGTAGCAGAAAGAGAAATTAAGAAAACAATCCCATTTACAATTGTACCAAAAACAACAAAATACCTAGGAATAAACTTAACCAAGGAGGTGAAAGACCTGTACTCTGAAAACTACAGAACACTGATGAAAAAATTAAAGATGACACAAACAAATGGAATGATCTCCCATGTTCATGGATTGGAAAAATAAATATTGTTAAAATGTCTATGCTACCCTGAGCAATCTACACATTCAATGCAATCCCTATCAAAATACCAACAGCATTTTTCACAGAACTAGAACAAATAATCCTAAAATTTGTATGTAACAACAAAAGACCTTAAAATAGCCAAAGCAATCTTCAGAAAGAAGAATAAAAGCTGGAGGTATCCCAATCCCAGATTTCAAATATACTACAACGCTGTAGTAATCAAAACAGTATAGTACAGGCACAAAAACAGACACACAGATCAATGAAACAGAATAGAGAGCCCAAAAATAAACCCACGTTTTTATAGTCAATTAATCTATGATCAAAGGAGGCAAGAATATGCAATGGGAAAGGACAGTCTCGTCAATAAATGATGCTGGAAAAACTGGACAGCAACATGAACAAGAATGAAGCAGACTACTTCCTTATGCCATATACAAAAATAAATTCAAAATGGATTAAAGACCTAAATGTGAGACCAGAAACCACAAAATTCCTAAAAGAAAACATAAGTAGTAATCTTCTGGACACCAGCCTTAGAAATATTTTTCTGGACCTATCCCCAAGCAATGGAAACACAAGCAAAAATAAATAATTGGGACTACATCAAATTAAAAGGCTTTTGCCATCAAAAAAAAAAAAAAGAAAAGAAAAGGCAACCTATTGAATGAAAGAAGATAGTTGCAAATGGTATATCCAATAAGGGGTTGATAACCAAAATATATAAAGAACTTACACAACTCAACACCAAAAAAACAAATAATCCAATTAAAAAATGGGCAGAGGACCTGAATAAACATTTTTCCAAAGATGGCCAATGGACACATGAAAAGATGTTCAACATCACTCACCATTAGGGAAATGCAAATCAAAACAACAGTGAGATATCACCTCACATCTGTTAGAATGGCTAGAACAAAAAATACAAGAAATAACAAGTGTTGACAAGGATATGAAGAAAAAGAAACTCTTGTGCATGGTTGGTGGGATTGTAAATTGATATAGCAACTATGGAAAACAGTATGGATGTTTCTTAAAAAAATTAAACATAGACCTACCATATGATCCAGTAATTTTACTACTGGTTATTTACCCAAAGAATACAAAAATACTAATTCAAAAAGATATATTCACTTCTATGTTCAGTGCAGTATTATTTACAATAGCCAAGATGTGGAAGCAACCTAAGTGTCCATCAATAGATGAATGGAGAAAGATGTGGTACATATACATGATGGAATATTACTCAGCCATAAAAAAGAATGAGAGCTTGCCATTTGTGACAACATGGATGGACCTAGAGGGTATTATGCTAAGTGAAATTAGTCAATACAGAAAGATGCATACTATATGATTTCACTTATATGCGGAATCTAAACCAACAAAACACAGAAACAGCCCTCTAGGTACAGAGAAAAAACTGGTGGTTGCCATAGGGGAGGAGTTTTTGGGGTATAAACAAAATAGGTGAAGAGGATTAAGAGGTACAAACTTCCAGTTATAAAATAAATAAGTCACAGGGATGATAAGTACAGCATAGGAAATAAAGTCAATTATATTGTAATAACTTTGTATGGTGACAGATGGTAACTACACTTACTGTAGTGAGCATTTCGTAATGTATGTAACTGTTGAATCACTGTTGTATATCTGATATTAATATTGTATGTCAACTTTACTTCAATTTTAAAAAATGATATTCAGTGGAGTACATGTTGGTTGAACGAATGAAAAAATGTCCACTGGCATAAAAAAAGTGTGGGTTTATTTCTCATAAACAAATATAATGATGAATTACAAACTTCTAGAAACTAGATTAAGAGTACTTTTTTTTTAAGATTTTATTTATTCATGAGAGAGAGAGAGAGAGCAAGAGAGCATGCACGAGCAGGGAGGAGAGGCAGAGGGAGAAGCAGGCTCCCCGCTGAGCAGGGAGCCAGATGTGGGGCTCGATCCCAAGACCCGGGATCATGACCTGAGCTGAAAGTAGATGCTTAACTGACTGAGCCACCCAGGCACCCCTAAAAGTACCCTTTTAAAAGGTAAGTACTGATAACACATAACACAGGTAGACTATTAGAAAGAAGGCTGGGGAAAAGAACATTAATGGATCATACAAATCTATTAATGCCCCTGCCAGTAGCACAGATTTCAGAGGCATATCCAGGCAAAATGAAGTAGGAGTGGTGGTGATGGTGGTGCTAGGGACAGCTTTGGAAAATTCCATCCCTAAAATCCCCTTGCCTTTGGCCAGGTGCATCAGTCTTTATTACAAAATGTAATAAGTTAGTCCTTAAGGAACATTTATAATTTGTTGATTAGTCAATGTGTCTTTTAAAAATTCTGAAATATGATAAAAATACATAACATGAATTTACCATCTTAACCATTTTTAAATGTACAGTTCAGTGTTATTAAATACATTCACATTGTTGCACAACAGATCTCCCAGAACTTTTACATCTTGCAAAACTGAAACTCTGCACCCATTAAACAATTCCTCATTCCCCCCATCCCCACCCAGCCCCTGGCAACCACCATTCTCCTTTCTGTATCTATCAATTTGACTATTCTAGGTACCTCATAACTGGAATCATGCAGTATTTATCTTTTTCTGACTGGCTTATTTCACTTAGTATACTATCCTCAAGGTTCATCCACGCTGTCATTTATATCAGAATTTCTTCCTTTATAAGGATGGATAATATTCTATTGTATGTATATACCACATTTTGTTTATCCATCTGTCAGTGACACACGAGTTGCTTCCACCTTCTGCCCACTGTGAATAATGGTGCTATGAACATGGTGTACAAATATCTCTTTGAGATCCTGCTTTCAATTCTTTTGTATATATACCCAGAAGTGGGATTGCTGTATCATATGATAGTTCTATTTTTAATTTTTTGAGGAATCATGATATTGTTTTCCAGAGCAGTTAACACCATTTTACAAATCAGTGCACCAACAGTGCACATGGGTTCCAATTTCTCCACATCCTCATTAAAACCTGTTATTTTCTGTTTGTGGTGGTGGTGTTGTTTTATAGTAGTCACCCTGATGAGGTGGTAGCTCATTGTGGTTTTGATCTGCATTTCTCTAGTAATTAGTGAGGTTGAGCATCTTTTCATGTGTTTGTTGGTCTCAGTGTATCTTTAAGATGAGTTATTATTCAGCTCCCCTAAACCAGGAGCAGCACATGCGGCAAGAATAAGTCCAACCTTTCTCTAGCCATAAACATCAGACCCAGGGGCTCTTTCTAGAAGTTACAATAACACATAAACCCAATCATCCTTTAAAGCAAAAGATTACCTACAAAGTATATGACAGAAGCTGGTGTTCAAATATATTGGGCCAAAGGCTTCCTTTACAGTTGAAATAGATGTCTGCTGTTTCTGCCTGCCTAGCACACATTTTTCCTTATTTTGGGAACACATATTGATTTTCCTTTGGGAAATCACTCCTCCCTTATTCACAGCCCATGTGATTCAGATTAGACTACTTCCTTACCTGGCCCAGCTCCAGGGCTGAGCAGGTGACTCCGGCCTGGCCTGGCAGCATATCTAATTGCTTCTGACCAAAGTGATTCGTTTATGGACAAGCATGTGATACAAACTGTAAAATCCAAGTAAGTCCCGAGATTTTTGCTAAAACTGGGAAGGAGGAGCACTCTTTCCATTAGGACTGCAAGGATAAGAAAAGCCCGAAGTTACCAGGGACCACCAGGAGAGATACTTCCTTAGAGGAAAGCAGAGCTGAGAGAGATGAGAAAGACATAACTAATGATACTGTCTGAGCCCCTGGATTCACTTGTGCCAGAGGCCACGCGTATCTGGACATTTTAATTCCCTGAGGCAATAAGTTATTTCTTTTGTTTAAAGGAAATTGAGTTGGGCTATTGTTATTTGCAACCCAAAGAATTTAATTGACACACAGCTTAAAGCAAACATAATTCACTTTTTAACAGTTCAATTATATATCCAAATTTGCCTGCCCAATTGCCAAACCATTTTCAAAACCCCACATCTTCTCATTTAACAATATACTAATTAACACATTAATTTTATCTTACTCTTGCTCAATATCTTATCAGTACTCACCACAGCTGGCCACTTTTTCCTTTATGAAGCATGTCTGCCCTGGCTGCTATGACCCCACACTCCCACCGTTTTCTTCCTACCCCTCACAGCTCCTCCTCTGCCTCCTTTGCTAGTTTATGCTCCTCGACTTTCTCTTCCCTTGTTCATTTTGCTACCCTCTCTGCAGCCAATCTTCACCACCTCCACAGTTAAAATTACTGTTTAAATACCTATGACTCCCGAATCCGAGCTCTAGCACAGACCTCTCTCCAACCTTCAAAGAACAAGGAGGTTAATTGTTAAACAGTAAAAAAGGGTATGCGAAACTGACACCTCTGCTGGAGTATCTCAAAGACACCTCAAATTCAAACTGTCCAAAACCAGGGCCGCAGCCATATCTCTCTCTCTCTCTCTCTCTCTCTCTCTCACACACACACACCTCTTCTCTAGAGTTCACACACACACACACACACCCCTCTTCTCTAGAGTTCCCTAATCACAATGAGTGAGGCTACCTTCAGTTGAGCTGCATAAGCTAGAAACCGGGACGTTTTCTTTCACATGTCTCTCTCCCCTACTGCCACCACTAGCCATTGATATTTTCGCTTTTAAATATCTCTTCAATCAATCCATTCCGTATAAGCTACCATCTTCTTTCTTGGTTTACTAAATAGCCTCCTAACGTAGGCTTCCTGTAACCACTTGCCCACCCCCTTCTCTACACCACTGTGAGACATGTCATTTTTTTTTTTTAAAGATTTTTTTATTTATTTATCTGAGAGAGAGAATGGGAGACAGAGAGCATGAGAGGGGGAGGATCAGAGGGAGAAGCAGACTCCCCGCTGAGCAGGGAGTCCGATGCGGGACTCGATCCCGGGACCCCAGGATCATGACCTGAGCCGAAGGCAGTCGCTTAACCAACTGAGCCACCCAGGCGCCCCGAGACATGTCATTTTTTATCTAAAAACACAACTGGCCCTGTCACTCCCCTGTTTAGAATCCTTCAATAGCATCCTATTTCTCTAAGGATAAAAAACCCGAATTTTTTTTTTTTTAAAGATTTTTTATTTACTTATTTGACAGAGAGAGACACAGTGAGAGAAGGAACACAAGCAAGGGGAGTGAGAGAGGGAGAAGCAGGCTTCCCACTGAGCAGGGAGCCCAATGCGGGGCTCGATCCCAGGACCCTGGGATCATGACCTGAGCCGAAGGCAGACACTTAACGACTGAGCCACCCAGGCGCCCCCCGAATCTTTTATATGGTCTGCAAAGGAGTAAGTAGGAAGGGTGTCGTATGTAAACATCTGCATATCTACTTTGTAAATAGGGGCACCTGGGTGGCTCAGTCGTTAAGTGTCTGCCTTCGGCTCAGGTCATGATCCGGGGGTTCTGGGATTGAGCCCCGCATCGGGCTCCCCGCTGTGCGGGAAGCCTGCTTCCCCTCTCCCACTCCCCCTGCTTGTGTTCCCTCTCTCGCTGTGTCTCTCTCTGTCAAATAAATAAATAAAATCTTTAAAAAATAAAAAAAGAAGACTATCTAAAAATTATAAACTGGTCTTTATATTCAGTTCCTTGTGAATAAAATAGATTGTGAACAAAATTAAAAGGTAGCTATTATATGCCTTCAACAGTTACCATATTCACAAAGGATTAGCCCATGTCTTAGTCAGTTCAGGTTGCTGTAACAAAATACCACAGACTGACTGGCTTAAACAAAACATTTATCTCTCATAGCTCTGGAGGCTAGGAAGCTTGAGATCAAGATACTGGCAGGTTCAGTGTCTGGTGAGAAACTGCTTCCTGGACTGTATATAGCCACCTTTTTGCTGTGTGCTCACATGGCCTTTTCTCATGGGGAGAGAAGACCGAGTATATGCTCTCTCTCTTTTTCTTGTAAGAGTAGTAATCCCATCATGAGGGGTCCATCCTCATGAGCTAATCTAAATCTAATTACCTCCCCAAGGCCCCATTGCTAAATACCATCACACTGGGGGCCAGGACTTTAACACATGAATTTAGAAGGGACAGAATTGATGGGGTGCCTGGGTGGCTCAGTCGTTAAGCATCTGCCTTTGGCTCAGGTCATGGTCCCAGGGTCCTGGGATTGAGCCCCACATCGGGCTCCCTGCTCAGCAGGAAGCCTGCTTCTCCCTCTCCCACTCCCCCTGCTTGTGTTCCCTCTCTTGCTGTGTCTCTCTCTGTCAAATAAATAAGTAAAATCTTTAAAAAAAAGAAGGGACAGAATTGAGTCAGTAACAGCCCATAAAAGTCATGCCAAAATACCTTCAGAATTCGTAAACAACGTCAGTAAGACAATATTAATAACTATAGCAACTGGGTAAAATACAGATCTTAGGGGCACCTGGGTGACTCAGTCAGTTAGGCGTCTGACTCTTGGTTTCCGCTCAGGTCATGATCTCGGGGTCATGGGATCAAGCCCTGCGACAGGCTCAGTGCTCAGCCAGGAATCTGCTTGAGATTCTGTGTCTCCCTCTCCCTTTGCCCCTCCCCCCACCCATGCACATTCTCTCTCTCTAAAATAAATAAATAAAATCTATAAAGAAAAAAGAATACAGATCTTATTATATTTGTTGAGATATATAAACATTTTTAAATTTAAAAATCATATAATCATACTATAGACCTGTTGCAAAAGAAATCTCCCAGACTCGCTGACTTATTATACCAAATCTCACAGACTCCCAGACTTATATACCAAAAATAATAAAAAATACAATAAATTGTTTGACTATATTAATATATCTAAAGGAAAATCTGTCAGAGTGTCAGAGGCAAATATTTGTAGTACCCATCCAACATTTTCTAGAAGAAAGGGAGTTTTAGCCACTGTACTTCAAATTATTCTAATTACAACCAAGTTTTTCTCACTTTAAAGTATCTCCTAGTCTTCATATTTTGCGTATTAAGGTATACTTACACTCTGAATTCTGAATTCTGCCTTCCTCACTTAACATTATTATATCACAAGCATTTTTCATGCTGTTATATTTTTGTAAGGATAATTTTTGCTGCCTACCATGTGGATTCAACAACTTTTAAAATCACTATTCAGCGTTAGCTATTATGGATACTTCCATTGTATCCCTATTATGAATAACACCATGACGAACATCTTTGGATGCATATTTCAAAAATATTTTAGATTATTAGCCTAGTACAGATTCTGAGAAATGGAATTGGATTAAAGGTTAACAATTGTGTCCTATAAGGGGTGTGTGTGTGTGGGGGGGGGGTGTCTTGATAATATTGGCAAATGATGAAAATATCTTAGAAAAACAATGTGCTATGTCACCAGGAATATGAGCATAATAGTTTCATCATATTCTTATTAACACACTGTATATTAAAATTTAATTTCCCTTTATTAAAGAAACCCAAACATTGTTTTAACGTCTTTATCTTTGATTACTAGCTATCTACTCTGTTCATTAATTCATTCAACAAACAGTCCTTCGTGCTAGACACGGGCATACTCAAGGGAAAACGACAAAAGACACAATCTCTAACCTCAAAGAGCTTGCAGAAGGAGAGACAGAAAACATCATCAACACATCACCTAGTAATTACATGGTGAGAACCCCAAGGCCAAGTGCCAGAGACACACAGAAATGGTGCTTACCTTGATTTTAGGTGCTTGGGAATGACTTCCTGAGAGGTTATAACTAAGTTCCATTCTGATTACTACTGAGATTGAACATATTTCTGCATGTTTATTTATTCATTCTGTTTTCCTTTTTTGTGAACTGTTCACTTACTTATATCGATAATAGTCTTGTTTTTGTTAACTTGTGTGAGCTCTTTGTTACAATAAAAATACTGTCATTTTGTGCTTAAATATTGTTTTTAGGCTTTTAACATAAAAAAATACACGTGTGTATATCCATATATAGTATCTATTTAATATGTAATAGAAAAATATCAAAAGATAAAGATTTGAAAGTAAGGAGTAACTCCTCTTCCCATCTCTGTCCTTCAGCCATCCAGTTTCCCTCCCTGGGCTAAACACTGAAACCAAGTTCTTATAAAGCCTCTTGATATACTCTATGCATATACAAGCAGATACATATACATGATCCTTTTTATCTAAGTTATATACATACATAGTTTCCATTTCTTTCTTTTTTTTTTTTTAAGATTTTATTTATTTGACAGAGAGAGAGAGACAGCGAGAGAGGGAACACAAGCAGGGGGAGTGGGAGAGGGAGAAGCAGGCTTCCCGCTGAGCAGGGAGCCCGATGCGGGGCTCGATCCCAGGACCCCGGGATCATAACCTGAGCTGAAGGCAGACGCTTAACGACTGAGCCACCCAAGCGCCCCCATAGTTTCCATTTCTGCAGATATAGATACTCTGTGGATATTTCCCTTTATATTCTTTGCCTATTTTTAATTGAGTTACAGCTTTATTAATCAAATTGTAGATATTCTTTATATACCCAAGAAATGAACACTTTGTCTTGAAATGAAATTTTGTCATCTTTTTTTTTTTTTAACTTTGTTTATGGTATTTTCTTCTCCATGCAGAAGTATTGATTTTTTTATTAACAAACTTTATCAACTTTTACAGATTCTGCGTTTTTACATCTTAAATGGAAAGGCCTTCCTCACTCCACTTTAAAATTTTTCTAGTTTGGTTGTGGATTTTATTGGACATAGCAAAGTTTTCCACTTTTATGTACTCAGGATCTTTTGATCTTTTCCTTGGTGATTTAGAAATCCTTTCTAAGGTCAGAGAGTTATGGAGTTAGTACACAAATCTATGTCAGTACCTCCTTTCAGACCTGTATTTCTTTCGATCTTCCAAGGGGCCTCTAAGTCTGATGTGGTCATTGGCTTCTCAGGCATGTAAGACAGGATTTATAAACCCATTCATTCATTTACATTTATCCCCCCCCCAAAATTTACAGTTGTAACAATGATTCTACATTGATTGAATTTAGTTTTGATAAAGAAATATATATAGCTGAATTATCAAACCAAGAATATATACATTGTTCACAGTTAACATCAATTTCTGATCTAATTCCTGAATTATTAAATATAGCACTTGTGCTTGCATTCATTTCTAGTGGCACTTCAGCCATGTTGTATCAGCGCCACACATTTTAAACTTTTAATTTTTAGATTTCACTAGTAGTAGTAATTATAACAGTGCAGTGAACCAGCTGAGCCTAGGTATAATGCCACCTCTTGCTATTTCAGTACAACTCAGACAATACTAAGTGACATTAAAAGTACAATCAAGACAACCTGGCAAAGCTTTTTAAAAAAAGAAGGGTCACAATTCAGAGTCCTATTTCTCAGTTCCCACTATCTTCCATTATTAGAAAATATGTGTGACAAAAGACCAAATGCAAAAAGCAAAGCTTTTAGCTTCTAAGAAATACCAAAGTTTTCCTTACCTTTAATTTATTGAGCCTACTACTAGTTTTCTGCCTAAGATGACCAAATCAATATGAAAACATGTGTTTACAAAAAGAAAAAAAAAGCAGTGGAATGTTAATTCTGTCAGTTCAGAAAGGATGTGCTCCAAATCACATTTCTCAGCCACGCTCTCCTCAAATGTTCCATCCATAGGAATAAAAAGAAAAAGAAAGCCTTTTCAAATTAAAATGGATGATGGGTATTAAGGAGGGCACTTGTGATGAGCACTGGGTGTTATATGTAAGTGATGAATCACTAAATTCTACTCCTAAAATCAGTATTACCCTATATGTTAACTAAAATTGAAATAAAGACTTGAAACAAAGAAAAAGTACAATGTTACAGAACAACAATAAGCAGGGAATTTTCTATGAACATTAACCAGGTTAAGAAGGACTGGAGCTGAATGTTGGGTAAGAATAGGCCCTATTTAGTGCAAAGGACATTGTTTTAAAAAAAAAAAAAGTACTACTAATAAAAGGCTCCCAATTAGCTTGCACCAAAAGATGGTCAGAAAATTTATGTACATAGCAATGGAACAAAAAACTATTTTCATAAGAATCTTTGTGGATTTAGCAAATTTGAGACAATCAGGTTGAGTACACATGACCAATAACAACACATATATTTAATTGATAAACTTACAACTTACATTGACCAAATGTCCAACCAAATTATAGAGAAGTTTACAAACTTTGACACATGAAGAATACAACAAACATGATGAATGTAAGATCATTCATGAACATTTACAGGACTCCTATTACACTGCAGTGGCTATGCAAGGTAAAGGGGATTAAAAGACAAATAAAACATAGTGAGAGCTCACAGGCTAGTGAGGAAGATAAACATATAGAAGCGTTCCAGGCACAGAAAGAAAAAAAAGTCATTCCAGGAAGTGAGGACAGCAAATACAAATAGAGTAGTAGAGGAACATGATATGAGCAAGGAACAGAATGTAATTTATTTATTTATTTATTTATTTATTTATTGGAACAGAATATAATTTAGTTTGGTTAGAGAACAGGATGCAATTTTATTGTTGTAGAAATTTAGGCAACCCAAGGTCCAGGGTTTTGTAATCCAAATTAAAATAGAATCTAATAACATGTCTATATTCTCTACTGCAATAAAACAAAACTCAGGATTTCCCATGCAGCATATAATATGTATGTAATCAATGTTCTAATAAATAAATAAAAATTAAACAGCTCAGCCCAACTTACATCAGTTGATTGTTCCTCCCTGTTCTCCTCCCCTAAGTATATTCCTGAGGAAAAATTAAAAATGATCCATATCTAAACCTGGAGGGGAGGCAAAGCCCAAGAGCATAAATCTCAAGTATCTGAAGAAACTCAAGAGGAGGGAAACAACTGCTGGTTATGGGCAGGAAGGAAGGGCTAGGATTCTTTTTGCCAAACAGGACCCAGGCCCAGGAAGGGAACCAACGTCAGCAGGCAGCCCAGCGACAAAACGGCAGGTTGCATTCCAAATCAGTAGTAAAAAGACAGTGTTAGAACAATTGGGTATCCACATGGGAAAAAAATAATATTGGGTTCCTTTATCACACTAAACAGAAAGATAAATTCTAGGAGGACTAGAGACATAAATGCAAAAAAAAACCCAAAGAAATATGAAAATATTTCTATGGAAGAATTTTTTTTAAGATTTATTTATTTGAGAGAGAGAGAGAGCACGTGCAGGCATGTGAGTAGGGGGAGAGGCAGAGAGAGAAGGAGAGAGAGAATCCCAAGCAGGCTCCTCACTGGGCATGGAGCCTGATGTGAAGCTTGATCTCATGGACCCTGAGAACACGACCTAAGCTGAAACCAAGAGTCGGACACTCAACTGACTGAGCCACCCAGGTGCCCCTCTATGGAAGAATTTATTAAACAAGATATAAAAAGCACAAAACACAAAAAAATTGATAAACCCACCTACATAAAAATTAGAAACCTATGTACTGCAAAAGTCACCACAAACTAATTAGAAAAAGCCAATGACAGACTGGGAAAAGATAACTGCAACTCACATACTAGTCCATGGCAAAGGACTAGTATCCAGAACACATAAAGATCTAAAGTTGATAAGTAAAAGACAGATAAACTAATAGGAAAATAGGCATACAGGGGAAAAAACCAATTTGTGCATAAGGAAACCTGAGTTACCAATATGAAATGATGCTGAAGCTCATTAAAATCAGTACAAATAAAATTTAAAAACATGAAACCCTATTTCACATTCACCAGATTAGCAACATTAGAAAATTTTTACTATAATAGGGCATTTCAAGCATACATGAAAACAGAGAGCAATAAAATCCAGTCCAACAACCATTCATTCATAGTCAATCTTATTTCATCTATACCTCAACTGCCAGATAATTTTGAAGCAAATCCCAGGTGTCATAGCTTTATTTTTTTTAATAAATATTTTAGCTACATCCTTAAAAAATGGGGAAAATTTTTAGTCAGATTTATTGAGGTATAACTTACACACAGTAAAATCCACCCTTTTTGGTATATAGTTCTGTGGATTTAATAACCACAGTTGTGTACCCACCATGATCCAGATAAATAATATTTTCATCAACCCAAAAAATTGTCTCCTGTCTGTAGTCAACCCCAATACCTACTTCCAGCCCTTGGCAATCACGATTTTTTTCTGCCTTTTCCAGAACGTCAGGTAAATGGAATGATAAGGCATATACTCTTTTGAGTCAACTTCTTTCACTTGCAAAATGCATTTAAGATTCATCCATGTTGCTGTGTGTCAGTAGTCAGGTATTTGTATTGCTGAGGAGTATTACATGGATATACCACAGTTCTCTTTATACATTCACCAACTGGAAGACATTGGGTTGTTTCCAGTTTGGGATGATAATGAATAAAGCTGCTGTAAGGATTTGTGAACCAATTTTTATGTGAAAATAGGTTTTCATTTCACTTTAGTAACTATCTAAGGGCCTTTATTACTGGGTCATATGATAAGCATGTATTTAACTATTCAAGAAACCACCCAAACTCTCTGTCTATGTAATTATATCATTTTGCATTTCCAACAGCAAAGTGTGAGAGTTCCATTTACTCTGCATCCCTGCAAAAAGTATTGTAGTTCTTGTTTAGTCTTGGCTGTTCTAATAATATGTAGTGGTATCTCCTTGGGGTTTTAATTTGCATTTCTTTAATCAATGCAATCAATTCAGTAAGAATTGATACAAAGATATGAAAGACTGGTTAAAGATGAGTGGTAGGGGGCGCCTGAGTGGCTCAGTCATTAAGCGTCTGCCTTCAGCCCAGGTCATGATCCCAGGGTCCTGGGATCAAGCCCCGCATCAGGGCTCCCTGCTCAGCGGGAAGCCTGCTTCTCCCTCTCACACTCCCCCTGCTTATGTTCCCTCTCTCGTTGTCTCTCTGTCAAATAAATAAAATCTTTAAAATAAATAAATAAATAAATAAATAAGCTGAGTGGTAGATGCAATGGTGGTTTTTTTAATTCTGTTTGAAATATTTCATAATATATGAATTAAATATCCTCTACATCTTCCTTTATGATTTCTTATAAATGACCCAAACAAAATTATTTAACTTCAGTATCACTACACACCTTGAAGAGATCATCCTTTTTGCAAACAATAGCCTACAAATAGTTTTTTGGAGGAGGTAATATAAAGAATGGGCTAGAATTTCATTTTAAAAATCAACACAAGGGGTTCCTGGGTGGCTCAGTCAGTTAAGCGTCTGCCTTCGGCTCAGGTCATGATCCCAGGGTCCTGGGATGGAACCCCACATCGGGCTTCCTGCTCAGTGGAGAGCCTGCTTCTCCCTCTCCCTCTGCTCCCCACCCCCCTGCTCGTGCTCGCTCTCTATCTCAAATAAATAAAATCTTTAAAAAAAAATAAAAACACAAAATTTAATCTTTTATACCCTGACAAATTTTTAGTACCAAAACTTCCTTAAATGTAATCTAATCTTTCTCACTTAGTGTGATAGATAATGTTACTGTGGAAATGTAGTCTTCAGCTTGATATTTTATTTCATTATTTTTTTCTTAAGATTTATTATTTAATAGATATGGAGAACATAAATTATACAAGTGTCACATTCTATAGAAACCAAAATTACTTTCTCTCCTTACTAAGACCATTCTTGGAATTGTACTTTTCACAACAGAACCCTCTTAAATCCTGAGCATAAAGAATATGATCTTAATAAAATTCATTTCACAAGAAAATGACTTCTATTCCTGAGCTGTATATATTTAAGTATTTACTGTAATGATCATTGCACTGTATCCTTTGCACCTGCTCTCTGATTATCTGATGAAACACTGATTCTGAAAAATAAAACATAAAATCAGCTTGGTTAAAAGTGAATCAATTCTGTCCTTCCTCAATAATAAAACTGGCAAAAAAACCCACAGGATAAACTCTCATCATTTATTCTGGACCCTCTTATAGATTTTTACTTTTACTACCCTTCCTTCTAAGAAAGAAAAATGATAAGCAATACTTGTGTAAAATGCATCTTGCCTTAAAATCTACCATAAACTACATGTAATAAAAAGTTGTTTCTTTTAAACATTAATTAACATTTATTCAACTAGACTGAATGTTACACCCTCATGAATGTACAATAAGAAATATTCTTAGTAAAAGTGGTGTTTTGGGGTCTTTTTTTACTCCAAATATCATACCCCACTTGCATGGATACTCTTACCTAGGTACTGAAAATGGCTTCATGAACATGCCTTAAATTCTCATGTAATCTGTGTTGGTGAGTGAATCATTGCCTCCCCAAACTACAACTCTGGTTAAATGGGTTGTAAGTCCAATGACTCCCTCCCCCAACCCAAAAGGCCTGGAGGGGGAACCTGACACAAAGTGGGCCCATCTACAGGCTGGTCTGCATTCTAAGAACAGAGGTGCTAAGGCTGAACAGGAGGGAAGGAGTCAAGAATTATTATTCAGAAGGGGAAGCAGGGAGTCTAGAGCAACTCCCAGTTTTCCAATCGAAGTAATCAAGAAAATGGTGGTACCAGCAAGGAAAAAATAATGGAAGAAAGCAAATTTTTATTTTCCTTTTTTTTTTTTTTTAATTGAGGTAGGATTTACATTCAGCAAAATGTACAAGTAAGTTTACAGCTTGATATATTTTATACACCTATATATCTAACCATCATCCAGATCAGGATAGAACATATCCAGGACCTAGAAGCCTCCCTCATACGTGATCTCTCCTGGTTAGCAATGTCCCCTACATCACCTGCTGCCAAAGGTAACCACTATTCTGGCTTCTGTCACCATAGCCTAGTTTTACCTTTCCTTTAATATATGATACTCTTTTGTATTTGGCTTCTTTGGGGGGAAAAGTGTTTTGTTTTTTTTTTTTTTTAATGTGTGTATTTCTGGGAAGCAGGGGAGAATGGGTAATAGCCAAGTGAAAGGGAAGATATGAGGTTGGTTTATTACTATTTTTCATATTTATTAAATACCTATTATATGTCAATCTCTACATTAGGCACAGAAAACACCAGGTAAAAAGAACTGGCACTTACTCTTAAAGGCCTTACAATCTAGAGGGAGAGACAAGTAAATGAGTAATTACATCAACTTATAAGCATTCTAAGAGAAGAATGGTCATGGTGCTAATGACAACAAAGGGAAGAAGTGGCTCACTTCGCCTAAAGAGGTCATGGAAGACTCCAATAAAGACTGAGTTGGGAAAAAAAAACAAGTTAAAAGATTAGCTAACTGTTAATAATATGCACTTGGGTGATAGATGCATAGGTGTTCATTATATTATTTTCTCTAGTGTATGTTTGACAATATCTATAATAAAAAGTTTAAATTGCCCTGAAGCATAAATAGGAGCTAATCAGCAAGATGAAACAAGAGCATGCTAGCTAGAGAAATATTAAAAGCAAAAATGGAGGGATGCCTGGGTGGCTCAGTCAGTTGAGCATCCAACTCTTGATCTCAGCTCAGGTCTTCATCTCTGGATCATGAGTTCAAGCCCTGCACTGGGCTCCACGCTGGGCATGGAGCCTACTTAAAAAAAAAAAAAAAGCAAAGGTGAGAAGGAAAACTATAGAGTTTTCAGGGAACCACAAGTTGTTGGGGAAGTGTATGTGTTAAGGCAGTAGAGCCAGGCGGGGGCCAGATCATTAAGGTCCTTGCACCTCATGCTTTATCCTAAGGCAACTGGGAGCCACTGAAGCCACCAATAGCAAGAGAATGATCTGATGAGACTCGTATTTTAAAACGATCATTCAGATATCAGTACAGACACTAAATAAGAGACAAAAGAAAGTGATCAGTGGAAGGTTACTGCAGTAACCCTGATAGGAGATAAGGAGGACCCCAAATCTACAGTTATTTAAGAAAAAAATTTTAATTAAAAAAAAAAAAAAAAGAAGAGCAGCGGTGCCTCGGTGGCTCAGTCAGTTAAGTGGCTGCGTTTGGCTCAAGTCATGACCTCAGGGTCCTGGGATCGAGCCCAGCATCTGGCTCCCAGCAGGGAGTCTGCTTCTCCCTCTGCCTCTCCCCTCTGCTCATGCTCTCTCTCATGAATAAATAAAATCTTTAAAAAAAAAAAAAAAAGCAATAATGAGGGCCTAAACTGAGGTAATGGTGATAAAGATGAAGAGAACATGACTGTTAAGGATATTTTGTTTTTAATATGATTAATTAAAAATTAGTATGCTGTAGCAAAAATAAAAAATGAGAATAGAGAATAGGTTAAGGGAACTCAGCAACATTATCAAGCATAATAACATTCACATTTTAGGAATCCCAGACAGGGAAGAGGGAGAGAAGGGGACAGAAAGCTTACCTGAAGAATAGCTGAAAACTTCCCTAATCTGGGGAAGGAAACAGATATCAAGGTCCAGGAAGCACAGACAGCCCCCAGCAAAATTAACCCAAGGAGGTCCACACCAAGACACATAATTAAAATGGCAAAAAGTACTGATAAAGAGAGAATTTTAAAAGCAGCAAAAGAAAAGTTACATACAAGGGAAACCCCATAAGGCTAGCAGCTGATTTTTCAGCAGAAACTCTACAAACTTTAAGAGAGTGACATGATATATTTAAAATACTGAAAGGAAAACACCTATAACCAAGACTATTCTACCTAGCAATCATTCAGAACTGAAGGAGAGACAGAGTTTCCCAAAAAAAAGTTAAAGGAATTCATCACCATTAAACCAATGCCCTACAAGAAATGTTAAAGAGACTTTTTTAAGTGGAAAAGAAAAGGCCATAATTAGAAGAAAATTATAAAAAGAAAGAATTTCACAGATAAAAGCAAATAGTAAAGGAAGTAGATTAATCACTTACAAAGCCAGTAGTATGGTGGTTAAACACAGAAGTAGTAAAATCAATTAGATCTACAAAAATTAGCCAAGGGATACACAAAATAAAAAGATGCAAAGTTGACATCATATACATAAAATGTGGAGGGGAGAGTAAAAATTTAGTGCTTTTAGAATGTGTTTGAACTTAAGTGACCATCAGCTAAATACAGACTGCTATACATGTAAGATGAACCCAATGGTAACCCAATGGTAACCACAAATCAAAAACCTATAACAGATGCACAAAAAATAAAGAGAATGAAATCCAAGCATAACACTAAAGAAAGCCACCAAACCACAAGGGAAGAGAGCAAGAGAAAAATAAAAGAACAAAGAAAAACTAAAAAAACAACCAGAAAACAATTAACAAAATGGGAACAGGTACATACATATCAACAATAACTTTAAATGTAAATGGCCTAAACGCTCCAATTAAAAGATACAGGGTGATTGAATGAATAAACAAACAGGACTCACCTTTTTGCTGCCTACAAGAGGCTCACTTCAGACCTAAACATGCATATAGACAAAGTAAAGGGATGGAAAACATACCACGCAAATAGAAGGATAGACAAAGTAGACTTTAACACAAAGACTGTAGCAAGAGACAAAGAAGAGCACTACATAACGATAACGATCAATCCAACAAGAGGACGTGACAATTATAAATATCTTTGCACCCAATGCAGAAGCACCTAAATATCTAAAGCAAACATTAACAGACATAAAGGGAGAAATTGACAGTAATACAATAATAGTAGGGAATTTTAATATCTCACTTACATCAAGGGGTAGGTCATCCAGACAGAAAATCAATAAGCAAACAGTGGCTTTGAACAACTCATGAGACCAGATGTACCTAACAAATATAAACAGAATAGTCTACCTAAAAGCAGCAGAATACACATTCTTTACAAGTACACATGGAAGGTTCTCCATGACAGATCACATGTTAGGCCACTGATAGATGAATGGAGAAAGATGTGGTACATATACATGATGGAATTCTACTCAGCCATAAAAAGAATGAGATCTTGCCATTTGCAACAATATGGATGGACCCAGAGGCTACTATGCTAAAAGAAATATGTCAGTGGGTGGAAGGATGGGAGAAATAGATAAGGGGATTAAGAGGTATAAACTTCCAGTTATAAAATAAATAAGTCACAAAGATGAAAAGTACAGCACAGGGAATAGTCAATGGTATTGTAATAACACTGTAGATGACAGATGGTGACTACACTTATTGTGGTAAGCATACCATAATATACAGAATTGTAGAATCATGGGTGCAGATCTGGCTGGCTCAGTTGAAGGAGTGTGCAACTCTTGATCTTGGGGTCATGGGTTTGGGCCCCATATTGGGTGTGGAGAGTAAATAAATAAATAAATAAATATTTAAAAAAAGAATTGTAGAATCATACACCTGCAACTAACATAATAACATTGTATGTTAATTATACTTCAATTAAAAAATGTTTTTTCATTAGTCTTTGTTTCTTTCAGTACCAACCTGAAAGATTTAAGCACAAAAGGTGGCATTAGATAGCAAATGGTCAAAATGAATTCTGGTGAATATTTAATTTTTCTATTTAAAAATTCTCCACACAGCCTTACGGCAATTAAACATTTTTCCATAATACTTTCCCCTTCATAATGGGTTTCAGTTCAACTAAATAAAAGGACTCAAATTAATTGACTTAGAAATATTAACACCTTGGCAGGTGTTCCTTGGGAGTGCCCAATGTTCTCCCTGTCAGTTGGAAAATTTTAGCTACTTGGTAGACCAAGCCAGAGCAGCAGTGACAAGGGGGAGAGTTCAGTTGAGTGCCACTGTGCACACAAGTCAACAGCCGAAAACCAACAAAAAAGGATGAAATTCCAAGCTAAAACCAACAGCTAAGCCAAACCCAAAGTTTGAAGTTCATCGCATTTATTGTTGATTTTGAGGTCTCTGGATTTTATAAAACATCCATCTCCGAAATAACTGGCCAAAACATCAACCTTTGATAGCTTCCATACCTCACGTTACCTTTTATAAACATATACAACAACAAGGCAAGTCTATTTCTAATCTTTCACTGTATAAGAAAACACAGAAGTTGCCAACTGAAATAGCCCACATCCATTAATATAATCATTTACTGTGATCTGTTCTTTATTTCATTCTGATTTCATGCCTTTATTTGGCCATATTCTTTAACATGAAATAGAAAAAAAATGTACTGTGGTGTGAAGTCTTCTGCTTCCTCAGTTACAAATGTTGAACAAAGTGGAAACTCATTTATTCTTCTTTGACTATTTGCAGTTCAAGTACTGCTATTTCCACTCCCTGTTCCCATCACTAGTAACTGCTGAAGTAGGAAATCTCATTAGAATTCGCCACCTCACCATGCACCGGCAGGTCGACCTACTTAGCAGCTTAGTCTACTATTTTTTGCCTGATTGTGATGACATGAAGAAATAAAACCTTCATCCCCAAAGACAAAAAAAAAAAAAAGAGGGCGCCTGGGTGGCTCAGTTGGTTAAGCGACTGCCTTCGGCTCAGGTCATGATCCTGGAGTCCCGGGATCGAGTCCCACATCAGGCTCCCTGCTCAGCAGGGAGTCTGCTTCTCCCTCTGACCCTACCCCCTCTCATGCTTTCTCTATCTCATTCTCTCTCTCAAATAAATAAATAAAATCTTTAAAAAAAAAAAAAAAAAGAAAAAGAAAAAAATTTTAAGTCACAAATTGAACATTCAATGTATCTTCCAAATATCCAGAGCAAACAGGATGGAGGAACAAATCCTGGGCAGGATATAATGTATTGATTCAGAAACATAATAAGAGGAAGTCACATCAAGGACTTCTACACACAGTATTATCATAGGTACCAAAAAAGACTCACAAAGCAAACTGGAAAGAAAGCCAAGAGCAATAACATCCACAACACCTTATGGTTTTGTGTGTTTCACACATCCTTAATAAAGTACACCACAGATAAGGTTTCCAAACCAAACAACAGTTTAAGGTACAAGAAAAAATTAAGTTAACGTTGTTTTTATAAGCCACATTTAATTTGGCAACATATTTTTGCTACATGAAACAAGGGAGTTTTCAAAACTAATAGTCAAATACATTTACTATTGCGTAATATTCTAGGGAATTCAGAAAGTATTTATTGTACACAGCAGAATGTGAGAAGGTGTACTGCTCTGATTTATATGATTTACTTTTGTCTTTCTTCTGTCTCTTATCTCATAGAGCCATTTCTCTCCACCTCCATTCTTGGTCGTCCCTACTGAAATAAGTGAACAGTCTAAAAGAATTAACTCTCAAGTCTGCCCCTGAAAATAGCCTTTGTTCCCTGAACAGCCATAGGCATTTAAAACAAAATAATGACAATGTTACCATCTGTATCACATTTTAGAGTTTGCAAATCTATTTTACATATAGCAGAGCTGATATTTCCATTTTACTACTGAGCACACTGAAGGTGAAAATAGCTGAATATTTTGCCTAACGTCAAATTTCATGGTACACAGGAAAGTTTAAGAACCATGATATTCTAACAAACAATGGTGCTAGTACCAAAATAAATAATAGTGGTGGATAGTAATCTACAGAATAAACATCCATGAATCTATACCAATATAATCAAATAAATGAATAAATAAATAAACAAGGGGAAAGAGACAACCCTTCCAATTAATAAATGTGCAAAGAATCACAGAAATAGAAAATCACCATTTGGCAAACACTAGAGCAATAATTGTTGCTGGCAAGAGTCATCAACGGATGCTAAAATTAGTGCACAAGAGTATAATGAGAAACAGAAACTTGAATACCTCAGAATATCTCCCCAAAAATACCTATTATAAAAAGAAAAACAGTAACTTTACAACGGAGAAAGCTGGCAGATACCACCTTAAGCAAGTGATCAAGATAATCATCACCAGTAATGAGACATGTCAACACCGTGTATCTCCTGAGATGATGAACTGAGAAAGGCCGAACACCTTTGTCTTTTAGGACATTCTACAAAATAACTGGCCAATACTCTTAATGCATCAAAGACATGCATGAAAAACAAAGACCAAGGAGGTGTCCCAGATTGAAGAAGCTCAAGGAGACATGACAACTAAATGCAGTGTGGGATCCTAGGTTAGATCCTGGGCCAGCAAAAGGACAGTGGAACAACTGGTAAAATCAAAATAAAGTCTGCAGATAAGTTGATGGTATTGTGTCAGACCAGAATTCCTGGTTTTGATCATTGTTCTATGCTAAATGTTAACATTTGGAGAAGGTGAGTGAAAGGTATGTGGTGAAAGGTATTCCATGTATTATTTTTGCAACCTTTTGGGTTAAGTCTGAAATTATTTCCAAATAACAAGTTTAAAAAAAAAATTATGGTGTTGGTGCTTATAATCTAAACCACATCACTTGGAATTGCACTCTCTTTGTTTGAAGTTAATTCTGTATCCTCAGTAAGCGCCTCTGAAGAACTAAACATTCACAAGTATTAAATTACTTTAAAGGTTTAAAAAGAGTTTAATAACAGTCAAAGTAAAATCTGCTCACTTCCTCTTTGTTGATTAGCTATACAAAAAAAAAAAAGGCTTTTCTCTAATAATAGTAAAAGATTTACTATTTTAAAACAACCCAAGTAAAGCTGATCCAATCAAAACTCATGTAGGCTTGAATACTGCAGGGGAAAAAAATCTTATACCGACGATGTGTTTTCAGAAAGACTCTAAATTCTATAACCTCTTAACCAGAGAAGGAATCTAGAAGCCTGGTTGAGTACCATGTGACTGAACTCATGCCATGTCATTTGATAAGACACTAAAGAGGAATGTAAATTAAACCAAGAATTAATTTGTTGCAGTCAAAAATAGGAAGAGATGAAAACTTTTTTTTTATATTTGCACTGTAAAAAAATTTAAGACTATGGTATTCACAATGTTTTTTTTTTTTTTTTGAGTCATGACATTGATGATAAAACACATCACAGATAACTGCTGAGATAACTTTCAATATATGAAATAAGAACCAATCAGAATTCAGCCCCAGAGAGGCACTTTTTCTTCCAAACTACAAGTCTGATAAATTAAATGGGAGCTTTAAAAATAAAGACACAATCTACAAAATCTGGCAAATATATTTGACTGCAAGATGTTCAGAAATGAAGGGTGGGGGGGCATTTGGGTTTCTAGTGTCAAAATTACTCTTTGTGAGTAGCTACTATCTTTTCAAAGCATCATTCCAAAGTTATAATGCACTTTAAAGAAAAAAGATAAAAGAAGAAAGGAAATGATCAGTATTACTGGCTTCACGTGCTTACGATTTTTCATACTAAATAAAAATAGAAGCTTTTTTACAAATTATTGTCAAGAATTAGTCTCTAAAGAAAGGACAAGAAATACATAGAAAGGCCCCACTGAAGTCCAACAGAACAAAAGTATAATTATAGTTTTAAAAGCAAAGCAGGCTAGATAAGCTCTTAAATCCCCTATCAGAGCCATTACCTTATCAGTAAAGCTAGATATATACAGTCACTCATCACAAAACACTTAGTATAACAAAGTAGCGCAGGCTTAGGTCAAAGATCACCCATTTAGAGTGCCTCATTTGTCTGATCCACTATAGTCAGTGAAGTACTTTCGGGTACAGAAATGTTCTTGATTTATATTTGGATATTCCAGTCCACTGATAGACTATCACCCAATTGCTAACATAACCTCATCTGAGATACCATGAACAACCAAACCTCACAGAAAATTCCAAGACTTTAACTCTATGTGTTTTACTCTATGGTTAGAAAAAGTACATTTTGGTGGAATAAGGTATTTTAGTGGGAAAAAATAAAAAATTATCTAAAAGGTTTTTATACTTCCAGGTATGATAACATCTTGAATAGAGGCATTAAACTCAACACCTTCATCCCATCACAATTAAAATGCCAAAACAAATCTAAAATAAGAGACAACTACACCAATGCTAGAAACTAGGAATGGATGCCATTCCTATCACAAAACTGTTGGAGACTTTCTGAAAGACATGGAAAGATGAATCTGGAATGGAAGAAAGATGTCAAGAGCCAACTAGTGACTTACCCTCCTGAGAAAGGAGTGCTGTGAGCTGGAGAGAGAGCAGAGGAGATACTGGCAAAAACAGCATTAATGAGATGGGCAAGAGCTAGGGAAAGGGTACGCGATAGGAAAAAAATAAGAAACCGTTCATGTGAAATAGGTTTTACCACTACCAATCAAGAACACTGGAAACAGCTATACCCCAGGATATACACTGAAATATATTAAATGATGGTTTAGGAAATCTAGCAATTTCTCCCAGAAACAGTGGGCAGATATACTAGGAAGGTGGATGAATAACTACAGTATATAATTGGTCTTGTGGCTAGCAAAAGCTAGCCTCATAGCTTCTGAATGAGTCTCATTCCTCATAGAAGAAATTAGACAGAGACATCACTCCCTGTTAGGACAGGCTCCCAACCCACTCCTCTCAGGCTTCTGGGTATATGAACAGAAATGTAATTTCTATCAACCAGGTCAGTTCTGTAATATTTGAAAGGAAAATCTATTAGTATCCAAGGACAGTGAGGTTATTGCAAATGAATCCACCACAGGCCCTAGATGAGACTTCTCCAAGCATAAGGATTAATAAAATAGAAAAAAGGAGGAGAAAGAGGAAGAGAAAGAGGAAGAGGAAGAAGAGGAGAAAAAGAATGGGAAGGGGGGAACAGATGGAGGAAGAGGAAAAAAACATATATGGGGCCCATGAAACCACCATTCTGCAGCAAAAAAGAAAAAAGAAAAATGTAACACTCAAGATACAGAAAAGGCATATAGTTTTGGAAAAAAACCTGGAAACAGAAGTAAATTTTAATTAAAATTGCTTTGTATGAAATGTAATAAAATTAAAAACAAACAAACAAACAGGTTCTTTGAAACCGAAATGACAAATCAGATATTGTGTAACAGACTAAAGTTTGGCTAAGAGTAAGGTAGAAATAAGTAGGGAGCTCAAAGAAAAAAAGAAAAATTAAGAAAAGAATAAGAAGACTAAGAGATGTAATAGAATAAGAACTGTAATAGCATAAGGAAAAACAACATCAATGATAACCCAGTAGAAAAACGAGATTTCAACATACAATTCACAAAAGAGGATATCCAGATCACCAATAAACATAAGGAAAAGTACACAATTTCATTAGTAGGTAGAAAAATAGAAATTAAAACTACAATGAGACATCACTACACACCCACCAAAATTGCCAAAATAAAGAGAAAATACCAAGCACTGGGTCAAGAATGTGGAGCACTCCCACACATTATTAATGAGAGTATAAATTGGGCATAATCACCCTGGAAAACCCTTTGACAGTATCTACCAAAGCTGAACATAGGCATATCCCTCAGAGTATGTCCAGGGATTAGTAGCAACAGCATCATTAATTGCAACAGCAAACCTAGGAGTTTGTTAGAAACATAAAATCTCAGATGACATCCAAAACCTGCTGATTCAAAATCAGCAATTTACTAAGAGCCAAGGTTATTACCATAGGCACATTAATGTTTGAGAAGTGCTGTCCTATAACTCACACATTCCACCTCTACCTATATGCCCAACAAAAATATATACAAGTGTTCACCCAAAAATAGGTACTAGAGTGTTCACAGCAGCACTATTTCTAATAGTGAAAAACTGGAAATTACCCAAATACCAATCAATAATACAATGGATAAGTAAATTGTGATATATTCACAAAACAAGAATGGATAATCTATAATTGCACCCAATATGGACAAGTCTCATAAATATAATAATGAGTGAAAGAAGCCAGGCATAGAAGAGTCTTGTATTTATTCATTTTATATAAAGTGTAAAAACAAGCAAAACTAATCTATACTGTTAGGAGTCAGAATGGTGGTTAGCTTTCAGGAGGGTGGTGATATATAATAATGACTAGAGGGGAACATGAGAGGTTTTGGGGGGTTCAAAATGTTCTATTTCTTAGGCACAAATTTTCAGTTGTAAAATAAGTAAGTCTTGGGCATGTAATGTACAGCGTGGGGACTATAGTTAATAATACTGTATTGCATATTTGAAAGTGCTAAAAAAGAGGAGATCTTAAAAGTTCTTATCACAAGAAAAAAAATCTTTGTAATTATGCATGGTGATGGATGTCAACTAGACTAATTTGGGGATTATTTCATAATATATACAAATATTGAATCATTTTATTGTACACCTGAAACTAATATAGTATATATGTCAATTATACTTCAAAAAATGTTTCCTTTTTGGGCGCCTGGGTGGCTCAGTTGGTTAGGCAACTGCCTTCGGCTCGGGTCATGATCCTGGAGTCCTGGGATCGAGTCCCGCATCGGGCTCCCTGCTCAGCGAGGAGCCTGCTTCTCCCTCTGACCCTCCCCCCTCTCATGTACTCTCTCTCATTCTCGCTCTCTCAAATAAATAAATAAATCTTTAAAAAAAAAAAAGTTTCCTTTTTTTAAAAAGATTTTTTTTTTTAAAGATTTTATTTATTTATTTGAGAGAGAGAGAGCATAAGCAGGCAGGAGGGAGAGGCAGAGGGAGAAGGAGACTCCCCGCCGAGCAGGGAGCCTGATGCAGGACCTGATCCCAAGACTCCGGGATCACGACCAGAGCCGAAGGTAGATGCTTAACCAACTGAGCCACCCAGGCGCCCCTATCTATCTATCTATCTATCTATCTATCTATCTATCTATCTATTTATTCTCTACATCCAACATGGGGCTCAAACTCACAACCCCAAGATCAAGAGTCATGTGCTCTTCTGACTGACCCAGTCAGGTGCCCCAAAATGTTCTGTTTCTTAACCTGGACAATAAGCGTATATGCTTTATTAGTCATTCAGGAATGACAATTGAACTACATGACATACCATTACACAGACACTAGAATACCTGAAATTATAAAAAAAGGGACAATACCAATGTTAGCAAGAATGTAGAGCAACATGGACTATCAAACAGAGCTGGTGGGAAAGCAAAATCGTATGACCACTTTGAAAAACAGTATAATAGTTTCTTAAAAACTTAAATACTCATTTACCATGCAACTCAGCAATTCTACTCCTAGATATTACCTAAGAGAAATTAAAACATCTGTTCACATAAACACTTGTATACAAATGTTCATAGTAGCTTTAGTCATAATAGACCCGAAGTGGAAATAATCCAAAAATCCATCAATAGATGAATGGATAAACAAATTGAGGTACATTCATAAAATGAAATTCTATTCAGCAATAAAAGAGAACATGATACACACAACAACAGGGACAAGTCTCGAAAACATTAAGCTGTGTAAAAGAAAGAGTACATACTATATAATTCCATTTCTATCAATTGTTAGCAAAGGCAAAACTAATCTGCAGTGATAGAAAGCAGAGCAGAAGGAAAGTGGTTGCCTGGGAATGGGTGGGCATGGGGGAATTTTGGGGGGTAAGAGAAAAGTTCCATATCATGCTTGTGATGGTACTTTATACAGTTGTATACATTTATCAAAACTCCACAAACTCAATGAGTACATTTTATTGTAAGTTATACCCCAAATAAAATTATTTTCAAAAAAGCCAATGACAAATCAAGAAAAAAAAGATTTGAGCATGCATTCGAAGATTTAATATTCTTACTCTAGAAAGAAAATGCCAATAACACCAACAACAAAACCCCAGTCTCCCAACAGAAAATGTGAAAGACACTGTGGATTTCTAGAATGGTGAAAAGCTCGCAGAAGCCCCTGAGCACTGACAACTTTCAATCTTAGAAAAGATGCAGATGTGAATCCAATGCTTGTTAACATTCCCTGAATCAGAAGCTGATACATTTTTCTGGAATGGTAACGTTAAGTCTCACATATAAAAGGCTGTGGCTTAGCAAAAAGTGAGTTTTTCTAGAGCCTGGCAAAAACCAGTGTCATCAGATAAGAGAGAGAGGGAGACTCTGCGGAGATTCACTGTATCTACTGCAGTCATGTGTGATCACCTCACTTCTAGTAAGATTCTATTCCTGTTGCCAATGAAGCAAGGAACTATAACTCCACTGCGTATGAGTATGCGTTCTCCTTCCACCCACCTGAAACGCATCCGCTGGCATCAGAAGTGAGATTGGCACAGACACACCACCACCCTTGTTAAACGAGTTTGGAACTGGAAGGAGTGTTGGGAAGGTAAGTAAGGGAATGGGGTCTGAGGAAGTCTGCGAGGAGATGACAGAAATTGCAGCAGCTGCGTGAGTTGTTTTTTCTGGAGTAGTCCTAAGAGTGGAGTTCACAGACTGTTCTCTTACTTACTGACAAGTTGAGCTCAATGGATAATTTAAGAGAGGAAAGGCAAGAGAGTCCAATGTGTAAGTCACGGATGTCCCACTAATGAAGGTGGGGATGGTCAGAGGTTCCCAACAGCAGCACAGGGAGACAGGGGAGGTATGGTGGAGGACGCCCTTCACATGCCTCTTAGATGGGTACTCAGCAACTTTTCAGGCCAGTACTGCTTAGGCGCTGAAGTTTATTTAGATGTGGGAAAGTATAAAAATAGAGCAGCGAAATGCTTTAACTCTTGCTAACCCAATTCTTTCTGGAGGAGAGATAAAAGACCAAAAAAGTGATATAATTGATCCAGTGGTTTTAAATGTGGGAAGGGTGATAATAAAGTTATGAAGAGCTCTGTCTTTCTTGACCCTTCTTGAAAAGGTGGCCAAAGAAAAGACTGGTTCTAATTTAAAGAATTTAACTGTGTGAATAACTTGATTTTAAAACTCTGTGCTAAGTCTTTCCTCTCAGATGATTCTTAAGCTGAGACTGTGATTTGAACAAATATTTTTTAAACTAAATGGGTTAAAGTTAAGTGTTTGAAGTTTCCAGAGTTCACTTAAATAGGAATATAATATTTCCACTGGTAAACAGTAAGACTATTTCTTTTTGAAGAATATTTGGTCTGGGCATGAAAAGTTAAAAGGAAAACAAAACAAACGAACTCCATCATTTCCAGGATGACCCATGTTTCCCAAGAAGATAGAATTAAAATGGTCTCAAGACCATTTAGCTCCTGTGTTTCAGACATAGTTTTATTTAGGTGAAGACACTCGTGCTGGATCAGAACCAAGTGAGATAAAAAGGAGAGGCTAAAGTCTTAGGAAATAATTTCCCCCATTTGGAAATCTTTAGCATTTTGGTTTCTGCAACATCTAGCTTGAGAAGGGAGATGCTGATAAAAGGTGGATTTTTATACATTTACAATTATATATAGAATATGTTTTTAACTTTAGAGATAGTATCTCAAAAGGAGTTGTGAATTCTATACTTTTAAAAAAAGGGTTTGAGAAAGAGAAAACAGACGAGGTCTCAGTGAAGGATTATAAATGCACTCTGATCAGGAGCTCCAGCACCAAGAGGGGAGGAGCCAAGTAGGGCTGAGCAGAGGCAGGAGCAATCTTAAACACTTAATGGTGACTGGGTGAGGGTACAGCAAGGTGCAGAACACTGTGCCCTACAGAAGCCATTCTTCCACGTCCCCACTCTAAAAAAGGCTCAACAGTGCTCAGTCTATATCAGCCTATACTTACTCACGCTGAAAGAAGAAACAAGGGAGAAAAAGGAAATCACATGAGACCTAGTAAAAAAGAAGCTGCATTCATCAGCTGCTCTGTGTGTGTGTGTGTGTGTGTGTGTGAGAGAGAGAGAGAGAGAGAGAGAGAGAGAGAGTGTGTGTGTGTGCATGTTAAATGTTCGGAGAGATATTATACTTCAATAACAACAACAACAAGCTCTCAATCCTACAACTCAACAACAATAAGAAAATCCAATCAGAAAATATGCAGACTTGAACAGGTATTTCTCTACGAAGATATACAAATTGCCAAAAAGCACATGAAAAGATGTTCAACATCCCTAATAATTAGTGAATGCAAATCAAACCACAGTGAGATACAACCTCACAACCATTATGATGGCTACTATTAAAAAACAACAACAACATAAGAAATAGAGGGTAAAATAACAGAAAAGATCATGAAACTAAGAGCTGGTTCTTTGAAAAGATATACAAAATTGACAAACACTCAGCTAGACTCACCAAGAAAAAAGAGAGGACTCAAATAAATAAAATCAGAAATAAAAGAGGAGACTTTATGATTGATATCAGAGAAATACAAAGAATCACGAGCCTACTATGAACAATAATATGCCACCAAATTTGACAACCTAGAAGAAATGGATAAATTCTTAGAAACATACAACCTACCAAGACTGAATCATGAAGAAAGAGAAAATCTGAACAGATCAACTACTAGTAAAGAGACTGAATCAATAATCAAAACCTCCCCAAAGAGGAAAGTCCAGGAGCAGTCAGCTTCACTGGTGAATTCTACCAAACATTCAAAGAAGAATTACTACCAATCCTTCTCAAACTCTTAAAAAAAAAAAAACAGAGAGAGAATGCTTCTAAACTCATTTTATGAGGCCAGCATTACCCTGATACCAAAATCAGACAAGGATGCCACAAGAAAAGAAAATTATCAGCTAATAACACATTTATGATAAAAATATATGCAAAAATCCTCAGCAAAATATTAGCAAATCAAGTTCAACAACACATTAGAAGGATCATATACCATGCAAATGAAAACCACAGTGAAATATGACCTTACACCTGTTAAAATGGTGATTATCAAAAAGACAAGAAATTACAAGTGTTGGCAACAATATGAAGAAAAGGGAATTTTTGTGCACTGTTGGTGGGAATGTAAACTGACACAGTCTCTATGGAAAACACTGTGGAGTTTCCTCAAAAAATTAAAACTAGAACTACCATATGATCCAGCAATTCTACTCTGGCTATTTTATCTGAAGAAAATGAAAAGATATATGCACCCCATGTTTACTGCATCATTATTTACAATAGCCAACATATGGAAACACCCTAAATGTCCATTCAGTGGACGAATGGATGAAGAAAATGTCTCTCTCTCTCTCTCTCTCACACACACACACACACACACACACACACACACGCAAACAATGGGCTATTATTCAGCCATAAAAAAGAATCCTGTCATTTGCAATAACACGGATGTACCTAGAGGACATTATGCTAAGTGAAATAAGTCTGACAGAAAGACAAATACCATGTGACCTCACTTATATGTGGAATCTAAGAACAAAAACCAAAAACCAAAAAAACAAGCTCACTTGATACAGAGAACAGACTGGTGGTTGCCAGAAGTAGATACTGTTGGGGGTGGCAGCGGTGGTGGGGGGTGGGGTGGGTAGGGAGGGATAAGTGAAGGGGGTAAAAGGTACAAAATTCTAGTTGTAAAATAAATAAGTCATGGAGATGTAATGTATACCATGGTGACTACAGTTAATAATACTGTATTGCATATTTGATAGTTGCTAAGAGAGTAAATCTTGTAAGTTCTCATCACAAGAAAAAATATTTTTTTGCAACATATACATAAGGTGACATATTAAGTAGACGGTTGTGGTGATCATTTAGCATTATGCTATACACCTGAAACTAATATAATGTTGTATCAGTGATACCTTAACTAAAGAAACAACAACAAAATAACAAACATTAGTGGAGAAATTGGAACCCTTGTGCAGTGTTAGTGGGAGTGTAAAATAGTGTATCCACTGCGGAAAAAAGTACCGCAGTTCCTCAAAAAATTAAGATAGAATTATTATAGGATCCAATAGGATACAAATACTATATGATTCCACTTGTACGCAGTGCCTAGAGTAGTTACATTCATAGAGTTAGAAAGTAGAATTGTTGTTGCCAGGTGCTGGGCTGGAAGTGGGGAGCCACTATTTAATGGGTATAGAGTTTCAGTTTTGCAAGATGAAAAGACTTCTGGAGATGGGTGATGGTGATGGCTGCACAATAATGTGAATGTACTTAATACCAGTGGACTGTACACTTAAAAATAGTTAAAATGGTAAGTTTTATGTTATGTGCATTTTACCACAATTAAAAACAAATTTTAAAAGCCCAAAATAGGCAAGGGAGAATCTGTTCAAAATGCCAAGACCAGAAAGGGGAAACCAGTTGAACTCAAGTCCAAGGTAAACTGAGGATGGAGCAAAGGTCTCCCCGCCTTCTTGCCATACTAACCCTCCACAAGAAATAACAAGAGAATGGCCCAGTGGTGGGTATGCATGGAGCCCTCCAGCAATGACATCATCACATGAGTACAGGTGCTAACTGAACAAGCAAAATGGAAACCCATGGTATTACTGGACACCAAGCTAAGTTTATAAGCTGAAACATTAAGTTCCCATGGGCCTCAATAGGAGGTGACAATCAGAGAAATATGAAGTTTAAGAGAAATTACGTTTAAATAGCTGCCAGGTCCAAGGAAAAAGCCCAAAGCCTTGTTGACCTGTTTGGATTTCTACAAAAACATATCACAGAGGGAACTGTTACTGGGCCCTAGCCATCAGTGTCTCTGAAATAAATGACTTTTTTAGGGGTTTGTGCAGCTTCCACAAAGATTTGATAGTACAAATATAGCACATTTTAATCCATGCCAACAATTGGATTCTCTTACTAAAACGGAAGTGGCTAAAACTTTCCATAGCTGTCATGTCCCTACCTTTTATGGGAAAAATTCTAAAAATATATCACAACCCAGATTTGCATGAGGGGGGAGGGTGTGTAAATGTAATACCAATATAAAATTGCAATTAAAATGTGCTATAATTCCAAATGTGTTTGCTCTTCTATATGTTGGTTCTTGTGGAACCCAGAAAATACTGTGAATAAATTGTATGAACTGACAAAAACTGTTCTTTAATTTAGGGGGTACATTTTTTAATGCATTATTATTTTTAATCACTTTTAATCACATGTATATTATTTTAAAAATCAAATACTCCTGCAATAAAGGTAGATTCAATAAGATCTTAAAAAAATGTATTACATCAACAGGACCAAAAAAAAAAAAAAGGAAATTCATCTCAATAGATACAGAAAAAGCATTCAACAAAATTCAACTCCTATTCATGATTAAAATTCTCAGCAAACTAGAATAGAAGGGAACTTCCTCAGTCTTGTAAAGGGTATCTACAAAAACCTCAGTGCTAACATTATACTTATTGGTGAACAGACTGCTTTTCCCTAAGATCAGGACCAGGCAAGGATATCAACTCTCACCATTTCTATTCAACATTGTAAAGGATGTCCTAGTGAGTGTCATCTGGGGGAAAAGAAGGAAGGGAGGCAGGGGAGAGAAGACAGATGGAAAAGAATGTAAAACTGTATTCATAGACAACAGATCATCTATATGGAATATTCTATAAAAACATCTATAAAAACTATAGAACTAATGAGTGTAGCAGTATCACAGAATACAAGGTCAATGTGAAAAAAAAGTCAGTTGTGTTTCTACACACTAGCAACAAACTATTAGACATTGAGATTTATAAAATTCTATTTACAATAACGTAAGAACTATGAAGTATTTGTGGATAAATTTAGTTAAATATGTGCAAGATCTATTGTGAAAACTTCAAAACACTGCTGAGGAAAAGTATGTAAGCAAATGGAATGATGGATATAAATAATTATAACATGTTAACAGGTCAGAAGATTCAACATTAAGATGTCAATTTCCCCCCAAATGATTCACAGATTCAAAGCAATCACAGTCAAAACCCCAGCAGGGTTTTTTTGGGGTAGGAAAGCTGATTCTAAAATTTATATGGAAATGCAAATAACCTAAAACAGCCAGAACAACTTTGAAGAAGAACAAATTTGGAGGAATTATACTACCTGCTTCAAAAATTACAACAAAGCTGAAGTAATCAAGACAGTCTCTTCCTGGAGTAAGGATAGACATATAGGTCAATAAGAACAGAAAAGAGAGTCCAGAAATATACCCACACATATATACCAAATTGATTTTCATAAAGGTACCAAGGTAATTCAATGAGAAAAGGCTAGCCTTTTCAACAAATGGTGCTGGAACATTCTATCTGCAAAAAAATTACCCCAGACCCTTAACTCTTATCACACATTAAAAATTAACTCAATGGTTCCAAAAGTAGATTCCCTAAGATCCATGATCATATTTCATAATATAGTAATTTTTCTCAATATCACATTGCCTTAATTGAGGGGAAGAAGGGGCTCTATACAAAATAGTATTAGTGTTATTAAATAATGCTAAAAATTCATAATGGACCATAGGCCTAAATGTAAGAGTTAAAACTTCAAAATTTCCAGAAGAAAACAGAAAAAATATTATTGCAATCTTGGAGTTGACAAAAATTTCTAAAACAGCATAAAAAAGCATGAACCATAAGGAAAAAAAGGGACTTCATCAAAATTTTAGGCTTCTGCTCTTCAAAAGACTGATAAGAAACCAAAAGATAAGCCACAGACTGAGAGATATAGTTGCAAAACATATTTCTGATAAAAGAGTTGTAATTAGAAGAACTTTTATAATTCAAATATAAAAAGACAACTCCAATTAAAAATGATTAAAAGATATAAACAGGCGCTACACTAGTAAGACATACGAACAGCAAATACAGGAAAACACAAGAATATGTCATTTTATCGTACTTTGTGCAATCCTTAGCTTTTGTGCTTCTCATATACTGTGCTTTTACAAATAGAAGATTTGTGGCAAGCCTGTGCAAAGCAAATCTATTGGTGCCATTTTTCCAACAGCATTTGCTCACTTCATGCCTTTTGTCACGTTTTGGTAATTCTCACATATTTCAAATTATTTCATTATTACTGAATTTGTTAGGGTGATCTGTGATCAGTCATCTTTGATATTACTACTGTAATTGTTTGGGGGAGTCATGAGCCACACCCATCTAAGACAGCAAACTAATAAATGTTGTGTGTGGTCTGACTGCTCTGCTGACCAGCCGTTCCCCAACTCTCTCCCTCTCCTTGGGCCTCCCTATTCCCTGAGATACAACAATATTGAAATTAGGCCAAGTATGAAATGACCACAATGAAATGGCCTCTAGGGGCGCCTGGGTGGCTCCCTCGGTTAAGCCTCTGCCTTCAGCTCAGGTTACGATCCCAGGGTCCTGGGACTGAGTCCCACATAGGGCTCCTTGCTCAGTGGGGAGCCTGCTTCTTCCCCTGCCATGCTCCTCCCCCTGCTTGTGTGTGCACGCTCTCTCTGACAAATAAATAAATAAAATCTTAAAAAAAAAAAAAAAAAGAAATGGCCTCTAAGTGTTCACATGAAAGAGTTACATGTCTCTCACTTTGAATCAAAAGCTAGAATTGATTAAGTTAGTGAGGAAGGCATGTTGAAAGCGGGGATAAGCTGAAAGCTAGGCCTCTTGCACCAAACAAGTCAGCCAGGCTGTGAATGCAAAGGAAAAGTTCTTGAAAGAAATTAACAGTGCTACTCCTACTCCAGTGAACACATGAATGATTCGAAAGCAAAACAGTCTTCTTGCTGATATGGAGAAAGTTTTAGCAGCCTGGATAGAAGATCAAACCAGCCACAACATTCCCTTAAGCCAAAGCCTAATCCAGAGCAAGGCCCTAACTCTCTTTAATTCTGTGAAGGCTGAGAGAGGTGAGGAAGCCACAGAAGAAAAGTCTGAAGCCAGCACAGGTTGGTTCAGGAGGCGTAAGGGAAGAAGCCGTCTCCATGACATAAAAGTGCAAGGTGAAGCAGCAAGTTATAATAGATAATAATGAAGCAGATAATAATGAAGGTGGCTACACTAAACAACAGATTTTCAATGTAGATGAAACAGCCTTCTATTAGGAGAAGATGCCATGTCAGACTTTCATAGCTAAAGAGGAGAAGTCAATGCCTGGCCTCAAAGCTTCAAAGGACAGGCTGGCTCTCCTATTAGGGGCTAATGCAGCTGGTGACTTGAAGTTGAAGTCAATGCTCATTTAGCATTCCAAAAATCCTAGGGCCCTTCAGAATTATGGTAAAGCTACTTTGCCTGGTTCTATAAATGGAACAACAAAGTCTGGATGACAGCGCATCTTTTTACAACATGGTTTACTGAATATTTTAAACCCACTGTTGAGACCAACTACTCAGAAAAAAAAATACTTCTTTTAGAATATTACTGCTCATTGACAATGCACCTGGTCACTTAAGAGCTCTGATGGAGAAGTACAATGAGATGAATGTTGTCTTCATGCCTGCCAGCACAACAGCCATTCTGCAGCCCATGGATCAAGGAATCATTTTGAGTTTCAAGTCTTGTTTAAGAAAATACATTTCATAAAGCCATAGCTGCCTTAGACAGAGATTCCTCTGATAGATTTGAGCAAAGTAAATTGAAAGCCTTCTAGAAAGGATTCACCATTCTAGATGCCATTAAGAACATTTCTGATTCATGGTCAAAATACCAACATTAATAGGAGTTTGGAAGAAGTGGTCCAACCCTCATGGAGGACTTTGAGGGGTTCCAGACTTGACTGAAGGAAGTAACTGCAGATGTGGTAGAAATAGCAAGAGAACTAGAAGTGGAGCCTGAAGATGGGACTGAATTGCAGCAATCTCACGATAAAACTTTGACAGATAAGGATTTGCTTCTTATGGGTGAGCAAAGAAGGTGGTTTCTTGAGATGGAAACTGCTCCTGGTGAAGATGCTGTGCAGACTGCTGAAATGATAACAAAGGATTTAGAATATGACATTAGCTTAGTTGATAGAGCAGCAGCAGGGTTTGAGAAGATCGGCTCCAATTCTGAAAGGAGTTCTACTGTGGAGAAAATGCTACCAAACGGCATCACATGCTGCAGAGAAGTTGTTGGTAAAAGGAAGAGTCCATCAATGCAACGGAAGTTCACTGCTGTCTTATTTTAAGAAATTGCCACAGCCACCCCAAGCTTCGGCAATTACCACCCAGATCTGTCAGCAGCCAGCATCACTGAGGCAAGACCCACCACCCGCAAAAAGAATATGACTCGCTGAAAACTCAGATGGTGGTTAGCATTTTTTAGCCATAGAATATTTTTTTTTTTTTAAGATTTTATTTATTTATTTGACAGAGAGAGAGACAGCAAGAGAGGGAACACAAGCAGAGGGAGTGGGAGAGGGAGAAGCAGGCTTCCCGCCGAGCAGGGAGCCCGATGTGGGGCTCGATCCCAGGACCCTGGGATCATGACCTGAGCCGAAGGCAGATGCTTAACCGACTGAGCCACCCAGGCGCCCCAGCCATAGGGTATTTCTTAATTAAGGTATGTTAATTAATGAATGTTGTCTTCTGTTTTTTTTAAACATAACGCTATGGCACACTTGATAGACTACAGTGTAGTGTAAACCTAACTTATATATACACTGGGAACCAAAACATGCATTCGATTCACCACGTTGTGATACTCATTTTATTATATGGTTTAGTAATTAACCTGCAGTATCTCCAAGGTATCTGTCAACACACAAAAAGTTGTTCAATGTCACTAGTCACTATGGGAATGCAAATTAAAACTACCATGAGATGCCCCTAGACACCCATTAGAATAGTTAAACTTAAGACTGACAAAACCAAGTGTTGGTAAGGACATGGAACAACTGGACCCTCCATACACTGTTTGTGGGAATGCCACTTTGAAAACCAGCTGTGTAGTTTCTTATAAACACAGATGTACCATATGACCCAGTGACAGTTCCTCTCTTGGGAATTTATCAAAGAAAAATGAAAACATACGTTCATACAAAGGCCTGTATACAAATGGTTATTATACCAGCATCATTCACAGTAACCAAAAAAATGGAAATAACCCAAATGTCTATCAAAAGGTGAATGGATAAGCTAATGTGGTTTACATAGACAAGTAAATACTATTCAGTAATGAAAAGGAATGAGTAATATGGATGAATTCAAAAGCATTATGCTAAGTGGAAAAGCCAAACACAAAAGACTACATATTATAGGACTTCATTCATATGAAATTTTAGAAAAGGAAAACAATGGCAAGAGAAAGCAGATCCGAGAGTAGGCAGGAGGGACTGACTACAAAGGGGTTCAAGGAAACTTCTGGGGTTAATTGGAATGTTCTACATCATCATCGTAGAGATGGTTACATGACTATATTCATTTATCAAAACACATCAGGGGCACCTGGGTAGCTCAGCTGGTTAAGCGTCCAACTCTTGATTCTGGCTCAGGTCATGACCTCAGGATTGTGAGATTGAGCCCTGCATCAGACTCCATGTTGGTCGTGGAGCCTGCTTAAGATTCTCTCTCTCCCTCTGCCCCTCCCCCTCCCTGCTTGAGTGCATGTGTGCACTCTCTCTCAAAAACAAGAACACATCAAATTGAACACTGAAAATTAATGATTTTATGTAAATTATACCTCAATAAAACTGAGTTTTAAAAAGCATTTAATAAAGATTTTTAAAAAGTATCATCCAATAGGGGCGCCTTGCTGGCTCAGTCAGTACAGCACAGGACTCTTGATTGCCGGGTCATGAGTTTAAGCCTCATATTGGGTGTGGACCCTACTTAGAATTTTTTTAAAAATGTATTATCCAATATATAAGGTATATATGTACATGCAACACGCAACAAACTGCAGAGTTACCATTGTATTTCTCAGTAGTGGGTCTTTGGAATTTGATAAATTTAGTTTTGTAACTGCATTGCAAAAATCATTTCACATATGATACAAAGAAACCTCTATCAGTTTGTAACAACATTTACCATTAGTACAAACAGATGGAGCAGACAAAACACAGGGTGGCCCCCTATGTCTAAGGAAGCCAAATTGCCTTAATGTCATCATTCAGCAAAGACTCACAATATTAACAGAGGAGAACTAGCTGTGGCCTAGGCATCCCCCCAGTCCACCATCTGGAATATTCTTCATTTGAAGCTGAAGAAGACATCTTATCTTCTGCAACTAATACAACCCTAACAGTGGCAAATAAAGCAAAAATGATACAACCATTGCTGTAGTTTTAAAAATCACAAGGAACACAAAGAGGACCTTGCAAGTCACTCCACATTCAAGGATAAGGCTATAATCCATATAAGTGGAGAAATGAATCATCGCAATGTACAACTATGGGATGCTGCCATCCTAATAGAATGTGTAAGGGATTCTCCAAAAATTCGTATCTTTTAAATATATTTGGCCTATTTGTTCATGATGTTTTTCCCCACCAGAATGATGACATTCCGCAATGATAAGGATTTATGTCTTTGCTGTTTACTGCTACATCCCTAGCATCTAGAACAATGCCTAGCACATAGTAATTGCTCAATAAATATCTGTTAAGTGAATAAATTATGCCTATGTTGAATTTATTATGTCTATATAGATATTATTCACAGGTAAATGATGTAATACTCTTCCCTCCCATTTCTTTCTTTTATAATTCTTTGACTGGAAGTCGTCTTGTTTTTTCATTTTGTTTCTAAATACCAATTCAAACCTAAACTTTCAAGCAAAATGACTGTTATTTTCTCCTTTATTTACTTCTTCATTTCAAAAATTTCCTACAATATGTGTGTGTACATGTTCATAATAAAGAACAAATGCATCTTTATAAAATTAGTTTTATAGAGGGCTATGTAAGTTAATAGCATGCTTCAAGTTTTCTTCTAGCTACTTCCTCAAATCTGTCCCTCTGCTTATGTTCTTCACCCTCTCTGAAAAACCCTCCACACATTTCTCTATAAATTTAGCCTGTCTCAACCCAATTTCCCCCAGTTAAGAATCCTTTATAATACTGGTTAATCTCAATCCTTTGATCCACTTTGACTCCCAAAACAGAACCATAAACCCCTTTCAGCCAGGCAATATTCAGTATATTTTTGTATTTCCCACTGCTACAGAACATTCGATCAATGCTTAATTTGTTGAACCTGATGAATTTCTGCGACCCTGAAGAAGCTTGAGGGTACAAAAATTAACGTAAAGCTACAAAGATAAAGAAATATATTTGCATATTAAACTATAGGCATAAAAACCTACCAGCAGTGTCTGTCCTTGGGAAATGAAGAAATGACCTGATATAACGATGGTGAGAACAAGATACCCAGATTCTTCACTAGAGTCAAAAACCTTGAAAAAGAAGAAAGAGAAATGTGGATAAGACAATACATTTCTGTAATACTAGTAAAAGTATAATATCTTCTCACACTGATCTTCCTGCTCAGAATGTTCCTTTTCCTTCCATTTAATCTGTAATCATTCACTTAGTATATTACTAAAACAAATATTCTGAAATGAAAAGAATACTCGTTTAAAAATAAAGAGATGTGGGCCCTGAGCTAACCACTTTTCAGTAACATTTTAATAAGTCATTAATTATCTTTGAGCCTCAGTTTCCTTTCTGTAAAATGGGGATAATGCCTTACATGGTTGCTGTGAGACTTCAGAGTCCTAGTTTCTTTAGTCATATAAATCCATTTTTACAACATCTCAAAGCCTGGTGCTTTCCTTTGGGTGAGCTTTAATTTGTCAATGTCACTCTTAAAATATGGTGCCCCAAACTGACCATAATGTGCTGGATGTGGTCTATCTCCCATTACTTGTAGTATAGCCTACAATCACATTAACCTTTGAGGGGCTAGTCTCATTTGAAGAATGATCTGATATCAGTAAAACCTCCTGAAACTTCATCACTTATCTTGGTAAATCATACTTTCACATTCTTTATCTGGACCTAAATGTAAGACCTTGCATTTATTCTCATTATATTTTATCTTATTAGATTTGGCCTATAGTTTCAGAGGGGAGTTGAGGCAATGAAATCAAAATATCAAAGAGCACATGATTGATAGATATAGAAGAGTAGGATCTGGGTCTTAAGTGACCACCCTGTATATATAGGTGGCTTTAATATACTGAAATGTAAACATCCTTGTATAAACAATAAAATGAAATTATGGATTCACCTCAATGCTCAAAGCTCAAAACAATGAATACATACCTAACTCAAGTATATCTTTTTTTTTTTTTTATTTGAGGGACAGAATGAGAGAGGGAGAGAGAGAGCATGAGAGAGGGGAGGGTCAGAGGGAGAAGTAGACTCACCGCTGAGTGGGGAGCCCAATGTGGGGCTCGATCCCGGGACTCCAGGATCATGACCTGAGCTGAAGGCAGCTGCTCAACCAACTGAGCCACCCAGGCGCCCCTCAAGTATATCTTTATAAGGTCACTACATTCATTTGATAAATGATGTTTTCATAGTTTCATATGTGGGGTTTACAGCTTTAATGCTATATTTAAACTTAAGATTTCCTACTGAGTTTTCTCTAATTCACTTTAAATTCCAACCTTAAAAAAAAACAAAAAACAAATGGTATTTTAGGTGTCAAGAAAGGTATGCTAAACTCTGCACTTCAGTGGTTATTACTCCACCTCTTTTCCAGCATTAGGAACTCAGTTATTTGTATGCTATTCTTCCTGCCACAGTTTAAAGGGATTATCTTGAATGCTTCATGACCACTTAAAATCACAAGGATAGCTAGGAGTCAAACACAGCTTTCAAAACTAGAGCCTGGTCAACAAATTCTTTGAGAGGCAATATGTTAACATGACAGTTTATTTTTTTAGGAATGTACTATATATCCCAAAAATATCCCAAAAAGTATCCAACACTTAAATGTACAATTCAATGAATGATGATAAAACAAACGCATAATAATCACCACCCAGGTGAAGTAACAGAAAACCCTGCCAGCCTTCCAGAAGGTACCCTAGTGCTATCTCCCAGTCACTACTTGCTGTCTCCTCCCCCTAAGGTAGCCTGACTTCTAACACCATAGTTTAGCTTTACTCGTATGAATGGAATCATATAGAAAGAATTATTTTCTGTCTGGCTTCATCAGTGTTGTTGCACATACCTAAGTTCACTTGTTTTCAGTACTATAGAATACCGTTCTACGACGACACCACAATTTACTATTTCATTCTTTTGTTGATGAATAATGTTGGCCAGTTTAGGTCGACCACAAATAATGTTGTTATGAACATTTTTATATATGTCTTTTGTTGGCTAGAAACACTCATTATGGAGACACCAATTCTTTCCAAATTATTTTATAATTTTTTTCAAGAGGTAACTAATGACTTCCATGAGAATCCCAGCAGACTTCTCCTCTGCTCTCCAAAGTCTCCAAACTGCTACATCTAATTGCCCACTCATGATCTCCACTTAAAGGCCCAATAGTCATTTCAAAATTAACAGCCCCTAACTTGAAGTCCAAACGTTCCCATTCATTTATTTATTCCTTCACTATTTACAAAGTCTCGAGCAAGTGACATCTGTTGCCTATCACTAGGAGTAGAAATCCAAACATTTCTGCATCTTGGTAGTGGAGTCACTGTGGAAAACACACCACAGTCAAGCACTGAATGAACAGCACTTTACTCACATAGGGAAGAAAGAGAGTAAGATTGGCATCAGTAGTGGGGGTCAGTTGCCCCTGCATGGGAGAGAGCAGGTCCCTCTTGGCAGCCACACAGAGCAGTTGGCCTGTGCTCCCCGCTCTTGCGCTGCAGCAGAAGGACCCCATTCCCTCCCCCAATGGGACAGACACAGCAGTGGGGCTGGCCAGGTGCCATATGATACATAAGCAGAACAAAGGAGCACAGGCTCTGAGGACTCTATCTCTAGGTAAAGGAAGTGTTCTGGGCTTCAGGCCCATTCTTATGGTCGTGGCCAAAAGGGGCTGAAAGACTGCGTGAACAAGCCTGCCTTTCCCAATACAAAGCACCCACCATATGCCAGGCTGTTGTAGGCATTTGACTCCCACAGTTTCCACATCAGAGAATATACTTCTGTCTTTCCATTTCCTTAGGCCAGCTGTGGAATCATTGAACCCTCTCCTTTCCTCATACCCATATCCAATCCATTAGCCCATCCTTCATGTCTACCTTCAAAATACTCAGAATCTAACCATTTCTCACAGGTATGATCTAAGTTATCATCTCTGCTTGGATTATCATGATAACCTCCTCACTGGCTTTCCCTTTGTGTTCTTGCTCCCCTCCCCACACAGTTTATTCTCAATATAGTAGCTAGAGTGATCTTTTTTTTTTTTTTTAAGATTTTATTTATTTATTTGACAGAGAGAGAGATAGCGAGAGCAGGAACACAAGCAGGGGGAGCGAGGGAGGGGAGAAGCAGGCTCCCCGCCAAGCAGGGAGCCCGATGTGGGGCTCGATCCCAGGACTCTGGGATCATGACCCGAGCTGAAGGCAGACGCCTAACGACTGAGCCACCCAGGCGCTCCTAGAGTGATCTTTTAAACCTAAGTTAGATCATGTCATTTCCAGCTCAAAGCCCTGCAGCTCAAAGCCCAGCATCTCATTCAGAAACTCATGCAAAGTACTCCACAACTCAGCCTCCATTGCCCCTCTGCTCTCATTACCCCCTTGTGTACTCTGCTCCAACCACATGGCCTCCTTGCTGCTCCTTGAACCCACGAGGCAAATTCATGACAAACCTCAGGGCTTTTATTAATCCTGTTTTATCTGAAACTCTCTTCTCTTAGATTCACATGACTCACTCCTTCATTTTCTTCAGGTCTTTGCTTAAATGTCATCTTTTCAGGTAACACCTTCCTGACCATCCTACTAAAACCTGCCACCAATCCCTCTCATTACCCAAACCAGATTGCTCCTATTCCTTTTTCCAGGTTTGCTTTCCTCCATAGTTCTTTCCACTTTTGTTACTTTATATTTACTTGTTATCTGTTTACCTATCTTCTTTAAAAGGTAATTGATAAATGGAATTATAAACAATACTCACTTACTCTGAAAGGCAGAATAAGAATAAATAGGGAACAAAGAACAGATGAGACAAATACAAAACAAAGAGTAAAATTATAGACTTTATGCCCAACGCTGTCAATGATTGCATTAAGTGTAAATGGCTTAAATACCCCCAATAAAAGGCAATCTGACAATAGGACAAAAAGATAAGGTGCAACTGACTATATGCTGCCTATAAGAAATGCATTTTAAATATAAAAATATGAACAGGTTAAAAACAAAAGACTGGGAAAAATATATACCATGCGAATACTAGTCAAAAAAATGTTGTAGTATCTATATGAACATTAGGCAAGAGTATCAAAAGGTATAAAGAAGGTCATTTCATAGTGATAAAGGGGTAGGCTAATCAAGAGACATAATTATCCTAAACATTTCTGTCCCCAAAGATAGAGCTTAAAAATACATGAAGCAATAATTGATAGAACTGTAGGAGGAAATAGACAAATCCACAATTATAGTCAGAGATGTCAATACCCCTCTCTCAATAATTGATGGAGCAAGTACATGGAAAATCAGTAAATGTATAGATTTGAACAACAGTATCAACCAACATAACCTCATTGACATTTATAGAACACTTCACCCAATACCAGCAAAATACACATTCTTCTCAAGTATATACAGAGCATTTACCAAGATAGACAAAATTCTGAGACATAAAACAAGTCTTAGTAAATGTTTAAGTATGTTCTCTTAAAATTAAAATTAAATTAGAAATCAGTAACAGACAGATCTCTGAAAAAAAAAATCCCCAAATATTTTGCAATGAAGTAATACACTTCTAAATAACCCATGGGTAAATAAGAAATTAAAAGAGAAATTAGGAAGTATTCTGAACTGAATATAATCTACCATGTTAATATTCTAAAAAAGAAAACCATATCATCACCTCAATAATGAGAAAATATAGAAAAAGCATTTGACAAAAACCAACATTCATTGCTGATTTATAAACTCAGCAAACCAGGAATAGAAGGAACTTCCTTGAGCTGATGAAGGGCATCTATAAAAAACCTATGGTTAGCAGGAAAGACTGAAAGCTTTCTCTCTAAGATAAAGAACAAGACAACAATGTTAGCTCTCACCACTCCTATCAACATTATCCTGGAGGTTCTAACCATTGTAATCAGGCAAGAAAAAGAAATAAAAGAAAGAAAGAAGTAAAACCATCTTAATTCAGACAACATGATCATTTATGTAGAAAATCCAACTGATTTTCCTAGAATAAATGAATTTTAGAAAGGTTGCAGGATACAAGAGCAATAAATGAAAACTAAATTTATACAAACGAGTAAAGAATGATTAGAATTTGAAATTTTAAAAATATCAAAATTTATAACAGCATCAAAAATATGAAAGACTTAGGGATAAATATGACAAAAAAGTGAAAGATCTGCACACTGAAAATTGACAGAAATTTAAGGTCACATAAATATATGGAGAGAGATATTTTGTTCATGGATAGGAACATTTAGTATTGGTAAGATGCTGAGGTAGGCAGAATAATGGTCCCTCACAGATTTCCATGTCCTAAACCCTGGAATCTGTGGATATATCTTACGTGGCAAAGGGGACTTTGCAGAGGTAATTCAGGTTAAGGATCTTGAGATGGGAGAGTATCCTGGATTATCCAGGTGAGCCCAATATAATCACAAGGGTTCTTACAAGGGAAAGAGGGAGGCAGAAGAACCAGAGAAGGAAATGTGACTGCTTTGAAGACAGAAGGCAGTAGTACAAGGCAAGGAATTCAGGCAGCCTCTAGAGGCTGAACAGGCAACAAACATTGTCCCCCAGAGACTCCGGAAGGAATGCAGCCCTGCTGACACCTTGATTTTAGCCCTATTAAGACCTCTTTCAGGCTTCTGACTGCCAGAACTATAAGCTAGTAAGTTTGAGTTGTCTTAAGCCACTAAGTTTGTGGCAATTGGTTACAGCAGCAATAATCAAAATTCTAAATTCTCTTGTACAGATTAAAGACACCACATATCAAGCATTTCAGTCAGTTAACATTAACCAAGTACCCACTATATAGTGATTTTTCTTATAAATATTTGGGAAAGGAAAAAAACATAGGAATATCCCTGACCTTGAGCTGCATTCATTCATTTGTTCATTCAACAAAATTTATTGAGCACCTACTAGATGCCAAGCATTTTTTTTTAGATGGGATACATAAGTGAACAAAATATTAGCTGCCCTCATGGAGCTAATGGGGGATAGGATGTAGGGCAAGGGTATAGAGTACAGTAAACAAATATAACTAGTGGCACTCTAAGGGTGGGATGTTGAGAGCAGTCAACGCTGGTTCAGGCAATAAGGGAATGCTTTGTCGAGAATTTATATTCAATAGTTAAACAGACTAACAAGCAATCTGATTTTTACTACCACCATGTGCCCACAATTCTAACCAATGTCACTGATAAACTACCTCTCCCTGAAAAAGTCTTTTGTTGATCTTAATTCTAAACAACTGCTACAGTTACTGGTAAGTTTGAATAAAACATTGTAAGCTTCAAATTATCAGATTTTTATTATTTATTCTTTAATAAACTTTTTTTAAACATTCATTTGGGAAATTCCCAATTATAACACTGGCCCACATATATGTATACTTACCACATACATTTGTTTCAAGAATAGCCCACAAAGATTTGACATACTTCAAGTTTGCTTAATGTAAAGTTCTTGTCTCCAACCCTTTCTTAGGATGCAGTTCACTTCAAGCCTGCGGTACTACATTCTTCTGCATTTAAACTAGATTCAAAATAAACCATGGTAGCATAGGGATTGTAAAGACAAACAGATTTGAGTTACTCCAATGCTGTCATTTTATGGGACTTGTTGGTATTTATATTTGTGTTTAAAATTTTAAACAATGAAACAAGAGCACAAGCAACAAGATGGAATGTTTTTAAGTGCAAATTTTAGTTCACACTCAAAATATTTTACTGAACTTGAACAGTACCTTTAACATTATTTTAAAATTATTGTTTCAAACTAAAGAACAAGAAAGAGAATAAAACAGTAATTTTATCATTAGTTGCCTAAATTGTACCATTGGCGATTCAGGTTTTTTAATCACTTGTTAGTTTGTGGGTGATTAATTACATAAAATATCAGCCTCTAAGCAAAGAATCAAAGTTCAGAAGTTAACTAGATGTAAAAACAATTGACTAAAGAGTTGTGCTTTTCTCCTGCCTTATACTGTAGTGTGTATTTCCCTTTTATTATTTATTTTACTGCTGTGATTATAATAGTGAAGCTAAATAAAGGAGTTTACTATCTACATAATAAATGAATAGTTTCATTTGTGGAAATTTTATGAAAATAATGTCATCATTTAGGGGAGTAGAGTGTTAAAAAGTTATCTATTCTGGGTGTCATATGCTCTAGGCACATCATTTAACATAATAATAAGTAAGTAAGTAATAAGTAAACATAATAAATAAATAAATTATCTAGTATGTAGGAAAGTACGGAAGGTAGGGAAACAATAAAGCAGGGTAAGGGGAACAGGAGTGTGAAGACAGGGCATGAAAATTATAATATAGATAGGGTGGTCTGGGTAGGCATACTGAGAAGGTGAGGCTTGAGCAAAGACTTGAAGGCATTAGAGGGTTAACCAGATATCTGGGAATTCAATACTTACTATTTTTCAGGTATTTGTTGCAATCCTTCATCTAAAAGATTTTTATAGTATGCTCATACACTCTGAAAATGTCTAATTAGAGACTTCCAAGGAGGTTAGGAAAAATGGTAGTTTGCATCCTTGCAGTCTTCCCTTCCCAAATCCAAACCAAATACCAAGTACCTCTCCTTGAGCAGTTGCTAAACATCAGCATCCAAATGGGCCAGAAGGATGGGCTGAGGTCTTAGGATCCAGATAAAAAGCGGTGGCATAATTTCTCCACCCCCAAGAGAAAGGAGGCCCTCCTCTGAGCAAAGAACCCTAGGACAAAGATAGGAATGTCCCAGTTCTTGGGAAAGAACCTCACTAGTAGAAACTGGTAGACCCCCAAGAAAAAGAGCAATACCAGCCTGTGTATTCTGAAATTCCTACTGGTCTCCCAGCCTCTAAGAAGTCACAATGGAGATGGACAACTTACTTGGCTGAGTCCTTCCTACTCCTTTACAGAAGGCCCAGAAGGCTGAGGCTCATGTACCTCCCAACATTTACCACTTAAGATATATATTCACTGTTGGACTTGAGCCACAAGGGTAAAAAGAAGCGTAAGTTAGACAGAGGAAAATAACAATATACCCAGTAGGCTAAAGTAATGAAGAACAAACAGAAAACCCAGAATAGGTGGCTCCTAGTGGAACAAAACTGTCAAAGGAGATGCACAACAGCCTGAACAAACAAACAAACAAACAAATATATACACACATACATAATTATAATATATATAATTAAGAACACTTAAGCAGAGTCTTAGAGCTAAATATATGCCTTATAAATATAAAAACTAAGAAAAAACTCAATAGCTTAATTGAAGAACTAGATGGACATTGTTGAAACCAAATTAATGGTCTGAAAAAGCAAGCAGAAATATTTAGAAACACAGAGCAAGGGGCACCTGGGTGGCTCAGTCGTTAAGCGTCTGCCTTCGGCTCAGGTCATGATCCCAAGGTCCTGGGATCGAGCCCCGCATCGGGCTCCCTGCTCAGCGGAGAGCCTGCTTCTCCCTCCCCCACTCCCCCTGCTTGTGTTCCTGCTCTTGCTATCTCTCTCTCTGTCAAATAAATAAATAAAATCTAAAAAAAAAGAAAAAGAAACACAGAGCAAAACTACAAAGAGGAAGAACTCATGTGTGTAAGATAAGATAAATGTGGAGCAAAGATTCAGATTCAGAACAAATGTTAATGATAACAGCTAAAGTGGAGAGGGAGAAAGAGACTGAGGAAAGGCAATAATTCAACAAACAGGAACTATCCCATGATTGCAGAAAGGCATGAAACAGAAGATACAAGGGGTTCAAGTTCCAGGCATTGATGGTCAGGGGGTGGAAGGAAATCAACATACTAGACACATCCGGATAAAAATTCTGAATTGAAAGGATAGACGAAGACCTTAAAAGTTTCCAGTCTTAAAAATAAAAAAGTCACTCTCTAGCACTAGGGGATTCTAAAAAAAAAATTTTAAGTGGTAAATGAAGGCAAAGAATTAAGCATATATCCTACCTCTCCTACACAAACCAATCACCATGTAAACTCTAGCCGATATGAAGAACTTTTTCTTTACTTCTATAAAGAATATGAAATATTTTTCTATTCCAAATAATAAATGAAGAAAAAATGATAAAATTAGGATATCACCTTTTGCAACTCCTAATTAACGGCTCTAGGCTCTAGGCTCTATAACTGCAACATCACGAAGAGAAATAAACAGGTACCACATACTTCCAACAGAAAGAAAACCAAACCCCCTTTAAGTACTCTTGCCAAAAAAACAAAAACAAAAAAACCCAACCTGAACTTGATCACACTTCTAGCTTCAACTATCAATTCACAAGAAATACAGAGACCAAAGGATCATATTAACTGCACCACAGAGATGCAGTCAGCAAAATCCACAGTCAGAAACTCTGTAGAACCTGTTTTTTGTTTCTGTTTTTCAACAAATTGCAAGGAAGGGAGAGAGGTGGGTCAGGGAAACATAACAAAGAAAACGTAAAGATTAAAAGATATACCAATCACAATGGATAGTCCTGCTGACAGAGAATTATGACATTTAAGAAACTATTAGAAATTTGAACACTGAATATTTGATAATATTAAGGAACTTTTTAGGGCAAAAATGGTATTATGATTTTTTTTTAAAGTCCTTACCTTTTAGAGATAACTGAAATAATTGATAAATGGTATGCTACTTGAGATTTCCTTCAAAATAACACAATGGACATGGATAGGATATAGATGAAACCAGACTGGTCATGAGCTGATGACTATTGAAGCTGGTGACACATACATGTGGGTTTACTATATTATTTTATGTATCTTTGATTATGTTTTAATTTCTTTGTAACAAAAAGTTTTACAAGAGGCTTCCATTTTCTTCACTAACTAGGTATAAGCATGATTAAGTAAAGGTATTTAGCTTACTGCAAAGGACAAGGATACTACATGCAGTGTCCTAACTCCACAAATTCCAAATATCATAATGCCTAATATAATCTAGGCATTTGAGAAAAAAAATTACTTATTTCTGGTTCTTGGGAAATATTTTTAATGAGTGATGATTTAGCATTTTACTGGAATGTTCACATTAGCACAATATGGAAAGCTCAAAGAAAAATGTTATCTCTAATGACCAAGTCATCACAGAAAAAGATATTAATTTTAAGGTGTCAGAGAAAACATTTATCATATTCATATCTTCTCTTCTTTCTAGTTCTTAACCTAAATGTGGCTTAAGATTTAGGTCATAAAAAAAAAAGTATGTATGGTATTGGCATAAAAACAGACACACAGACCAATGGAACAGAATAGAGAACCCAGAAATAAACCCATGCATATACAGTCAACTAATATTTGACAAGGGAGCCAAGAATACTCAATGGAAAAAAGACAGTCTCTTCAATAAACAGTGCTGGGGAAACTGGATATTCACATGCAAAAAAATGAAACTAGTCCCCCATTTTACATCACTCATAAAAATTAACTCAAAGGAGACTGAAGAAAAATGTAGGACCTGAAACCATAAAACTTCTAGAAGAAAACACAAGGAAAAAGCTCTTTGACACTAGTCTAGGTAATGATTTTTTGGATATGACACTTAAAGCACAAGCAACAAAAGCAAAAATAAATAAGTGGGCTACATCAAACTAACAAGTTTCTGCACAGAAAAAGAAATGATTAATTAAATGAAAAGACAACCATGGAATGGGAGAAAATACTTGCAAACCACATATCTAACAAGGGGTTAACATCCAAAATATATAAGCAACTCATATAACTCAATAGCAAAAAAGCAAATAATCCAATTTTTTAATGGGCAAAGGACCTGAAAAGACATTTTCCCAAAGCTGTTCAAAAGGTACATCTTATGGTGCTCAGTATCACTAATCATCAGGGAAATATAAATGAAAAATCACGAGTTATCACCTCACATGTGTTAGAATGACTATTATCAAAAAGACAAGAGATAACACGTGCTGGCACAGATATGGAGAAAGGGGAATACTTGCATGCTGTTGGTGAGAATATAAATTGGTACAACCACAAAGGAAAACTGTATAGAGGTTCCTCAAAAAAAAAAAAAATTCAAAGAAATACCACATGATCCAGCAAATCCACTTCTAGGTATATAACTGAAGGACACGAAATCACTATCTTGAAGAGATATATGCACCTCCTTGTTCACTACAGCATTGTTTATAATAGCCAAGACTTGGAAATGAAAGAATAAAGATAATTTCAGACATATATACACATGATAGAGTATTATTCAGCCATAAAAAGAAGGAAATCCTGCCATTTGAGAGAATACGGATGAACCTTGAGGGCATTATACTAAGTGAAATAAGCCAGACACAGAAAGACAAATACTGGATGATCTTACCTACATGTGAAACCTAAAAAAAGCCAAACTCATAGAAACAGAGAACGGATTGGTAGAGAATAGAGATGGGTGGTGGGCAAAATACTTGAACATGGTCAAAATGTACAAGCTTCCACTTATAAGTTCTGGGGATATTAATATACAATATGATGGCTATAGCCAACAATACTGTATTGTATATTTGAAAATTGCTGGGGACAGATCTTTAAAGTTCTCATCACTAGGGCACCTGGGTGGTTCAGTCCACTCAGGTCATGATCTCAAGGTCCTGGGATCCAACCTCCCCCTGGCCCTCCGTCAAGCCCTGTGAAGAGCTCCATGTTCAGAGGGGAGTCTGCTTGTCCCTCTCCCTCTGCCCCTCCCCCTGCTCATGCTCTGTCTCTCTCTCAAATAAATAAAATCTTTAAAAAGTTCTCATCACAAGGAAAAAAATTTGTGACTATGTAAACTTATGGATATTAACTAAACTTATCGTGGTAATCATTTCACAATATATACATATTTGAAATCATTATGTTATATATCTAAAAGTTAATGTTATATGTCAATTATATCTCAATAAAATGGAGTGAAAAAGATTTACATCAAACTGACCTCTATTGTGGTATTTCAACATCACTATGTAGGACACACTGAAATATAGAACTTGCCTATATTACAAGTTGGGGTTTTCAGGCACAGCTTATACATTGGTTAAATCGGAGTCTTCTAATATTTTATATGCATATATCTGGGCAAGACTGTACTATAACACTAATCTAAAGTTAAAAAAAGGAAATAGAAAAGGGGGTGCCTGGGTGGCTCAGCCCGTTAAGCGACCAACTCTTGATTTCAGCTCAGGTTATGATCTCATGGGTTGCTGTATAGAGCCCCGTATTGGGCTCTGTGCTGGGTGTGGAGCCTGCTTAAGATACTCTCTCCCCACCCCCTCCCTCTATCCCACCCTCCCGTCTCCCTCTCTAAAAAAAATAAAATAAAATAAAAAATAAAGTTAAACAGAAAAAAGTTAAATATATGAAAATACAGAAAAGTATTTCAAATGTACTTATATCTTAGATGAAAGGTTAAAACAGTGTTACTCTTCAAATGTGACAAATTATGCACTCGATTAAGGGGTTTTTTTACCCTGCCTTTAAGACCCCTCAGAAAGTGTCACAGCTCTATATATCGGTCCTAAGGGGTTTATGCATTACAAAATATGAAAAACATGCAAGATTGCTAAGTAGGCTATCAGCTGCTTCCCTCTTGGTAATTAAAGTGACTCATAAATTATTTCAACAAACTAGTAGAATATATTTATGCTAATGAAAGTGATTCTGCTACATACCTCTTACCAAACTGTAAAATTCAGTATTTTGTTTCTGCTGTTTCATAGAAATGCTAAGTGTTAACAGTAACAATAATAAACACAATCACAAGAGCATAACACCCAGACCAAAAACAAAACAAAACAAAACAAAAAAACCCCACAAGTAATATATACATCTATGGCCATATTATAATTATGCACTAAATAACAGGATATTTTGGTTATTGCTATTTTTTTAGAAAATGCCCTTGAGGGGCGCCTGGGTGGCTCAGTCTGCCTTCAGCTCAGGTCATGATCCCACAGCCCTGGGATGGAGCCCAGCATCAGGCTCCCTGCTCGGTGGGGAGTCTGCTTCTCCCTCTCCCGCTGCCCCTCCCCCTGCTTGTGTTCCCTCTCTCTCCCTCTCTCTCTCCCTCACTCTCTCTCAAATAAATAAAATCTTAAAAAAAAAAAGAAAGAAAGAAAGAAAGAAAGAAAGAAAGAAAGAAAATGCTCCTGAGTTCCAGCCAGGCAACCCAGGAATAAAAATTCATTTCTTAGCAGTCTCCAGATTCAGAAGAGAAAAGAGTGTGGCAGACTTCTAGCTATTCTCCAATACCCATTTTCCTTTCTATATGGTAACAGAACTGCTGGGTTTTAGCTGGACACATGATCTTGTGGAATACAGACTACTTATGCCAGCTGTCCATGCAGTTAGGATGGCCACAGCTCTAAGTTCTGGCCACTGTGCTGAAGGAGGTAGTACCATGTGGCACTTATGGGAAATCCTCCTTAAGAGACAGCAGGTATATATCTTTCTGTTACTTCTTGATTCCTTCCTCCACCAAGCTGTCGAGGATATCACTTCTATCTTGGACTATTAGACTATGGCCACGCATGGCAGAGGAACAAAACAGAAGGTTCCTCAGTTCCTGACACTGTGGAGTGTCATGCCAGCCCTGCACTTTCATGTGGAGAATAATAAACTTTCACCTTATTTAGTCCACTGTTATTTTATATTTTCTGTTACTCAGAGTCAATATGAATCCTAATACAAAATATAACCTGTTAACTCTTCAAAAAAAAAAACAAAACAAAAGAAGCTGCATGAAAGAATAAGTCGCAGTGACATAAGAGAAAATACCACTGTAGGAAGTGGTAGTGTACAGCACAATGAGGGCTGGCTTGAAGAAGACCAGAGTTTTAGAATTAGTTCTACTTCCTACATAAACCTTTGGCAAGCCATTTAACCTAGGCAGGCCTCAGCTTCTTCTATAAAATGGTAGTAAGATAGATCTAAAGAGTGGTGAGAATTAAATTGGAAGCGGTTGATGAAAACACAAATTGTAAAGAGCTATATAGTATCAGTATTACTTTGTCAATTATTCCTTCTTCCCCACCTTTCCTTCAGAATTGGGGCATGAGGATAGACTGCAATACTTAAACATAACTAGAGTGTCACCCCCCAGAGATTGATTCATTAGGTCTAGCGCAGGAACCATGCTACTGCATTTTCAACAAGCACCCCAAGAGACTGTTAAAGCAGTCAGCCCATTACACCTTGGGAAACACTGCTCTATGATCAGGCCCTACCTGTTCTTGTAATCCTGTGCTTGAGTGCTCCAATATTTTAAGACTGTGATGAAACACAAGGAGAGTTCCATAGCCTCTCTAGTGCCTAACTAAATGCTAAGTAGCCAGGAGACAATTTAATAATATTTTGTTGAACTGATGAACTGAAGTGGAAAATGACAAAGTGGAACTGAATCAAATGACCCACTATGGACTTCCATTTCTGGCCAACAAAGTAACAGGAAATTTACCCTCCTGCCTCAAACAACTAAAAAACAGAACAAATTAAAGGAAACAAGTTTTCAAGACACTGGATATCAGGTAATAAAAACCATGATTCCTGAGATATAATGAAAAACGAAGGTGAGCCTTACGACTGCCCTAGATTACTTCTTGGAGAAAGTTTCCAGGCCAAAGTACCAAGAGGAGGAGCCCAGGAAGCACAGGGTGACGTTTCCTTGAGTTGAGGGGATAGAGCTCTGAGTCCAGGGAGGACAGTGTGGCTCCAGTTCACAGGACAGAATACCAGAGAGAAAACTCCCAACACCTGCAGAGATTCCTCAACTCTTTGGAATATATGTATGTGAGGCTGGGCAAAGAACCACTTGAAAAGATTTAAGGGAACAATCCCAAGACCTCACATAGGGCAGGGAATAGTGCCTGTTCTCATCAGCTAGGGTGAAAACCCTCATAATTTACAGGGCATTGGATAGAATACCCTGAAGAGTTTTACCTCAGGAGTGAGAAAAAAATTAGCCCTAGGTCAAATGTTGCTCTGGTCCCACCTGACAAAGCTTAAAAGCAAGACTTGAAAGGATCAAACTGTTTCCAGATAACTTATCCCAGAAAATTCAAGAATATTTATAGGAATACAAAAATATCCTGCATCCAACAGGGCAAAATTCACATCAGGCATCCAATCAAAAATTACCAGACATGTAAAGAACTACTATTTTACTTTTTTAAAAATCATTTTCTTGGGGTTTTACTAAATCTTAAATTTTCCTTAAAAAAAAAAACTGTCATTTTTATCATTTACACTCTGTGTGTTAATCTCAAAATCCCTCATCTACATAATTGAAGTGCTATTCCCTATATGAAATATTAACACTTTGAAGACAAACAGCATAGCTGGTTAAAAGCACAGCCTTTAGAGGCAGGAAAACCAGGCTCTGAATAAATTCTTTATTCTTAACTTATCCCTGTGTTCCTGGGCAAGCCACTGAACCTCTCTTGAGTTTTAGTTTACCTATCTATAAAACAGTACAACAGTATTTGCTTCATAGGACTTCTGTAAGAAATAAAGTAAATACCTAATAAATAGTAACTATCATGCCATAATTATCACATTATCATAAGGAAAGTTTAAAAAAGTTAGTACACACTCAAACATTCACTGAGCAACAAGCAATCATATGCTAGTTAATATGCAGGCACTAGGAATACAATGAAAAAAAGGATACTGTTGAGAGGACCTGAAGTATATCTTATGTTGAATCTGCATTTAGAAGTTCATCTCAAGTACAAACTTCATATTCTATTTCTTAATTTCTAAGTAGGGCAATTATTTTAAGTCCTCCTACAAAAATTAAAGGTTGATTTTTTTCCCTTTGAAAGGGAAAAATAAGAAATTGTCAGGTTCAACCAATTAGGGCATGTCTAAGAAATCCTGGAATCTGAAAAACAGGGTAAAACTTTAACTTAAAAGCAACCTACAATTTAACATCACCTTTCAAAATTATTCTCAAATTAGCAGGCTAAATTGTATTCAGATACAAAATACACAAAATGGACCAATCTGTTATTATGATAATCTTTACAGAAAGGCTTGGGCTAACAGATGTAAGGAATTAAAACCAAGTTCAAGTTTGTATTTCATTTGCTCATTCCACTTAAATGACAGATGGCTTAAATATTAACCCTATTAACAAGACATTTGCATATTCATTATGAATCTGATTGCCTTACTTCATAAGTCCATGAAGTCATTTTATTAATTTTACTGTACGGCTGCCCATTTCATGCAAGATCTTCAAAACCCTTGCCTCTCCAAGTGTGGTTCTAGAACCAGCAGCATCAGCATCACCTGTAAATTTGCTAGAACTACAGAATTTTATTCCGCATACCAGACCTACTGAGTCGGAATTTGCATTAAAACAGAATCCCCGGGGCGCCTGGGTGGCTCAGTCGTTAAGCGTCTGCCTTCGGCTCTGGTCATGATTTCAAGGTCCTGGGATCGAGTCCCACATCGGGCTCCCTGCTCAATGGGAAGCCTGCTTCTCCCTCTCCCACTCCCCCTGCTTGTGTTCCCTCTCTCGCTGTCTCTGTCAAATAAATAAAATCTTTAAAAAAAATAAAAAAAATAAAAATAAATAAAACAGAATCCCCATGTGATTTCTATGCACTATGAAGTCTGAGTAGCATAGTTCTAAACTGTTGATTTTTTTTCACTTTTTTTTTTACAGTATTATAAAAAGCTTATTTGCTTCCAAACTGTTGATTAACTTACCTCCAGATAGTTACTTTTCATAATAATTCAGTTCAGACAAATAAATCAAAAGATATAGATATATTAGATGTTCTACATATAATATTTATGTCTCAGACTTGACCTCCCCTCTCAACCAGGATTTCAAGTCTTAGAAGACTTACACTATCCATATTTTCTCAAGTCAACATTTTTGTGGCCACTAGCATGTGGTCATTGTGACAAAATCTCTGTAATTAAATAACTATATAGAACAATACCAGATCAGTTCTTCCTATAATTTCAGAAAAAAATGAAAAAACTCAAAGTAGTTTAAACTAAGGTTCAGCTTGAAAGTTCCCTAGGGAAAAAACGACCAGAACGACTTTATCTTCCACAATAATATATTTTTATGCTTTACCTAACACATATTTTTTACTGCAGGTACCATATATTTTTAAAATAAGAAATTCACATGGGACTTAGTACAGTTCTTTAGATGGCTCATCTTTTATTATTACTATTGCACAATAGTCACAGTGCACATAAAATAGAACAAATCTTGTTTTCTCTTTCGATTTTCCAAAAAGAAAAATGACAGACCTAGGCTGAAACTGATCACAGCAGGTAGGATGCTTCAGCACAGATTCAAAGGAAGGTACAAATGTTCAGTTTTCAAAAGCACTGCAAAAGCCAACTTCATCTCTTGTCACTGTAGCTGTGGCTTTATGCCAAACATTTGAAAACTGTTGAAAAGTCCCATTCCTCATAAGCAATTATGAAGAGCTTTGCAAAAAGAAGGGGGAAATAACTGTAATAACAATGAACTCCTTACAATAGCCAAATGTCCATGGCCTCTGGGTTGCAGGATAAGAATCCGAGAGTTACCCATATGCATCTGAGCCAATGCACCCAACACAGATGCCTTAGGAGAAAGGGTTTGAAGGGGTGGTAAGAGAGTATGAAGGAATGTGTTGGGCAGACTCAGAAATTAAATATTTCTCAAACATCCCCAGTTTTTTATAAGATACAATTATAGATCAGACATCCTTCAATTTAACTTTATTCATCCTTTTTTGCGTTTGCAGCCTATATAATTTCTCAGGATACAGCATTCTGCAAGAGTACAACTAGGCACTGAACGCCTTTTTTTATGGTTCTAGATATATTGATTTCAAACTTTAAGTAGTCCCCTAGCTCTAACATTCGAGAATTTGGTGAACAATTCATTATGCCCCATCTCTACTCTCATCCACAATCAAGCCTCTCAAAGAATTGTCTAGCCATGGTGGTTCCGCTCCCTCACCTACCAGTCACCCTTCAGCCTACCTCATCTGGCTTCCACCACTTCACTCCACTGAAACTTCTCTTGGTAAAGACCATAAGGACCTTCATGTTGCTAAACCCAATGGACATCCCTTAGTCATCATTTTTCTCCACTTTGCAGCATCATTCAACAAAGTTCACTGTTCTCTCCCTCTTAAAATAACTTTCTGTAGCTTTGATGGACATTTCTCCTGGGTGCCTCCCCAACTCCCTGTCCCCTGTCAATCTTCTTTAGGGACTCTGTCCCCTCTACCTAACCTACAAATGTTGGGCCATCTTGGGACTCAGTCCTGGAATTTCATGCAATCTCATAACTATCAATTTCAACTTCATGCTGATGACACATTCATCTCCAGCCCACATCTTTCTTCTACACTAGTATACCCAACTACCTATTCAGCATCTCCACTTGAATGCTTCACAAACACATTTAAACTCAATACATCCGAAACCGAAGCCTTGGATCTTTCTCTCACTGTTCCTCCTCCAATGTTTTCCATTCCCCAACCATCTACCCAGTTGCTCCTGCTAGAAGCCCAGAAGTCCTTTCCTCCCATATCCAACCAACCTCCAAGTCCTATCATTTTGGCCTCCAAAATATAGTTTTAATATGCCCAATTTCCCTATTCCCACTGCCACCCTCTCCAAACTACCCCCACTCTAGTCGAAGTCATTATCATCACTTGCCTGCAACAATAGCATTCTAAGTGATCTTCCTGAACCTACTCATATTCCCCTTCAACTCCGTCTTCAGACTTCGGCCAGAGTGATCTTTCAAACATGAAAATTCTACTTAAAACCCTTCAGTGGCTTCCAACCAACTTTAGGATAGTGTTCACAAGGCACCTGTCTACCTCTCCAGATAATCTCACCTTATGCTATCACTCCCTTTGTTCTCTAAGCACCGGCCTTATTCTTTTTCTCTGTACATTATACGTGCTGAGGTTTTCCAGGTGTAGGGCCTTTGCACATGCTGCAAATGCTACATGAAATATTTGTTCTTTTACTCTTCCACCCTCTGCTGCCCAAATCACACTAACATACACATGCACAGGCATAATCGAAAACTTCAGGGTCCACATCCAACAGTCAAACCAGACCAAAAGGAACAGAATGACTAGCAACTCTTGCCATTAAAGTACACACCACCACAACAAAAAATAATAACAGCAAACCCTTATATAATTTTACCAGGACTGTTTGAAGTAATTTATATATATTATATATATTAACTTATTCACTGCTCACAACAATCCTAGGAAGTGGATACTATTATTATCTCTATTTTAAAGTAAGTTAAAAAAAGGTACAGAGAGGATCAATAACCCCAGCAAGGTCAGAGAAATTCAGTAGCAAAGCAAGGATTCAAATTTAGTCCTTCTTCTGTGTGAGTGCTTGACTGCCCGTAGCATGACAACTTGGTCATGGACTATTTAACCTTCCCTTCCACATAAGGGATGTGGAACTGTTTTAAATAATTATACAGTTATTTGGATAAGTACTTGTCCTCCACTAAGCTGAAAACACCAATGAGGGTAGGGACCATTTCTATCTTGTGCACTGACATATCCCCAGCACCCTGAATAAAGCCTAACACATAACTGCTGCTCAATAATCTGTTGAACATACGACTACTGCCTTGCGTAATTATTTTGAGAATGTATTGGATCCAATTATGAGATTATGTATATATGTCCTGTTAGCTGTTGGCTAGCCAGTCCTGTCAGTCCTGCGGTGTCCCCTCCTCCGGCCTGGGTGGCATTCGGGGGACTAGGCCCAGTGTGGCTGCTGGCCTCGGTCTTCCCTCTCCCCCCGGGGGGTTGAGCGCCTCCCGGCCTTTCCTGCCCTCTAGCCTCACCTTCCACGTGGGGGAAGAGGCTGTCCCAGCGTCCTGACCAGGCCCCGGAGGCTCGCCGGTGCCCGAGGGCATGAAGCGGCCATACCGCTGCAGAGGCCACTGAGCCGCGCCTCCTCCCGGGAGCGCGAGGCCTGCAGGCTCTTTTCCCGCCTCCGCCATGTCGGGCCTCCGGATGTGCACAGCAGGCGGGCCCTGGCCAATCCGCGCAGCTAACCAATCAGGAAGCGCGCTGGCCCAAGGCCCACCTTCCCCGCCAGTGGAAGCCAATGGGCGGACCCCGAAGACTCCTGCAGGGGGCTGCTGGGGTCGTGGGCGTCCCTCTGCACCCCGTGCGCCTTCTCCTGTGGGCGGGCAAAGTGGAGAGAGTAACTTCCACGTGGAAGTGGGGCTGTGGCGCCTGTAGATGGTAGCTGGCCTCGCCTCTGCGGCACTGGGGCCCTCACCTCCCCTCAGGCAGCCCAAGTCACGGTCCAGCCGCTCTGACTGGGACATTTCCGAAAACTGGCTGATTCCCTGTAACTTGTACGCGCTGGGACCAGGCCGGCTTTCCGAGGCTGCGTGGACAAGTGTGTTTCCCTTCCCGCAGCCTTTCAGATGGCAATGTCCCTGCCCACCCCAAACCCATTACAACACAGCATCAATTCCACCCGCCATTCAGGAAGTAAGGCTATTTTCTCCTCATCCTGTGACCCTCTGGACTCCAGACGGTCAAGTTGTTGCCAAAAGAGAGGAGCAATTGGGTGGGATGCTGCCGGCCATAAAAGGTGTGCCCCAGTCAAGCAGCAGGTGCAACTAAATGACAGGTCTGGGTGATTTATAGTCGACAAAGCACTTCTACATCTGTTACTTCATTTGTCCTCCCAACAACCTTGTGAATTAAAGAAGCAAAACAGAGATTACTGCCCCCATTGAATAGATGGGAGGCAAAATAAGGTCCCGAGGGTCAAAGCGATTTGTCCAAGGTTACACAGCCAGGGTAAAACTGTGGTCTCCACAATCTCTCCAAGTGTCTGCCACACTCAACGAAGAATTTATGTATTCATTGAGTCTGTGTCAAACCAGAAGCAGAGTCTACAGAGGATGGAGACTATGTTAACCAAACACATAAAATAGAGTTATAATGCAAGTAATTTTTAAAACTAAATGTCAAAGGGTAGTATATGCATAGTCAATGGTTAGAGAGGTGGTAGTTCATTCACTCTACAAAGCACCCATTAAATATCCACTGTGTGTAACTATACTAGTCACTATAGGGGTTACAGAAATGGGTAAGTCATGTATCTAACCTTCTAGGACCTCATGCATCTAGCCTTCTAGGATCTTATAAGGAGAACAATGAGAAGTACCCATGATACCTGATAGTTACTGCCACATAAAAGGTACAAACCATGTGCTCTAAGGATTCAGATGAAGAGTGGCACTTCACTTCTGTGAAGTGCCCAAGCTCTGCTTCTGTTCAGAGCACTGAACAGCAGCTAAGGAGAGTGAATTTTACTTGGTAGGTGATAAGGAGCATGGAAAATGTGTGTAGGGGAGTGACGCTGTTATAATGGTGGTCTAGGGAGGCTAATCTTTCAGGGGCATACAGAATAAATTGCATTCAAGGCAGAGGATATATGTTACTTATCTTTCTATTTCAGATTTCAGAAACTGCTTCTGAAGGTCCTTAAATGACACAGCACTACTGCATTTAATATAGTAGTAAATAGTTAGAAACTTGGTGTGAGTCCCAGTTCCGCCACTTGCCAGCCGTGTGACCTTGGGGAAGTCACTTAACCTCTCTGTAAAATAGGGCTAGCAAATACCCATCTTAAAGGGCCAGAAGAAGGATAAAATAAGATCATATGTGGGAAAACCCTTGGTAAATTACAAAGCAGTACACATGTTGGTGCTTTCTATTCACAGGGTTAAAGTGACTTTCTATGGGCTCCCTGTAGGCAGGAGGATGGGAATGGGAGCCTGACATTCAGTCTCAGAGGTGCTCACCTTCCAGGTCCAGGGCTGTGGATGCTGTCAGACACCCTTCACAGGAGCAGATGGTGTTCACAGTTGGGACCCTGTCAGTGCCCAAGGACACCCAGGGCCCTGCTGGGTTCCCACCTGCAAGCTCCCTTCCTAGACAATGCACCTGTGCTTGAGCTTCTGGGGCCACCAGCGTCTGCCAAGAACAGTTCATGTCTGCAAAGAGAGATATGAGAAAGCCATAGCACAATGCACAGAGACTCTTAAAAACTTATGATATTAACAAATGTGACGTGAGCATTCAAAAAGTCCCAGATGCTGTACTTGGTGCGGGGATACAGTAGAGCTCAAACCAGGTACAGCTTCTACCCTCCTGAAGCTTACAGTCTAGCAGGAGGGTGGAGAGAGTGGGCAAGAGGGTGCAGAACACTGAGCAAATTACTCCATATTTTTAATGGTCATTGTATTTTCTTTTTTAAAGATAAATCTATAATATGTATCAAGGTACAATTTTATACAATAAAAGCACAGATATTACAAGCAAGTTTTGACACCTCTATACACTCATATAATCAACATCCAAAACAAGATATAAGACATTTCTGAAAGCCCCAAGTTTTCTTATGAGTGCCTTGTTCCTGTCAATCTCCAACTCCCAAGAGCAGGCGTTGGTCTGATTTTTATCACTATAGCTTGGCTTTTCCTGTTCCTGGACTTAATATATATGAAACCATACAGAATGTACCCTTTTATATGTGCTTCCTTCGGTCAGTATAATTTTGTCTTTTATCTTCATCCCATGGTGTGAGGTGTATCAGTAGTTCATCCCTTTTTAGTGCTGAATAGCACTCTATTGTTTGATTGTATTGTAACTTGTTCTTCACCTGTTGATGGTCATTTGGGTTGTTTTCTGTGTTTTGTTAAAAGCTGTTATGAACATTTTTGTACCAGTCTTTTTTGTTGATATGTGTTGTCATTTATCTTCAATCTATACCTAGGAGTGAAATTGCTGTATTCCAGAGAGACATATGTTTTACCCTATAAAAAACTGCAAAATAGTGTGTGGCAGTAACCCTTGTACCATTTTGCACTCCTACCAGCAACATCTGAGAGGTCCAGTTGTCCTTGCTGACATTTGCTTTGTCAGGTCCTTTTAGTTTAGCAACTGTAGTGGATTTATCGTGATGTCTCATTGTGGTTTTAATTTGCATTTCTCTGATGATGAATAATATTGAGCCCCATTTCCAATGGCTTACTGGCCATTTGTATATCTTATTTTATGAAGAGTCTGTTCAAATCTTTTGCCGTTATACATTTGTAAGAGTTCTTTACCTATTCTGGATATGTCTTTTGTCAGATATATGCATTAAAAACATTCTGTGACTTGCCTTTTCATTTTCTTAATAATGTTTTGCAAAGAGCAGAATTATTTAATTCTGAATGGAATCCAATTTATTAATCTTTCAGATGCTTTTTTTTTTTTTTTTAGTGCTTTTTGTGTCCTAAGAAATCTTGGCCTACTCTAAGGTTGTACACATATTTTCCTATGTCTTCTTCTAGAAATGTTATGGTTCCAATTTTTACATCTGGGCACATGACCCTTCTTTCATTAAATTGTTTATAGGAAATGAAGTAGGACTTAAGGTTCATTTTCTCCTCATATAATTAATGTTACATAGGAACAGCCCTCTACCAATGACTGCTAAAAATTGGCAAATAAATTCCACACTCCTCAGGTGGGATAACTCTGAGATTTGTGTAATACCCTATTTCCCAGAGTTCACCCATGGGATTAGACTCCAGTTACCCATGATGTAACTTGCTTTGTAATGCTTCTGTTTTTGGCTAACTTCCCTTCTCTGTCTCCCTCCCCAACCACTGTTTCCTGGAATCACTTCTCAGATAAATTACTTGCACAAATCTTTGTCCCAGGGTCTGCTTCTGAGGGAACACAAACTAAGACAGTGACAAACAAGGCAGGCAGTTTCCCTGCCTTCTTGTATTTGGCTCCAATATAGTTGCATACAAAAGGATAGTACAAAAGGCAGCAAGACAAGGGAAAAGAAGTCACTCTCACACCCGAAGCAGGCCCTCCAATGCCATGCTGATCAGCAGGAGCAGAACAATAGGATTTGTGATCAGGATTAATGAACGACAGGTGACTATGAGCTAGCACATCTCCCTCCCTCTTTGGAGGCTATTACCTGTTTTTTACCAAAAAAACAAAAACAAAACAAAACAAAAAAAACCCACCACCACCACCAATAACAACAAAAACCTAGTCCCTAAAGTGAAAAAAGTTTATTTATTTCATTGAACATTTTTGATCCCAAATTCTTTTACTGTGCAACTCTATTTTGCAGGTGGCACGAATGACAGAGAGATATTGGCTGCATGAGTAGTCAGCATCGTTGTTGGAGGCAGGCTACAGGGCTGCCTTTGAAATCCTAGCACATCCCTTTCAAAGCAGACCAGGGACCCCATACATTCAGTCAGCAGAGGAAATGATGCCTTCAGTCTCCTTGGGTCTGTCTCCTAGATGAGAGAGAATTACGCACCTTTACTCTGCCTGCCATGTCCTTCCACAACAGCTCTGGGGACTACACAGAGTGACTGGGAACTGCACGGCATGGCTGTGGGGTTTCCCAGAAAAGCCTTTGGCATCAGTCAGGCCAGATCAGTCTTCATGATGTCAGCCCTGGGGATATTGTGTGAGAAGGACATGTTTCCACACAACTCTACACTCCCTGCTAGAAAGCGATTATTTTCAAGTGCCTACTCTGTATCTTTCACATGCAAAAACTAACTGCTCCATTTCAGATAATTCAAGGGTTTTCAGTGTGACTGGGCACAGACAATCCCAACCTGTCCACAGGCTGCTGATCATTAGCACAACATGAGGAGAGATTAACAGTGACTTGTTCCATTTATTAAAAACACAGAGAATGATAAGGTAGTCAAAAATGTTTACCAGCTGGTAAATTTGGGGGCACATTTTACAAAGCTGGGTTAGAGTCAGAAATAGGAACTTGGAGCAAACCCTAAAGAAAGACTATTAACTCATACCTCGGAGAGAGGGATTATATTCTACTCATGTTAGAGTCCAGAATTCCTGGCACGTCGTAGGTTCTCAATATTTGTTAATGAAACGATTGCAAATTTAATATGAGAGAGTGAAAGTGATAATTTGAAAGTCATTTTGAGGGTATAAAGGGCTAACATGAGGGAAATGGTTAACGACTTCTTTCCCACCCGTAGCTCCAGATGAGTTGGAACAAGAAGAAACATCTTTGGCCATGTCATAAAGAATTATAGCTAAGGCCAAAGAAGACACTTTTACATCTCAAAATCTTAATCTCATAGCTGGTATATTTGGGAAATGTGTAACCCTGAAGCCTACAGATATGTAGTCAAATATAGGAGCACAGACAGGATGAGCCCCTCGAAGTGTCTCCCAATTTGATGCATTGTTTAGTCCATTGTTTGTTGCCTAACCCGGGGGAAGCCATTAAACCCACTCTATAGAGTGAGGCTGCGATATTTGCAATTTACACCCCAGAGGACAGAAGGGAGCATCGTAAAAAGGCTTTGTGCTGGAGGGTGACTCAGCAGAAGCATCTCTGAGCTTAGTTGTTGGGAATATTTTGAATAATTGAGCCTGCAGCCATTGTGACTGGCCCTCCAGCAGTTGCTAGGTGAGGACTGGCAGAGGTTGGGAGGGCAAAGTTGTAGGGGGCCCAGGGACCTGTCAGGGCTGCTTGCTCTGTTTCCTCACACAAAAGGCTTCGGCTCTGAGTGCACCACAGTATGCTCCCGGATGAAAATCCTTTCCCCAGGGGGTAATTCTAACAATAAATTGTGAGACTTAAAGGAAGAGTGACTTTTTTTTTTTTTTCTGGGTGGTCATGTGAGTTTAACTAATTTGCTCATTCATTTATTCAGCAAGTATTTGTTGGGCTTACTCTGTTCTGAACACTAAGCCAGGTAACAGAGAAACAAATGTGAATAGGACACACTCCCCTCTTGAAAGTGCTTTATGGTCTGGTAGTGGGACAGGCACAAAGACAAATAATTTGCAATATAATATGAAAGATGCTCACTAGGAGTATTGACCTGGTATTGTGTTGGTGCAAAGAAAGAGTGATACATTCAAACAGGAGCAGTTAGGAAGGTTTGCAGTAAGGTGTCTTGTGGTAAAATTCACATAACATAAAATTTACGATTTTAACCATTTTAAAGTACACAGTTCAGTGGCATTTAGTACATTTACAATGTTATGCAACCATCACCACTATCTAGTTCTGGACCATCTTCATTAACCCAAAAGGAAATCCCATACCCATTAGTCATTCTCCATTTCCCCCTCCCCCAGCTCCTAGAAACCATCAATCTACTTTCTGTCTCAATGGATTTGCCTATTGGGGATATTTCATAGAAATGGAATAATACAATGTATGGTCTCTCCTCTTTGGCTTCCTTTACTTAGCATAATGTTTTCAAGGTTCATCCATGTAATAGCATGTAGCAGTACTTCATTTTTTTTCATGGTTGGCTAATATTACATTATATAGATATACCACATTTTGTTTACCATTCACCAGTTGATGAATATTTGGGATGTTTCCACCCAAATGGGGACTCTTGAACAGTGCTTTCTTTATTTCAGAATAAAAATGCTTTGCTAATAAAACAAAGCAATACAGACTTCCAGACAGCATAGTAAAGTTCAGTCCACAATGACACAGCAATGACAGGTCAAATATAAGAAGAAATCACCAAAAAGGGGTAGCTGGGATGAAAGATAAGGCAAGCATCTCTGGGACCAGAAATCCACAAAGGTGAGCAAGGATGAAGTCAGGGGCATGCCGGGCTCCAGGTCTGGACCCAGACCATGGCAGTAGGAGACTGACTCCAACAGAGAAGCAGGAACAAAACAGCTCCACGCAAGGCACAGAATAGAGTCAGGCTCCCTACATGCCTCCAGGAACTGGAGTGGGGTGCCCCTCCTTTGAAGGGGGTTCAGAAAGCTGCCACTCTGCTGCTTGGTGTAACTGTTTCCAGGAAAATCGGGACCTTCAGAGGCAGATGGACAGACACAGCCTCACAAGCAGGACCTGAGCCAAGTCTCCTGCAGGCTCTGAGACTGGATATCCCCAACGTTGGTGCAGGGGAGGTATGCTGAAACACCCCTATAAGACTGGGCTGAGGCCTGCAGAGGTCAAGGGAAAGCACCAGTATACCCACTACACTACTAGAAAGTAAGAGAAAGATGAAGAAGCGAAAGCTTCCTACTTAAAATGAACTTGAAAATCAAAAATCCAAAAATCATGAGAAAATATAATTCTAGGAAAGCCAACGAAAGCAACAATAAGAAAACAAATTCACTTCTGACAAAATTAATTCTACAGAACAGACTAATAAAAATGCTTTAAAATGAATGATACTATTACAACCTGCAACAACATGGATAAAAAATGTAATATTTACCAAAAAAAGTTAGAACAAGAGTACAAAACACATGCTTACATTGATATGAAAAAATAGGTAAACTCATCTATGATGTTAGAAGTCAGGACAGTGGTTCCTCTTGGAAGAAGGCCCAAGGGGGATGCTGGAAATGTGATGTTTCTTGACTTGGGTACTTGCTACATGAATGCTTTCACTTTGTGAAAAGTCATTATGTTACACACACACTTAATCTTCTTTATTTGCAGATTTGTATTTGTGAATTTGCCTACTCACAAAAGGTTATTTGTAACCCCCAAGTCAATACATGTGCCCTTTGTGGTCATTCACAGACATGGGCTGTAAAGGGGGAAATTTTGAATCATCAGATGCTTATGGTCCCATCCGAGGTCAAAAGAGGCAACACTCTGTCTTCTCCTTTCAGTTCTTGTATTGTAAACAAGTATCCTTTTTGTAGTCTACCTAGTGCCACATTTTTTTGCATCTTTTGTGCTTTTTGTTAGTGAGTTAGCCGTCTGAAAGGGACCTCAAGTGTAATTCTGAAGTGCTGGCTAGCCTTCCTAAGCTCAGGAAGCTGTGATGTGCCTTATGGAGAAAGTAGGTGTGTTAGATAAACTTCCTTTAGACATGAGTTATAGTGCTGTTGGCCATGAATTTTGTGTTAATGGATCAACAATATATATTAAGTAAGGTATCATTAAACAGAAACACACACTAAACAAAGTTATGTGTTGATTGGTTTATGAAATATCTCCATAGGCTCTCAGGAGCCTATCCTGTATTTTCCCTAGGAGCAATAGTTTGGTATTCACTAATTTTATGTTCCATTTAAGCAATAAATGCATTTTTTAAAAAAGATTTATTTATTTATTTGAGAGACAGAGAGAGAGAGAGTGGGGGGAGGGGCAGAGGAGGAGGGAGAAGCTGACTCCCGGCTGGGCAGGGAACCTGACCCGGGGCTTGATCCCAGCACCTGGAAATCGACCCAAGCCGAAGGCAGATGCTTAACCAACTGAGTCACCCAGGTGCCCTGCAATAAATGCATTTTTAATATAATAACAACTAAGAGAGTTTACACTTCCAGACACTCACCAAAATAATTATTAGAGGATGCATTTAATGACAGCACAGAAACTTGTTTAAAATGTAGAGAAATTTAAGTATTCACTGAAAAAAATACTTTTTGTGTAAAATTGTAAAATGGAAATTCTAAAGAGGTATAATAGAATGAAGGATGAGAGGCATTCAAAGAGTAGTTAAATTATGATAATGTCCAAAGATAGGACTGAAATATTTAATAACAGTTTTGTTAGGAAAGTGAGAAATTGTGTATATGTTCGAAAAATTAGAGAAACTACTAAAAAATGGAAGTACAATCTATAGCTTTCAAAGGAGTAGACTAAAACATGAAAATAGGGATACAGAAAAATCTATCAACAGAAAGAAAGTATAAAGAAAAAAATGGTAAACAGAAATCCTCATAAGTTGGTACTGAAAATTCAGATATGCACACATTCACAAAAATGTAAATAGATTACACACACTTATTAAAAACATGCATTATCTGGGGTGCCTGGGTGGCTCAGATGGTTGAACATCCAACTCTTGATTTCGGCTCGTGAGATCAAGCCCGCATCGGGCTCCACACTCAGTGGGGAGTCTGCTTGAGATTCTCTTTCTCCTTCTCCCTCTGCCCCTCCCCCACTCTCCTTCTCTCTAAAATAAATAAATATTTTAAAAAACATGCATTATCAGATTGGATTTTTTTTCAATCTAGCTATATGCTAGAATTGATTATATAAAGTTAGAATTATAAAATTATCAATTAGAAGAACAGTAAAATTTGTATGAATGTAAAACATTCAAATTACCAGATGAAAACACCACACATGCAGGTATACACACGTATCCCAGAAAAGTAACCACAGATTATAAAGTGAAATATCAATATAGTAAAATAACAAAAAAAGCATTAAAAACAAAGGAATAACTTAAAAGACCAAATGTATTGTCATATTAATCAATGTAGATTATTAACTACCTGGAAAAAAAAAAGATCATGATCTCAAAGCAAAGTGGAGGAGAGATTTCAACAAGTTTCTGAAGAGAGAAAATTACATAAGGAAGGATAATTGATAGAGTAGGACAAGGGAATTTGCAGCCTGGAGCATACCAGGAAGACAATATAGACTAGAAGAAAGCCAACATGCCCACAGAGATGGCAGGTTTCTCCAGAGGGCAGGAGTAAAATGTAGAGCAGACAAAAGGTGGATTAATTGAATATTTATGAATGGAACACCTCCTCACAACTTGTAAAGCATCTAGCCACAGAGCATCTCTCTGTAGCAGAGGGTTCTTTCCTGGAGAATTGAATAATTTCTATTTATCTGGCATTTGGGGGCCACTCATAGTAAAAGCAAATTTCCTATCTGATAACATAAGACAAAGTTCACCAATTCTAAAGCCTAACCCTTTATACATCTCCAAACAGCTTTTAATGCCTCACTCTTAAATAAAAACCAACAATACTATCAGACATTTGAGGAAAATTTCCACCATAAAAAAAGAGACTATAAGAAGGGATAAGTGACCCCAGAGGAAAAAAGAGAACGTGGGGAGAAGAAAAATAATAATTAAAATCTGCCGAGAGACATGAAAAGCTAGTGCATCTATCAAACAAGAACAGGGTGCTATGAAAAAAGAAGCAATTAAAGAAAAGAGAGTGCCCTCAGAAAATAAAATACAAGGTGGATAAATATAAAAGAATGTAGAAGAGTTGGAAAATAAATTTGATGAACTCTCAGAAAGTGGGACAAAAAGGCAAAGAGGCAGAGCATATGAAAGAAAAGATAAGGACAATCCAGGAGTTCCAGCAGGATCCTACTCAGCCATTCTGACATGTGTACAACCTAGAAATGTGAGAGAGTTAACACCTGATAGGGCAATCCTTGACCAGTGGAAGTTGGAAGCCCATGAATAAATGTGCTCATCTTTTATCCCTGGGGCAAACAATTCCATGGTGCTTTCTATATAGTTCCAAAAGAAATCTCTAGTAGGATAGAGCCCCACCAGAATTGTCTACGGTGGTGACTGGTTAGATACACATTCTTGGATTGGTTTTTCCTTCTTCCCTCTTTCCCTCTTCCCCATCTGCCCATCTCTATTTCCCTGGGATCACTTCCCAAAATAAACAACTTGCATGCAAAACCTTGTCTTGCTTCTGCCTTTTGGAAGGCTATGACATAAAATGTTCCTAAATTTTTTATGATTATAAAAGAATCCTGCTTTATTCTTTTATATGTTTCCATGTGACCATGTGTAAGTTTTTCTCTAGGGTGTAAACCTAAAAGTAGAATTGCTCAGTCACATAATGTGTCCATTTCCAATTTCATTAGAAATTGCCAAGTTACTTGCAAAAAAAATATTTTTTTCCTTTATATTTTGTAATTTTTTATGTCTTAAGAGATACTTCTTTTCATGTAGGTTCTGATATTTATTTATTATCCTTTTTCATAGTTTTAAAATTTGGTTTCACATTTAGGTCTTTAATACACCTGCAATTTATTTTCATGCATGGTGTGAGGAATCAGTGTTTTTGAGCTAACAAGCATTGAGAAGAAGCTTCTCTTTGCTTTAAAAAATGCTTCTTGCCCAGATGTCTTGGCATTTTGCACAATGCACATTTGTCAGACCTAGAAATGGCAGAAAGGTAGCAAAGGAGGGGGGAAAACATGAAGAAAGCAGGGATAGCAGAGAATTTCGCATTTCCTTCAAATGTGAGTACCAAGACCTTCTTTGGGTAAAGCAATCATACAAAGCCACTTTGAAAACGTTTATAGTAGGCCTCAGTTAATCAGTTGAAATATACTCAGGGAAACTGTGAAAACTATGAGAAAAGAAGTAGCTTTAGTCTGAATGAAACATGATGAAAAAAGAGAGGTCTGCAGCAAGAAAATCACATTTCAAAGACTAAGCTAAGGGTTTGGGGATTTTCTGCTATTTTGGAATAGCTCTGTACCCTATATTCATTTGTTCATTTATTCATTCATTCAACAAACATGTATTTGGCACTTACTACATTCTAACGACTATCTTAGGTACATGGGAGCTATAAAGAGGAATTGGTTCTTCTTCCTGCCTTCAACAAGTTCCTTTCTAGGCAAAAAACCACAAATATATGAGGAAATAAATCTCCATTCTATGTGAGCAACATAAAAACAGCTATAGGATACCATACAAACTTCGTACTGAGCAAGGAGGAATGAAGTATCAATGTTGGGGAAGAGGAGGAGGTCAAGGGGATGTTCCTAGAGAAGCTAACATGTGTGGGATTATTCAAAGGTGAATAGTATTCACCAGATAGGCAAGGGGTGAATAGGAAGAGCCTTTGAAGGACATTCCAGTTGGAGTGAGCAGAGAAATCAGACATGAGAAGCAATTGTGCCTCGAGGTAGCAGGGAAAGGTTTGAAAATGTCACAGAAACAACATCTGTTTCTCCTTTTCAATATGAATTTGTCTTAGTTCTGAAGAAAAGACACAATTTCAGCAAAGAAAACACACATGGACTGAAATTTACCTTCTTTTGCATGTATATCCAGATTCCTTTCATCCATCTAATAAAATTCTTGATTAAGCACTACTGTGTGCCAGGTGCTAGAGATACATAAGGAATTCTTGTGAAAAGACAAGCATGTATGTTGTGCACCTAAAATTAATACAATGTTATATGTCAACTCTGTTTCAATTTTTTTTAAAAAAGAGAGGCAGACCAAAATACAGATGCTGATAAGATAGGCCCTCCAAAGACAGTATATAGATGCTGATACTCAGGTCCTACCTGGGTAAAGACAGCACCCGTTCTGCCTGGGAGAATCAGGGGAGAGAGACCAAGGAAATAATCCTTGGTAAATAAAGAGATTGCCAATCAGGGAAGTAGGAAGGAGGCCATTCGGGTGGAGGTTGCAGGATGTTATGTTAGAGGCTTGATCATATTGCCCCTTCCAGAGGCACTGCCTCATCCACAGCACCTAGCTCAGAGAAGAGAAGCAAAGTCATCCTCTGAAGTACAGTGGCCACTGATTGGACCAGAGATGACCTCATGACAAGAAAGTGATGTCCTATGAAGCAGGTGGGCACAAAGGGCTTTACCCAATTAGGAAGCACTGGAAACTGAATTTAGCCAATCTGACTGGATCCCTCAAGAATTTGGAGAATACAGATTGGACCATCCAGTCGGTGTAGAAGGATGATGAAGCAGGTGCTCAGGGAAAACAGGAGACCTGGTTAGAGCACCTGGTGCCTAGAGTCCCCTTAAGTCCTGGATAGCTTTTTCGATGCCAGATCCAGTCCACATGTGTTCTTATAATAAAGTTTCTTCCTTTCTTAAGTAGCCTCATGACTCCAGGTCTTACAGCCAAGCCCTACACACCTGCCCACACATGTATACAGTGTGTAAAGTATTGGGGGGGGGTAGCATAACATTTCAGGGAACTTGTAGAGGTTTAGAGCAACTTAGGGTGAGATATAAGGAAGGTCATAAGAGCTAACATTTACTGCATGCTTACTATGTGCCAGGAACTGTTTTACGTCCTTCACAAATATAGACTAATCTAATCCTTAAAAGAACCCCATGATGCGCTATTAGCCCCATTTTATCAATAAGGAAACCCAGGCACAGAGAGGTAAAACAATGTGCCCAAGTTTGTACAGCTAGGAAGTGGCAAAGGATTTGAATGCAGGAAGCTTGGCTCCAGAGTCCTCCAACTTCGCCGCCGAGCCACAATGATTCTATAGAGTTAAGAGCTGTTGCTGGACAGGTAAGCAGGGGACAGATCAGGAAAGACCTTGTATGCCTCACTTAGGAGTCTACATAATTCAACAGAGCGGTCCTGCATTTATCTGCTTTACATACTGCCCTTTTGTGTGGAGATTTCATTTAGATACAGGGTCTGCTTCTAAAACTGCTCTAGGCAATGGCAATGACAGGAATTTTGAGCTAGAGAGTGATGTGGTCTGATTTGCCATTTAGAAAGATCATGCTGGCAGCAGTGTGGAGAATGAGTTGGTGGTAGCTGCTGCTAGAGGCAGGGTCGTTGCAATGGTCTAGATGAGAGATGAAGAGGTTTGATGTAGACCAGTGTAGCGGGAATGGGTGTGAGATATATTTAGGAGTGGGACTCGCCAGGACAGAAGAAATAGACTGAATGTGGGGGGGGTGGGGCAGGTGACTGGGACCTGGGCACTCCTGCACATGCTCAAGGGCACATCTCGTACACATGCATCATCATTTGCGTGTGCACACCATACATAAAGAAAGATTATTAACTTCAGGTAGAGACACACATACTCAGATTCACAAATGTATTTCCACACTAGGTGAGAGCCTCACAGCCACATCTGCAAAGCTCCCTTTCTGCTCATACCCTCTGTCAGAATCCTGTTCTGAAACAGGATGTTGTTCTATTACAGATAGATCTATTCTAGATTATCTATCTACCTAAATCCTCCTCAGCCTGGGGTATCCCACCCTCCACAAGGGGAGGTTTGAAAATGTGCAGAGGCGATTTTAGTTGTTACAATGACCCAAGCATGCTATTGAATTTTAATGCCTAGGGACCAGAGTTGCTAAACATTGTGCAGTAAAAAACTATCTCGCCCAAAATACCACAGCACCACCACCTCTGAGAAATACTGGAAGAACTCTGTAGTCAAAGGGCCCTAGGTTTGAAACTCAGCTTCTCCCCTTACCAGATGGACAAGTTAGCATTTTTGAGCCTCAGGTTCTTCCCCTGTAAGATGGGAATCTCTTACCTGCCTCCCAGGATTGTTATGAGGATGCTGCCTGATATATATGGAGTTCTTGGTAGGAACAGTTCCCTTTCCTTGTTTGGCATCACAGTCCTTTTCTCGACTTCCCCTGAGGGGTCATAAACTAGTGTGCTAATTCCCAAGAAGCAAATGTTGCTCCCACCCCCTCATGATTCTGGGTGCAGAGCAGGCCTGTGCAGTCCACTTCAAGGATGAGTGATTGACAGCAAAATGTCCCTCAAAATAACTCATGAACAGCTTGTGGAGGTTGAGCTGTTAGAGATTCCAGCTCAGGAAGAGCAGTTTCCAGCCCTAGTGGCTGACAGCCCAATATATTTATAGAGACAGGGGCAGCATGGATGAATGGATGGTTCAAGCCCAAAATGGGGGTGAAATGATGCAGAGGCCAGTGACTGAGCTTCCTTACGTCAGAAATCAGAGAGCTAATCTTCCTACGAGGACGTCTGTAAGCCCCTGGGTTGTCTGAGGTTTTCCAACCACTCTCTTTGAGCTGCTAATAAGTGATGCTTATCATTGATTAGCTAAATGACTAACTCAAGTGTCTGGCACCGAGCTAGACACCTTATTCACACTACTTCTAAATGTTCATAGGCAATTTTCAAGGCAACTCTTGTATTTCTTTATAGATGTGAACACTGACACTTGGGAAGGTGGAGTAGCTTGCCCAAAATGACACAGCTGCAACGAAATGATCGAGTTCATGGTGACATTGGTTCGTCTTGACTCCTGTGCTGTCTCTCCTCACTAAATGCAGAGGGCCAGGGAGGTTTGGGGGGAGTTTTAGTTTTGTTCTCTTGAGCGCATGCTTCCTTTGGTGCTTCACAAATGACTGTCCTGACCTCCCTTGAAACTGTGAAGGTGGGGATCCCTCTGTCCAGGCACAGTGTTGGGCTGGGTGTCAGTGAGGATCCCCTGGCTACGGGGTGCCCAATACTGGTAACTAGAGGTAGACTGGACAGTTACATGAGATTATCCGGGTTGATGGGGCGGTAATGACGCTAATGCTGGCTGAGGTCACTGATACCTGTGATGGCCAGTGGCCCCCTGCTTGGTCAGATGGCCACCCGGGGTCATCGACAACTGTGCTTGTTAATGCTGCTCATTAAATATTTTGAATATCACCCCTAGTTGTATTACCAAGGTAATTATCAAGGCTGATTTCAGAATACCGGGCTTATTCTATATAGTACTATGGGAAAGGCTAGCTAGTGAAAGGGGTTTGCTACTTTTTGCTGCATATAGACCGCTATTACTATGAGTATAAAAGAGCATTTTTACATTTATGGTTTCTAAAGTTCCCAAAGAAATACAAGCTCATTGTAAACATTTGGAATCCCTTAAATACATTCATTTGTTAGATGCCTAGCCAGCATTCTAGCAATACCCAGACTTTTTTTTTTTTCCAGATATCTATCCCTTCCCATTGGAGCCCATCTGCTTTGGGTTGGCCCTGTCTGTTCTGAGATAATCAGGATAATGATTTAGAGATGGAGATGTGACACAATCTGGTCAAGGAGACTCAGGTGTTAGTTGTCTGAGTCATATGAGAATGAAATTTCTTCTTCTTCTGAAAAGAGCTACCAGGAGAGGGATCATCTCCCTGGAATAGCATGGTAAGTAAATGCAAAGCCTGGAACTTCTGTAGCCATTTTGGCACCATGAAGGGAGCCAACCTTGGGGTAAAGCTGGAGCCTTGAAAGGCAGAGCAGAAAGAGAGAGGGAAACAGGTCCCTGAAGGGGAGCGGCATTGTTGAACCTCTGACCCAAATCAGCCCTGTTTTGGCTCACCCCAGCACTGCTCTTTTCAGTTATGTGAGCCCATAAATCCCCTCTATTTTTCAAGCCAGTTTGAATTGGGTTTTTCGTTTCTTGCAACTGAAGGCAGATTTGGTTGGCTATTTGTTAACTGCCATAGAAACCTAGAAGGAAAAAAGAATAACACACTCATGTCTGCCTACTATCAAATCAAGACACATTACGAAGGCCATAGGGCTGCATGGCAATGTTTCAAGTGACCCTCATCTCTTCCAGATAGAGGAGACAGATTGTGCTAAAAACTCAGGCCAAGATTTGATTGCAAAGGAAGATGAATTCACAGCCCTAATAAGTCTATGCTGAAATCAGGGCCCTGGTAAGGCAAGATCAGGACTCTGATACATGGGATAAGGATATTTGGGTAGATGCCTTTGAGAAACTGGCATCCTCTGGGCCAGCAGAGGTGCCACCCATTTGCTAGGAGAACAGCTAGCCTCCCATTGCCATGCCTAGACTGATAACTGTGGTCAGATCTCAGCTTGGCTTCAGTTGGGATGTATTGTCCTTGCTATGGAATAAAAGCAATTATTTCCCAAAAGAGGTGCAGGACATGGCAAATATATGAAAAAAAACAAGTGTGGGAATGGATCTCAAGATTTGCTGGACAAAAAGCTTGGAATCTAAATCTGGTATGCAAGATTTAATGATATGGAAACACTTCCATGACTTCAAATTTAACATCCTGGCAAGGAACTGGTCAATAAACAGCCTGGAGTAAGTCCTCATATGCTGCTATAATGATTCCTTGAAGCTTGGAACCAATGATGGTCTATAGGAAATAAGGTAGAGAGATGCCTTAGCAGAGAATTAAAGAGGAGATTGAAACAACTCAATACCAAAAAACAATCTGATTAAAAAATGGGCAGAGGACGAGAACAGACATTTCTTCAAAGAAGACATACAGATGGTCCACAGTCACGTGAAAAGATGCTCAACATCATTCATCATCAGGGAAATGCAAATCAAAGCCACAACAAAACATCATCTTACACCTAGTCAGAATGGCTGTTATCAAAAACACAAGAAATAACAAGTGTTGGAGAGGATGTGGAGAAAAGGGAACCCTCGTGTACGGTTGGTGGGAGTATAAATTGGTGCAGCCACCGTGGAAAACAGTATGCAGGTTCCCTCCAAAATAAAAATGGACCTACCATACAATCCAGCAATTCCACTTCTGGGTATTTATCTGTGGAAACACTAATTTGAAAAGATGTATGCACCCCTATGTTTATTGCAGCATTATTTACGATAGCCAAGATATGGAAGCAAACTTCATCTATCAATAAGGAAGATGTGATATATATACACACAATGGAATAATACTCAGCTATAAAGGAGCATGAGATCTTGCCATTTGAAGCAACATGGATGGACCTAGAGGGTATTATACTAAGTGAAATAAGTCAGACACAGAAAAATACTGTATGATTTCAGTTATATGTGGAATCTAAAAAACAAAACAAGTACACAAACAAAACAAAACAGAAATAGACTTACAAATACAGAGGACAGACTGATGGTTGCCAGAGGGGATGGGGTGGAGGAGTGAGTAAAATAAGTGAAGGGGATTAAGAGGTACAAATTTCCAGTTACGAAATAAATAAGCCACAGGGATGAAAAGTGCAACATAGGGAATAAAGTCAATAATATTGTAATAACTTTGTATGGTTACAGAGGGTAACTAGACATTTAGTGACATTTGGTGTCACTAGACAAATGGTGATCATTTCATAATGTATATACATGTCAAATCACTGTGTTGCATACCTGAAACTAATATTGTATGTCAACTACTTGAATTAAAAAAAAAAAACAACTCGGAGGGATAAGCATGTTCGGATGGATTTATTATGTGATACCAGAGAGCTCTCCAGCTGACTGTATTCCCTGACTATATTCCAGTGTCTTGAAGACACTTCTTCATTAAGGAAATAAGGAATATGCTAGTGAGGTGGCTCAGTGTTTCCTGTCTTCTGTAGGCCAGGGTTGCTGGTAAGAGACGCTGCCATGGAACTGGGGTCCCTATGTCAATGAGATGATAGAATTCTGGAATATAGGGAGGCCAGGAGGTAGCACTTAAATGTCAGAGACAATGTGAGTGTAATTACCGTAATGAACAGCCAAACCGGATGGAAATCAAGGGCCCTGACCTTTGGGGATCAGGACAATGGCTAATTGACAATGTTTCTAGGAGTGAGGTAAGTGGACAGCCAGTGAGGATGTTGCTTAAATCCTATAATCAAAAAATCAAGAAAGAGTGAACAAAAGGTTGGTTGCAATGGAAAAATATCATGATTTCTTACCTGTTTTCCAAAACTGAGCCAGTTTTTAGAACTCCTGATTGAAGGGGGCCGGGCCCCTTGAAGAAGAACCCTGTAATGTCACGTCAAGTTTATGCAGCAGAGATTCTTCCAATTCTTCCTTCAAAGGGACCTACAGTCATGTATCAGAGTAATTGTACACTGAGTGCAAGGAATATCCAGATCTTTGAAGGCTGTTTTATACAGGATCTGAGCTGACACTGATGCTATGGGGACCCAAAAATGCCATCATAGTTCCCATGCTTAGGGATGGCATATATGGAGGCCAGGTGTTACATGGAGTCCTGGTCCAAGTTCATTTTATCTATCTCTAATTGCATAATTGAGATGCATATACTTAGCAACTGGTTCCCTGGCCTGTGGGGTAAGAGTCACTATGGTATAAAAGGCAAAATGAAAGCCCCTTATGCTACTACCCTCCAACCAAGATAGTAAATTAGAAGTAATAGTGCATCCTGTGGGATAGCATAGATTAATGCCACCCCAGAGGACTTAAAAATCAAATGAGCCAAGGCAAATGATGGCAATTACCATAAATTTTTTTCTTCAAATTTTTATTTAAATTCTAGTTAACTAACATATAGTGTAATATTGGTTTCAGGAGTAGAATTCAGTGGTTCATCACTTACATACAACACCCAGTGGTCATCATAACAAGTGCCCTCCTTAATACCCATCACCCATTTAGCCCATCCCCCACTCACCTCCCTCTATCAACCCTCAGTTTGTTCTCTATTGTTAAGAGTCTCATGGTTTGCTTCCCTTTTTCTTTTTTGTCTTTCCCATGTGTTCATCTGTTTTGTTTCTTAAATTCCACTCTGAGTGAAAACATATGGTATTTGTCTTTCTCTGACTGACCTATTTCACTTAGCATAGTACATTCTAGCTCCATCCACATCATTGCAAATGGCAAAATTTCATTCTTTTTGATGATTGAGTAATATTCCATTATATATACCCCACATCGTTATCCATTCATTAGTCAATGGACATTTGGGCTCTTTTCATAGTTTGACTATTGTTGATAATGCTGCTATAAACATTGGGGTGCATGTACCCCTTCGAATCTGTTATTTTTGTATGTTTTGGGTAAATATCTAGTAGTACAATTGCCGGATCATAGGGTAGCTCTACTTCTTAACTTTTTGAGGAACCTCTATACTGTTTTCCAGAGTGACTGCACCAGCTTGCATTCCCACCAACAGTATAAGAGGGTTCCCCTTTCTTTGCATTCTCGCCAACATCTGCTGTTTCCTGTGTTGTCAATTTTAGCCATTCAGACAAGTGGTAGTCCCAAACCCAGAAACAGCATCTTCACTGAGATCAACAGCCTGTGGTATTTGGTATGCATCTATTGAGCTGGTGAATGTGTTATTTTAAATCTCCATCAGGAAAATGGATCAACAGCAGTTTGCATTTTCCTAAGACAGAGAGCAGTACACATTGATGGTCTCGCCCCAGAACTAGATCAACTCTCTTACTTTCTGTCACAGTGTAGTTCAAAGGGACCTTGATCATCTTGATTCCCACTGTTGGTGGGAATGCAAACTGGTGCAGTCACTCTGGAAAACAGTATGGAGGTTCCTCAAAAAGTTAAAAAATAGAGCTACCCTATGATCCAGCAATTGCACTATGTTCCACAGAACGTCATGCTGGTCTACTATATTGATGAAATCACATTAATCAAAGCTGGTAAGTGGGAATGATAAGTATCCTGGGGGCCCTGGTGAGATAACCTGAGTGCCAGAGGGTGGGAGATAAATTCTACAAAAAATTTAGGGTGCCTAACACACTACTGAAGCATTCAGGTGTCCAACAGTCTGGGGCATGCTGGAATATCCCTTCCAAAGTAAAGCAGAAACTATTGTGCCTTGTACTCCCTAGCATAAAAAAGGGGGGAAGAGTGCTTAAGAGGTCTCTCTGGATTTTAGAGATAGCACATACCATGGGACTTATTGTCCAATTCCATTTATCAGATCAATCAGAAAGCTGCTGGGTTTCAGTGGGGCCCAGAGTAAGACAGGACTTTTCAGCAGGTCCAGGCTACAGCAAAAGTCATATAACCTAGAGTCATATAACCCAGCAGGGACAATGGGGCTCGAGGTATCTGTGGTAGTTAAGGCTGCTGTGCGGAATCTCCAGCAAGTTTTATTAGGGGATTAGCCCCACAAACAACTAAGCTTCTGGAGTAAGGCTCTGCTGTCTGCAGCAGAGAGATATCCATCATTCAAGCAGCAGCTCCCTGCATGCCACTGAGCTTGGGCAGGGACTGAGTGTATAATCACGGGGTATCAGGTGACTACGTAACTGGATGTGACCTTCATAAATTGGATCTTGTCACATCCACCAAGTCATAAGCTTGAGAGGCACAGCAACAGTCAATCATATGGTAGAATTGTGCTCAAACAAAACTGGAGAGTTCAAAAAAATTACACTATCACATGTTCCAAATCTCCTTGCCACGTCCCTCTGTTGCACCAATACCTCTCCCTCAGCTCAGACCTGAGTCCTCATGGGAAGTTCTGTATGTCCAGCTAATATAGGCAGGAAAAAACTGGGTCTGGTTCATAAATGGAATGCCTTGATTTGTTTCTGTGAGCCATAAATGGACTGCTGACCCACTACCACTCCACTCAACCCCATAAACCATCTAGTAGTCAAAGCTCTGTGCAATACACCTGGCCATCAACTTTTGTGCTGGGAGAAGTGGCCTGAGATAAGTGTACTAATGTTCCATCGTAAGACTCTCCTGCTTTTTGTTTAGCCATTCATGAGCTGATGAATGTTTAGGTTGTTTCTACTTTTTGACTATAATGACTAACACTCTTATGAATGTTTGTGTACAAGTTTTCACTTGAACATGTGTTTTTCCAATTCTCTTGAGTGGAATTGCTGGGTCATATGATAATTCTATATTTAATTTGGGGGGAACTGACAAAATTTTCCACAATGGCTACACCATTTTACATTCTCACCAGTAATGTATAAGGTTTCCAATTTCTCATCATCCTCACCAGATCTTATTTCTGTTTTATTTTTTATTTTATTTTTTAAAAAGATTTTATTTATTCGTTTGACAGAGAGAGACACAGCTAGAGAGGGAACATAAGCAGGGGGAGTGGGAGAGGGAGAAGCAGGCTTCCCACTGAGCAGGGAGCCCGATGCGGGGTTCGATCCCAGGACCGTGGGATCATGACCTGAGCCAAAGGCAGAAGCTTAACAACTGAGCCACCCAGGTGCCCCCCACTTTTTTTAAATTATAGTCATCCTAGTGTGTGTGGAATAGCATCTCATTGTGGTTTTGAGTTCCCCTGATGTCTGATGAAAGACCACTTTTCTTTCTTGTAAGCTTGACCATACATTTTTAAAAGTGATATTTGTTATATTTTATGTGTAAGTGTTCATAGTGGACATACCCAGAAGATTTTTCCCACCACAATGCAGAGCCTTTCTCTGCGGTCAAGGACTATTATTAGTGGTAAGGAAAAAAAGACTAGACTTGAGCACAGAGATGCACATCTAGAGAGAGTAGCATGTTTTCAATCTCCTAGAACTGGTATTAGGAGAGGACTTCATATCAAAGTTTTTGATTTATGGAATGACTAGCATAGAAATGAGATGACTATTTGCAAGGTAAGTGTGTTGAGGAGATGGCCCACCTGGTCACAACAGAAAGCTCGTTGTGAGCATGTACATTTGGACAGATAGGGTCTCTCAAGCCTAGCTTCTCCTATGTCCAGATACTTCTCTTGCTCTAGGTTCAATTTGTCATAATCCCATGTTTCGAAATATGGGATTGAAACTATACCCATGAGACCATCCAGACTACCCCAGCAGGTTGTCGGTATGATAACATAGCTGCAACTCATTTATTCACTTGTTCACTTGTTCAGAACTAGTTATCAAGCATCAAGGGCCAGCACTGAGAACATTGTTTTAGGCATAGGATATAGGGTGGCCAAAAAGACAGAGCTGGTCCCTGCTCTCCTGAGTCTTATGTTACGGCAAGACACAGAACTAGATAGGTTCCAAGTGTTCCTGGACAGGCTCCTCTCCCTCTTGCACAGAGCTTTTACCCTCATACAGGACAGTCACTTCTTGAAAGCAGCCCCCATAGCACCCTCAGAATGCAATTAGGATGATCTAGATAGAGACTACCAAGTGTGCACTTTCACAAAGAGACAATCTGGATTTCATTAGAGAGAGAATGCCATTAACCCATTATTCAATCAACTGAAAGGCCCTCTAACCTGAAAATTTGGAAATGCAAATGAAGGCAGACACAGTCAGAGAGATTTTTAAGATCTAAGCGTCCAAAGACCAGGTTACAGCTCACTCCACATGCACAGTTCATACTCTCCAAACCTTTTCCCAGTAATTACTGCAAAAAGCTTTAAGATACCTTGAGCATAATCACAGTTCCAGGAAAACAAATTAGACAGCACATTAATTACATTGATTGCTGAAAATATGGGGGCCAGGGGGACTAAATGCAGAGGGATTGGGGCCTATGGGACAGCCAGGATGGAACAGTGTACTTCAACTTGTAAAATAGGCAAACCAGGGCATCTGGGAGAACTGTCGTCTGGACCCCAGAGACAGTCAGGGAGAAGAACACTGCTGACCAAGACCCTGAAGATCAGAGGGGGATGCAGCCAAGCCACTGAGGGCGGCACTCTGGGCTGGGCCCCATACAGGAGGCAGGATCTCGCCCTGCAAGAACCTCTGCTGTGATCAGCGGCAGCACCGGGGCAAAGATGTGCAGAATGCCATATCAGAGAGGGCAGAGAGACACACTGAACTCCAACCGCTATACTCCCAACATCAACAATTGCTGAGTTCACACTGATCACTGTCCCCAAACTGGTTGGAGTTCCCCCACATCACTGCCATTGTCCATGTTGTAATCCTTTCCATTATTTTTCCACTTACCAATTCCTGTTTATTGTTCAAGACTCAGTTCAAATGTGATTTCTTGGACCAGATAGCCTACCATGATCTCTTCCTTCCCCAAGCATTGTTGGTTTCCAAAGCCCATAGACTGGTCATGGACTGCCATGGGTAAGGATTGGGACCTTTATTTGGCTCCATCTCTCCCCAGCTCACTCCCCCAATAGTCCTCCTAGGCTACTCATTCAACAAATGACCAATTAGTATTGCTTGAGCTCTTTCTTTGAGCCAGGCTCTGTGCTAGACAATGGGAATATAGTGCTTGGTGAACAAGACTGATATGGCTCCTGCCTTCGCAGAGCTTATACTCTGTAGCTTTTAGGCAGTTTTCTTCTTGATGGAGAGGTAATAAAACATACAAATCACAAGAGCTGGTCACACCAGCCAGGGCTTTTAAGTGCAGAGGGACTATCCAGAGAATGTGGAGCAGAGCAGGGTAATAAAGGGAACTCAATTCTCAAGAGCATCAGGGTCAACCCTCCAGCCCCAGCTCCTACACTGCCTGGACCATCAGCATGAGGCTAGGACACAAGGGAAAGGATGAGGCTTTTTCATCTGCCCTAGTGATAACCCACGCCACCCACAAATACTCTTCTCTCAGCTGTGTTGCTTCAACCTCTCTGAACGAAACTACTGATGTTTGGGCTGAGAGAAAAGAGTCTTTACCTGGGAGGCAGGTCTGTGTTCTTCTGGTTCTGATAACTACCAACGAATGGCCTTGGATGAGTCATTTAAAGCTCTCAGATTCAGTTGTCTCATCTGAACATGGGCATGAAAGACACCTGATCTGCTTGATGGAGTGGGCCTAAACCAGAGGCTCTCTTGAAGCTAATATATATTTTTCACCTTTTTATCCTGAAGTATAATAACCAAGAAAGCACATAAAACATGAAATGTAGAATTTAATCTTATGCACTAACCACCCAGGTAATCAACACAGGTCAGAAAAGAATATTTCTAGCCACCCCTAGATCACCTCTATGTGCCCCTTCCTAACCCCAACCCCCTTCTCCCACACTATCCTGACACTTACATAATCACATCCTATCTACGTATGCAAGCCTAGATGAGACAGGTTAGTTTTGTTAGTTTTTAAATGCCAGATGGGTGGAATCACGTAATGTTTATTCCTTTGCATCTGGCTTTTCTAAAAGTAAGCTCTGTGCCCAATGTGGGGCTTGAACTCACAACCCCAAGTTCAAGAGTCACATGCTCTACTGACTGAGCCACCTGGGCACTCTATATCTGGCTTTTGCAGATCAAAATTGTGTTTGTGAGATTCATCGATGGTGTTGAGGGTAGCTGGGTTTGTTTTTGTTGCTATATAATATTTTCTTATATGAATAGACCCCAGTTTATTTATCCATTCTACTGTTGATGGATATATGGGCTTTTTCCAATTTGAGGCTTTTGCAGGCAGTGTTGCTATGAACATTCTTGCCCATGTACATTCTTGTACAGGAATTTCTGAGTCATAGGGTATGCCTATCTTCAATTGTATTAGAAAATGCCAGTTTTCCAAAGTGGTTGGGCCAATTTACATTCCTGTCAACAGTGTAAGAGAGTTCCCCTTGCACTACACCCTAGTCAATGCCTAGTGCTACCAGACTTCTACAAAAATTTTCCCATCTGATGGTGTAATAGAATCTCATTGTGGCTTTAATTTGTATTTCCTTGATTAGTAATAAGATTGAGTCCCTTTCCTTAAGTATATTCACCGTTTAGACTTCCTTTTCTGTGATGTACCTGTTCAAGTACTTTGCCATTTTTAAAATTCTGTTGTCTTTTTCTTATCAATTTGTAGGTGTTCTTTATGGTCAGTTATATGTGTGGAAAATGTCTCCCCCTTCCCCATTCTGTGGCTTGCTTTTTCACTCTCGTAATAGTGCCTTTGATGAGGACCTTCTCTTTTATTGTTGGTACTTTCAACAATCTTCTCTTTTATGTAGAACAATGTAGAACAATCTTCTCTTTTACGGTTGGTACTTTTGTGTGTCTTATGAAATTTTTTCCTATGCTAAGGTCATGAAGATATTCTCCTATATCATCTTTTAAAGGCTTTATTATTCTATCTTTAATTTTTAGAATTCCAGTCTATCGAGACTTTTCCAATCCATCTGAAATTCATTTTTGTAGATGGTGTGAGGATAAGGATCAGATTTTTCTTCCACATAAATACCTGATTGTATGATTACTTGTTATTGGAAAGGCTATCTTTTCCTTAGTGCTCTGCTATGTTATTTTTGTCATGTATTAAGTGTTTTTCTATTTCTGAGTTCCTTGCTCAGGCCGCCATTCACCCCAGGTCTCCTTTTCCACTCTCCCCTCAAACCTAAGCCAATCCAACAGGGACGAAGACTCTTCCTCTACCTCCATCTTCTCAAGCCATTTACCTGTTCACCATTTCTCTTTTAAGCTATTCCCCCTCTACACCAACTCAACAATGACCACAATTCTCTGTTAATCCTCATGCTCCTTGCTGGTATCACCCAAGGTTACAGGCAAGTGGCCTTGGTGTACTGGTGGATACTTCCCTGAATTCCTTCTCCCAGTGGCCCGTACATCCCCATGGTAATGCTCCAGCATCAGAAAGCTAGTTTCACAATCTCTATAGTTAGTGGCCTCAAGAATTCTCTAAGTCTACACTTCCTGTCCAAGGTCTGGGGATACCTGCAGGGGCATTGAGGTTAAGGAGGCTGAGATGAACACTGAAGAAAGGTACCCCTTCACCCCTCTCAGTGCCATGCACAGGTTCTCCACGAGGACAGACTGACATATCTTCTGTGGTCCACATTCCCTCGGTTAACTCAGGCATATCATGTGACTTTTCTCAACTGTAGATTCCTCACCTGCAAAATTAGGATAGCACCTGCCCTGGGAGCTCTAGTAGAATGGCTGACTCAGCATCCCAGGCAACCATATTATCTCCTGCCTTACTCCACTGCAGAGGCTGGAGAGTGAAATATTTATACCCCAGGCTCTTTTTCAGATAGAGCTGGCCATGATATGACACAGCCCTAGCTAATGAGATGCAGGCAGAAGACCCCAGGGAGGCCTTCCCTTCCAGAATGCCTTCTAGGCGATGCCTGATGTGGAGGAGGGTGTTGCTTTTTACCATTTACTTTTTGCCTCCTTCATTCTGCCTGGAACTCAGACGGGATGTCTGCAGGTACAGCATTTGTTCTATTTAAGGAAGGAAAATGCACTAATGGTGGTGGAACTGGTAGGCAGAAGAAACCTAGTTATTCATGATGACCTTGACCAGCGATAGAGTCCTGAATTTTCTAACCTGAACACCTATTTATGTGGGAAAAAATAAAGTCGTTGCTGTCTGAGTGCATGGTAGGGCTTTCTAATGCTCCTGGCCAAAAGCATTTCTAATACACTCACATCACAGGGGTGTGATGGGAAATAAAGACAGTGTATGCAAACCCCAATAGTACTTCCTGCTTGGTGGTTGCTCAGTAAATGGCAGCCATTATTACAGACCCCTGTGTGTGAGTCTGCACCTGTTCCAGACAGATTAGGAACTTCCTTGAAGACGAGGCCCAAGAAAATGAACTGGGCACACAGTGGAGGTCAGTACAGACAGAGCTAAACCTGGCAAAATATTATATACTTAGGGGATCTAGCAGAGGATGGATGCATTCATCAGTTCAGTGCAATAAACAGAAATCGCTCTAAGTATTTCATGCAGAAAGAGATAGAGTAGTAGGAATTAGGCATGTTTTTGGAAGAGATTTGTGATGTGGAAGACAGGGATCTGGCTTCAGTCTATTGAATAAGCAAACCCACTGCCGAAGCTACTAGAACCCACTGGCTGCTGCCACCTCTGCACAGGACTCATGCCACAGACTGGACACTAGACACTGGAACTCTGAGTCCAGTTGCCACCATGGCCTGGAAACACGCCCAGCCTTGCTTACCACCAGCAGCAGTAAGATGGCCTCCCCCTACTTTTATGTCCAAATACAACTGGAGTGCATTTACTGATGAAAGGAGCTTGGAATACAAGAGCCTAGTTGCCAAGGAATCTGAGAAATGCAGTTTTTACTTTTTCAACCTCTCTCTAGAAAAAGGTAGAATGGAGGTTGAGAGGTCAATCTCCCCTGCAGGGACACGGAGAGAAGAGGAGATGGGTAATAGGACGGGAGGGAGGGAAAGATGTGATCTGTGCTTTTCCTGTAGTTCTGTTGGAGGCAGCAAGGAATGGGGGACCAACAAGAGTATCGTCTGATCACTGATGGTTTTGCAAGAATAAATTCTGACAGGCAAGCTGACAGCTCCTGGAGGAGTAAAGCAGACCACATGCTCAGATGGGTCTCATTCTCTTCGTGAAACAGAAGCAAATAAGGCTGAGCTAGGGAAAACCATACCAAGGGAGCAGCCTCTGTGACTCGCCATGCCCTTGTCACTTTTCCTTTGTCTGGTTTCATGTACGTCAGAGAGTGTGCATAAGAGAAGCCAGGGGAGGGGAGGGAGGCAGGAGCTACTCTTTCACGCTGCTCCCTCATCCTGGACTTGGTCAGGGAGACACTATCTGGGAAGTGACACTTGGCTGGGAAGTCTGTGAGGGCCTCTGCTTACCTAGCATCTCACCAGCCAGCACCCAGAGCTGCGGTTAAGGCTCCTGCATCTCTCTGTCCCAGGCCCTGTGCTAATTGTTTTGTGTGTGGGTTTCATCCAATAGTCAGCGCTCATTTAACAAATATTGGAGGGCTGCCTGAGTGGCTCAGTCAGTTAAGCATCTTGACTCTTGATTTTGGCTCAGGTCATGATCTCAGGGTCATGAGATTGAGCTGGGCTTGGAGCCTGCTTAAGATTCTTTCTCTCTCTGCCCCTCTCCACTCCCCGCCCCCCGCCACCTCGCACTCATGCACACTCTCTCTCTCTCAAAACAAACAAATATTGGAAAAGTAGAATGTCTTTTGTGTAGTAGGCTCTGGTCTAGGTGAACAAAGAAAACAAAAGTATTTGCTTGTATAATAAATATGAGAGCCATGACCCTCAGATGCAGGGATTTTCAGATTTATTTATTCTTGTAGGCCAAAATAAATCAGTTTCTGAGCACCCAACCCTTTAACATATAAAGTTATACTAAGTGAAATAAGTCAAGCAGAGAAAGTCAATTATCATATGGTTTCACTTATTTGTGGAACATAAGGAATAGCATGGAGGACATTAGAAGAAAGAAGGGAAAAATGAAGGGGGGGAAATCAGAGGGGGAGACGAACCATGAGAGACTATGGACTCTGAGAAACAAACTGAAGGTTCAAGAGGGGAGGGGGGTGGGGGGATGGGGTAGCCCGGTGATGGGTATTGAGGAGGGCAGGTATTGAATGGAGCACTGCGTGTTATATGCAAACATTGAATCATGGAACACTACATCAAAAACTAATGATGTACTGTATGGTGACTAACATAACATAATAAAATTAAATTAAATTAAAAAAAAAAGAAGTGCTCACCACATCTACCCCAGATGTGGTGGCTCCTTTGCTACTTGGCCCCCAAGGATTACCTGGGGCCTGGTCCTTAGCCTCATGTGGTTAACATGGTTCTTCTCGCACCTTCTCCTGTCTCCTATCTCCTGCACTGCTCTTCCTGGTGGGCTATTGAGTCACCCGTCATAGGGATGTATCTACTGACCACCACTCTTGTGCCATTCTAGTCTTCCTCCAACTCAGTTCACCCTAATGTCTCAAAGGTGCATGCTTCCCATGACACAGTGAGGCCTTCCACTTGCAGGAAAATCTCCCAATGAGGGTCTTCTGCTTGTGTGAGTGTTTCTCAGAGAAATTCTCCTGTTCTCTCAGTGACAGGGAAAATGGTTCCTCAGAGAAGCAGCCAGAAAGTCTGAGGACACTGCCTCATTGAGACCTGATCTTTTATCATCAACTATGTATCTATATATCAACTGCAGCTGGATAAGGAGGAAATATATCCTGTTCTAATAGTGGTGGTAGCCATTCTTTTGCATCCTCTCTGGATGAATCTAGCCTGCATACCTGCCCATGCTGAGACTCTGAAACATCAACACATTAAAGGAGAAAACCCATGTGATCTTCTTAAGAGAGGCAGAGAAAGCAGTTGATCCAACACCCACTCGTATTTAAGGGGAAAAAAAGTAACTGAGTACAATAAGAATAGGGGGAAGGAGCATCCTCAACCTAATAAAGGATACCTAATCAGAAACCTACGGCAAGTGTGTTAGAAGCATTCCTTTTAAAGTCAGAAATCAGACAAGGATGCCCACTAATACCACTTCTTTTCTATGAAGTAATGGAGGTTGTAGCCAGTACAAAAGGAAAGAAAAGATGTTGGAAAGAAAAAAAATCCCTCTAAGAAAACATAAAGCAATCAGTACTGAGCTGTCAAAAAATCTATTGAAAATAAAGAAGAAAAATCATCATTATTTGCATAAAAAATCTAAGATAATCTACCGTAAAATTACTAGGACTAAGAGTAAGAGAAGGTAAAAATATTCAAATATCAATTTCATTCATATACAATAGCATTAAAAACTTATAAAATATAATTTAAAAATAAAAGCAAAACAGCAAAACAAAACTATTAATGAACTGAGAATAAATTTAACCAAAACATTCAGGACCTTTGTTGGAGAAAATTAAAAAACATTATTGAAAGATTTCAAAAAAGATCTATATGTAAATAAATAGAGATATATTTCATATCTATATTTGGGAAAACCCAAAATTATAAATATGGCAGTTATCCCTAAATTAATATCTACAATCAATATAGTTTCAGACAAAATAGCAATAGGGTTTTCTGTGGAACTGAATAATCTGATCCTAACATTTATATGGAATAGTGAAGGATGAAAAACAGCCAAGGGAATTTTGCAGGAGATACTCCCCCAACTAGATATCAAGATTTAGTATAAAGCTATGGTAGCTAAGAGAATGTGTTCTTGAAATAAACTTTGACAAATGGAAAACCGTATGTACAGAGAGCCCAGAAACATGTCTATGCCTATATGGCATTTGATATTTGATATATAGAGAGGTATAATTTTGAATCTGAAGTAAGTGGTGCTGAGGGGCGCCTTGGCAGCACAGTTGGTTAGGCTTCCCGCTCTTGGTTTTGGCTCAGGTCCTGATCTCGGGGTCATGAGATCAAGCCCTGCGTCGGGCTCTGCACTCAGTGTGGAGTCTGCTTGGAACTCTCTCTGCCTTTCCTTCTGTTCCCCCCGCCCCTCGTTGCTCTCTCTCTCTCTCTCTCAAATAAATAAATAAACCTTAAAAAAAAAAAAAAAAAAAAGAAGTGGTGTTGAAAACATTGGTTATTCACATATAAAAAATTAGAACCGTAGCTCATAGCATACACACAAAAACAAATTCCAGATGGATTAAAGACCCTGTTATGAAAGGCAAAACTTTAAAACTTTTAGAGCAAAATATAAAAGAATATCTATATGACCTTGTAGTAGGAAAGGATGTCTTAAGTTAAGGGGAAAAAAAGCATCAATGATATTAGAAATAATGGATAAATTCAACTGCGTTTGAAATTAAAACTTTTGGGGCGTCTGGGTGGCTCAGTCGGTTAAGTGTCTGCCTTCGGCTTGGGTCATGATTCCAGGGTCCTGGGATTGAGCCCCGCATCTGGCTCCCTGCTCAGTGGGGAGCCTGCTTCTCCCTCTCCCGCTCTCCACCGTCGTGCTCTCTCTCTTTCATTCTCTCTCTCCCTCAAATAAATAAATAAAATCTTTAAAAATAAATAAATAAAAATAAAATTAAAACTTTTGGGGGCACCTGGGTGGCTCAATTGGTTAAGCGACTGCCTTTGGCTCAGGTCATGATCCCAGGGTCCTGGGATAGAGCCCCATGTCTGGCTCCTTGCTCAGCGGGGAGCCTGCTTCTCCCTCGCCCTCTGCCTGCCGCTCCCCCTGCTCGTGCTCTCTCTCTCTCTGTCAAAGGAATAAATAAAATCTTTTTAAAAAATGTTTAAAAAACTTTTGTACAAAAGAGATAGCACAATTGAGAAGTCAGGTTAGTGACTGGGAGAAGATCTATATAATACATAAAACCATAAAGAGTCAGTATAGAGAATATACAAAGAACTTCTACAAAGCAATGAGAAAAGGACCAACGATGTCAAGGAGAAAAACTGGTCAAATAGAATTTGTAGAAAGCGAAGCTTCAGGAATAGAGGGGGAAAGATGCACAGCCTCACAAATAATCAGAGATACACAAAATTAAAACAATTGGACATACCATTTTATACTCAACAGACTGGCAAAAATTAGGAAATCTGACGCAACAGGGACTCTCGTATGACCACTCTGGAGAGGAGCTACAAAATAGGAGATGTGTAGGGTGCTAGGTGGCTCAGTCGGTATAGTGTCTGCCTTCGGCTCAGGTCATGATCCCAGGGTCCTGGGATCGAGCCCCGCATCGGGCTCCCTGCTCGGCGGGAAGCCTGCTTCTCCCTCTCCCTTTGCCCCTCCCCCTGCTCATGCTCTCTCTCTCAAATAAATAAATAAAATCTTCAAAAAAAAATAGGAGTTGTGTATACCCTAGAAATAAATAATTATTTTACCATCAGCTTTATAGACACTCTCATACATGTGCATTAAGAAAATATAATAGAGAAATACTGGCATCAATCCAAATGTCCATCAATAGGAAAGTGAATAAAGAAATAAATAATGATGTGATCAGAATCAACATAGACCTTGTGGAACGTGAGTGAAAAAGCAAATTGTCAAAGGATACGTAGGTAGGTACAGTTTACATAAAGTTTAGAAATACGTAATACAATGCTAAATACTGTGGGAATGATGAACACCAAATTCAAGCTCATGGTTACCTCTGAGGAGAAAGGGAGAAGGGAATTGCAGACTGTTTCATAAAAGCTTCCACTATATCGCCAATATTTTATTTCAATCCTTTAAAAAAGTCTGAAGCAAAGATGGCAAAATGTTAAGATTTCACAAGCTGAGTGGTAGGTACATGGATGTCTGCTCAACTATTTTATACACTTTTAATGGTGTTTGAACTATCTCTTAATTTTAAAAATTATGTGGATCAGAGCTACCATGGGGTTCAGCCCATGGGTTCTCCAGGACTCTTCTGTCCTCCCAGGCACGTCTCGTCTTCTCTTCATCCCCAGTCTTCCTGGTGTAACCCGACCCTAAATTGACAGACTCTCTTTGTAGAAGAGGATTGGAACAGCCTGTATCACGGTAACCACACACCATCAGCTGGTTACGTACACAGCTGGAATCCTGGAAATGTTTAATTAGTCCTTTCCTTCAGGTCCAAGTACTTTCACACCATTTTTAGGTTCTTGCCTCTGGACTGCAGCTCCCCTGATGGGCGTCCCCTGTGCTCTCTCGCGGGCTGCCCTCCCAGGCGGTGGGAACACCTCTGCACCCTCTCCTCTCTTTGACAATCTTCCTGTCCTTTTACATTTCATTTTACTATTTTTAACTCTGTATTATGAAAAATTTCAAACATATAAAAGTGGAGAGAATGGTACAATGAAGTTATATCATCATCCAGTTCCAACAACTATTAATATTAATACTTTGTCAATCTTATTTCATCTATCTCCCTGATTTTTTTTTTTTTTTTTTTGCTGCAGTATTATAAAGCAAGACCTAGACATCTTTTCATTTCATCCACAAATACTTCAGTGTTGGCAGATGACTTTTAAAAATTACCATAATACCATTATCACACCTAACAAAATTAATAATAATCCCTCAATATCTTCGAATACAAGAATGCAATATTACTTTCAGACCTGAGCAAGACCCTGTTCTTTAGAAGTTCCCACATATTTGAAACACACAGAAAATAAATGTATGAAAGAACTCAGGGGCACCTCGATCACAGCAGATGGAGTGCTGAGGTCTGCCACAAGTGACCCACAGCCCTGACCTCCGCTCTAGTGACTAACACAACTCGGGCCCCAGGGAATCACTTCTCCTCCCTTCTTGCCCTAGGGCCTCTAGGTAAAAGGTGTCTGCATTCAAATACCTACTCAGTAGGCATCTGAGCTGTGTTGCTCCTGAGGTTGGAGATGGGTCCACTGCAGAGAGCCTGCAGGATTTTAGCAGCAGAAGCATGTAAGTAGAGAAAAGGCTAATTAACTTGTCACGTCCTTCCTCTTAGAGAGCATGGATGTCTGTCGTAGATTCTTGCATAATGAATTGTCTGTTCCTGTAGTGCCAAGGTACTGTTCCTTGCTTCTCTCCATATTCCAGTTCATGGTGCTGGAGGCGCTCATGAATTAGCACGGAATTCGCTGTAGTTGTACATGGAGGCTGAGGTAGGTTTTGCAAAATTAAACAATTCATGGTCTCCTTAAATTTGTCTATGTTAGATCTAGATGTAATATCTGCAATATATGATCCTTAACTTAGGATTCTTAGCTTAGGCAACTAGAAAGACAATGAATGCTAGATTGTGAATTTTTTTTTAAAGATTTTATTTATTTATTTGACAGAGAGATACAAATCGAGAGAGGGAACACAAGCAGGGGGAGAGGGAGAGGGAGAAGCAGGCTTCCCGTGGAGCAGGGAGCCCGATGCAGGGCTCAGGGCTCGATCCCAGGACCCTGGGATCATGACCTGAGCCGAAGGCAGACGCTTAACGACTGAGCCACCCAGGGGCCCAATATAGCTGCTTTTTTAAAATGTGAACTTCAGTTAAATAATTTAGATTTCAACTCTTGATATTCACTAATTATGATTTGAATTTTGCCTTTTAATTCAATGAATAATTTAGAATATTTCAGACCAAGGGTTCTAAACTTTTCCTGTAAAGATCCAGATATTAAAAATTTAAGGTTTTGCAGGCTACATATAGCCTGACCCATATTCTTTTTGGTTTTTGTTTGTTCTTACAACCCTTTAAAAATGTAAAAGCCAACCACAATGAGATACCACGTCACAGACTGCAGGATAGCTAAAACAAGAAAGACAGACAATAATAAGTGTTGATGAGGATGTGGAGAAATTGCAACCATCACACATTGATGGGGGGAACATAAAAGGTACAACCTCTTTGGAAAACAATTTGGCAGTTCCTCAAAAAGTGAAACATGATTCCAGGGTCAGTACCTATGGGAATCGAAAACACGTGTTCACACAAAAACTTGTGTGTGAATATTCATAGCCCCATTATCCATGATAACCCAAAGTGGATACAATTCAAATGTCCATCAGCTGATGAATGGATAAACAAAATGTGGTATATTATGGCAAAATAAAATATACACTTGGTGTAGACCTTGCCCACAGTTCCTGGTACAGAGCTCCTAAAACTCTTGAAATGTCCTGAGTGATAGGAGTGTCTTTTGTTGATCATTAGAACCCCTCTAGACCACAGCTGAGTTTATGCTAATGAGGCGGCTCAAAGTGGGGCCCCTAGAGGGTTTCAGGATGGGAGCTTGTCACCAAAAAGACCAAATAAATGGTTAGAGGGTGGAAACTTTCAGCCCCATCCCTGACCTCCACGTGCTTCTGTACTGGTGAACACATCAGTGAGCTGGAAGGATGGTGCACCATGCCTCACCCCCATACCCTGCTCTATGCATCTTTTCCATTTGGCTGTTTATTTGTATCTTTTATAATAAACCAGTAATTGCAGGGAAGGCATATTCCTGAATTCTGTGAATTGTTCTAGAGAATTGTGGACATGAAAAGGATTGTGGAAGCTCTTGAATTTGTAGCTACACAGACAGAAGTGTTAGTAGCCTGGGCAGCCCATTTGTAGGTGGCATCTGAATGGAGGCAGTCTTGTGGGACCAAGCCCTTAACGTGTGGGGTCTGTGCTAACCCTGGACTGTGCCAGAATTGAATTGAGTTGTTGGACACCCAGTTGGTGTCTGAGAATTGGTTGTTGGTGGTGTGGAAAAATGACTTGTATTTGCTGTGAAAGAAGAAAAACCCCACGCATTAGGTATCAGAAAGCACCACACATATATCCACACAATGGAATATTGTTCATATATACTACATATATGATACATGCTACAACATAGATGAACCTTGAAAATATTATGCTAAGTAAGAGGATTCCGATAGAACAGGCCACATATTGTATGATTCCATTTATATGAAATGTCCAGAACAATGTCCAGATAAATTCATAGAGACAGAAAGTAGGTTATTGGTTGCCAGGGACTGGGGGGGGCTGGGGGAATGGGGAATGATTGCTAATGGATACAGATTTCTTTTGGGGGTAATGAAATAGTCTGGAATTAAATAGTGGTGATGGTTGTACAATTCTGTGAATACACTGAAAACCACTGAATTGTACACTCGAAAAAGGTGAACTTCATGGTGTGTGCCTTATATCTCAAAAAGCTGCTATTTAAAAAATGTAAAAACCACTTTTTAGCTCAAGGGCCATATAAAAATGGGCCAAGGGCTGGATTTGAGCTGCAGACCAGAGTCTGTGGACTCCTGTTTTAGATGACAAAACTTTTTTTGAAACCTATGGGAAAAATAATTTGAATTTCTACCCTTGACCCAAGCTCTGTAAATGTAAGGGATGGTCTTGCTCTACTGTCTAATCTAGTTTTAAATGTTCTTGATTTTCTCAGAATGTCTTTAGCACATTCATTGTAACCCCCCAAGATCTGTCCTCTCTTGTGTCTCCCTCCAGAGCCATTTGCTGGTCCTTCTCCATCCACCATTCCATCTAGTTCCATAACAATGAGGGAAGAAGAGAAGCAGGGAGAGGTTCTGGGTCAAAAATATCTGAAGCACAAGCAAACCTTGCACACTGTGAGGACTCAAGAGTGCAAACCCTACACGTGTTATGTAATGATGTGATTGAGGTGATGATGGTGAACCGGGCCATGGAGGTCATGGGTGATGACAGTGGGCAGGATGTATCAGTGGTGGTGGAGTACAGAGTCTTGATGCAGATAACAGTGGTCCATAATGGGATGATTACCAAAAGGGAGATGTTTGAGAAGAGCTCCTTTTCTGCTGGCAATTTTGCTATTTTCTCTCATTCTTGAGTTAGCCTGGAAAATGAGTCTCTGCCAGGGTCTGGGCAAGTAGGAGTCTGTAGTAATATTTAGCGTTCTATTTTGTGATTTTATGGAACTGCTGAAAAGGTCAAGAACATTTCTTTAAATGTCAATGGCCCGAGGGTCCAATTACCCAGGGGAGGACATTCTTGGAAGAGGAGTTTTGTAAGTCTGGCAGGATGGTGTGGGAGGGGCTCAGCAAGTAGGGAGCCAAGGGGTGGGTCCAGGCTTCCCAAGGAGAGGATCCCGGGCAGAGCTGCAGAGGGAGAGCGGGTTCTTGTAGAAGCTGTTGTTGCATTCCCCAGTGGATGGGAAAGCCTTGGTAGAGTCACCTCTGAGCAGAACTTACTGCCCCCTCTGCCCTCCTTGTGAGGCTGGGTCCACAGTGCCTAGGGGAGTCTGAGGGGCCAGGTGTGAGATGAAGGGGGTGCACCCGACTCCCAAACTCCAAGTTGTGGAGGCCCCATAGTTCTCTGTGCAGATCCCTGGGACTGACCTAAGGAAGGGCATGTGCTCAAACCCCTGAGAAAGTGTTTTTAAACTTTAGTGAACCTAAGTCTCTCCTGGAGAATGTATTTAAAATGCAGAATCCTGAGCCCACATGGATTCAAACATCTTACAAAGAACAGTGTTATCATTTTATAATGGAGAAGGAATCCATTTTCGGGGGGGTTAGACAGCTTGTGAAAAGGCGTATTCCTAGGCTGCCCCATCCCATGGAATTAATACCTGAAGGAAAGGGGTGAAGAGAGGGAGGGAATGGGACCCAAGAACTTGCACTTCCAGCAACTTCCCCAGATGATTTTGAGGCTGCTCCTCTCCAGGCCTCCCTCCAAGAACCAGTGCATCTGCCTGAAGAATCATCTGTCCCCTTTGAGTCTCTCCTTTGGAAAACCGTGTCTGTTACAGTACCCAGGTGGGCACAGGGTAACAGGACTTTGAAGTCAGACACATCTGGGATCGAGTGCTGGCTCTGTCACATTCTGTATGACCTTGGGTGAGTTACTTAACCCCTGGGCTTCCATTCCCTCATCTGTAAAAGAGGGAGACTAATGCCCATTTCTGGGATCGTGGAAAAAAGTCAATGACATAATGAAGGTGAAGATGTTAGCCCAGCGCCTGGCACGTGCTAAGTGCTCTGTTACTGCAGTCTCAATTACTATTATTAGGTATCTGGGAGGCTTAGACATCAGGTAGGGCTTCTGGTCTTGGCCATCTGCTTCCCTCTGCTCACAGGGCCAGCATGTGCGAGGGTGCGCATGTGTCTGAGAGTGCATTTGCCTGTGTGTGCCCACGTCTTTGATCCTCCTTGCACCCCCCCAACACCACACACTAGTATGCCTACCAGCTGGGGGGAGCTCAGGGATGCTGGTCCAAAAAAGGGGGAGGGATGGATCTGGGATGTGTTTGCCAGTATGTCATCCCTAGTCACGGCCAGCAGAAGAGACCGCTTCCTCAGAAGGGACAGCTTGCACTGATACACAAGGCTGATTTGAACACAAATGCAGATTGTGGTCACATGGGACCCTGTATTCAGGGTTTTCCCTGTGGCCTGAGACATGTGGAAGCTGGAGTTTCCTCAGGACAGATGTGGCCAGGACCCCATGCAGGGTCCTCCTCTCCTGATTCACAATGCTTTCAGGACAGACTCTAGGGGATCAATCCTTTTCCCTGAGGCCAATGGCAGGCCTGAAGGCTTTATCATGGCCTTAGCATTCACTCAGGAAAGGGAGGGCTCCCCAGAGTCGGCCTGAAGGGATATGTGTGGCTTAGCTGGGGAGGTGGGTTGAGGTTCTCTCCGTCAGCCTGCATCTAGGAGCTTGGGACTTGCAGGAAATCCCCACCACCCATCCGCCACCTACCACGGACAGCACCTGCTCAGATACAGGGATCTTGCTATTTGAATAAGCAGCTGAGAAGGCTCTATACCTTGGCACGGCTTCTTTCAGGCTACCACTTACTGAGAGCCTACTACGTGCCATGAGCTTACACTCACCATCTCTTTTAACTTGTACCATAACTCTGTTGGCTAGGTACAATTATCTTCTCCATTTTACATGTGAGGAATCAGAGGGAATTGGACAAGAGGAGCTGTCTAAAATCCAACAGGAAGTAAATCGTGGCACTTAACCCAAACTCAGGTAGACTGAATTCCAAATCCTAAGCTCCTATCTTTGGGCTCTGTTTCAATTGCTAAGTAAAGCTGACTAAGGTGAGACAATGCCAGAACAAGATGGCAGGTGTAGGTTACCAGGGCCACCTCTGGGGTGACATGAGAGAGCAGTCCATGAGTCAGGATGATAGGTCCGGAGCTGTGGATGAGGGAAGGAAATACAGCCAGCTGTCTGTGGTCCTAGCAAACCAGAGGTGGTGAAAGTAATATTCACGAAGTCTCTGTAATAGGACCCGCAAAAAAAATTCCACCGTCCTCATGGTCAGAGAGCAGATGAAGTAGATACCTACTGATTTGTCTCTACATCCCTCCTCTCAGTTTCTGGGGTGAGCACTCCACACTTACAGTAAACTGCTCCTCCCCCCTTTCCACCTCTAGGGTTCCCATGGGAGCAGCTATTTTTTGCTACTTTGCTATTTCATCCACTGGCCAGAGTTGAGGGCTGCAGGGGCGGGACCGCCACCCAAGCTGAGCCAATCAGGGTCCTTTGCTGGGATTTTTTGAACTGGTACTAAGATAAAGGGCCCATCTCTCTCCAGGAGCTGAGGTTGTGAGGGGTGAAGCTCAGGAGATATAAGGAGCCAATCTAGTGTCAGAGAGAAGCAGGCACACAGATGGAGATGTAGGAGGATGATGGATTCCTGGCAGCATTCAAGACTGAGTTCAGATGCTCCTGAGGCTTAGTGGTATCCCTGCTCTCTCCAGGTTGGCTGTTTGACCCTTCTTTGGTTGGGATATATTGCCAATATCCCATATTTGACCCTGGCACCTCCTCAAAAGGGACAACTTGGTACCATCACATCTATGAACGAAGTCCCTTTTTGTGCCCATGTTAGTATGAACTGTCCTGCCACCAAGTGACCTGACCAATCTGTCTCCTCATCCATCACCACTGCATGAGGACGACATGGTCACCATGTTCCAGAAAGTTGGGGCAGTGAAGCAAATCAGAGGGCCCAGATGCCTGATGGTGACATGGGGACAAGTATAGGGGAATCTCAGGCCTGGAACAGCTGGCCCCACTCTGGACTGCAGAGCCCTGGTTGGAAGCCAATCTACTGGGCCAGGCTGGCTCCTGTTACCCAAAACAGAAGCCAAAGACACTGGGCTTAGAGGTGGCTGCTCTAAATTTGTCATCACTCAGATGCCTGAACCAGAAATGATGCCTTTCCTCTGACCTGGACAGCAGGGCTGACTTTCAGGGAATCACTATGAAACTCACTGGGCTTTCCCTGGGAGTCCAGGGCCTGTCAGAACCTTCTGGAATCTCTCAGCCAGATGTCCCTCAGAGCCAACAGGGACTGGGGAAGAAAGGGGGGATGAGAGGGAGAGGGATGAGGAGGAGAGGGAGAGGAGAAAGAGGTACTCTGGGAGGAGAGAAGAGAAGGGAGATGGTAAAGAGGAACTTGCAGAAAAATCCATCTTTATTTCTTTTGTCAGCAGTTCCCAAGAGGAGCTCCCCCCCTTTCCTTCTTCCAGCAGACACCATGGAATTTATTCTCCTTTCAAGAAAGCTTTTCTGCTCAGCTAGAAGTAGTAGTGAGGAGTGTGGGGCTGGACAGCAAAGTTTTACCAAGCTTCTGAGCTGTTCCTCTGGGTCTCAGCTACTCCCCAGGGGCTTCTAGATCCCAGGGGAGGATCCTAGAGGATGCCCATTTTAGGATAGAGAGAGCTGGACCCTGAGACTCTGCAGCTGGCCCTCCTGTCCACCCTGGAGACAGAGCTGAGTATTTTGGCCTCAGTTTTCTGCCTGTGAAATGGGGATGGTATGCAACTGATTAGGGTCCCACTGCTGTTGTGCTGGGGTTCTCCTGGTGAGGGTTCAGGGCAGTAAAGATGACAGTGCTTTGCCACCTCTTGGACACTCACTGCCCACCCCCCAGTCTCTTTTTGGCTTACAGTGGACTTTCCCTCTTGTTATCTCATGGGAGGGACACAGAGTCCCCAGAGAGGGGTCGCACAATGGCTAGCATCCCTACATTCCTAGAAGGATAAGCAGTAAAAGTGGGAGGCTCACTTGTTCAAAAGCACCCAGCACACCCTCACAGAACTGAGTTCTGCCCGTGCACCATTTTGCCTTTTCCTGTAGCCTTGTTCCCACCTCTGTGTCCCCTGCAACCCAGCACTGCCCCCAGCCCCCTGTCTTTCACCGAGCACTTCTACCTTTTGTCATGGGCAAACTTGGTACATGTTATGCTCAGCCTCTTTGACTACAGTGAGCTGGCAGCGGTCAGAAGTTGTGTTTCACCATCTCTTTGTCCCACTGTCTCTCTGTGGCCTCACCCCTTCCCCTCCAAGAGCAGCCCTGTCTTAGGAGACAGTGGAACTCTAAAATATCTGGGGAAATGCAGGCTGACTGGGGGGGGGGGGGGGCTTGCTGTGTAGTGGGAAACTGCTTGGACTCCACCTTAGCCCCTTTCCCTTTCCTCTCTAGTCTTCCCAGACATGCCTGCAGGCTCTTCAAGGCAGACCAAAAGCTGGTTAACCCCCTGAGTGCTTGGGAGATAGGGAGGGGAGAGGAGGCTATTCATTAAAATTCACATCAAGAGAAATAACTAATCAGAAGCCGTTTGTTGCTTAATTGGTTTTAAACTTCAGGAAGATTCCTCATTAGCCTAGGGGTGACCTCTGCACAGCAGCCCAACTGGGAAAGGGAGTATGGGGGGAGGGGAGCAGAAGCCCCTTTCCCTGCCAGCCTACCCCCTACTCTCCAGCTGGGGATTTAGAGAAGGTTCTGCACTTCTGGCAGCAAGCACCCTGAGCCAGGCTCCAGCTTTGCAATCCTCTTCTTCCTTCAAGGCCCCCTCTCCCAGGAAGCGTCCCAGGACTGGCCAAGGGAATGGCTCCCGGCCTCCAGCTCCCGCATGTACAGTCCGTGCCACCCAAGCTGGGTGCCTGTTAAAGTATTTGATGGTGCTTCCCAGCCTGGGAACTCCTAGAGAACTGAAGCCTCCTCCCCCCTTCTCCTCCTTGACTCCTTGTCTTCTTCCCTTCTTCTTCTGCCTCTCTTCCTTCTCCCACTCTTCCATCTTCTCTCCCTCCTCCTCTTAGCCCTCCTCCTCCCCCCATTCTCCTCCTTTGTTTCCTCCCCAGTCAACTCCCCTTGCCTGGCTGGAGGAAACACCAGGTTAGTGACCGGCACCAAGGGATACTAAGGCCTCCCCATGATTTTCATCAGCATTTTATAGATACTTCTCAAGTCTGGCCCCCTTCCAGTTTCCACCAGATTGCTGCCTTCTGCCCAGGAGTAGAGGAGGAAGAGGGTTGGAAACCTACTGAACTCAGAGAGACGCTGGAACTGGAACAACTTTGCTTGCAGAGAAAAAAAAAAAAAAAAGACTGGGGAAGTCATTATGGCTCTTCATATTTCTAAGGGGCTGGCTCATCTGAGTAAACAGCCCTGTTTGTGCGGGCCAGGACAGAGCTAGGACACGTGCTGGCCGGAAGGTTGTCAGAGGGACAGAGAATCAGATCCAACGTAAGGAAGAAGAGTAGTGAACACCCACTGGTCTTCCGTAGGCTTCTAGAAACAGCATTCCTCCCTTCGGGGATTCTACCCTCCCACACTCCATATGGTTCCAATACGGCTGCCATTTAGCATCGCCTATCCTTGGGTCATGTGACAAGGCCTGGCCAATCATAACTGCCCGTGGCCCTGCCCATGGTGATTGGCTCAGGATGGGCATGTGACCCAAGGCCGGCCAGGCTCAAGCCTTGTCTGGGAGTTTGTATGTCGTCACTGGACAGAGGAAGCTGTCTCTTCTGATTCACTAAGATGTGATAATACATGCTGAGAGCCGTGGACTGCCTTCTCCCCGGTCACGTGGAGAAACAAAACCAAGAGTTGCAGAGACAGGGAAGGTGAAGGAAAGTCCTGACAACATTGTTTGGGTCTCCAGAGCCCTCAGGGTCACTTCAACTCCTGCCCTTTCCAATTTCTCAGGCCAATAAATTCTCTTTTTTGGTGAGCCATTTGAATTGAATTTCTGTCACTTCAACTCAAAGTGTTCCTGACTGAGGCAAGAACTTTCGCGCAGCCAGAGCTGTCCAAATGGGGCCTGGGCCACCACAGGAGGTAGCAGCTGCCCGGGCACAGCTGCCCAGTCTCCTGCCAGAACACTAGCGAGAAAACTTCTGGATCCGGTTGTGCCACATAACAGCTAATATTTATGGAGTTCCTGGCGCTTTATGACTATTACCTCATTTAATCTTCACAGCACCCCTGTAGGGAGGCAGTCTTCCCCCCCCAATTTATATATGAGGAAACAGAGTCTCAGGGAGCTTCATTAACTCGTCGAGGAGGCACAGATCCAGGACTCACGCTCCTTCCTGCAAGCCCGGAGACTCCGAGGGCTTTTGCCTACACCCCACCTCAAAGCCCCGCCACCTCTGGAGGGGGCAGATGCAGACCTGGTCTCTGCAGTCAGCTCGACAGCTCTTAACTAGGACAGTCGATAGGGGCGCAGCGCTGTGCCCAGGTGAGCAGAGAAGCACACAGCTGCAGCTGGCTCTGGGGACAATCGGCCCGCAGAACCATAGCAGTGGAAGAAACCCAGAGGAGGGGGGGCGGGCCTCGGGGGAGGGCGCAGGCGAGCGGGAGGCACTTCTTCCTCCAAAGACCTGGTGGGGGGGGGGCGGCTCTTCCGTTTTTGTGTGTCACAGATGCCTTTGGGAATCTGACGGCATCTGTGGACCTTCTCCTAGAAACAAAGACACGTGTGCGATGTTTTGCACATGACATCGAGGGCTTCAGAGACCCCCTGGAGCAATGCTTGGAACGCCAGTGGCCCAGTGAAGAACTCCTGATCAAGAAGCATGAGAAGTGCTCAGGGGCCTGCCCCAGGCCAAGTAGCAGAGGCAGTAAAATTTCAGAAATGCAGACCTACCACAGCCAATTATTTTAACCAGCATGTCTAGCTACGGAAGCTGACCGAGTGTCTCTGTCCCCTTTCCCTTAGCACCCTGCCCTCCCCTCCCCCCCAGCATCTTGCTGACCCATGATTCTACCTCCATGGCTGTTCCCGCCCAAGTGAGGGTGGAGGGAAGTATCTGATCTTCAGCCTGAGATGGGGGAGGACACCCACCCCCACATCTTTTCTCAGGCCGTGGTGCCCCCGCCTGCACCCACATGACATTGTCAGTCAATCCACCCTCCCCAAAGTTAAGCTGCAGGGTGAGACTGGCAGCAATTCGTTTCTCTGGGGTCCAACAACCCAAGACCCGCAGAGTAAGGTCTTAGACCCGTGTTGTCTAATAGGGTAATCACATGCAGCCTTTTAAGTGAAAATGAATTAAAGTAAAATAAAATTTAAAACTCCGTTCCTCAGTCACCCAGCCACGTTTTGTGTGCTGGATAGCCACATGTGGCTAGTGGCTACTGCATGGGGCAGTGCAGACATAGAACATTCCCATCACTACAGAAAGTTCTATTGGACAGCACTGGTCTAGATTAGACAGATTCTGAACAAAGACATAGCCCTGGAGTCAGGCAGACTTGCCTCAAATCTGTAGTCTACCATTCACTAGCTAGGATTTGGGTAAGTTTCTTATCTTCTCTGGGCTTCAGGTTCCTTCTCTCTAAAATGGGGATAATAGGGGCACCTGGGTGGTGCAGTCGGTTGAGCGTCCGACTCTTGGTTTTGGCTCAGGTCATGATCTCAGGGTTGTGAGATTGAGGCCTGCCTTGGACTCCATGCTCTGTGCAGCGTCTGCTTAACACTCTCTTTCCCTCTCCCCCTCCCCCTCTCCCCTGTGTGCATGCTCTCTCTCTCTAAAATAAATAAATATATCTTTAAAACATAAAATAAAATGGGGATAATTAAAATGTCTGCCTCATGAGGTTCTCATGGTCCCTAAATGAGTTGAGCCATATGATACTTCAGCACGGTGCCCCGCACATAGTCAGATGAGCTGGATGCCTTCAGTTTTTTCCTCTAGATCCACCATCCACTCTTTCCCACCCAACTCCATGCCTGAGAACCTGGCCTTTATGGACTGCATCAAAGGATTCTCTTGCCCTCTGTCTTCCAGTTGGATTTGGCCATTGGAAGATACCACAGAACATCAGAGGGCAGGAAGAGAGAGACGTCGGGGTGTTGGTTTTGTGACATTCTCCCTGCCAGGCCACTGAACATGGATGCTCTCCCTCAATGAAAGACCACAGCCTTGTCAGGTGGCCCTCTCTGGAGAGCTCCTCATTCCAAGTTCCAATAGCTCCTCCTTCCATATATCCCTTTAGGCCCTGAGGTGGAAGCTGCTTCTTACTGTTTCTTGTTGGGGTGCTGTCCTGTCCCTTTTTGGTTTCTCCTTATAGACACTTTTTACTAAGCTCTCCTCCATGACCTCGTGTGAATACAGCTCTTCTGTCCTGATGCACAGACCCCTACCTAGGCTACCCCTATTGGTAGTACCACCAGGCAGCAGGGGATCATGGATGTTCCTCTCTCACCATCTCTGCTTCTACCTCCAAGCTTCCTTAGAAGAAACTGGGTTCTAGGAGCTATCCAAATGAGGAAGGATGAAAGAAATGGCTCAGAGTGGGCTGATGAGGCAGGAGGGATGAGTTGTTAGCGAGATGGAGAGTCGGTGAAAGGGAGGAAGGAGGTGGAAAACAAGACAGAGTTCAGGAGTCATCTAGGGCCTCCTGGAGAAGCTTTGGCCTCCAGACAAGACAGATCCAAGGCTGAAGAGCAGAACCCAGTTTGACTGCCTGGGGGGTTGGAGGGCCTGCTGAAAGGGTCCTGGAGCTCGGGCCTCTGCCATGGGGTCCAAGCCTTCCCCCCACATCCCCTCAAACAAGATGTCAGGTCCCTTCCTTCCCAGGGCCTCCCTCTGGAGCCTGACACCCCTGCCTGGGACCTCTTTCATTTGAGCAGCCTGTTCTGCTTATCTGTCCCCTTAGCTTCTGAGGTGTGACATTTATCTGGTGCTCTCATTCAAGCAGGAGACAGAGCGGTGCAGGAATGGCGGAGGGTGAGGGATGCCCCTGGAGAGGCTCAAAGAGGAATGTGTGGAGTTTGGGCTTCCCATCCCAAGATCCCCCCACCCGACCCTTCACCCCAAGTCTGGGCTGGGTGTCCCTCCTCCAGGCTCCCAAAGCCAGGTGCACTTTCCTTACCATAATTGCCCATCTCCTCTCTTGTTGAAGCGCCACCTAGTCTACCTTTGTATCACCAGCCCCTAGCAACTTGCCTGGCACACAGTAGGCTTGCAGCATCTACATGGTGCCCAACCAATATCTATTTATAAGAGGAACTGCCCCCGCTGCCCCAGAGCAGCAGGCCTCCAATAACACTGCCATAGACGGTGAAAAGAGCCCTACAGGGTCGGGGCCTGAGGACTGAACTGTGCTTGCATTTCACCAGGCTGCTGGCTTTGGACACTCCCTTCTTGTTCTGGACCTTGGTTTTTCTTATCTGAAACTTGGACTTGGTTGGACTTGATAATCTGGGGTTCCAGTGCCAAGGAAAGACTTTTTTAAGTATCATGATTAACACATACAAATGATTAATATGTACAAATTTTGAATCCCAGTCACAAGCCTTGGCATCTTAGCCTTTCTTTTTTACTCATGGCGGGGCACTGTAGGTATTTTTATCGACATGTTCCTAGTCTAAAAAGAGCCAGTCTCCTCGTCCAGCCACATAAGGCCTCTGTGCCCACAAAATTAGGTAATGGATTAATTCACTCCCTTACTCATTTGTTCATTTAACAAGGATTTATGTAATGGCTCTCACGAGTCGGAGCTGAATTGTGTGTCTCCTTCACCGTCGTTGTGAGAAGCTCCGAGAAAGCTAGTAGGTACCAGCAATGGCATGGAATCTTCGTGTGAGCACAGAGGTGGGCCCCTCCCTCATCACCTGCCCCACTTCACTCCTGCTCTTCCCGCAAAGGGGCCTGGTAGAGGTGGCCCTGCTGCCCAGAGCAGAGAGGTCTGGCTGCCTATCTGGCTTCCCATGGGGTAGGTGGTGACATCTGATTTAGGGATCAAAAGCTCAGGGGTCTGGAAAGAGTAGAGGACCAGGTAGGGGCCCAGACGGTTCCACATGGCCCAACGGAGACCCCCTCATGTCCACCAACTATGCCCCTATACACACAAGCCAAATATAGTTAGGAAGCATCACTAAGCTCCTCTCCAATGGGGCTGACCTGGAACAAAGTCTCTGGGCCCAGCAACTGCCCCAAGGGCTTTTCTTGAGTCAGACTCACTGATGCGTGCAGGGTAGACCAACAAATTAGGCCAGGGTTAAGTGTGCTCACCATCCAACTCAAATTTGAATGCTGTATGGGGCTCATCAAGGATTCTGGCTAGAATTGAAAGGGCCATCCTTCCGAGTGCTCGATTCTGGTCCCGCAATATGCCTTTTCCCTTTGGTCTGGGTACAAGGGGTCTCCGGATAGTTGTCTGCCAGGTCAGGGATGGGGGAAAGTTTCATTTATGTATGTGGACTGAAGATGCCGGCTCAAGGATGGTGGGCTGTCTATAGAGCCCCAGGTGGGGAATGTAGGGCAGCTCTTCCTGGATGGGTCCCACGGGTGACCTGTGAGCAGCACTGGGCTAGGTACATTGCTAAATTTGGCCAGGTTGTTTTCCTTCGGGAAGGGAAGCTGCTGAGTGCAGCTGTAAGGAATATACTCAACCTCATACGTGGGCCCCTTGACAGATTTCTCTTTCAGGTTCAGGTGGGGTCCCACTGCTGCTTGGCAGTCCTTTAAAAAAATAACTGTGTTATTTAACTTGCTAAAAAAAAAAAATCCAAACACATTATTGGACGTTTTAAAAATAAAGGTAAGTGAAAAAGAAAAATCACCCTTAATTCCACATTCCACCACTCAGAAACAGCGACTGTTAACTGGTGTATATTCTTAACAGTCTTATATCTGTCCATATATATCATATATTCTTTTAAAAAATCAGATTGCTGGGGCACCTGGGAGGCTCAGTCAGTTAAGCATCTAATTCTTTTTTTTTCTTTTTTAAAGATTTTATTTATTTATTTGACAGAGAGAGACACACAGCGAGAAAGGGAACACAAGCAGGGGGAGTGGGAGAGGGAGAAGCAGGCTTCCCGCGGAGCAGAGAGCCTGATGCAGGGCTCGATCCCAGGACCCTGGGATCATGACCTGAGCCAAAGGCAGACACTTAACGACCGAGCCGCCCAGGTGCCCCGAGCATCTAACTTTTGATCTCAGCTCAGGTCTTGATCTCAGGGTCGTGAGTTCAAGCCCGGCATTGGGCTCCACCCTGGGCATGGAGCCTACTTAAAAATAAGTAAATAAATGCATACATACATAAAATAAAAAATAACAAATCAGATTGTCGTGTTCATACTAGTTTTTCAATTAATATGTTCTAAATTGTTTTTCATGTCCTCAAATTTACTTGTTTTATTTTCCAATATCATTTCAAATGGTTCCATAACATTCTATTATATGAACCTGCTTTATCAAGTTGGGGCATAAATAAGAGAAATATTTCATAAATATTCATATTAACTACTCAAGCCCATCTGAAGTAACAAGAAATACAGTATCTCTCTCTTGGGTTTTTCCTTCACCTTGAATTGTCAAAGCATACAAGGACTTCCTCAAAAGGGCTGGTTCATCCAAAGCTGGGTGACAGATGAGAACACTGGAGCCTCCGATTAGCTGTAGCTTCTGTTGTCATACCAGGGTATCCCTGTGGAACCTGGTCCTAGACAATCTCAGCATCCTTGTCCACCAAGACAGTGATGTGATTTCCTCAATGGTCCAGACTACAAGGGATTTCTAAGGTAGTTCTCCAGTGGAGAAAGACCCCGATGTGCCAAAGTGCCTAGAATGGGAGAAGCTTCCAGTCCCAGACACACACCAGCCAGAACTCTGCCAGCTTAGGGCCTGGCACTGAGCTTAGACAGTCTGTCAAGCTTCCCACCACCAGTGGACCTCACTCAGAACCATCTCAATCCATCAGAGAGGGGATAACCATGTTGATCCCCAAAGGGAAGGGGCCAAGGGGCCCATACAGATTTGCCCACCTCCTTCTCAGCAACCATTCTTGAGAAGTTAAATGAGTTCTCTCAAATTCCTTCTCTGCACCTCAACTTCCCCCTTACCTGTCATGCATTCTTTTACTTGCCTCTCACATCAGGAACTATCCTGCTTCCTTCCCTCCTAAATCTCCTGTCTTTATTAATTTTTCCTTCTATATCCTGCATCTTCAACCTCTCCCTCTTTGCTAAGTCCTCTTCCTCTCCAGACAGACAAATCTCTCAAGTGTAGAAAACTAACAAGCTAGTAAGCCCTCCTCCAACCTTCATTTCCCTCCAGCTATGACTCAACTGGCCAAACTTCTAAAAAGAACAATCTACTCTCATCGTCTTGACTCCTCAACCCATACAACATGGGCACCGTGGACATCATCTGCTGAGACCACTTTCTCAGAGGTCACCCTGTGTCCCAGTTCACCAGAAATAATCCTGGTTTGCCCTTGTTGTCCCAGAGTCTTATTCAGAGTGCCAGTTTAAACCTTGCATTATCTAGTCGCCTTACAGCTCCCCAGCCACAACCAACACAACCCACAGTTTTATCGCAGCCATTTCCCCCCCGAACTCCAAGCAACACCGGCCTCTGTTGACTGTGCCCTTCTTGAAATGTCCTCCTCTGGCTTACTTGACACCTCTCGGCTAGTTTTCACCTCTCCCTTCTGTGTGCTCTCTCTCATCCACATCCACCACGTTCACTTTCCCCCCAGACGCTGGAGCTTTGTAAGGTTCTGTTTCTTTCACTTAGCATGTAATCTTCTGAGTTTCACCCACATCCACAGCCTCAGCTCATCATCTCCGCCTTCGCCCCTGATTCAGTGCAAATCTAAAGACTTCTGGGAATCATGGTGGCTTAAATGCAGGTTTACAAAACTACCCTCCCCCAACTTGACAGAAATGAACAAAAAGAAACAAAAATGAGAGAAAAGGCTGCACCAGGGCTGAAAGCATGGCGTGATTCTCCTCAGACACAAAAGATTTAAATAGAGACAGACCTTCCTCTTGGAAGGGAAGACACTGTGATATAAAGATATCTATTTCCTCTGGATTCATTCGTAAATCCAGTACAATCCTAATCAAAATACCAACATGATTTTGAACACAATCAAATAATTATACAGTTAATCGTGTAAGAAATAGCTAGGGGAATTCTGAAAGAGATGAGCAATAGAGGGGAAAGATTCTTTTATCTTTTTTTTTTTTTTTTAAGATAATAGTACGTTACAGGGGCGCCTGGGTGGCTCAGACTGTTAAGCGTCTGCCTTCAGCTCAGGTCATGATCCCAGGGTCCTGGGATCGAGCCCCGCATCGGGCTCCCTGCTAAGCAGGGAGACTGCTTCTCCCTCTCCCTCTGCCTGCCGCTCCCCCTGCTTGTACTCTCTCTTCCTCTCTGTCAAATAAATTAAAAAATCTTAAAAAAAAAAAGATAATAGTATGTTACAGTAATTTTGGGGGGGAGTTGTGGTATAGGAACAGGAATAGGAAGCAAATCATGGAATAGATGTAGACTCTAGAATATATATCCATATATAGAGAAATGTACTGTATGAGAAAAGGGGCATTGCTAATTAATAAGGGAAAGATGGATTGTATATGTATACGAAATGTATTTATAGATAAGAAAATGTAACTGAATATTTCTTGAGGTGGGGAAGAGCTCTTGAAGTGTGCTATCTAGGTCAGAGATCACAAAAGAAAAGGTTGACATGCTTCACTATACAAAAAATGAAAATTTCTGGGGTGCCTGGATGGCTCAGTCGGTTGAACAGCTGACCCTTGATTTTGGCTCAGGTCATGATCTCAGGGTCGTGAGATTGAGGCCCACATCGGGCTCCATGCTCAGTGGGGAGTCTGCTTGAGGATTCCCTCTCTCCCTCTCCCTCTGCCCTTCTCCCCACTCTCTCTCTCTTTCTCAAATAAATAAATAAATAAATCTTAAGGGGAAAAAAAAGAATATTTCTGGCATGGCAAACACTCCATAACAAAAGTCAAATGACAAATGCAGGGATGAGTATTTGCAGTAATAAATGACAGAAAAGGGAATACTCATCCCAATATAGGAAGTGCTCCTTCAGCTCCATAAAAAAAAGATAAAAACTGAATGGAAATGGGGGAAGGGGATAAAAAGAGTTTGGGAATCATTCCCTGCTTAATCAGCCACCTTGCATAAAGGCAGGGGAGGGCATAGTGAGCTAGAAGAACAATGTAACGCAAATGTTATCAGACCCTCCCGGTCTGGGACTATAAATAAAGTTCCATTAACATCCGTCACCCAAAGTTCCTGCTGTTTCTCTTCTGGCGCTTACAAGACCTCTGCCCTCTTCCTCCTCTGCCACAAGTATTTCTGGGAGTTCCAAAAAGGGAGCCCACATATGCTGAAGCATCACCCCGTCAGCCACAATCCCCATATGGCTTCTCTGGAGTTCTTCCCTCCCAGTTCAGTGCTGCTGCGAGCAAAGCCACCCCACCAGTGACCCACGTGGGACTCTGGCTCTGAGGAGGTGCCCCCTTTCCAATGTTCCCAAAGCCTCCATTCCCTGGAACCAGAGGCCCCTGGGCCCCAGGTAGAGGTGAGGAGAATGGCTTTCTCCTTCGCTCAGTGGCTGGCCTCCCTGCTAACACCCAGGGGACTAACCAAACTCAAGAGGAAGAAAGAGGGGACAGAGAAAGAGGACAAAAAGGGACAGCTTTGTTTCCTACTGCTGCTGTAACTAATGGCCACAGACCTGTTGGCTTAAAGCAATACACTTTATTCTCTCACAGCTCTGGAGGCCAGAAGTCCTGGAATCAAAGCGTTGGCAGGGCTGTCCTCCCTCCAGAGGCTCTCGGGGACAATCTTTCCCTTGCCTTTCCCAGCTTCTAGAGCTGCATTCTTTGTGTTCCTTGGCTCATGGCCCCTTCATCCATCTTCAAAGCCAGCAGCATAGCATCATGCTTCAGTGGTTACATCGCCTTCTCGTTCTGTGTCGAATATCCCTCTGCTTCCTCTTACAAGGACACTAATGATTGCCTCCAGGGCCTCCCCAGCGACTCCAAAATAATCTGCCCATTTTCAAGATCCTTAATCACATCTTGAAGTCTCTTTTGTCATACACGGTAACATTCACAGGTTCCAGGGATTACGACTTGATTATCTTCGGGTACCATTACTCAGACTGCCACAGGGCCAGATGCCTTTTTATCATCCTCCAGGCTGCTCATCTCCTTTCTCCTTAGCCCCCAACCTCCTCCCCCAGTTTAGGAAGATAGCCCCCACAAATATTCATAGATGCAAATAAATACCAGTACTGGGATGTTGTCTATACCAGGAGTGTCAGAGGTCCAGCTTGGCAACCCAGTGCCCCGTGATGGGGGTCAGGCCACCAGTCTTGGCATACGTGGCAACTGGGTGGCAGGTCAGGCCTACAGAGCCAAGCTTCTGGGAAGGTCAAAGCACCATGTCAGCTGGTCACTGAAAGAGTCACCAGCAAAGGGAGGGCTTGGGGCTGCAACTGGCTGGAGCTGCTCTTCTACGGCCCTGTGTCAAACCTTGCCTGTGTCCCCACTAAGCGCTAATAGCGGGAGCACCTTCACATTTATCACCTTGTCCCTCTGTCATCATCACCATCGCCACTACTTCACCAACTTGAGGGCTCAACCCAAGGCTGGAAAGAGCTGAATACTGGACGTAGGTTCAGGCTGGCATCCGACAGTCAACACAGGAAGATAGCATGCGTCCTGACTAGAGAGTCCCAAGACGACCCCCGGAGCAGGAGGTCCTGAGACGGGCATTCATAACCAACCTCCCAGGAGACCGGAGCAAGGGAGCATTGGGGCATGGTTTCTGCCTCCAGGGGCTGCCTTTAAAATGTGGTAGGCAGTGTTTTAAACGTACCACCCCACCATAATCATCATCACCTATTGTCACCGTAATTACCACCGCAACCATTAAAAAGAGTGTCACTGTCACCACAAGCAGAAAGCCTAGGAAAGTGCACAAGGGTAGAGTGCCAGGGGAAGGAGGGCACTGTTGAGAGGGAAGGCTGAAGAAATAATGGTGACCGGGCCATTAAAAAGCCTGCTTGCCTTTATCCTAGCCCAGTGGAAGTCATTCAGGAGTCTTAGGCAGACATGCCCCAGTTACATTTTGGAAAACCACTCTGGATGCAGCATGGATAATGGATTATAATAAGGCAAGGCTGGAGGTAGGGAGGCCAGTTAGGAGGCTGCTGCCATAACCCAGGCAAGAAATAATCTGGAGTTGTGTTAGTGGACATGGTAAGGAGTACATGTATTTGAGAGATATTTATGGAGGAGAAATAGCAGGACTTAGGAATTGATTGGATATGGGGGCTGGTGGCGGAGCTGGTGGTGGAAGAAGGAGTCAGGAATGATGCCCATGTTTCTGGCTTCAGCCACTGGAAGGATGGTGGTGTCATTCATTGAGTGGGGAGAACAGGGGTCTTTGGAGAAGAGCGTGTGGAGTGCGAGGTGCTTGTGAGACATCCAAGAGGCCATTGAACAAACAGGTCTGGGGCCCCGGGGAGAGGTCCGGGCTGAGGACATGGATGGGAACCAAACCCAAGGGCCTGGGTGAGAGTGTCTGAGGAGAGAGATCGCATGAGAAAAGAAAGCACGTACAATAGAGTCAGGAATGACACCAATAGGTGAGGAGTTGGCAGAGGAGGGAAAATGAGGACTGCCAGAGACGTAGAGGAAATCAGGAGAGGATGTGCTCCTGGTCAAGGGAAGAGGATGTTTCAGGAAGGGGGAAGTGGTCAGCTGCATCACATGATGCTCAGAGGACAAGTAAGGGAAGGGATGAAAGGTGGATCTGGTCTTGCTGAAGACACGGGCGTAGCGGAGCCCGATCGCTGTGTGCTAAGGCACGAGGGCAAGGGAAGCCTTCCCTCTCAAGAAGGTTAGAGGTGGGGGGAAGGAGAGGAGGCAGTGGGATTCAAAGAGGACCTTTTGGGATAGAAGGGATCTGATCAGGCTTAAATGCTGATGGGAAGGATCCTATAGGAAGAGGTCGAAAGTTTGGGAGAGTGGTAACTGATGGAATGGCATGAAGACAGGGCAGATAGGGAAATACAGTGGGATTGCCAGGCAGCACTGAGGGACATTAAAGACCATGAACTTGAGGAAGCTCCAGTCAGGGCAACCATGTGATTGTCTCTGGCTGCCTCCGCAGGGCTGCTGTAGGCAATACACGGTAGGTCCTAGCCAATTCGTGTATGAGGACCTCTGGTTCACCGAAAAAGTCTCTGGCTTTGAAACTTCAAAATACATCTGACAGGATAGCAGTTGTGATTGAGAAAGCCACCAACGGTGGGCGAGGATAAGACACTGCGTCAGACGTAACTGCCTGCAAACCCGGGCTCTTCCTCTGCCCGTGGGAGCTTAGCTAAGTTAGTCAACCTCTTTAGCCTCAATTTAATCATCTGTAAAATGGAGATAAGACCACTTACCTGACCAGGACTCTAGCAAGGATTACATGAGCTGATCCATGCTAAGCGCTCGGCATGGCGCCTGGCACAGAGCTAGCTCTCCACAAATGTCAGTCATCATGGCCATGAATTGTTTTACTTGAAAACAAATTGGTGTTTTAGTCATCACACTAGCACCCACACATGGGGGGAACGGTTGTTCGTGTATGTGGAAGGTGTGTTCCTTATTCAGTCAGCAGGCTGTGTTTGGGGGGCTGGGGAGACTCCGGGACGCCCTGGCAACAGTTCAGAGTCTCACAAGGATCCTTGGTCCCTCCACATCTGCTCCCGACTCCTTCTGTGATCCGGCCTCTCCCCGAGGCCGGCATGACCGGGGAGACTGAGGCCCGGAAGCTTACCCATGGCCACGCAGGAACTCACGGCAGGGCCGCTGGGAACCGGCCCCTCTCAGCCCCTCTCGCTCTCCTCCTGAGGCAGCTTCAGCCCGTCGGCGTTTCCACAAGTGCCTGGGCCTGGCTGGGCCCGTGTGTTTGCTGTGTTGCTGTTGTCACCGCCAACTGCTCTGTCAACCGTGGGAGTGTGGGCCCGGGCTCCGGGAGCTGTTGTCCCAACTCTGCCTGTGGCTCCAGACTGAGTCACATTTCTGTCCCAGGCTCTCTCACAGTCCCTGTCTCAGCCTCTGTCACGGCACTGTGGCAGCATCTGTCGCAGTACCTGTCACAGCCTTTGTCACAACACCTCTCACAGCCCCTGTCACAGCCTGTCACAGACTCTGTCACAGACCCTGTCACAGCCCCCGTCCCAACGCATCTCAGCCTATCACAGCCTCTGTCACAGCCCCTGTCACAGCCCCTGTAGCAGCCCCTGTCACAGCCTCTGTTGCACTCTTTCACAGTCCCTGTCACAGCCTCTATCACAGCCTCTGTCACAGCCCATCACAGCCCCTGTCACAGCCTCTGTCACAGCCCCTGTCACAGTCTCTGTTGCAGACTCTAGCACAGTCTCTGTCACAGCCTCTGTCACAGCCCCTGTCAGTCTCTGTTGCAGACTCTAGCACAGTCTCTGTCACATACTCTGTCACAGCCTCTGTCACAGTGTCTACCACAGACTCTATCATAGACTCTGTCGCAGCCCCTTTCCTAGTCTCTGTCACAGCCCCTGTCACAGCCCCTGTCACAGCCTCTGTCACAGCCCCTGCCACAGTCTCTGTCGCAGACTCTAGCACAGTCTCTGTCACAGCCCCTGTCACAGCCTCTAGCACCCTCTCCCTGACACTGTCTCTGCTCTGGACCCTGCAGTGTGGCCTGTGGGGCACAGCTCTCATTATACAGAGGAACTGTCTTTCTCTGGAAGGCGTCCAGCGAAAGGCTCATGTAATAGCAGGTTATCCTGATGTGCAGGGCTCGTGGGAGGGAGGCTGGGCCATGGGGCCTGCACAAAAGATGTGCTTTGCAGGGAGCTGGAGAGCAGAGCTCCCAGACCGACTGCCAACCCTAGCTGTGGCTCCCGCCATGGGCCCACGGGCATCTGGGGTCCAGGCCCTTCCCCTGGCAGGCGACTAAATGGTTTGGTGCCATTACTTTAATCTCTTCGATCCCACTGTGAGCTTCCAAGAGTAGGGACTGTGTCATTCTTTTCTTGTCCACTTACTGCAGAACTGAGTACAGGGCTGGGCTTCCAGGGCCCAACCTGGTGGTTGTCCCCAAAGTCCTGGCTCGTCAGGTCTAGTCACTTCCCATTGCCTCCAGAACCAACCTACCTTTGGGTCCTTGTGCTCACCCCCGACCACCAGGGCTACCATCCCCCAGACTGCAGAGCCATCCCAGTGATGGGTTCCCCTTTGCCTCTTTTGCTCACACTGTGCCCTTCACCTGGCATGGGCCACCTCTCTGCTTCCACTTTTCTGAATCACACATGCCTTCTGCAAAAGCCAATTCAAGCAGGACCATCTCCCCCTGCTCCCCTCCTCCATGTCCTTCCTCCTCCTTCCTCTGCTCTCTAGCCACTTGGCCACATCACGTGACCCTGGTCCCTGGCTTCTTTACAAGAGTTTCTGTCTCTGTCTTATTCTTGTCACGGACGGCGGTGGCTGAAGATTAGGGGCTGGATCTTTAGGGTGATATAGTACGTTCTCCACAAGCCGGCTAGATAAATAAATGGGTGAATGGTTGAACAAAAACAGGACTGATGTGAAACTGGGTAGGAAGAATAACAGAGGAGTGAGGGAAAGGACAGTGGGCATGGCAGGGAGGACAGCAGCAGCAAGGCTTGGCCGAAGGAGGAGCCCAGCGTTAGTGGGGGCTGCAGGCTGAACCCACTCTTAGGGCCACCCCCAGCGCTCCTCACTTCCCACCCCCCACCCTCCACCTTGCCCTGTTTGCCAACTCTCTTCCACCTCTCCCCCTTCTCCCAGGCGACCCTGTGTCTTCCTTTCCCTTCCTAACTCCTCCAGCCCAGGGTGTTGAAACCATCCTGGGGCCCCTGTCTGAACTCACTTCAGCTCTGATATATGGTGAATTCCAGACTTGGGACAGAGCAGTCTCTGGTACTCAGCTTCTTGGCAGCTCAGCTCAGCCAGCACCTTGGGGGCCTCCCCCCACCCAAGTGCCTCACTCTCCAGCCTGGCTCTGAGTCCAGGTGGCCCAGACGTCCTGGAGCCCTAGTGGGACACAGAGACACAGTCCAGGCCTGGCTGAGCTGTCAACACATCTTTCTTCTGCCTCCCTGAGAGGAGAGGGGCATGATGTCCCGGCCAGTGCCTTGGCCAAGTCCCGGGGGAGTAGCTGGGAGTATAGGATGAGGAGAATGGAGAGATCAAGGGCTGGCCTGGAAATGAAAAGGCTTTATGCTCTGCCAGGCTCTGGGCTCTCACAGGTGGGGTCCTGCACAGAGGCAGGGGGTGGTGAAGGGGACAATGCCATGGCTCACACTCCCAGATCCTAAGGAAACCAGGCAGAGCTGAGAAGAAAGCAGATGGCAAACCCAATAGGAAACTGAGCCTGTAGGGACTTTCTTTCACTAGTGTCTTAATATCATTGGGGGAGGGTGGGCATGTGGGCTCCCAGTAGTTTCTGCAGCCAGACTCTGGGGGTGAGGGTATTGGGAGGAGGGGCTCAGAAGGACCCAATACCTTCCTTCTATTGGGACAGAAGACTTTCTCCTAGGGCCAGCTTAGAGCAACCATTTAGTGGCCCCTTAAGCTGGACCCTTCCCCTAGGCATATCCTTTGGCAATTCCTCATTTATCCCACAGAGAATGCAGCAGGCCTCACCCGCGCCAGGCTGCTCCATTCACTGTTTCCCCATTAGAAACACACACACACACACACACACACCACTGTCTAGAAAACCCAGTTCACTTTCCACCTCCTCCAGGAAGCCCACTTTCACCACACTCAGGAAGCACCGTTGCTCTGAGCTTCTGAACCCCTTGCTCTGACCCTTGATTACAAACCCCTGGAATGGCCTTTCACCACTTTGACCGACTGAAAACTGCCCATCTAGGGCATTTCACTGTCTTCTCGGCCTTCATCCATTTGTGGCTGTGCTCAGGGATGGGCACCAAGGCTTGGTCAAGACTAGGTGATTGATTTGTTCTCTCCATACATCTACATATTCCTTCTTGGGACCTCGTCCCCAGGTCAGAACTGCCAGCAGGAAGTTTACATATCCCTGATTCCAGCCCCTAGAGCAGACCTGCCTCCAAGCAGAGCGGAAGGTGTCCTGGGAGGACCATATCTACCCTAAACAGTAAGATTAAGTTGCACCTGTGTATGGGGGAGGCCTTGAGCATAGGGTCAAGGGTGTGACCTCTGAGTCAGTTTCCTCTGATCCCACTTAGGCAAGTGCTCATCCCAGAGAGAAGAAAGTATGCCTTCTGGAGACTCAGCCAAGACTTACCAGGGACAGAGAATTTGAAGAAAACAATCCTGCATAGCAAGACATCACTTCTGTCCCAACAGCAATTTTAAGACAAATATGTGACCTAAACTGGATTCTGAAGGCCAAGTGTCTCCTCCACGGGCAATAGCTTCCATTGGCTATTCCAAGTTTTATTCAATATTCCATCATTCAGTGTTTATTGAGAACTTACTACAAATGAGATGTCATACTCCAAGCATTCATTCTCTCAGTCTGCACAATAACTTATGAGGTATACATCATTAAACCAATTTTACACATGAGGAAGACTGAGGCATACACAGGCAGTAAATGACAGAGAAGTATTTAATTGGGTTTCCCAGTCTCATGCTCTATTGTTTACGGCAGGGGGCCCCCGGATTTTTGGAATTCACAGACCAATAACATTTCAAAAATGATTTTTGGGAACAAACACAGAATCCCATGCCAACTTTTTATTTAGCCAGGGACATAAAAAATACCATCTTCTAGCACTATGATTTCATAAAAGGGCATTTCAACACAGAAAATGCAGCAAGGATATAATGTTAGAATAAAGACAGACTTCTAAGAAGGACAGTTGGCAACCTTACCCTAAAATATCCTACATTGTTCTCCCTCTCTCTCTCTCTTTTTTTTTTTTTTGTTAAATTTCAAGCAGAACTGGCCAAAACCTTGGCATTACACGGTGTGGGAGCCACACCCCTACCTCTGAGCTGCCTCTTTAAGCAAGAACAATGCCCTTAGCCAAAAAGCAAATAAACTTTCAGAATTTCTTAACCCCCTCTGCCCATTCAGGTTCCTACCAAATAAGGTCTGAGACTGACCTATAATTAGCTACATTCCCATCCCGCTCCCCTGGAAGGGAAGGAAGCCCATCTTCACCAGCCCCTTCTCTCTTAGACCCAGATTTTTTCTGGGTTTGCATTCCAGGAATACCCAGGCCCCCTGCAGCCCTGCAAGAAGCACATCTGTCTCTCAGAGACACTCAGTTCCCCACTGAAGCTGACAGCCATAGGTCTTTCCATCTCAGTCCAGAGGCAGGGCCTTCCCCTTGCCGGAGTCCCCAGGTCCTGTCTACTCTGTTACCAGATGAGCCAGAACAGACCCCAGGCTTTCTAGGCAGCACTGGAAATGAGAAGGCATGAGACCCGGCTGGAGCAATGGCGAGAATACAGGATGTGGAGGCTCCATTCTTCACTGTCTCTCTGCTTCAACCACGCCAGACTCAGAACCGCCTCTCCTCCCTCCTGCAGCTGTTCCTGCCCTCCACCCCACCTGTGTGAGTCAGCTGGGCAGCCGAGAAGAGCCTGACCTGTGGGGCCTTTGGCCGGAGATCCAGCTCCACAGCTTCTCTTGCTGTGAGACATTTGGCAGGCACCTCTCAGGACTTTAGTTTTCTTGTTTGCAAATGGGAGTAAGAATGTTAGTTAGGTAGAGCCACTGAAATCACAAAATGGTCCACAAAAATTTCATGTGGTTTAACAGATGAAGTGTAAACTCTAAGGTGCTAGATACGTGTCTCTCACCAAATCTGACCCCTTCCTCCAGGGAGTCCTCCCTAGCTACCCCAAGGTCAGCGAGGTCCCCCTCCTCAAACCTCTCATGGGTTGAGGCATGATTTAGTACACATTTCTTTCCTATCTTGCGTTTTCTCCTCTTTCCTAAGGATGAGTCTAAGATTCCCCACACCTGGGGCCCGTCAAGGGCTGGGTTTCTTCCTCCTCTACCCGCCTCACGGCCAGCATGCCCCAGCTGTCCTCCATTGGGGTGTTCACACAGAGGGGACAGGAGAGGCCCGTGTCACCACATGCCTACTTTATCTGGTAGTCATTTCTGCACCCAAGGGCGGTCCTAGATGGTCCTGGATGCGTGGTGCTAACCAAATGGAGAGTACGTGAGGTGCTAGAGGGAGAGGAATCCGAGGGCCCTGACCCCTGGCCTATACCTCCATCATATCCTCCATCGACTTCAAGGATCCCCTTCAATGGCATTAGCTAACTTCCAGGGTCACTCATGCATAGTTGATGTTTACTGATCTGCTCTCTGTCCCTCCTAGTTTGGGTTCTGAGGTCCCCGAGATGAGTCGGATCTGTCCTGCCCTCAGGGAGCTCAGTCCTGACGGAGACACAGACTGTCCCCGACTGTGACGGGGACACAGACTGCATTGTGTAATCAGTGCTCAGGTTGATGGGAGCTCATGGGCCATGGGGACTAAAAGGTGGGACATGGCCAAGATTTGGGTGGCCAGGAAGGGTACCCAGAGGAGAGGATGCCCTTACCACGGATCGTTGGGAAGCCTGTTTGGGCTGACTTCCTGAAGCTGGGGTAGGGCAGACTAGCTCCTGGCTGTATACAGAAGCCCAAAGAAGTGAGTTAAACGGAGGTCTTCTCCCTATGGCTGGCACATCAGGGCAGGCGGGGCTCTCAGCCCGTTAAGAACACTCCTTCTCAAGGAGACCCAAGGACATTCAAGGATTAGGCCTCCCAGCATCTGTGCAGAGAACTGTCAGCTCAGAGCTGCTCAAAGGTAGAAATGCCAGCTAGCGGTGATGTCATCACCCTAGTCATTCCCTCCCCCCCCATGGGAGGTCCTGTGGTCCAGTGGGTAGAGCAGAAAAGTCCCTGCCAGGCTGCGTCCTCCCATCTTGCTTCCAAAATTTTTGCTCTGAATGGGGTGGGGGAGGTGGTCCCAAGTGGGCTAAGAATGAGAGTAAAAAATCCTTTGAAGAAAAACTTCATGCTATTCCTCAGAGAGATGGCAGGGCTAGGGGACCTTTTTGCCCCCCTCCTGTCAGACTTTGCTGACGGGTCCACTTCAGCATTAGCCCAAACTCCAACCTTCTCTGGCTAACCCTTTCCCTCTAATGCCCCATTTTTGAGCTAATCTGGGACGTTGGCCCTGACAGGATCTGAGGAACCCCTGGGCCATCTTGGTGGCCCCCAGGCCAAGGAGAGGGGATCTGGCAGCCCCGCCTGTGTGGATGGGAGGTGTCAGGCTGTCCTGGGGTGTGGAGGGGAAGAGAGCGGTATCTCTGGCTGACCTGGCGGGATTTGTCCATAAACCCGGAGACGGTAAACGGAGAGAGGACACACAGCTGGATGGCCTGCTGGCCTGTGGGTGGGGGTGGGGAGCAGACTCGAAGGGGGAGGGGATTGTACAGCTGCTTGGGGGTAGAGGGCCTGGATGGAGCGGGAACTCCTCTAGCGTTGGTCCACATAGGGGTGTCACAATTTGGATGGGAACCCAGGATGAAGGTCCACAGCTAGCCCCAGAGTGCCAGGCCGCCAAAGCAGCCTGCCTATTGGCTCCCCGCTGCAGCCCCGCCGGTCTCAGAAACCCCCACCTGAACCACCGGGGAGGTGCGCACGGGGATCGGACCCCGCGTTAGCTGTGGGCGCATTTCCTCGAAGTCTTACCTCGAAGGCCTGGGTCTCACCCGCGCGCCCGGTGCCTCCCGGAGTTTTCCCCACGCCCTCCTTGCTCGGCTGCTGCGAGGCTCCGCAGGGGAAAGACCGGCGGGGGTTCGCCCCCCGCCCGTATCACAGGAAAACCCCGGGAGCAGCCCAGAGGCAGCGTATTTCCTGGAAACCCCCTCTCCAGGCGCCTGGCGGAAAGGCCTGGGGCTCCGCATCCAGACGACCCGCCCGCCTCCCTAGAGGTGGGTCTGAGACTCGGCTGAGAAGCTAAACCGCCGCGGAAAGGCGAGCCTAGAGCTCGGAGAAGGAGAGATCGGGAAACCCCGTCCCCCGCCCCTTCCCCCCGCCCAGTCTTGGGGTGGAAATTCGCAGCCCAAGCTGGAATCCTAGACTTGGGGCGCGCTCCCAGCCTTGGCCAAGGAAAGGTATTTGAGGGTGTAGGATTAAGGACGCCTCTCCCCTCAGCCGCTAAGGTCTGGCGAGGGTCCACCCTGCGCCCCCGTGGGGCCCGCCCCCCGCCCCCCTCCCGGCCCCCGGCCCGCGCGCGGCTGCTCCTTTAAGAAGCCCAGGTAGGCAGGCCCGGCTGCGGGAGCCGCTCCTATGGCAACCCGCGAGCTGCGGCGGCTTCATGAATATTCCGGGGCGCGGGAGCCGAGCGCTGCCGGAGGGCGCTCCGGGGGAGGCGGCCGCTGATGTAAGCCCGGCGGGCCGCTGGGCTCCGCTCGGCTGCGGCGGGAGCCCCGGGACCGGCCGGCCGGTCTCGGCCAGAGGAGGCGAGGCGAGCTCGCGAGTGGCTGGCCACAAAGCCGAGGCGGCGGGACAGACTGACAGCCCGCCGGCCCGCGGGACGCACGCCCGGGAGGCGCGCGGGTCGTGCGCTGTGCGCTCCAGAGCGGTTCTCCGAGCTCCGCGGCCGCAGCGCCGCTTCTACCCGCGCCCATTGTTCCCCGCGGGGGCGGGGCGCCTGGAGCCGGGCCGCGCGCCGCGCCCCCGAACGCGGGAGGGAGAGAGGGAGGGAGCGCGGGGTCCCCGCGCCCAGCCCGGCCCGGGAGGAGGCGCAGCGCGGCGAGCCCGGGGACCCGGAGCCGGACTGGGAGCCTCCCCGCGGCACCCAGCCTGCCCAAGCATGGGCGCCTGAGGCGGCCCGTAGCCGGCGGCGAAAGACGCGTCCCCGCGGGCGGAGTGACCGGCGGGCGGACCTGGAACGGGTCGGCGGCGCCGCACCCGCGCCCCTGCCCCGGCCGGGCCCCGGCCCCTGGCGCCATGGACAAGCTGCCGCCGTCCATGCGCAAGCGGCTCTACAGCCTTCCGCAGCAGGTGGGGGCCAAGGCGTGGATCATGGACGAGGAAGAGGACGCCGAGGAGGAGGGGGCTGGGGGCCGCCAGGACCCCAGCCGCAGGAGCATCCGGCTGCGGCCGCTGCCCTCGCCCTCACCCTCGGCGGCCGCGGGCGGCACGGAGCCCCGGGGCGCGGCCCTCGGGGCGGCGGACGGCGAGGGGCCGGCCCGCGGCGCGGGCAAGTCCAGCACCAACGGCGACTGCAGGCGCTTCCGCGGGAGCCTGGCCTCGCTGGGCAGCCGGGGCGGCGGCGGCGGCGCCGGAGCGGGGGGCGGCAGCAGTCACGGGCACCTGCATGACTCCGCGGAGGAGCGGCGGCTCATCGCCGAGGGCGACGCGTCCCCCGGCGAGGACAGGACGCCCCCGGGCCTGGCGGCCGAGCCAGAGCGCCCCGGCGCCTCGGCTCAGCCCGCAGCCTCGCCGCCGCCGCCCCAGCAGCCGCCGCAGCCGGCCTCCGCCTCCTGCGAGCAGCCCTCGGTGGACACCGCTATCAAAGTGGAGGGAGGCGCGGCCGCCGGCGACCAGATCCTCCCCGAGGCCGAGGTGCGCCTGGGCCAGGCCGGCTTCATGCAGCGTCAGTTCGGAGCAATGCTCCAGCCCGGGGTCAACAAATTCTCCCTGAGGATGTTTGGCAGCCAGAAAGCCGTGGAGCGCGAGCAGGAGAGGGTGAAGTCGGCCGGATTTTGGATTATCCACCCCTACAGCGACTTCAGGTAGGGAGGCCGACGCGATCCTCTGGGTTCCCTGAGCGGTCGCAGGCATGCTTCCTCTCTCAGCCCTGCCTCTCAGCCGGAGTTAACTTTCCTTCCTCGCGCGGGGAGCTCCGAGAGAAGTGGGGCGCCTCTAGGCACCAAGACACCCCCAGATCTCCTCCTGCACCGCGCTGGGAACTTTCTTCTGTGTTGCAGGCTCCAGTCCTCGCCCTCTTGGGGTCTGGGCCACATTGGAGGGCGGCTGAAAAGGTGTTCTGAGCCTGGCCTAGCCCTGCAGGCAGCCAGGAGTAGGCTCTGCCACTTTAAGCCACACATCCCACCTCCCTGTGCTGGGCTGCAGAGTCAGGGTGGCCATCCTAGAGGCAGTTCCAGGTCATTCCGCCTCACGAGCAGGGCCATGAAGGGAGACAGACCTCTTGGCAGAGGTGCCAGCTCCTTGGGCACTGACCCCAAGCATTAGCATCTCCTTCTGGTGCCCTGGGAAGCTGCAGCTGGGGAGGGAGAGCTGGGCCTCCGGAGGACTGAGGTCCAGGATAAAAGCCCTCCATGCCCACCTTATCCCTGGATCCAGACCCTCATGGCAAGCTGGGGGGCCAGGAGCAGGCACCCTGGGCACCTGGCATCCAGACCGGCAGGACAGGATGACCTTGCTCACAGTGGTCAGGGAAGATGCCTGGTGTCCTGACTGATGAGCGGCTGTCCTGTGACCCCAAGCTTATCCAGTGGCCCCTTCTCACCCCAGAGACCCAAGCTCCAGTAGCTACTAGGACTCTCCCTGGTCAGTCCTGGGTCCGCAAACAAATGGTGTGACTGCCAGTCAGGGAGAGGGACCCTGCCCCCTCCCCCATCACCTGAGTCAGATGCCACTGAGGAGCGGATACCACTCGGGGCCTGTGGGGGTATCTGCAAAACAGGAGATCGGTGATTGCCTCTGAAGTTGAAATAAGGGATGCCCCCCATCCCAGTCAAGGTCTTGGGGCCCCCCAGCACCCCCCTGAGTTTTCCTGATACACAGAACTGAAGTGAGGGTCTGAAAAACATTCACCCTCTAAAGCTGGGTCTAATTCATTCTCTCTCTCTCTCTCTCTCTCTCAGCCCTGCCCCCTATTTAGCTCCTTTCCCTGCCTACCCTGCTAGCCTGCCAATATAAATGAGCATTTTGCCAACCCAGAGCCCTCTTTGCAAACTCCAGGGAAGCTAGGTTTGTAATGAGAGCAAAGCCATTTTCCATCCAATGAGAGAGATTTCTCGTGCTGGGAGTGACCAGTCAGGCAACACTCGATGGCTTAAAATAGTGGTGACAAGAGCCCCCCCACCCCACCTTTCCTTTTTTCGAGGGACTGCTCTTCGTAACCCTAATATCGAGGGTTCCCATTCCAGAGAGTGTGGGAAGCCACAGGCTAAACAGACAAGCATAGTCTTCAAGTTGTGTGAGCAAATGTGGGACCCTCCCATCAGGAACTGTGGCTGCTGCCCAGGACCAGGTTCCTCCCCTCTGGTCAGTGTTAGGCCTTAGGGCTCCCAGCCTGAGCTAGGAAGGAATGGGCAGCAGTTGTCTCTCTGCACCCTCTCGGTGTCCTGGGCTTCTCCTCCTCCCTCGGAACTCCCTGGAGGTGGAAGCAGGTAGGCTGTACCAGTATCCGCCGCTTGAGAGCGTCGAGGGGCCCTCCCTTCCCTTGCTCGTCTCCCCGCTGTCTTCATCGTCGGAGAGCCTCTGGTCAGGGTTCTCCTCGCCAACCCCATTGCGTGGGATGTGGGGGGTGCGAGGGGCCAACCCCAAGCGTGCCGGGCCTCCACAGACAACAGGCTTGGATCGAGCACCTTCTGGGAACTGGGCCTTGCCTTCCCAGTCCCCCCTTACCCTGGATGGTGAAGGGTTCGGACTGGGTTGATTGCATAAATGGGAACCCCCCCGCCTTCCCGATCTTCCTCTGCCCATCTTGGCATGTCTGTTTGCAGTCCCCCTGCTGCAGACTCTATCACTAACTGCAGGCTGTCCGGGACATGGCGGGGGCTGGGGGGGGTTGGCGGCGGGCGGGGATCAGGAGGGGTGTATGCAGCAGCATTGATAAATGGGCAACAGGATAAGGGTCAGACTGGGCTTTGAATCTGTGTTTGTACCACAAGCTGCAGAGACAGGTAGCTGGAAGCACACATCTCTGGGGCTGGGTGGAGTGTAAGGAAAGAAATCCAAGAAAGACCATCTGTGTGTGTCTGGAGGGGCAGTGGTCATACCTCTAGGCCAAAACAGCTGGTCTCATCTGCACAAGGTCAAAGAGGCGAGGGCCTGGCTGAGTTTCTAAGCTTAGGAAACCCACTACTCAAACTGGCCTCACCCCCACCAACACCCCAAGCTGAGTTTCAGCCACTGGTCAATGGGCCTCTGCATGGAGCCCTTCCCCACTGCCCAGCTCAGCCTCACAAGAGCTTCTGCAAGCATTGCTCAGGCCAGTTGAGGATTTATTCATCATTTTGACGGGCAGGAAGCATTGATCCAGCAGAATTGGTTTAATAAAGAATCGCCAGCAAACCATGATAGATTGAGTTTGCGGTTTGGAGTTCAGGGCTCACTGTCATGGGCTGCTTCTGGCATCTCCCGTTCCTGCGGGGGGGAAGGTTGGGTGCCTTTTCTGAGGGCTGAGCGGACTCCACTCCGAGGGACCTGCAGAACGTGGGCCATGGCTAATAAGAGGCTTTTCTGGGCTGCTTGCCCTTCTCCTCACCAAGGCCCCAGCTATCGCATGGCTCCTCCAAGCTCTACAGGCTTGTCTGCCCCCCCCCCCGCCCACCCCTCCCACTTCCCAGTTGCCTTTTAAATTTTATATTTAAGGTTTGGTAAGGGAAGAGGCCAGGACACACAGCCAGCCCCTCAGGGCAGTGGTCCCCGGGCTCCTGCCCAAGGCTGTTTGGGCTCTTGGGTCCTGGATGGGTCCTTCCTTCCACATGAGCCATGTCCTGGGAGCCCAGCTTGGCAGCGGGAACCCGGAACAAATAAAACATAGTGTGTTTCCAAAGAGAGAGGAAAGGAGCGGGGACCCGAGTGAACTGTACCTGGTTGTGTTCCCAGAAGCCTGTCAGGCTTTCAAGTGTCAGGCTCAGGGGCTCTGCCTGGATGTGTGTCTGCTTAGGTGTCTGTCTGAGCAGGTGTCTTGGAGCTGTGTGGGCGGACGTGGGGGCTGGCAGGGAAGTCCCCATGTGGGATGTCAGTGATGGGGCAGTCCTGTGCCCCAAACTCTAGCTTGGCCTTGAAAGTGGAGGCAGACAGAAGCTTGGTCCTTCTCATCCCTCTGCTCTTCCGTCTCCTAGCCTGAGCCTTTTGAAGCTGTGAAGAAGGGAAGGGAAGAAGTGCCCTAAAGGGTCTTTTCCTTGGGACAGAAACCGCTGGACTCTGAAATCATGGAACCTGGACCAGGGGCCTGATAAGTCCCAAGGGTGACCTCACCCTGGCTTCTGGTGCGGGCCCCCGGCCCCTGGCACTGCCACTGCCCCCCTCACATCACTTGCCCAGCCCTGTCTGCTCGGGTTATGAGCTTTCTCTGAGCCTCAGTTTTCCCACCTAGGACAATGGGAATCCTGTTGCCCACGTCAGACCTGTACACCTGTGGTCACCCTGTGGAGGTAAGCAGCTCCAGCACACTGTCAGAGACCAGTGATGCTGCTGGGAGCCACGCCGCCCCCACTCTCACTGCCTCCTTCCCGTAGTCCTGGGTGGACCACATGGGCCTCTGTCCTTGGCTCAGGCCAGTGGTTCTGAACCTGTGTCAGGGACCTAAGTGAGAACCTGCAGGAAACTATAGAGTGTCTATCAAGAAAGAGGCACGTATATCCAGACACAATAGGACACTCAATTTCTGGGGTCTGTGGACTCCCTAAGTTGAAGACCATGTAGGTTGTGAACCCCACTCTATCTAGACCATCCCAGAAGAGAGTGCCTGGCCTGGCAGGGGCAGGTGCTAGCCTCTTAGAGCTCATGCTCCCTGGGGCCGTCTGTAACCTGAGGCCAGGGCCTCCCTTTGCTGGCAGGATGGGCATGAAAATGGAGCAGAGTCAGATGCAGAAGGAGGCAGTCTGGGGACTACTTTTCTGTTTCCTCAGTCCCACACCCAGCTTCTCCCCTTCAACCAGGGGCCGGACTGTTTGCATAGGAGGTGGTGAGGAGGAAGGAGGGAGCAGCCCGGCTCTGGGTTGGTGCGAGGGGGGGCTTCCTGGAGGCCATTGCCCGAGAATGCTCCTTCTGCTCTCAGGAATATGGGCACTCACTCTATCTGTTGTAGTGTAGAAAGCCAGGCTGAAAAGAGCTGCAGGCCTTGCGGCGCCAGGGGAGGGGGAAGGGCACCTTGGTGCAGAGGGGAATTCCAAGGTGAGCTGCCCGGGCAGTGCTGTTAGCTGGCACAGGGGCAGCAGGATTCTCCAGTGATGAGGACGTGTTCATCCTGATAAGACTGGGCTGGGGGCAAAGGCCAGCACCCGGCTCAGGGCTGAGGTCCTCCCGGGATGCAGGGTGCGCAGAAGCCCCATGGGGCCGGGCCCCTTGTGTGGCCGGGGTGGGGAGCCGGGGCTCCAGGTTCTCCCCGTGGCAAGGCTTCAGTTCCCCATGGTGTGACTGCTACGTGACGAGGCTGGGGGCTGCTCCCCTGCCCAGCCCTGCCCCTGTTTGTTCCCTTAGCTGCTGTGAGCTGTGAGGCTTTGGGCTGTCAGGTGGCCTGCCTCCCACAGTGCTGGGCTGTCTGCCTGTCTGTCTGCCTGTCCATCTGCCCTCCTCTCCCCTGCTTTCGGGCCCCTGGGTCTTCTGGGATGCCCTCTCGGGCCACACGGCCACCCACCATCATCCATCTGTCCCCGGCCTGACCACCTCAGGGCATTTGGATGGAGCTGTGGGTTTGTTTGAATGCAGTGCTTCTCACATTGTCATGTCATCCAACTCACCTGGGGATCCTGTGAAACTACAGATTCTGACTCATCAGGTCAGAATTAGGGGCGGGGTCTGAGATTCTGCATTTCTGAAAGGGGCCCAAGTGATGCTGCCGGGGCCCAGCGCAGAGCCGAGCTCGGAGGGCTGGGGTTCAGATCATGTGTATGTTCTCTGCTTAGCCCGGGCTCCCTGACTGAGTTCCCTGAGGGCAGAGACTCTGTCTTCTCCTGTGGGCCTCTAGCACTGAGCGCAGCAGGGCGACTTCTGTGAACCGGGTTGAGCAACCCTTCGCCACAGAGGTCAGCTGAATGCTTGCGGGTGTTGGATTCACAGCCTTCCTCCCCTCTTGCACTGCGGCTTGGACCCTGCTAGCCCTGGATGCTGGCCGATGGGGTGGGGTGAGCAGAGGGAGGCCACACAGCCGGAGGGCCCTTACGAACTGTCTTGTCCCATTGCTTGGGCGGCTTCTCTCCCATTCAAAGGGCCAGAGTGGTGGGCCCGGCTGGAGGGGCAGGGTCAGGGAGTGCAGCGACCACCGGGCTGCAGGGGGGTTTCTGGGAAGGAACAGATGTCAGCCAGAGAGTCCAGAGGTGTCAGGGCAGGAGAGTGGGTGTGAGGTGGCCCTGACAGTGGCTGCCTGCAAAGAGGAAGAGACATCCAGTAAAAGGAGCTGCTTTGGCGCTTTGAGGTTGTTGGGTGAGGGGGGGTGGTTGTCTGGACCTCAGTGCCCCCTCCGCTGCCCCACACCATGCCTAGCAGCCTCCCCCGTGGGCTGGACTTACCTGTCACTTCTCTCTGCCCCTCCCACCCTGGAAGGCAGCAGGCCACATACAGATGACAGAGCTGACAGTGTCATAGCAGCCCGAGTGGCCCTTTGTCACAACACTGGCCATCCTGGGGGAATTTGCCCAGAGTAGAAGGTGCAGTCCCAGCTGGCCCAGGCAGTGAGGAGGGGCATGTCCCATATCCAAGGAGGCAACCAGCTCCAGCACATACACCCCTTGGCTCAAGGACTCTTACAAAGCTGTGACTGCCAGTTGCTAATTAATAGAAGGGCTACTAAGGCCGGCCAGGCGGTCCTGCTTGGGCCCAGGGGATATTGAAGAATCCACGTTTCCCCGCCAGAGCGGGCCGTGGGGAGGGCAGGGGCATTGTCTTGGCTTTGGAGAGGATGTTCTCTGCCAGCCAAGCTTTACTGAGAAAGCACTGCCAGGGCCCTGGAAATCGGTGATTCCAAAGCCTAGGAGGCCACTCAAAGACACTCTTCATCATCAGCACCTGCCCAGAATCGGGGTGGAAGCAGCACAAAGCAAGGGTGTGCTCCCTGTCACCAAGGGTGCTCAAGATGAGACAGCAGTACTTAGATCAGAAGTTGCTAAGCAGCACCCCATGGACCAAATACAGCACCCAGATGTGTTCTGTTTAGGCAGCAGTGTGTCATAACAAATCTGAGACAGTGTTTTAAAATGGAAAGATGTGACATAAAAATTTGGCTTTCGGGCTTCCTCTGAAAAATTGGAAACTCTGGCAGCTCTGGCCCCATGTTCCCATACCATAGCAGGCAGCTGGAGCAGACTAGAGGCTGCCCCGTTTCATTTGGCGTTTGCTCTCCGGTTGCCCACTGTCCCTAACATCCCATACCCAGCCACATCATTCATGCCCCCCCCCCCCCCCGCCCCCGAGCTGATGACCTTTGTAAGGCTTCTGAGTTTACAACCCTCGATTCAACCCAGCAGAGACTAGAGCCAGGATTAGAATCCAGACTAGACTGGATTCCCAGGTCAGTAACCACCATTTATGAACCATCTATAACAGGTACCAAACTGCTAGAAGCTTTATATCTCATATTTTATTTACTCTACATGGTGGCCTGAACAATAGGTTCTGTTATCCCCAGTTTACAGATAAAGAAACTGAGTCTCTGATGGGATAAAGAAAAAGATTTGCCCTAAATCATGCAGCGATGAAGTACCAGAACCTTGTCTCGAGGATTCTAAACACATTCTTGTTCCTTTTTGTCTCCTCCTCCTTCTTTTTTGTTAGCTTTAAAAAGTAAAATTACAAACATTCTCCTGAGAATGAAAACATTGCAGATAATGTTTGACCACACATTATCAGTGCGGAGGGCTGTGGGGTGATGGGGCTGAGCCGGCATGGGAGATTTCATCAGCCTTAGCAAACCCCTGGCCTAAAACCTTCATTTTATCAAAGGGGAGCAGAGGACCAGAAAGGGGGAGCCACTGGCCCAAGGTCACAGAGTAAGTCCATGTCAGAGATGAAATCAGAACCCAGTGGGTTATGTAACATCTGGCTGCAAAGACCTCAACATTCCACAGTCTATCCCTAGACCCCAACCAGAGGTCCTGAATGGTCTTGTCACTGGAGCATTTTGGCTTTTTTTTTTTTTTTTTTTTTTTTTAAGATTTTGTATTTGAGAGAGCATGAGAGAGAGAATATGAGGAGGGGGAGAGGGAGAAGCAGACTCCTCGCTGAGCAGGGAGCCTGACGTGGGGCTCCACCACCTGAGCTGCAGGCAGATGCTTAACCGACTGAGCCACCCAGGCGCTCAGCCACTGGACCTTTTTCCGGTTGCCCCAGCTCCATGCCTGAATTTTGCGGTGATAGGTATTTTCTGAGTCCCTTCTTAATTTAAGCTGACCCAGTGAGAAGGGAGTCTTTCCGTATCTGAAAATGCAGTGTCTGGAGCCTGGGACATGCTTGCCCTAACCCCCCCCCCCCAACTCTGGGGTTGCTCTGCTCCTGGCGATGCCAGATCAGGATCCTGACTGGCATGGAGGATTCTGGGGTTCTGGAACCATATCCAGATGCCTGGATATGGTTGATGCACCTGGATATGATTAGGGTTCCTAGGGGAAGGGGACAGGTAGCCAATGGAATCCGTGTTCTCTCCACCAGAGAAATAGGAGGTCACGTGGTTTATCCATTCCCTCCTTCAGAGAAGTGAGGAAGTGGAGTCCTGGTTCAGGACTGTGTGTCCAGGGTCGGGGCTCAGGGTGTGATCAAGGTCAGGTCTCTCTCTGAGGCCACAGTCTAGGCCCACGCTGTGGCCAGGATCCAGGTTCAACCTGAGACCACGATAAGGCCTTGGTCTGGGGTCAGGAACTGGAGTCCTTGAACAAAGCCTCAGAACCAACCCCAGTGCCTCCCAGAGGCCCCAGGCCTTGGGGCAAGGTGGGCATGTGGCCCACCCCACCTGGGGCCCTCCCCTGTAAGAAGCCCTCCCTTTCTCTAAGCTCCCTGAGCTCCTACACCTCTTAGCATCTGAGCCAGCTGCCTCTGGGCCTCTCTGGGAGGGCAAGTACAAATTATAAATAAACAACGGTTCCACTGCCTTCCACGCTGAAGCCACCAAATCTCCCACGTGATGGCTCCGTGCCCTGCTCTGCTCTCTGGTTGTTTGGGGCTGGTGTCTGTCTTCCCAGCCAGGCAGCCAGCTCGTGGCTCCTGCACAGCGGTGCTTGGGGCTGGGCAGGGATGTGTGCCGGCTTGATGGAGGGACTCCCCACACCCCACCGCACTCCCAGCTCCTCAAACTGCGGAGTCAGCCGCGGGGCCTCCGGGTCTGCTCCTGGCAGCTGCGGGGGCCTGATAATTGGCTGCTGATGATTTTGTGTCTGTCTAAGCATTTATCCGTGTGGGTGGACGTGTTATGTCTGCATGAACGAGGCTTTCAGAAATTAATACATAACATGGGGCTGGCTAATAGTCTTCTGGGCCTGGGGAGGGGCAAGCTTAAGGGGGTGGTGGGTCATGCCCCCTCAGAGATCAGATGCTCCATTCCAAGACTGTTGTCACCCGTTATGGAGGATGGGGGTCACTACCCACCCGGCAAAGAAGAGAATAGGATTTCAGCTCCTCCTTAGGGTAGATCAGTACGGATTGATGGTCAGGGAAGGCTTCCTGGAGGAAGCAGATCTGAGCTGGATTTGAAGGAAAGAGAGAACCATTCTGCACACTTTCTTGGAAGTAGGTTTCTGGGAGATGGAGCTAAGGGGCTGGGGTGGGTGTTGGTAGGCACTAAGGGCAGGTTACTCAAAATCTGCCTCTTTGGACCTGTACTTATTAAGCTCTGTGCTTCTCCCCTGAGGACTGTTTCCCCACTGCCCTGGGTCTTGACCCTGATGCTGAGTATGTGTGCATATATTTGCATGTGTGTGCGTGTCTCTCTGGCCTCTCCCCCTGGGTCCTTGTGGCTCAGGGAGCTCTCCTGGCCCTGGCCCCAGCTGCCCAACCTCTGAGACAGCCCCCTTCTCTTGCTGTACTACGCCCAGAAGGCAGGTGTGGCCGCCGCATTAATGTCACTGAGTGTGTGGCCTGGAGGCCAGAAGTAATTACCCTGCAGTTCCCTGTCGTAGGCTGGAGCAGCCCCTGTCAATGATTAACGCGAGTCCCCAGCCACTCATCGCCAAAGCCGGCTTCTCCCACCTATTGTCCGTCAGAGGATACAGGGCGCTTTTCCCTTCTGCAGGGACAGGAAAGACCCAGAAGCCTCATCAGGGCCATCAGCACCTTCTAGAAGAAACACGGTCCAGCAGGGGAGACGCTGCAGCTGGGGCCCGTCTGTGCAGCATCGGGGCCGGCCCACCCTGGAGCCCTGGGTTCTCTCCTCCTGAGCTTTCCTAGCTTGTAACTGCCCACCCCTCCCACGCCGAGTTTGCCCTCCTGACCCTCCTCCTGTTCCGCTGTATGACCTCAGCAAAGTCCTTTCCTGTCTCAGTGTCCAGGGTCAGGGCCCAGTCTGAGGCTGAGAAGAGAGCAAAGCTAATTGCCCAAATAGGTATTGAACCAGTAATCCTGACCCCATTAGTACAAATTGAGCCAGCAGGGCAGGGACAGCTCCGCTGATGAGTGGAGCTGATGAGAACCTCCCTCCCTCCCTCCCTTCCTCCCTCCCTCCCTCCCTCCCTCCCAGAGGCCCATCCAGGCATGATCCTGGAGTTGTGCAGCCCCTGTGCTCCTGGGGCAGTGGGAATTCCTGACACGTGCGGGTCTCTTTCTGCGGAGGCTCTGCCGTCCCTTTGTGCCGGGGGACAGGGTAGAGGCTCCCCAGCTTGTTGTGTGGTATCTGGTCTGCTCCCCCTGCATGAGATCATGGCCCCCGTGGGATCATCAGGCTTTCTTTTTTTTGTTTGCTGGGCAAAGGACCCCAACCCCCTTCTCCCAGCCATCTCTCCTGGGGGACAGCTCAGACCTGGCCCCGGAAGAGTTCAGAGGTGAGGATCCAGGGAGAGTACGGGTCATACTAGACAGCTGCACCTGGAGGAGTCCTGGGGGGCAGGCCAGTAGCACCATGGGCTTTGGAATTGGCAGGGGAAGGAAATGCGGCAAGCTGTTCATCCTGTCCCAGAGGCTCTGAGGAGTCATCATCCCGCTGTGTTGCTCCACAGCTTTTGCGGACAGAGCCGAGGGGGCCCGTGGTGAATGAGAGGTCAGTGGATGCTCAGCTCTGCCCCATCCAGCTGTGAGGACCGGAACGAAACCTCCCCTCCCTGTGCCTTGCTTTCCTCATCTGAAAGTGGACAGTGCTTCCAGAGAGGGGCTGGGTTTTAGCAAGACCCCAAGACCCCGAAGCTGGAATTGGCCGGCTGCGGAGTCACCTGGGAGCTTTTTGCGATTACGGACGCCTGGGCCTCCCAGTGTGGCCCCCCGGGCGGGTATGATTTGGGGGAGCACCCAGATTGATTCTGCTTCTGTCACCTGAGGAGCCAGTGAGCTGGGCACCTCTAAGGCCCTCCCCACGCTAATGGTCTGCAGCTTTCTGACCGCACCTCGTCTGCCTCAGCCCCTCGGGGCTCCCCAGAGCCTGGGGGTGAGATGCTCGCTCCCCAGCCTGCCATCCAAGCCCATTTGTGATAGGCTTCTCTCCAGGGAGTCATTACCTTTTCTTGTGTTAGCAATCAGAAATCATAAAACTCCGGGGCTGGTGGGACCCCAGAGACCACAGTCCTTGCTCCGCATCCTTGTCAGATGGTGTTTTCCTAGACGGAAGGGAGCAGAGTCCCACCTGGCTTGTGGTGTCAAGAGCCCAGGCCCCTCCAGGGAAACCTGATCCCAACAAGAAGGGGGCCACGTAGACCCTCCCAGAGTGAATATTTAGCTAGCTTCTCTGGGGCGGCCCTCCAGCGGCGTCGTCCTCACCTCCGCCCTAAGTCCAGCGGGTTTCGCCCTTACCCCGGTGCCCCCTCCTTCGGGAGCAGGTGAGCTCTCCTACCTAAGTTCCCCTGAGGTTGCTTCCCTCCGTGCTGCTCCTCAGCCGAATGCTATTTTCGTTGCGGTCTCCTGAGTGCAGGCAGCTGTGCTTGAGCCTTTGCTGCCTGGAAGCCGGGCGGGCAAGTGTCCCAGCTGCTCGGCGCCTCCCCGTTTCTCCCCAGGTAGTCTTGTGGGCTGGGTGAAGCTCAGAGAGGTTAGGCCACTAGCCTGAGGGAACACAGCAGCCTGGCATCTCGGGGCGCTATAGAGCAGATGGCCCCTGCTATACACGTTGGGGTATGTGTGCCTGTGTGTGTGCGTGCGTGCACGCACGCGCGTGTGTGTGTGTGTGTGCACACTCACTCTTACATTAACATATCTGTGCGTGCACAGACTTAAAGTCTCCTGAGGAAGTCTCGGCCCTTCAGAGAAGCAATGGGTTGATATCTTGGTGTTCCTTATGGCCGGGCCCGTGCTCAGTTGTGCCGTCACAATCCCTTCCCCGAGGATCTCTCTTCCTCTGCAACCTTCGTGGCTCCCCAGGGCCCCAGAAGAGTCCGGACTACTCAGTCTGGCGTTCAGGATGCCCCCGACTTCTCTTCAGACCAGTATTGGGTGGGGGAATGGGGGGCCAGAGTTCTCCACGGTTTGTGCTCTTCTCTCAGCGAGCTTTCCGTCTGGCCAGCTGCCCTTGGCTGGCCTCTTTAGCCTCCGCACTGCAGAGATTCATGGAATTGGCGTGTCTTTAGAGTTTTTCCAGCTCCAGCCTCTCTTATCAATGGGGAAACTGAGAAAAGGATTATGAGAGGGCAGGGACTTGTTCAGGGCACACAGCAGGGTAGAGATGGAGAGGGAACTAGAACCCAAGACTCTCAGGCCCCTGGGCTGGACTCCTGCTGTGTAGCTTGGGCCTCCTTCCCGTAACCGCAACACTGACCTTCCTGACCCGTGGACACACTCGGGCCGCCTCCTCTCTGGGGCTTTCGTACCCAGCAGGCTGTGCTGCTCCCTCTTCCTCTCTGTCCACATTCTCAAGCCTGGCTGAATTTCCCCTCCAGCTATCCCCAGCCCACACTGCAGAGCCAGACTGGTCTGGATCATCAGCTCCCCTGTAGAGGTGAGTCTGTCCGTCCCTAAGACTGAGAGCTCCTTGTGGTGAGACCGGTCCACACGTGTCAGTATCCCCAGAGCCCTCAGGCCAGGACCTGCATCTGAGTGGTCACAAGAATAATAATGGTGATGATAACAGCCAGCCTACACTGAGTATTTGCACTGCCTAGCATCTTATAAATATCTCATTGAATTCTCCCAGAATCCTGTGAGGTGGGATTCATGTTCTCATTTTGCGCATGAGGAGACAAGTTCAGAGAGGTTAAGTGATCTGTCCGAGGCCACACAGCCAGGTGTTTAGACACTGGAATGCCTAAACTCCCTACCTGTAGCATATAGCCTGGTTACTCCATGTGGTCCCCGGACCAGCAGCCTTACTATCACTAGGGAGCCTATTTGCAATGCAGATGTCAGCCCCCACGCCACACTTAGTAAATCCCTGTCTGTGTCTTGGTAAAATCCCCAAGTGATTTGTGTGCAGAGCACTGTGCTGTATGATGGAAAGATCACCTCTGCTTGGGGAATAGCCAAGACTGGCCCTCATTGTATGATGAAATGCTAGGGCCTCAGCCCAGGACTGGGATGGACTTCACAGAGTGTCAGGAGTTTAACATATCTTCTTGGGTCTTCAAAACCAAAACCAAATTTTCTTCCTTAAGTCACATAGACAATTTAAAAAAATAAAAATACAACCAAATCCCAACTACCCACCCATAAACCAAGCACTAGATGCCCTTGGCTCTGAATCTTCTGGAGGCAGCCCCAGGCAGACGAGGGAGCGGCTACCTGGGAGCCCTGTGATTCTGAGTCAGAGTTTGAGGTGGATTAAAAATAGAGCCTAGTGGCCAGAGGCAGGTGGGAGGAAGAGAGCAATTCATCTGTTATGGGGGGGAGACCCCACGTCAGGGAGGTTGGGCCAGAAGAGGGGGGCGGTGAGGATGGCGGGGTTATGCCCTCAGATGCAAGAGTTGTGGGCCCAGCCTGGCTCTGTGTGGAGTTCCGGCCTGACGGGGAGGGAGAGTCTACAATGCCAGCCCCAGGGCACAGGCGGGGAGGACCCCATCCAGCTCCCAGGCAGCCGGCAGCTTCTCTGGGACGGTGTAGGGCTGGGCAGCAGCTCTGCCCCAGAGAATACTGAGCAGGAGCCTGGACAGGGAGGGGGCAGGGAGGGATTGGTCAAAGATCCAGGTTTCACGGTTGGGAGGGAGGGGGACAAGGAAGGAGGCTCGTGTGTGTTGTGGGCAAGCACGTGGTCTCCGTTGCCTGTCAAATGGGACAGCATTTGAGGCCATCCCTCCCTCCTTTATCACCGCCCTCCTCCAAAAAATCTCATCCTGACCTCCCTGCCATGCTAACACGCGTTCTGCATGTTTATGCTGGCTGCCTAGGAGTTGCCCCGAGGACCCAGTGTGTATCTCTCTTCTGACTCGAGTGAGGGGACTCTTCCCAGCACGGGGCACTGGTCATTGGCTAAAGGCAGATTTTGTTTTTTGATTATAAAGGAAATATTTGCCCATTTTTAAGAAAATATAGAATTTAAAAGTAGAACAGAGTGTAGGAAATCTAGAAAGGTGTGTGATGGAGCAAACAAAATCACTCATAATTCCACCACGTAGCCATGATCAGTGTTAACCTTTTAGGGTAGTTTCTTACTTGTTATTTTTGGCAGTCTTTTCCCCCCTGGCAACGGCCTTTAGTCCACCCATCCATTTAGCAATAAGACAATTTTAGGAATGGCCCCTGAGCCCCTCACTCCCCAGCCCCAGGCCCAGCTATGTGTTCATGTCTCAGAAGAGGAAGAACAATCATTTCTGCTCTTGGGGGGGACAGGGCAGGGCTGAGGACATAAGATTCATCCTGGGTCTGCAAAGTGGGGTAACACAGGGGGATTCTAGGAGAAGGTGGGACTCTCTCCTTCCTACCCTTGCCCTTTCCTCCTCCCCTCCTCCACCCCTACCTCCTGGATCTCTGTGCTCTTCCTATTTCAGGAGGAGGGAGAATCCTTAAAATCCCCACTGAGAGGGCATGCCCCTAATGGGGAGGGGGGTGTTTGGCCACCATGGGCCTGTTCCAGTCAGGGTGGAAACAGTCATGCCTAGGTTGAGGCCACTGTGTCCCCCTCCCAGTCCCCTCTGTCACCCCACTCTGTCAGAAACCCCAAACCCCATGCTTCTCCTGGCCTGTCTCTTGTTCGGCTACTCCTCTCCCCTTCCCCCACCCCCCCCCTCCACGGGCTCTGCCCTTCCTTCTCTGTGAATTTTCCACCATGGGTTTCAGCATTTCACTCTCTGATGGATGTTTCTGGGAGTCTTGGGGTCTTGGGGGTTTGGACAGGACACGTTCCACCCAGATCATCGAGGCTTGTGGGTCTCAGTGAGCTGCTGTTTCGTACGGCTTCTGCTGGGCCACCTGTCACTCAGCTTCACGTCCTAAGGTGTGCATGCATTCATTCACCCACCCATTCACACATGTATTACGACCCACCACGTAAAAGGCCCAGTGCCAAGTTCAGAGAGTCGTGTAGGCCACAAGATATAAACACACAAATCAAACACACAATTTCATCATAGTGTGATAAATACTATGCTAGGGCAACGCATATAAGGGGCACCTAACCAGATTTCTTAGGATACAAAGAAACGACGCCTCCTCTGAAACGAGGGACTTGGGCTGGGCAGGGATGGTGAGGAGAGTCCCAGGCAGACGCTGGTGTGTAGGCAAGCCCAGAGGACAGGAAGTGTGGTGCCTTTGGGCATGGAAAGCTGCTGGTACGTCTGGAGCAGAGCGTTGTGGGGAGGAAGAGTGACAAGATGTGGGAAGGAGGCAGAGTCCAGATTCAGAAGGGCCTGGGGATGACAATGGGACTGGGTTTAGCTGGGAACGCAGAAGGACTCTGGGCTTGGCAAAGTGTGGAGAGTGGATTGCTGGGAGGATGCGGAGCCCATGTGGGCCCTTGAAGTATGCAGGGTCCTGGAAAGGCCAGGGGCTCAGTTAGGAAGCCACGGGGTAGGCCGAGGGGTGTGCTAGGAGACTCAGTCCCGCTGGCTGGGTGTTGGTAGGTGAGGGAGATAGAGACTAACTCCCCGGTTTCTAGATGGAGCATTTCGATGGCTGGAGGAACCCGTGCTGGGAGCACAAGAATTTGGGAGGAAGCTGTTTAGTTATCTGGACGTGCCAAGAATGACGGGGGCATCCAGGTGTAAAGGTGTAGTCGGCAAGTGAACACATGGGTGTGGAGCTTAAGAGAGAGGTCTGGTTTGAAAGCCAGCAGAATCATGGAGGCCTTGGCAGCTGGCGAGGTCACCCAGGGAGAGTGTGGAGAGAGAGAAGAGGCCAGGGCCCAAAAGAACAAACACACTTAAAGGTCACGCAGGGGAAGAGGAGCCCCTCCAGGGGAAGGAAAGAGAGGCAGAGAGAAGGGAGGAAACCCAGGGTCTCAGAGTGGCCCGTGGTGTCAGGTGATGCTGAGGGTCAGCCAGGAACAGACCACAAAGCACACCGAGGACTGTGCAGTTGCTGAGGGGTCGGCAGGAGTGTGGGGAGAGGCAATGGAAGTGGAGCGAGCCGGCACCATGATGCCTCTCCCAGGAAGCTTCTCTCTGGGCGAAGACATCAGGCAGAGGGATTCGGGACTCGGGAATGGTTTCATTTTATTTTTTAAATGTAGGGAGCTTAAAAGAATGAGCTGATGGGAAATGATGCTTGGGGAGGGAGACTGAAGATACAAGAGGGGGTAACCTATGGGTCAGGGTCCCTGGGGAGGCAGAGGGGACTTGTATCAAGAGGCAGGTGGAGGGGTCGCTGATGCTTTTGTGACTGGAGGAGGGGGAAGGGGTGAGGGAGAGGCAAGCAGGGGTCGCAGTCTGGTGGCAGAAAGAGGAAGGGGACCTTCTGGTGGCTTCTCTTTTGTCTGTGAACGAGAAGGTGGTGTTATCTGCTGAGAGTGGGGTAGAAGAGTGGTTTTAGAGCTTTGAGGAGAGAGAAGATACTTGGAAGTGGCTGCTGGAAGAAAATTGGTGGGGAAAGGGTCTCCTGGAAGGTGGGGCAGGTGGGGGTGAGCGCCAGTTGAGTATGGAAACCCAGATGAGGAAATTGAGGCACGGGAGCTAAGGCGCTTACATATTTAGCAGAATGGGTCTGAGGTGGTGGGATTTTTTGCACAGTCCCCAGGAAACATGCAAAGGGTGAATGGTGGCCGTGATCCAGGGCGTGATCTTGTGAAGAGGGTGCCAGAAGGACCGGGTGAGCGAGGTAGAAGGGCTGGACCCTTGTGTCTCAGGGGAGGGGAGGAGGCAAGAGAGTTCTATGACTCAAGGTTCCTGGGACAGACACTACAGAATCGACTCAGCAGGACCGGCTAAGAGAGCTGGAGGGAAAGGAGGTTGCGGTGAGAGATGGAGCCACTGCAGAGGGTGACATGGTCCCTCCCCCGCTGCAGGAGTGGGTGATGATGTGCCTGCCGTCAGTAGAGTCAGGGCACCAAGCCACTGAGGGGCTGCGTGTTTGGGGTTGATACATAGAGTGGAGGTCTCCCAGGATGATGGCAGGGTTTGGAGAGGAATGGAAGGCTGTGAACCAAGTGCTAACACGATCAGGGTCCCCGAGATGGAACAGCGGCAGATGGCTGCTGGCAGGATGGCCAGAAAATGACAGGATGCTCAAAGGATCCTGTAAACCTTCCTAGCACAGACAGGAAGTGACCCCAGCATGGGGGGCAGGGGGATGCTGACCCCACCCCCGACTCAGAGGTGCCTGGGGTTTAAGAGAGTGACGTCCTCAGGATTCAGCTGAAGCTTGCGTAAGGGAAAAGTAGGACTCTGGGGGCAGGCTATTTGGGCTTAATTCTTGATCCACCATATATAGCAAATTTCTCAGCTTCTTGTGCCTCAGTCTCCTCATCTGTAAAATAGGCGCAATCATAGTATCTCCCTCACAGGGATTTTATGAGGATTAAATGAGATAATCCATATAAGGTACACTGATCAGTGCCTGGCATGTAGTAAGGGTCCAAAAAACATTGGTTGCCATCCTCCTCTTGTCTCATTGTCTTCGCTGTCACCTGGGGCAGTTGTCTGTGCTGGGCATGGAAAACCAAGGGCTGGCTCGGGAACCCAGGGGGAGCTCCCCACTCCCATCGCTGTCTCAGACACCAGGATTCCTGGGTTCCTGGTTTACATGACTTGGTGGGAGCCTGAGAGGAGAGCTAGGTGGTGCCCGACGGAAGGGCAGGATGAGACAGCCACTCCCAGACACAGAGCATGGTTAGGCCAACTTCCCGGGGGAGGAGGTCTTGGATGGGTCTTGGATGAGGGATGGGAATTCACGAGATGGGGATTCAGGAGGCAGGGGCCATTCTCAGGAGGAGGAGCCAGAATGTGGACGGAGATAGAGCCAGGGGGTGGGTGTCCAGTGGTTACTGTGAAGGAAGCAGGAGGGAGAACAGGGAAGTGGGGCGCAGGGGATGCCAGACCTTGGAGCTTGAACTTTCTTCTGTAGTCATGGGGAATCTGCCAAGAAGGCTCAAGCAAGGGGTGATGAAATCATAAAATTTGGAAAGATAACCCAGAGATCATGTGAGTTGGAAGGAAAGAACTTGGGGGCTAGAGACAGGTAGGCAGCAGGGGCAAGGGTCCAGGCGAGGAGCAGTGAGGAACTGATCTAGGACAAAGCAGTCAAGGACAGATTCAGAAGCCATCCTAGAAGATGCTAGACAAGGGGTGTCTGGGTGACTCAGTCAGTTAAGTGTCCCAACTCTTGATCTCAACTCAGGTCTTGATTTTAGGGTCATGAATTCGGGCCCTGCACTGGGCTTCACGCTGGGTGTGGAACCTACTTAAAACAAACAAACAAACAAAAAGATGGGAGACAAGACTTGTCATTGCATGTGGGGCCTGCAGGAAAGAGAAAGCAGCTGAAGATAGCTTTGAGGTTTTGAGCCCAGGTGGTTGAAATGCTGAGTGTGCCATTCAGCTCTGAGGAGGAAGATGCTGTGTTCAGCCTTGGACTTGGGTGTAGGAGCCAGCAGGCCCTCCGGGTGGCAGGTGGGAATGTAGGTCTGGTGCTAGGAGAGGTGTCTACAAAGAGGGAAGGGGTAAATGATGGGGCCCTGGGTGTGCCACTCCCCTGGGAGGAATCGTGAGGACCCTGGCCTGTAGTTCAGCATGGCAGGAGCACAGCCATGTCTGGGACAAGGCCCCTGCCTTCAGGGAGCCACAGCATTCTGGGATGTCCAAACCCAGGGCTCAGGCCAGGCCCAGGTCCATCCGTGAGGGGTTGGAGAGGCCTGGAAGAAGTAGCACTTCAGATGAATCCTAAAGGATGGAAAAAAATGTAATGGGCCAAAACCCGACCCTCTCTTCCAGCTGGCAGGATTCCCAGTGGATGTCATTTGTGTCAACATGTGTGCAAGCAGGTGTGCAAGAAAATATGCGTGTGTGTATGGGAGCAAAAATTAGCAGGAGTGCATAGATGAGAGTGTACAAAACTGTATTAATGGTGTGTGTGTGTGTGTGTGAGCATATGCGCTCAAAGGCAAGCATGGGTGTGTGTGGACAAGACAAGGTTGAAGGAGGCCATCCCTCTTCTGACTTCCACTTCTCCTGCCCCCATTTTATTACCCTTCACTCCTCTTCAGCCTCTGGGGAAGGAGAGTGCCCTTGGTCTGGTCCTTGAGTCTCTGAGTTCAGGGTCAGGAGCCTCCTATCATCTTTTTCCTCAGCTCCCTTGAGCTCCCTCAGCCATAACCTTCCTATCAGACCAAACCATGGAATGTTCCAGGTGTCCGTGTAAAAGGGCTGGTTGGCTTTTTGCCATCCCCCGTTTCTTCTGCACACGAGACCTTCTCCTCCAAAGCTGCCCTGTAGGCCACGCCCACTGGCTGAGAGGCCACCTGCCTGCTTGGATGGCCAGGCAGGAAGAGAGGTCCAGGATTAAGGGAGGACAGGCCTAGGGGTCCTGGGGCTAAAACTGGGGTGAGGTGTCTTCCCTTTAGCTTAGAGAACACTGGGACAGGGGCGGGTCATCTGGCTTTGGAGAGAACAAGGCCTCTAATTCAGGCATGTGCCAACTCCAGCATGTCTGAGTCTGGCTGTCCCTCGCTTCCCTGACAGGGCCTGCCACCCACCACCATGGATGCATACCCTGGATTGTGGGAGCTAGCCACGAATGATTCTAGGGGCAGTGAGGTGCTGGGGGAATATGGGGCATCCAGCTTGAGGTTGTGGAAATGTTACTGTTCCCTCCTCCACAGACCCCTCTTACAGGATAGCACAACTGTGCCCGATTGACCAGGATGACCAGGATGCTTTTAATATTTGAAAGTTGTGCTACTTCCCCCACCCAGGAAGTACACCAGAAGGCTCTGGCATCAGGAGGATGGGTCCCTTCCAAACCTCTTCACAACTCTCTCTTCTCTCTCTCTTTTTAAAATGTTATTATTGAAGTAGAGGTGACATACGATGTTATATCACTTTCAGGTGCGATTTCATAGTGATTCAACCATTCTATACATTATTCAGTGCTCACCACTATAAGGGTAGTCACCATCTGGCCCCATCTCTCTCTCCTCTCTTGTCTACACCCGCTGTGATAGGCTACCTCCCCGTGTGCGCAGAGGTGCCAGGAAGGCTGGTCTCCCTCCCTGCATCCCACTGAGGTGCCTAAAATCCTAAGCAGTCAGGCTCTCAAGTCCCCCCAGACCTCTCGGAATCTCGTTCTGTCCCTCACTAGCTGTGTGATGTTGGGTAGATCCTTCTCTCTGAGTCTCAGTGTCATCATCTGCAAAATACAGATGTTAGCAGCCAACTCAGTGCTGGTGTGAGGATTAAATGAAATAATGCATGGGAAACACAAAGTTAAGTGCTTGATACATGTGAAATGTTTTGGAGTCTTTATAAATTCAGTCACCAAGGAGCCCCCTAAAAAAGCCCAGGACATTAAGGAATCATTTGAGATGCTTCTGATCACTGGGCTTGGCGAGAAGAGGGCCCAGGAACTGAAGATGCAGTGGGGAGGCTATTGCCAACTTCCCCTGGCCAGACGAGCAGAACGGGGCTGGCAGGCGCCAGGAGCTGTCCGTGGTGCTGAACGCCTCCCCTTCCCTTCTCTCTCCCCGCTCTCAACTGGCCCTGCTTTTGGGAATCTGGGCAACCTGCTTGCAAAACTAAGGGGAGGTAGTCTCCAAGGCCAAGGGCAGCTCCCAAAGCCCAGGTCCTCCAGGAGCACTTTCTGGCCTCACCCTTCTGGGCCACCGGGAGCCATGCCTGGGCTGCTGCCTGGGACGGTTTCTTCCATCATTGCCCAACTTGTCTTCTGTCTAAGCCTTGTATTCTGACTGGACCATGAGCTCCCTGAGGTCAGAGCATCTGTCTGCCAAGGTAGACTGGTTCTGTTGCCTGACTGTTCACAGAATGTTGTGGTCCTTGGCTTCACCACTGGACTCTCCCAGAACCATTATAAGCTCCCTTCCACCCCCAGCCCCAGTAGATGCTTTGCTTTGACTCTTCCCTGGAAGATTTCATCTTCCTCCCTTGTCTCTTTCCTATGAATTTGTTGACTTGAGTTCCTTACTGACTCATTTAGTAATACAGATAGGTATAAGTCAGAGCATTTTGCAAATATCAATTCATGTCATTGTTATAACTCTGAGTTAGGTACCATTATTATTCTCAGTGAACAGACAAGGAAACTGAGGCATGGAGAGATTAAGTGACTTGCTAGTAAATGATGGAACCAAGAGTTGAACCCAGGATGGCTGGCTCTGAAAGCCTCTCTTCCCACCATATTATGCTGCCTTTTGGGTAGCTCTGTGATGCTCCAGGATAATGGTTTGTGGGGAGGAATTCTCCAGCATTCCGACCCCAGCCTGGATCAGGCACCAGAAATATCCCTTAGCATCTGGAAACTCACGATTGAAATAATTAGTCAGAATGCCAGGAAATGGTTGTTTTTGCCTCGTGTAATTTGGTTTTATGAAGACCACTAAATGCAAACATTCTCCTGTTAATTACTGTCTCAAATTTGGTCTGTAATTGAGAGAACTAGAGCTGGGGAAAGTGTAGAAACCCGCTGGAGTGGCAGGCCTGCCCAAGTCAGCATTCCCAGCCGCCTTGCTCCCGCTCTGTTAATTTTAGAAACTCCTCTAGCCTGGGTGTATTATTAGCTTTATGTACAGAGGGCCATGGGGCCCTCAGTAGCCTCTCAATGCCAGTTTTGTTTTGTTTTTTTTTCCCCAAGAGATGAAGTGAAAGGGAATGGTGACCATGTGTATATAGGGGTGTTTGCACACTCTGTGTGAATGGGGATACCTGTTTGTGGCTTCAAATGTGTGTCTGCAGCTGTCTTTGAATGATGTGCATGAGGCTGCGTAGAGAGTGTACACAGCTCAGGAACATCCCATAGAAGCCGAAACCATTCTCCTGGGGCTCACACGTCATTAGCAAGATGTGCTGTCTTCTGTGTGGTGGGTGTGATGGCTGGGGTGGGTTCTTGGGTCTTAGGTTGGGTTCTCCCAGACGGCATAGGGGGATAGGGGTTGGAGAAAGGGTGGTGGGTTGTAGGGCAGGGAAGGAGCTGAAGTTGACCTCTTAGCACCAGCCTGAGAATGAGAAGGTTTTAGCCTGGGAGGCTCTGACTTGAGGTCCTGTCTTGAGGCCCTGAATGGCTTGGCTTTCAAAGGAGCTGTCCAAAGCTGCCCTTCCAGAAGCTGCCCTTCCCTGAGTTGTGTGGTGTGGGACAGCTGTCTCATCCACCTTCAGTGAGGCAGATCCTGTTCTCTTTGACTCATAGCACCATTTTGAATCTGACAAAGAAAGCAATTTGCTGTGAAGTAATATTTATTTTTCAAACCTGGAACTTTTCTGGCAGGAACACTTTGGTTTTGGAACAAGACCCTCTGAAGACTCGAGGGAAGCTTGTCTTTTTTTCTCTTTCCTCCCTCCTAGCTTTCTTACAGTCAAGAATTAAAGATGGCTGAAAGGTTATTTCTCTTGGGAGAGGACATGCTTATTTCTGCCTGACTTAATACCTTTATCTGTCATTGTGTAACTGTTGAAATTAATAGCAGAAGAAAATAGCTGTGCAGTGCAGGTTTTAGATCTTGGGGCCAGCCCCGGGGTGGCTGGTACTCAGGCAGGGTCCCTGGTATTGATTGGTCATACCTTCTAGACATGGGGTCTGTGCCTGCCTGTGCTGTCTTGCACACTCCAGAGGAGCCCCTGCTAGGCCAGGTGGCTTCGCCCTGAGGGGCCCTTCCCACCTCCCTCAGGAAGCACTTGCAGTTGCTTTGACACCTTAGGAGAAATGATACTGTAAGCCCCCACTGATCTCACTCCATTGCATTGAGTGACACCTCACAAGTGTCTGAAATCCCCTCATTAACACTTCCTGCCCTTGAAGATTTCACTGTCCTTCCCCAACCCTGTGTTAGAATGCAAACCTCTGGGGGAGAGAAATGGTCAGGCATTTTCTGACTATAGGGAATAGACTAAAGGGGGACCCCAGAAAGCCAGTGTGGGTGAGGGCCAGATCACAATTATGGGACAGAGTGTTTAGGCTCCACCCCTTATTGCACAGTGAGGAAACTGAGGCCCAGAGCAGGGAGGGAACCTGCTTGACATCACATAGCATGTCAGTGACAGAGCTGGGGCTGGATCCCAGGCCTCCTGCCACCCAGGTACCCGCCGTGTGTCTGGACCTCCCCTGCTCTCTGGTCACAGTCTGCAGCACGTCTGCCCACCAGCCTGTCTCAGGCCATAGCTGACCCTCAGGGAGGATGGAGCAGCTTGGCCTGAGCCTGGGGTGTTGTGGGGTGAACTACTCCTGCTGCTAAAACAGCTTCACACTTCTCTCTGGACATCATGTTTGGTTTGCATTTCAGCCTGACTCCTGCTGGGGAGTGGGAATGGGAGTGGGAGGCTTGTCACTGGGGAGCAGACAGAGGGACAGGCAGAGGGTATCCTTAGGGAAAAGAGAGCCTTTCGGTGCCAATCTCCATATCTTGCCCATGGTACCCGTGTGCCTATCTCACGCAGTGACTCAGAACCTCCCAAGACTTCCCTCTTCCACACCTGCTCTCCCTTGGAGTTTTCTCTCATAGTCTGTAACTCATTCCCTCTGTCCTCCTGGCGACTGACCCCTGTGTCTCTGGGCAGATTTTACTGGGACCTGACCATGCTGCTGCTGATGGTCGGAAACCTAATCATCATTCCCGTGGGCATCACCTTCTTCAAGGATGAGAACACCACACCCTGGATCGTCTTCAATGTGGTGTCGGACACATTCTTCCTCATCGACTTGGTCCTCAACTTCCGCACAGGGATCGTGGTGGAGGACAACACCGAGATCATCCTGGACCCGCAGCGGATTAAGATGAAGTACCTCAAAAGCTGGTTTGTGGTGGATTTCATCTCCTCTATCCCTGTGGACTACATTTTCCTCATCGTAGAGACACGCATTGACTCAGAGGTCTACAAGACCGCCCGGGCCTTGCGCATCGTCCGCTTTACCAAGATCCTCAGCCTCCTGCGCCTCTTACGTCTCTCCCGCCTCATTCGATATATTCACCAGTGGGAAGAGGTGAGTGGCCAGACCCAAACCTCTTGGGGGAAGGGGTATTTTTCCCCACAGGGGGAGTGAGGGGCCAGCAGGTAATCTCAGATTGTTGGATTTGGGCTGTCAGATGGTAGCAGGCACATCTTCTCCAAGAGGACAAATGGTAGTAATTTCTTGACTTCTTAGGTGCTAGAAACTATGAAAATCACTTTACAGTCAGTATCCTATGTAAGTCTCTAACAACTGCGATACTCATTTTTTACATAAGGAAACCAAGAGACATAAAGGGATTTATATGAGGTCACAGAATCAGTAATTGGTGAACCTGGACTGAGGGCCTACACTGTTAACCACTGGACTATATTGTTTGGAAAGCAAACTCATGAGCCTTTAGGGGCCAGGCAGGGAATGTGAATGGGTGAAAAGGGCCAGTGGGAGGCAGTAGGGAGTGTGGTGGACTGGGGAAAACTGAAGAATACATCTTCCGTCTGCCTCTACTCCACTGTAACCACTTGTTGCCAAGTGAGAATAGGCCCAGGTTGCGAGATCTACAGATTGATCATGAGAAGCAGAAAAATGGGTTTTTGTGCCAATTTTGTTGGCAACTATTTTTGTGCCAATTTTGTTGGCAATTTTGTTGGCTGGTGGGGGTTCTTCCGGAGCAGACCCTGAGGTGAGGATTTGCATGAAAGTAGCTTTTTTTCCCCAGTGGGGCTGAGGTGGGCAGTGTTTCCAGGAATAATATGGTAAGGGAATGGGGAAGAGGGACAGGGGATGGAAGGAAGGAAGCCAAATAAGGGTGACACCAAGCAAAGTGCCGTGGGGAGCTCTGGGGACAGTGTACCTCACACCTCGGGCAAAGAGTTGGAATTTTTATATCCCCTTGCACGGCAGTCCCCAGTTCAGGGCACTCCCTGCCCTCAGTGCTAGCAGGCAAAGCAGCTTCCAGCAGCCTGGGGCAGGTCTCTGACAAAGAGCCCCAGGGGATAGCCGTAGGGAGTGAAAAGCGTCCGAGGAGCCTGGAGTTTTGCGTGTGAACTGTAAAGGGATCCTAGGGGCTGTGGGCAGAACACTGGCTCCAGAAACTAAATAAAAAATTGTAAAAGAACTGGGTGGGCCAACACTGTTCTGAACAAACCTAACTCAGCCACGGGCTGAATGCTGTCGTCTGTGGGAGGAAGAGAGGAGGACTGTGAGCTGCAGTTCGGAAAAAGGCAGGTGACCGTGCGAGCACTTCTGTCTCTGTCTGCCACTGTCCAACTTACGCCTTTCGGCCGCGGTGGCAGGCAGGCTGGCCTGCAGGTGCCAATGTGGGGGGTAGGTGTGCTCTGTGAGGCCGCCCCCCTCGGGGTCCAGAGCGGGCCGGAGCCCGGGGAAGCTTCTGCAGAGGCGCGTTTCTTGCCACGGCTCACTGCCAGTCTTCTGGTCCCCAGGACCCCTCTGCTTGGCTGGTTGGATGGAAGTTCCCATGCTCAGGACACCAAGCCCCCACCCCACCCCAGCGGCAGCCTGGGCCCCAGCAGTGGCGCGCACGGCTGATGGTCAGGGCGCTGGCAGATTGAGGTCGGGGTATCCTGAAGACCTGCGCTGCAGAAGTGCCTACGCCAGCCCGGCAGCATCACTCCCTGGCGGAAATTCTCTGCCTAGGAGAATTTGCGCTATTCCTGCTGACAGAAGAGGGGCCATGACTTACCCAAGGTCATGTGGGCAGCAGGCCCCTGGTGGAGCTGGAGCAGAGCCCAGTTAGCTCTCTGGACTCGCAACAATGAGGGGTCCCTGCCTGGTGCAATGGAAGCCCCGGGGACTTGAGCTAGGATATACATGTGAGATCCCAATTAAAATCCTGGCTCCACACTGCCTCGCTCTGTGACCTGGGTGCCACCTTGCCTCCCTGAGCCTCAGTCTCTTATCTGCAGAGTGGGTATCATCCTCACTGGATTGTTGTGAGATGATGTTTATATAAGATGATGTTTATAAGACACTTAGCAGGAAGCCTGGTGAGTGGTTTGATAAATGCCCCTTCTCGGTCATTTGTCTGAGTAACCCTCTATACCTCTGGGAGGGGGGTTACTTTTCTCAAATACTTTTTTTTTTCTGAAAGATTTATTTATTTATTTGAGAGAAAGAGAGAGCACAAGCGGGAGGGGCAGAATCCTCTCAGGGAGAATCTCAAGCAGACTCCACGCTGAGTGCAGAGCCTGATGTGGGGCTTGATCTCATGACCCTGAGATCACGACCTAAGCCAAAACCAAGAGTCAGATGCTTAACTGGCTGCAACCCCCGGGCACCCCCAAATATTTTTTACCCTTTATTTTATTGGCTCCTCACACCTAGCATCAAGGTAAAGCAGGCGGGATTGATAATTCCTGTTTGTCCGTGAGGAATAGGGTCAGAAGGTCCAGCAGGCCCAGTGGTAGGATGTTGGAACTAGGCCTCCTGACTCTGGGTTCCTGCATTCTTAGGTGGCCTGAAAGCAGGATGACTTTGATTCTGTCGTCTGTCCCTCTGTTAGGGATGACTCCCAGCTGAGATTGGGAAGGCGGGCAGCCGAGCAGGTCGAGGGGTGGGGTAAGGAGTTCTTTGTGATGGGTTGGGTTTGAGGTACCTTTGGGACATCCAGGCACAGAGAATGTTGGGGTGGGGGTGGGGGGCTGGGGCCCCTCTGAGCGGCTGCAGAGGAAGAACAGAGGCAGATTTCCTGGAGCGCCCTCACAGGCTTGTCTCTTGTTTTCTGTCCCAAGTAGAAATACCATGGTCCGGAGGGTGGACCCTAGACACTTCCGGGCAGACTTCTGGACCATGTTGGCTCCCTCAGTCCCGAAGACCCCCCTAGCCTTCCATTTGTCTTGAACTTGCAGCTAGACTATCACTAAAAGCAGACAAGTAGCCACTCTTTTCCTTCTCCAGCATTGCTTCAAGTCTCCAGACCCCTGCCCCCTGGGAACAACCCTTGCTGCTTCCTGATGCCTGGGCCCTGGGGCCATAGTATTTGGGGAGAATTTGGCACACTTGCCCGTGGCCCTGCAGAGTGAGCCCTGGAATAGAAACTAAGTGCTTCTGTTACTGTCCCTGCACCACATATCCTGGGAGCTCAGTCCAGAGCTTCTGTCCCCATGCCTCTCTGGCCTGGCTACCCTCTGGGCTACCCAGAACTGGTCAGGCAGGCTCTCGCCCTGGCCCTTCCCTGGGGTAGACAGAGGCCCCAGGAGGCCTCAGGTCAGGGCTCTGAACTGAACACGGGTACTCAGTCTCCTGGGCAGGGAGGCAGATCCCAGGAGACCAAATAGATGACTCCCACCCCCTCCACACACACCCTTATCTGGCCTACCAGCTGGGGAGGAAATTGCTTTGAGTTGACTTCTTTGGGCACACCGCCCAGCCAAGGGCTCCCACTGGACCCTGGGATGGGACTGGACTTTCCCAACTGGCCCCAGGTACCCTGTCTTCACATCCTCCACAGCCTGCCCTAGCCCTGGGGCTTCTTGCCTCAGCTTGGCCTGGGGGCAAAGAGCAGGGACACCCTGGAAGTCCCAGGTCTACAGGGGACAAAGGAAGAGAGGTATTCAGTAGAGAAAACCCTGCTGTCTCTCCTCCTCTAACTCCCTATGTGAATCTCTTCCCTTTGGGGGCCTCAGTTTTCCCGACTGTCAGGTGGGCTCTGATGTTCTAGGGGGTTGGGGCTTGGTCCCCACACCAGCCTCCCCTGGCAAGGATGATGTGAGCTGACTCTGAGGACACTGTCGTGGCCCTGGGTGGCGGCTAGAAGGTCAGCCAGCTGTGAAGAAGCAGCAGCTTGCCCGAGGCCCCCGGAGAAGCTGTGGAGAGGCCAGACTGCCGACCCCCAGGCTTCAGCTGCCTCGCCCGGCCCAGCGCAGCGCCCCTGTCAGAGAGTCCGCAAGTGTTACTAGCAGGTGTTGGGAGTCAGGGGAGGTGGAGGGTCTCGGCAGGTGTAAGCCACCCTCTCAGAGGACGTCAGCCTCTGCCTCCATCCCAGGCGATCTAGGTCAGCATCCTCCTCCCCAGCCTCTCCCAGCCAAGCCACTTCCCTCCCTCTGAGGTGTGAGCTTGTTACAGGCACAGAGGCTATTGTTAGAAACAGTGGTCTGTCCCCCCCACCCCCGATGTTCCCCTGCAGGCCCAGCACCCCAGCGACCCATCCTAGCATCCTCTTTCCCTCAGCAGCCAGGAGCCATGGCAGGAAGCCTGGAGGCAGGAGGCTGGGCCGCGGCCGAGCTTCCTGATGAGTCTCCTCCCCCCCGGGCCTCAATTTTTCTATCTCTTTCAGATTCGAGGAGTGGTCCTAGGGGTAGGGCTCAGCGCTCTCTGTAGGCCCCAGGAAGGGACCCAGGGTGACCCTCGGTTTGGCCACCTCCAGGCAGTCCCCAGGACACACGTGCATCAGCCATCCTCTCAGGCCTGGGATTGCTGACCCCAGTGTGGTCACTGGTCCCTGAGACACAGGGAGAAGTTGTTCTTTTTTCCTGGAGAGAAAACGAGTCTCCCTGGGAGGGAACTCAACCCGGCCCCAAGAAGAGGCCTCAGCGGAAACTCCAGTTTCTGGTCTCTCCCCGGGCCTGAGGAAAGAACTCTTTGTTCGAAGGCTGAGGAAGAGAGGGAAGGAAAGGAACCAGCATGCACTGAGTACCTACTGTACATCAGCTGTGGACATCATCTCTCCTGGTCCCCAAGACATCCCTGGGAGCTGGCAGTTATTGACCCATTACACAGATGAGGCAAGAGGCTCAGAGCAGAGAAGGTGCTTGGCCGAGGTGGAAGACATGTCACTCTGTCTGCACTGTGGCCGGGAAGCTGCGGAGCCCCCCCTCCCCCGAGGGCCATGCGGGGCACAGAGAGCGAGGCGCCCAGGCTGCCCGCCCAGCAAGCCTTGCGGGGCTGGAAATGAAGGTACTCAACCCCCACAGTCAGAACCAACATCATAAAAGGGGCTTTTAATGAGGTATAAAGAGCAAGATAAATATTTGTGCAGTGCAGCTGACTTGCAGGCGGCCTATGGCCCCAGCCCACAGCGGGGACACACAAGTGTTCAGCTGTCTCTCCCGGCAACGACCAGCCTTACTCTCAGCAACCATACCTGGGTGCCGTAGCGTTCGGGCTGGGGTGCATGTCCTCACCACCTGGGGTACCTCCGAGCCTGGATGGATGTGCCCCCCGCCCCGACCAGCTCTTGGCAGGAAGTTCGTATTTCACCATGTCGGTGCCTTTGGCTTTGCCAGCCACAGTACCCCTCCCGACCACCAAAAACTCCCACCCTCCCACCCCTCCCCACCTCCACCGGGCCCCCTTCCAGCATCCGCCTGCTTCTTCAGGCCAGCACCGGGCACCATCACCACCACCACGCTCTGCAGGACGCGTGAGTCTGTGCCCACCTGTAGGAAGAGTCACCTTTTTCTTCCCACGAAGGCAGAGGCAGAGTCCCCGTCGGCTGCACCTGCCTAGAGTGGGGCCTTTTCCAAATGCCACCATGTACACTCGTAGCAGCCCTGATCTGCTTCACCGCCATCATCCCCATCCTGGTCATCGTCACCTTCCCCTTTACCTGTGTCACGAAGCGCTTCACAGTTCCTGAGACCCTACCACATGCTCTGCCCCATTCATTGCTGAGGTCATGATAAAGGCAAAACTAGACAAGGACCTGATCCTGGAGGAAGATGAGCTACGAAGGAACAAAAAACATAGGCAATACCCAAAGAGAAGCAGGTATTGCATAAAAATATACCAACCCGGATACCTCTGTTTCTAAGGCGCGGAGTGATTCCTGCAGAGGGGTGGTCTCCGTGAGCTGTCCCAGGCTGGGACGCCTTCTGAAAGGGGGCTGAGGCTACCTGAAGCTCTAGTACTGTAATATACTGTATACTGTAGAGTGGCATAGTGCATAGTACTCTCTATCATAGACACTGTAAGCACTGTCCAGCTTGGGCTGTTTGAACAGAATACGGCAGACCTGGGGGCTTAAACAACAAACGTTTATTTCTCGCAGTTCTGGAGGCTGGGAGGACAAACTGGGGTGCCGGAATGGTTGGCTTCTGCCTGAGGCCCTCGTCCTCCTTTGTGGATGGCCACCTTCTTGCTCTGTCCTCACATGGCAGAGAAAGATCCTCCTCCGTGTCTCTTCTTCGGGCACGGACCCCATTCATGGGGGCTCCACCCCTCATGACCTCATCACCTCCTAAAGGCCCCAACTCCTAATGTCATCACCGTGGGGGTTTGGGCTTCAACGTATGAATTTGGGGGGACACAAACATTCAGTCCATAGCAGCTGGGAAATGAGGGAGCTTCATAATAATGACCCCGCCCATGTTGTGTTCGGGGCCCAGAGGACTATCTTAGCCAGTTTAATTTCTCCAGCAACCTTGAGAAATGGGGGGCAGATGTCTAGCTTGTCTTAGCTGAGGGGAGGCTGAGATGTGGTGGGACGTGAGGGCTGGCCATCTCTGAGACTGGATGGTCCCACGTCACTTGCCTTCCCTATCCTTTGAGTCTGGGGAGCTGGTGGCCTCCTGGTCAACCGAGAGTTGGAAAGGTTAGTGACTTGCCCAAGGTCATAGAGCTAGGATGTCCACCTAAGCAGTGAGGAGCCAGAAGTGAGATCTCCCCTCAGAGCCGCAGCTGGGGTGCTGGTACTCAGGAGCTGCTGGGGATGGTGGGGAGAGGCTGAGGAGCTTCCCGGGCTTGGGACCCAGGCCCCAGGGCAAGGCCGGCTGTGGACGGATGGAGGGAGACACTGCTGTCATGCTCGGGCATGCTCTGCCTCCTAGACGCGGCCTGGGGCCCGTACTGCCCTGCCCGGTCCTCGTGCCCCACGGCCCTTACACTGACGCAGCATTTCGGCGGGGAGCCGGCACGCTTAGAGCACGGGGCTTATGGAGGCGAGATGCTGGGAGTTCGGGCTGGCCCTGGGTCCCCTTGCCGTGTGAATCCAGCCACATCGCTCAGCCACGTTGGGTTTGAGTTGTTCCATCTGCAAGACAGAACTCCTGAAAACCGTCCTTCCCTCACTGGGCCAGTCTGATAATCTGCAGGCAGCCCTGGGCTCGGACGTGCCTTTCCCACTGCCACCATGACAGTGGCCGGTGCCTTTGCTTCTCCGAGCCTTGGTGGAAAATGGATTACGAATATTTTCAGCAAAGGATTGTTGTGAGTTTAAATGGGACGATGGCTGTGGGCCCAGAGGCCCACACTCAGATGTGGTGTTATTGTCCCTCTGTCACGGGGGCCGTGGGGGTGATGGAGCGCCATCCTCCATGAACCTTTCCAGGGTCTGCTTCATCCTGAAAAGACTCCATCGCCTTTCTGCTGGAACATGCCGAGTAGTGTTAGTAAGGGGGCCGCAGGTGGGCGCGCCCCTGGGGGTGATCGACAAGTAGTATTCATGTTTGGCTTTTCAGAACCTAGCCCCAAACTAAGCCCACATTTCAGAAGGGGAAACCAAGTCACTAGTAGCAGCATATCCCGCCACCAGCCACCAAAGTCTACCCCATCCCACCCCCAGAGTCTTCCAGGCCAGGGGCAAGACCAGAGCTTCTAGAGACCTCCCTCTAGACTTCCTTCCAGCTCTCTGTCCCTTCATTGTCCCGTCAGCATGGGGATCCCCGTTGATACCAGACCAAGCAGCAGCTCTGGGAGGAGGGTGGGGCGGGGGGGGGGGCAGGGATGCTGGGATGTGCCCACCCTGGCCCTGCCCCGCCAGGCTTCAGCCTCCCACTAGGAGCCACAGAAGTGGGGGTGCACGGGTAGGGCTAGGCCGGGGTTGCAGCGGCTGTACTTTATTAAGCAATACAGGAGAGTATGACTACCACTACATATTAACTAATCATAGAGATTAATTATTAACAACCCATCAATTAATAATGGTTCACAATTTGTGGAACATTTCTATAGTAGCGAGCACTTTATATGTATAATTTAATCCCTTTGACAGTCCACTCGGGTAAGAATTTTTATTGCCATTTTCCAGATGAGGAAACATAATCAGAGAGGTTCAGGGGCTTGCTCAAGGTCTCACAGCTGGGGATTGGGTAGAAGTGGGCCTGGGATCAAGGTCTGTGTGAACTGGGAGCCCCTGTGTCCATGCTGCTTCCCCTTCGGTTCCGTGGCTGCCTTAAGCAGAGCCCACTGCCGCTGCCAGGTCCTCGGTGTCTAGTGGCAGAGCTGGGGAAACACCGTGGCCCTAGCATGACGATAGACCGTGGTCCCCTGAGGAGCCTCAAGCTGGCTGGCTCTTCTCCCTGTCGTCTTCATGGCCTAGGCAAGCTGATGAGGCAGCTTCTCTGCCCACTCTGGGTCTGCGGGGGCCTCCAGGTGCCCTCCCTTCAGGTATCCGGCCCGGAGGGCTGGGCTTCCCCGGGGGAGAACCCCCATCTGCATGAATCCCAGGAGGCATCCCTCTGGGGCCCCACAGCTTGCTCTGTGCCTCTTCCAGGCCACCTTCCTGCCACCTCCCCACCCTTGCCCCCGCCTGCACCTGCACCAGGCCAGCTGCTCTGCCCAGTCCCCGGGGGGCAGTGCCCGCCAGCAGCCGCAGGGGCCACGCCCTCTCCCGGCCAGCCGCCCACCTAGGCCAGTTTCCTTCCCTCTGCCTACAGATCTTCCACATGACCTACGACCTGGCGAGCGCCGTGGTGCGCATAGTGAACCTCATCGGCATGATGCTGCTGCTCTGCCACTGGGACGGCTGCCTGCAGTTCTTGGTGCCCATGCTGCAGGACTTCCCCGACGACTGCTGGGTGTCTATCAACAACATGGTGGTGAGCGCCCAGCTCCGCGCTCCCTCTGCACCTTGGGGAGAGGGGGGCGGGCCACGAAGGGGCAGAGGCAGGCCGCGAGCTGGGACCCAGCACGTGGGATCCCGAGGGGCCCGCCTGGTGCCCGAGCGCACAGGGCTCTAACGGGTAGAGGTCCGTCCCAGCGCCCTGGGCTGTGTCCCGCTCACCACGGGGCCTTCTAATGGGAGCCTCAGGGTTTGGCCCTGACTTCACCCAAGGAGGTGAAGACCTGGTCATTCTCAGACGGTTTCAAGTGTGGCAAAGCTGGGCTGGGGGCTCCTGCCCTCCTCCCTCCGTTCCCGGGAGGCAGACCAACCCTAAAAGCCTAGGAAGAGAAACCTGTGAGGAGCACGGTTGGCAGCGCCTAGACCGGGCTGGCCAGCTTCTGCTCCGGCAGCTGAGCGGGGCTGTCCCCTCCCCGCCCCTTCCCTCCCCTGCCCCCAAGCCCCCACCCCCCAGACACACACTGGCTCCTCCTGAGCTGGAGGGCTTACCCCCTCCCTACCACCAACCCTGTCGTGGGGGAGGGAAGATGGAATGGAGGCTGGGAAGCCATAGCGCAGAGCCCCCCTCCCCATCCCCGGGCACCTCCCATGGACAGAGTGGGCACCAGGTGGGGTGAGGACCCGCTGGACCTGTGGCCATTTCTCGGGGTCTGGTGAACCCTGCCTCCCTCCTTCTCCCTCCCTGTCTGTGTGGTTCGGGCTGGCGGGCAAATCCCCAGAGCCCTAGGGGAGGAGAAACCAGCTTTGAAAGAGGTGAAAGAGACCCCAAGGCATCTTTCAGCATCAAATAGGCCTTTACAAAACAGCCTTTTGATGAGCTAAGTGTAAATGAATCGGCCATATGGATTGAATTTCCCGGTCCCCAGAGGCTCAGCAGTAAGGCCCCAAGCCCTGACTAGAGACAGCTGGGGGCCACCCCAGGTCCCCAGGCAGGGAGCCAGGGTCAGCACCCCAGGATCAGCCCCCCTGACCACCCAACCTGGTCTGGACCCAGAGCAACCAGACCAGCTCAGCTTTGTCTGGGACCATCTGAGTGACCTTGAACATGGCTAGGAGCTCCTGGGCCTTTCTCCAGGTGTTGGGAACGGCCTGCTGACCACAGAAGGGTTTGGGGCTCTGGGCACCGGTTCTGTGGGTCCTGCACAAAGTCCTGCGCATAGTTGCTAATACGTCCCCTGTGTGAACAGGGAGACAGTGGGGAGGTGGCAGATGCTGGGGTTCATTTGGCAGCTTCCTCTTTGGGGACAGTTTCCACTGTGTGAGGGTGACAGGCCCACACATGCACTAAATTCAGGAGATGGCCCTTCTGCACCCAGCGTTCCCACATGGAGACTTCCTTGAGACACTGACTGGCTTTGGAGACAAAAATAGTCAGGAGCCTCGCTCACTCCCTTCCTCCCTCCTCCTGCCCCCAAGCAGTGTCTGTTCCACACAGTCCAGCTCCTGGCGGGGGAGGACTAGGGGGGACTCAGCCCTGGACCCATTCCGGCAGGGCTCACCCAGGCGAGTTAGCTCTGCAGCGCTTCAACTTTGCTCACCCAAAATGAGGACAGTGTTTTTGGCTCAGTCTGCCGGAGCCTGTCCCCCCAGGGGAAGCATATCTGGTTTTATAATTGAGGTCAGTGGGGAAATGGGCTTCACTTGGTAGAAGTTTGGGGGGGGGGGATGGAACTATTTCAGCAAGTGGAGGACAGCAGGGTGGCTCAGCCTGCAGCCTTTGGCTGCTTGGGGGGGCTCCAGGCGGCCCTATGGGGATTGAGAAGTCAGAGGGGGCCGAGGCTGGCTCCCCTCCTTTTGCTGGGGCTTCTAGCCTGATCCATGTCCCCCAGAGCAAGAGAAAGGCCCGAGTCGGGGATTCGCTGTCACCACAGGTCGCCAGCATGGGCCTCCTGCCCCTCACCCAAGGCTTTCAGCCAGCAGCAAGGCTGGAAGCCCTCCCTGGGCTCAGCCACTGGGAAAGAGTTAGGTTGAGGGGTACAAGGTGGCACGGACCTTTCTAGCTGCTAGTGAGAGGGCGGCCATTCACTACCCACCCCATAATCTGTCCACAGAACAACTCCTGGGGAAAGCAGTATTCCTACGCCCTCTTCAAGGCCATGAGCCACATGCTGTGCATCGGGTATGGACGGCAGGCGCCCGTGGGCATGTCGGATGTCTGGCTCACCATGCTCAGCATGATTGTGGGCGCCACCTGCTATGCCATGTTCATCGGCCACGCCACCGCCCTCATCCAGTCCCTGGACTCCTCCCGGCGCCAGTACCAGGAAAAGGTAGGGCGGAAAGCTGTGGTCCGTCCTGGGCTGTCTCGGGAGAACCCCGTGACCCCCAGGGAAAACAGGCTGGCAGCCGGTGTGTCTGGTGGGGGCCGACGAGTTCTGCCCTCTACCATCATCTGGCCTCGGCTGCTCATTTTTCTGTTGTCTGCCTATTTTTCATGGACAAGTTCCTAAAACAAACAAACCCCCACGTTTTTAGGATTGTTGAATCCATGGCTCAGCCTGTTGAATTGAAGTTCCCCAGTGCCCTCCGCACTGCTAAACGCCAATGGCTGCTTTCGGGTCCTGCCCTCGCTCAGCATCTCGGCGGTATTTGACAGTTACCGCTCCGTTCTTGGCTCCGCACTTGGTTTCTGTAACTGCACACTCTCGGCTTTCCTCCTCCCCCTCTGGCTGGTCCTTCTAGCTCTCCCTGGGCAGTGGGGCCCAAATGATATAACTGGCTGTCCATGGAGCGTGGGCATGTTACTTCCCATCTCTGTGCCCCACTTGCTCATCTGTAAGATGGAGACAGTAAGTAGAAGGGGTCATATCATTCGGTTTATGAGGAGTGAGTAATACACGCCAACCGCTAAGACTGTGTGAGCACAGAGCAGGCTATTCAATATTTATTGGCTAAGTGGGCTCCATCTGCCACCTTCCTCTCCATGCTCCGCATGGCAGGTTAGAGCAGGCACTTAAAAAAATGTAAAGTGGATCATATCATCCTGCTTAAAACTCGTCAAAGTCTTCACGTTACTCATAGATGCAGAGGAACTCCAAGGTAGGTTTCCTCAGCCTGGCATTTAAGGGGCATAATCTGGCCCCTGCCCTTCTCATGCCCAGATCATGCCATGGGCCTGCAGCCCTCCATTCCAGCCTCGCCAGGCCTGCCCACCCCGCGCACGTGTCCTCCTGCCACAGGGCCTTGGCACAGACACCAGCCTGGAACTCTCCTCTTTCCTTTTCACCCGACCACTTCTGCACCTCTCAGCCTGCACTTCACCTTGGTGAGCCTTCTGTGACCCCATCAGTCCCACCCATCATGTGACCCATGGTGCCCTCTAATTCCCCTTCACCACAGTCGGAACTCGTGCCATATTTATTTCCTCTGTGTGGTCCGTTGTTTAGCGTCCATCTTGCCCATCCAGGCTGTGGCTCCGTGAGGGCAGGACCCAGGTCTATGCCTCCCCATTGAATTCCCGGTGTCCGGCACATCACAGGACTCAGTGTGTATTGATTAACTGGCTGCCTGCCTGCCCCAGGTGCTGTCCCTTGGTGTGGTGACCAAGACATGGAGGCCCAGGTCCCAAGCTGCCAAAAGGAAAGGTCGGGAGAGTCTGCAAGACCAGGGCAGGGGGGGAGGGGCAGTTTGGGGAGGCAGAGGAAGAAGGTAGAAGAGAATTCTAGGCTAGTCATCATGATGAGCATGAGCAAAGGTGTATGCAGATGGGTAGGAAAGAAACCAGCCTGATTAGAACAAAGGGTCCTGGGTTAGGAGTGAGGGGGCTGGAAAGGGGAAGGAGAAGAGGAGTCAGGTTATAAAGGCCAGGGCTTAGTCCAGAGCCACGTGAGGGATCAGTGTGGGCCCGGGTCAGTGCCCAGCCTGTGACCAGGTCAGGACTCAGTGTGAGACCAGGGTCAGGGCTCCGTGTGGGACCAGGATGGGGGACTACAATCAGGGATAATTTAGAAAAAGCACCAGAGTTCATTCGAGGGCAGAGTCAAGCTGCTTGTGACTTTCCATTTGAGAATTGTCTTTATTTCGTTCTTTAGCTAATGGCTCTCCAATATGATTTGCCCATAAATCTCTCAGAAATGTATTGCCTCCCCTCGGTCCCCACTACCAGCTCTCGCCTGGATCACTTCAACAAGCTTCCAGCTCCCGCCCCGTCTCCAGACACTGCCTCCCCACCATTATTGATGCTCCAGGTGTGGGGAATTCTCTAAAATACAGCTCTAGCTGTTCTGACTGCCCATCCCCATAGCCAGCTGGGAAGTCCCTGTCTCCTGGGGCTGGGCACAACCTCGAGCAGACAGAGCCAGCTTGGCTGGAAGAACGCACAGAAACTTCATCTCCCAGCCCTCGGTTGCCTGCTGGCATCTGTCTGCAGCCGCACTCCGTCCCCACCTCTTGGGAGCACCAATGTGTGAGAAGGCTCCCAAGGCTCCCCTCTTCTGCTTGTTCCCGGGGTATAGGAACTCCCCTTCCATCTCAGTGTGGGAAAACTCTGTTCTTGCCTAATCTGTTTCTGCCTAGAGTGCCCCTGTGGACCCCCACTCTGCACCCACAGTCCTGGGACGGCTGGAGCAGCACCCAGCCTTCACCCCTGGGTGGATGGGAGCATTTCATATTTGCTTGAGCCCTGGGCATTTAGGCTCACAAATCTCTTATCCCCAACCTCTGATGAAGGACCTTGTTCTACCCTGGTCCTCCCGTGGGCTAGTATCACTCTTCAACAAAATGACTTGGAGCCAGCGGGGGGCCATGTTTGGATACACAGCCTATGATGGGTCAGGCATCCTGACTTTAGCCTCCGGCCCCCCTAACCCACTGCAGCCCAACCCTGCTGCCCAGGCCCTGTGACTGCTGGTGGCAAAGAGCTCCTCCAAGGCCGAGGCCTCTCTGGTCCACAGTGTGACACAGAAAAGACCCATGTGCAGAGGAAACTTGATGGGCTCCTGGTCGGTTGGCCCAGAACGGGGCTTTGGACAGCCCCTATTGTCCCCGGCCATCTCCAGGGCCCTTAGCACTCTGATGGAGCCCCTCCCCTGCCCCAAGTGGCTGGGAGTCAGGGCCATGGTTTGGGGCACGCCCACACCGAGGATCTCAGCGTCTGGTCACCAGGGGGGCCGGGGCCCTCAGGAGCTGACGCCCTCTCCCTCTCTCCCCGCACTCAGTACAAGCAGGTGGAGCAGTACATGTCCTTCCACAAGCTCCCACCCGACACGCGGCAGCGCATCCACGACTACTATGAGCACCGCTACCAGGGCAAGATGTTCGACGAGGAGAGCATCCTGGGCGAGCTGAGCGAGCCGCTGAGGGAGGTGAGCCGGGGGCGGCGGCGGGGAGGGGAACTTCCCTCCTGCTGGGCAGCTCCCTCACCTCCTCCCTCTCTGCCCGTCCACCCTGTCTGGGGAGCAGGAGATCATCAACTTTAACTGCCGGAAGCTGGTGGCCTCCATGCCTCTGTTTGCCAATGCGGACCCTAACTTTGTGACCTCCATGCTGACCAAGCTGCGCTTCGAGGTCTTCCAGCCCGGGGACTACATCATCCGTGAAGGCACCATCGGCAAGAAGATGTACTTCATCCAGCACGGTGTGGTCAGTGTGCTCACCAAGGGCAACAAGGAGACCAAGTTGGCAGACGGCTCCTACTTTGGAGGTGAGGTGGCTCAGGGAACTCTAGGGGGACAGGGGAATGGGCTGGAGAGACACCGAGGATGAAGTTTGGGGTCCTTTGTGGCCACTGCCTGGAGGTGGGTGTCTGTGGCCCAGCGTGGGGGTGCCAGAGCCAGGAAAGAGCCTGGCATGCACTTGGGGGCATCTAGCGTGGTCACCGCTGGGGATGGGGCCTTGTGACCGTCAAGCTTCCCCACCAGACAGTGGGGACCCAGGTAAGGGGGCGAGCAGGAGGCCCCTTCGAGCCCCCCTCCCCACTCCCGCTGTCCTGGCAGAGATCTGCTTGCTGACTCGGGGTCGGCGCACGGCCAGCGTGAGGGCCGACACCTACTGCCGCCTCTACTCGCTGAGCGTGGACAACTTCAACGAGGTGCTGGAGGAGTACCCCATGATGCGGCGGGCCTTCGAGACGGTGGCGCTGGACCGCCTCGACCGCATTGGTGAGGGGCCGGGCAGGGCGGTGGCCGGGAGGGGGACCCCTCGCCCACTCCCCCGCACGCCCCGCCTCCCGCTCCGGCCTGAGCCCCTGCTCTGGTTCCGTGGCCCAGGCAAGAAGAACTCCATCCTCCTCCACAAAGTCCAGCACGACCTCAACTCAGGCGTCTTCAACTACCAGGAGAACGAGATCATCCAGCAGATCGTGCAGCATGACCGCGAGATGGCCCACTGCGCTCACCGCGTCCAGGCCGCCGCCTCCGCCACCCCGACGCCCACGCCGGTCATCTGGACGCCGCTGATCCAGGCGCCGCTGCAGGCCGCCGCGGCCACCACCTCGGTGGCCATCGCGCTCACCCACCACCCCCGCCTGCCCGCCGCCATCTTCCGCCCGCCCCCCGGCCCCGGGCTAGGCGGCCTCGGGGCGGGGCAGACGCCCAGGCACCTGAAGCGGCTGCAGTCCCTGATCCCGTCGGCGCTGGGCTCCGCCTCGCCCGCCAGCAGCCCGTCGCAGGTGGACACGCCGTCTTCCTCCTCCTTCCACATCCAGCAGCTGGCCGGCTTCTCCGCGCCCGCCGGCCTGAGCCCGCTCCTGCCCTCGTCCGGCTCCTCCCCGCCGCCCGGGCTCGGCGGCTCCTCCCCGGCTCCCACGCCCTCCGCCTCCGCCCCTGCCGCCGCGGCCGCCGGCTTCGGCCACTTCCACAAGGCGCTGGGCGGCTCCCTGTCCTCGTCCGACTCTCCGCTGCTCACGCCGCTGCAGCCCGGCGCCCGCTCGCCGCAGGCCAACCAGCCGCCGCCCCCGCTGCCCGGGGCGCGGGGGGGCCTGGCGCTCCTGGAGCACTTCCTGCCGCCCCCGCCCTCCTCCCGGTCCCCGTCGGCCAGCCCCGGGCAGCTGGGCCAGCCTCCCGGGGAGCTGTCCCCCGGCCTGGCCGCCGGCCCGCCGAGCACGCCAGAGACGCCCCCGCGGCAACCTGAGCGGCCGTCCTTCGTGGCGGGGGCCTCCGGGGGGGCTTCTCCCGTAGCCTTTCCCCCCCGCGGAGGTCTCAGCCCGCCGGGCCACAGCCCCGGCCCCCCAAGAACTTTCCCAAGTGCCCCCCCTCGGGCTTCCGGCTCCCACGGTTCCTTGCTCCTGCCGCCCGCCTCCAGCCCCCCGGCCCCCCAGGTCCCCCAGCGCCGGGGCACGCCACCGCTCACCCCGGGCCGCCTGACCCAGGACCTCAAGCTCATCTCAGCCTCCCAGCCGGCCCTGCCCCAGGACGGGGCGCAGACTCTCCGCAGAGCCTCTCCGCACTCCTCGGGGGAGTCCGTGGCGGCCTTCCCGCTCGTCCCCAGAGCTGGCGGCGCTAGCGGGGGCAGCGGGGGCCTCGGTCCCCCGGGGAGGCCCTATGGTGCCCTCCCCGGCCAGCATGTCACTCTGCCTCGGAAGACGTCCTCAGGTTCTTTGCCACCCCCTCTTTCTTTGTTTGGGGCAAGAGCCGCCTCTTCTGGGGGGCCCCCTCTGACTGCTGCCCCCCAGAGGGAACCTGGGGCCAGGTCTGAGCCAGTGCGCTCCAAACTGCCGTCCAATCTATGAGCGGGGCCCCTCCCTCCCTCTTCTCTCTTCTTTTTTTCTCCCTTCTTTCTTCCTTCAGGTTTAACTGTGATTAGGAGATATACCAATAACAATAATAATTATCATTAAAAAAAAAACCCACACCAGAAAAACAAAAGACAGCAGAAAATAACCAGGTATTCTTAGAGCTATAGATTTTTGGTCACTTGCTTTTATAGACTATTTTAATACTCAGCACTAGAGGGAGGGAGGGGGCAGGGAGGCAGGCAGGGCCCAAAGGCAAAAGCCAGAAGAAGGCAGGTGGGGGTTTCTGGGGCTTGACGGGCGTGGGGGTGACCCACCTTTGGGGTTTCTTAGAGCAGGTCTGTTATTGTATTTGTTTTAGGGCAACAGTCACCACCAGACCCTTAGCTGTGGTCATCTTGTTCCCCCCAGGAAGGGGTTGCCCCTCGATGTGTTTCTGGGGAGCCTCAGTCACCTGAGTCCTTGAGACAAAACAGGGCCAGGGCCCTGAGAGTCTTGCATTTTTTTTCTACTGCAAACTTAGCAAGATATGTATATGAATATGAATATGTATATGTACATGTATGTAAGATGTGTATATGTATAGCTATGTAGCGCTCTGCAGAGCCGTGTAGATAGCCACTCACATGTGTGCACATTTTAACCCCATTGCCAGGACACCCAGGTCACCTTACATCCAGCAGCCCGCCTTGGCCCTCTGGCTGGGCACCACAGGGTCTGGGGAAAATGTTCTCTCCAGTCCTCAGGGAAGAGGACCCCAGGACCTCTCAGCAGGCTCCCTTTCTCTCCATCTCTGGTCTCAAATCCAGTCCTAGCCTGACCTCTCCCCACACAGAAGCAGAAGACCCCTCCTTCCCTGTGGGGCCTCAAGCACATCCTGTCACCTCCGGGGCCCTCCATTTTCCCATCTGTACAGTGGGAGGTGAGGGGAACTTCTATTTATTGAGTCTGCTCTCTGCCAAGCACTGGTTTAGCACTTTACACACATTAACTCCTTCAATTTCACAAAGGCCATGAGGTGGGTACTTTGATTCTCCCCATTTCACAGATGAGGACACTGAGTTTGGGGCAATTTTTCCAGAATCATGTAACTAGGAGTGGCAGAGCCAAGACTGATTGGAGATTTAAATCCATCCCTACCTGAGGCCAAATCCTATGTCCCTTCCAGAAGCAACTGTTGAAAGGGACTGAGTTAGTCTCCAAGTGTAGTGCTGTGGGAAGAGACCAGATTTTGGAAGCAATCAGACCTGGGTTCAAATCCCAGCCCTGCCACTTCGTAGCTCTATGACCTTGGGCTAGTTATCTGACCTTTCTGAGTCTGTTACCTCATTTGTAAAATGGGAATAATTATGGTACCTCCTCACAAGGACCTATGAGGACCAGATGAGAAAAGTAGCAGATGTGAAATGCCCAGCCTAGCGCCTGGCACACACCATAGTAGGTGCTCAATAAATCATGTTTCTTCTGTTCCCTCCTCATGTGCCCAGCCCACTGCTCCAACAAGCTATGGTGAGAGCCCAGAGAACTTTGGCTGAGGGCTCCAGGACCTTATGATCTCAGGACACAGGAGGTGGCTGGGCCTCCTTGCAGGGCCTCCTGTGGCCAGTGGTGGGCTTGAGCCAGGCCTTGAGAGGTGGGATTTAGAGAGGAGGAAGGAAAGAGAAAGGGGGAGGCGAAGAAAGGGGAGCGGGGGTGGGATGGAGTGCACAGTGAGGACGGGGCCGAGGTGGATGTGTAGGTGTAGTCAGGGCTTTGGGTGGAGATCCAGAGGCGTTGGATGGCAGCCCGAGGGCTTTGGCCTTGATTCTGAAGGCACCTGGGAGCCAGAAGCAGGTTCAGTTGGGGGCAGATGTGAAAGCAGCTCAGATGCCTCCTGAGGCACACTCCTCCTCCCCAGCCAGACCCTGCCAGGGCCAAGGTTAGTGGTCTGACTCCACCTGCCTATTGGGTGGGAGCAGGTTTGGATGCCAAGACCTGCATAGTGGGGAGGGCTGGTCCCACCTTGTCCATCCAGAATCCCCCTCCATGCTCCAGCTGGAATGAAGTCAAGATCAGGTTTGGTCCTGAGTTGTCCTGGGATGTGGGACAGGCCAATATCTCCATGGATGGGCCACAGGGAGAGGGAGACAGCCATCCAGGAGAGAAGGTGGTGAAGGATCCTGGGATCTTGGGGAAAGACTAGGCGCCTGGCTGGGGTCTTCAGTGGGCAGGAGGATGCCCCTTGGGCCCAGGGAGTTCTCAGAGCAGGAAGGATTTAAGTGGCAGCCTCAACCTGAGTTCTGCACACACCCCTGCCCCCCTCAAGGAAGATGGCAGGACTTGATCCAAAGCCTGTCTAGTCCTGGAGGGTGGTGGGGGAGGAGAGAGGAGCAGGGGTGGAGGCTGCAGGGGCATGAGGCGTGAGGACCACTCTCCTTGCCATCAGGGCCTGGCCTCACCACCCTCTTCTCCGCGCACACACGCGCACACACACACACACACACACACATACACACACACACACGCACGCATTTTATAAAAGCTCTGACCCAGCCCAGCCACTCCTCGGAGACTGGGGAAGCCAGGTCCAGTCAGTGGGCCCACCCATCCCCAACCCCCCCAAGCAATTTTCAAATCTACCACTTTTAAAACAGAAAACGGTAAATGCACCGTGTTGTATATTTTATTTAAATAAAAAAATTCCAGCAGATGCTGTCTTCTTCCAGGGCTCTGGGATTGGCAGCGGAGAGTAAGGTCAGTGGGGTACGCTGGAGGCTCAGGAGCCAGGCTGTGGTGGGCGGGGGACACGGCCCCTAGAGCACATGTGGCACTTGGAGGCACAAGCCTGTGTCCCCAAAAGCAGGGGAGTAAAGGTGTGAGGCGGTGTGAGAGGGCTGGCTGTGGCTGCAGCCGTGTGCTGTTCATGGGCTGGTGAGTCATTAAGGAGGAGAGAGAGAGGGAGCGGGTGTGTCCTTTGTCAGCTGGTGGAGCTGTGAGACCCTGACTCAGCCCCCGCGCACCCCAGCTGCCAGGGCTGGGACTCCTTGGTGCTCCCTGAAGGGGAAGGAGGACGGTCACTGTGCACGTGGACTCCACTGGGATACTGAAGATGGGCCCTCAGAAACTGGAGGGTGGCTGGGGGCCCAAAGGTGACGGGGGGGTAGGGTGTCATGGCCAGGACAGAGGGTTTCAGAGTGGCCAAGGGTGGGACACGGCTGCTGGGCCCCTGAGCGGGCTGGGGAAGCTGAGGCACCCTCGGGATGGGCGGCTTCGCTGTTAGGAGGTGGGGCGCCCATTCCCTCCTGACGGGCCGGGGTGGGGCCCCGGGCTTGGCCCCCAGACCCTCTGTGAAGCCTTCAGACGGCTGCCCTCGCTCCCCCCGGGGCCGCAGGGGGTCCCCCCCAGCCCCGCGACCTGGCCAGATGGGGGAGAGGCAGCCATCGGCGGCTGGAACAGCGAAGTCCCCGGGGCTCCCGGCTCTGCGCGCGGGGACTGCCTGCCGTGCGGCCCCCTGAGGGAGGAGGGGAAGTCCTCCGAAAAGGGCAGGGAACCCGGTCCTCATCACTGATGGCCGAGTGGATGCTGTTTCCATGGGAACCAGCCTCCGGGTCCCGTTGCTAAGGAGGCAGCTCGGCAGGCCCTGCGTCCCCATGACAACTGCCCCCTGCGGCCCAGGCAGCGTGGCTCCTCAGGGACCGGCGGGGAGGGCGGAGGTGGCCCGCGGGCCTGGCCTTTGAGGCTACGGGGAAGCCTTTTCCAACAGTCACTGATTTAGTCCAGCCAAACCTCGCGGGGCAGAGGTGCACCTGGGTGGCCCCAAGGATAGTCACCCGCACCCACCAGCCCTGCCCACCCAGGACAAATCCCCCAGGTACCTGCACTGGGCCTTGCTCCTCCCCTGGGGGCTGGGGGGGCGGGCGGGCAACACCAGTCACTTCTGTTCCTTGACTCCAAAAGGACAGTAAGTACCCACTGTGCCAGGCGCTGGGTGCTTCCCCCTCTCTCCCTCTCCCCACACCGCCCTGACCGGTCAGAGTTCACCTCAGCTTCAGCGAGCCAAAGGGCACGGACGTGGCCGGGCGAGGAACTTGCCCCCGACCAGGCTGCTAGAACGTGAAGGGACCAGGATGCACGCGGCTCCTGGGGACGCCCCGCCTGCCCCTCTCCACTGGTGCCACGCCGAGGGCCTGACGCTAGGAGCAGCCCGGCCGGGGACAGGCAAGAAAGCTCGTGTTGTCTGTAAGAACTTAAAAACAAGAATAAAAATGACAAACTGTCAGTTTGCTTTCTCCTCTGTGTCATCCTCACCACGTACCGGCAATCCTGAAAAAGTCGGGATCCAATACTCCCTCCCCACCGCGACAGGCAGCGCCCCCCCCCCCAAAATGCCCCCACGCTTCGGTGCCTTGCGGTGGGCTGCGAGTGCAGGGGGTGGGGGCAGGCCTGAAGGCACCCTTTCCACCTTCCTTGCCGGACTGACATTTGTGCAAAAACTTTGAAAAAGTTTGACAAAATCCCTCCCTCAACTTTGTGTTTGTTCCCAGCTGCTGATGGTCATCTTCTCAGCCAAACTTCTGGAGAGCCGTCTACGCTCCCCACCCGCATGTCCCTTCCTCCGAGTCACTTCGTCCTCCACTGCAATCTGGCCCCCGCCTCCTGGCCACCCGCGGCCCCAGACCAGGTCATCAGCGGCCCTCCCTGTGCACCCAGGGGCAGCTTCCCCGCTGGCAGAGTGTGACCCCGCTGACCTGGTTGCCCCCCCCCCCCCGCCCAGCCTCAGCGCGAGGGGCTCTCCTTCGTCCTGGAGGGGAGTGCTTCCAGGCCGCCCCTTGGCCCCCCTCTTCTTACTGTGCACACACTTCCTGGAAACCTCACCCATGCCCTTGGCTCCCCTGGCCTGGCGGGGAAGGCCTCTCCCTCCGTTCAAGCCCCCAGTCCCCTGAGCTTCAGCCTGGGCACCTGCTGCTGGGGTCCCTGGGCTCCTCATCCTTCTCTGACCCTTCTCTGAGCCACCTCTTATTCTTTCAGGAGTTTGGAGCTTCCAGTGCCCCACAGAGCCTCGGCTCAAGCCCTGCCCTGCCCCCTGCTGATTCTGCTTCTCCAACTTTCTTTCTCTTGAGGGTAGAGATTTTATACACAAAGAAGATATAAATAAACACATAATACATACATAATAAGTACATAAATAAGACATTAAAAATATGATAAGCAGCCATGTACCAACCACTCCATTTTAAAAAACAGAGCACAAGGAATTTCTCTGAAGGCCTCTGTGCTGGTCCCCAACAGTATCCCTCTCCTTCTCTCCAAGGAAAACCGCTCATCTGTACTTTAATTCTCTCATTCCCTTACCTTTCCTGACACTTTTACTGCTGAAATAAAATGCCTCTAAACCATATATTCAGTTGCTTACCAAGGTTGGGGGGTTGGGGATTGGAAGGAATTGTCTTTGCAGGGAGGAGGATTTCATCAATAATACTCAGAATTGGGGCGCCTGGGTGGCTCAGTTGTTGGGCGTCTGCCTTCGGCTCAGGTCGTGATCCCGGAGTCCTGGGATCGAGCCCCGCGTCGGGCTCCCTGCTCGGCGGGAAGCCTGCTTCTCCCTCTCCCCCTCCCTCTGCTTGTGTTCCCTCTCTCGCTGTGTCTCTGTCAAATGAATAAAAAAATAATAATACTCAGAATTGTTGATGTATGGGGATAATAAAAAGCAGACCGAGTTTCAGTTCATTTTCTTGTTTTCAATTTCTTTACAAATTATCTATCTTTCCTGCCTGCTCCACTTTTGTCCATCACTAAGTACGTTAGTAAGAATCTGAGCTTTGGGTAAGTGGTATCATGCCTTATGAAGTCTCCAGTGATTTGCTGGTTTTGTTCAATATTGTAATTTTGAGACCCTGTTGATGCACGGAGCATAGTTAACTCATTTTCACTGCTGTATCGCATTCCAATATATGCTTTGCCCCCCATTTTCATAGGCATTCTTCTGGAGATGATAGCTCTCTCAGTTGGTCCCAGTTCCCGTTATTACAAACACTGCTACTAGAAATGTTCTTGTTTGTGGCTCTGGATAAAGATGCGTTAAAAGATCTCTAGGCTCTGTATCTAGTTGCAGAATAACTGAGTCATAGGATGAATTAATCTTGGCTTTACAAGATCATGCCAAACTGTTTTAAGTAGTTCTAACAATTTATACTCCCACCTGCAGCGTGTGAGTTACTCTTGCTCCACATTCTTGCCAATAATTAGAATCATCAGACTTTGTTATTTTTCCCAATCTAGTGATACCTGATTATGTTTTAATGTGCAAATCCCTAATTACTAGTAAGTTTCAATGTTTTCTCGTATATTCATTTGCCATTCGTATTTCCTCTTCAGAGAAATATTTTTTCATGTATTTTGCCTGATTTCCTATTATTTTGTTATTGATTTGTAGCAGTTTTACACACACACACACAGGCACACACATCTATTTGGGAAACACATTCTTTGTTCATGAGATGTTACAAATATCTTCTTCCTGTTTATGGCTTTTATTTTCACTTTTTTTTAGTTTTTTTTTTAATTTTATTTTATTATGTTATATCACCATACATTACATCATTGGTTTTTGATGTTGTGATCCACGATCCATTGTTTTCATATAACACCCAGTGCTCCATGCAGTACGTGCCCTCCTTAATACCCATCACCGAGCTAACCAATCCCCCCTCCCCCCTCCCCTCTAAAGCCCTCAGTTTGTTTCTCTCATGGTTCATCTCCCTCTCCGATTTTGCCGCCTTCATTTTTCCCTTCCTACTTTTTTTTTTTTTTAAACATATAATGTACTATTTGTTTCAGAGGTACAGGTCTGTGATTCAACAGTCCTACACAATTCACAGCGCTCACCATAGCACATACCCTCCCCAATATCTATCACCCAGCCACCCCAACCCTCCCCCCCCCCACCACTCCAGCAACCCTCAGTTTGTTTCCTGAGATTAAGAATTCCTCATATCAGTGAGGTCATATGATACATGTCTTTCTCTGATTGACTTATTTCGCTCAGCATAACACTCTCCAGTTCTATCCATGTTGTTGCAAATGGCAAGAGCTCATTCCTTTTGATGGCTGCATAATATTCCATTGTATATATATACCACTTCTTTATCCATTCATTTGTCGATGGACATCTTGGCCCTTTCCACAGTTTGGCTATTGTGGACATTGCTGCTATAAACATCGGGGTGCATGTACCCCTTTGGATCACTACATTTGTATCTTTGGGGTAAATACCCAGTAGTGCAATTGCTGGGTCGTACCTTTTTTAGTTTTGATAAACAGAAGTTTTACATTTTAGTGAGGTCCAGTTTAGCAATTTTTTTTTAAATGTCTAGTATTTCTTTAGTGTCTTTTTTGCTGGTTTAAGAAACATATCTGCCTCTGATGTTATAAAGATATTCTTCTATATTAATTTGTAAAAATGTGAAGTGTTGCTTAACCTAACCCGACCTAACTTTGGTATGGTATCAGGGCAGAATTCAATTTCATTTTTGCCTCATATGGACAACCAATTGTTCCTACTAATCTACAAAGTCACTTATATTTCATCTCTGGGTCTTTGTTGAGACTCTGTGTTCAGTACCATTAGTTTGCCTATCCTTGTTCAAATAGTACCCTGTCTTAGTCACTATAGTATGTTGATGTCTAGTTGAGCTAGTCCTCACCTTCTCCCTCTTAAGGAATGTCTTGGCTATTCTAGGTTCTCTGTACTATCATATATATTGTATAATCACTTTGTTAAGATGCATGAAGACTTCAATGGACTTCTCATTTGAAATTACATAAATATTATTATTAAAATTTGTATTCCTATGGATGAACAGAGTATAATTCTCCCCACACTTGGGTCTTCTTTAAAATTTTTTTTGGGGGGGGGGTACTAGTCGGGATAATTAGCACTCACTGCCCCAACAGAAAAAGCTCCAAATTTCAATGGTTTCACACAATGAAGATTTACTCCAGCTCAAGTAAATTCCTCTGCAGGCCGGGCAGCCACTCTCCTCACAGATGTCAGCTGGAACCCCTGGTCCCCTGATCACTGTGGGAGGAGCAGAGACAACTGGAAGAGATGAGTGATTATGAACCACTTCTCTCCAGCAGCGACACACTTCACTTCCTCTCATAGTCTGTTGTCACTTGGCCACCACGTAACTGCCAAGGAGGCATGGAAACCTGAGGGAGCATATGGAATATTTGCTGGGCATTAACTGCCTTTGCCAAATTTTTCACATGGCTTTATGGTTTCTTCATGATGGTTTGTACATGTTGTTAGATTTATTCCTGGTACCTTGTTTTTATGTTGCGGTTGCTAACTGTATCTACTTGTTTTATGGAGGCTGAGTTTTGACACATGGACACAGTCCTATAACCACCCCCCCACAGTTAAGATTGAGAACATTTCCATCACTCCTCCAAACCCTCATGTCCCTTTGCAGTCAATCCCTGTCCTCCCACTCCTGGACCCTGGCAGTCTTCCTGTCACTAAAGTTTTGTTTTTTCTAGAATTTCATATAAATGGAATCACAAAATATGTGTCTCTTGTGTCTGATTTCTGTCATTTAGTCTAAAGCTTTCAAGATCTGTCACTGTCGTGCATCCTGCACAGCAACACTCCCTTTCTGGATAAGCCACAGTTCGCTTACTCCTTCACCAGCTGTGGAACACGGGTTGTTTCCAGTTTCCAGTTATTCAGAATAAAGCTCCTATGAACATCCATGTTCAAGTCTTCATGTGGACATAGATTTTCATTTATCTTGAATAAATATCCAGGAGTGGGGGCACTTGGGTGTCTCAGGTAAGCATCTGACTCTCGGTTTTAGCTCGGGTCATGATCTTGAGGTTGTGACATCGAGCCCGGAGCCCGAGTTGGGTTTGCACTCAGCTTGGAATCTGCTCGTCCCTCTCCTTTCCTCTCTGCCCCTCCCACTACTCACTCCCCCTTCAAATAAATAAGAAAATCTTTAAAAAAAATATCGAGGAGTGGCACTGTTAGGTCATATGGTAAGTATATGGTTAACTTTATAAGAAACTGCTAGATTATTTTTTGAGCTGGAATACTGTTTGCTTTCCCATCCACCAGCAGTTTTATGAGAGTACTGGTGACTGCACGTCCTTGCAACACTTGATATTGTCGGTCTTTTATTTTTACCATCAAGAGGGTGTGTAATGCTAACTCCTGGTTTTAATCTGCATTTCCATAATGACTCAAGATGCTGAGCATCTTTTCAGGTGTTTATTTGCTATCCATATGTGTACTTTGGTCAAGTAACCATTCCAATTTTTACCCATTGGTTTTTGTTGGGTCATTTGTTTTCTTAGTATTGAATTATAAATAATATATTCAGAATACAAGCCCTTTATAATATATATGTTTTGTAAATATTTTCTCCCAGTTTATGGCTTGCCTTTTCATTTTCTTAATCATGTCTTTCAAATGGTAAACATTTTTTTTAAGTTTTATTTATTTATTTTAGAGAGAGAGGGAGCATGAGCAGGAGGGGCAGAGGGAGAGGGAGAGAGAGAATCCATGCCCAGCATAAGCCTGAAGTGGGGTTCGATCTCACCACCCAGAGATCATGACCTGAACCGAAACCAAGAGTCAGGCATTTAACTGACTGAGCTACCCAAGTGCCCCAAGCACTAAACATTTTCAGTTTTGATGATGCTCAACTTACTAAATTTTTCTTGTATGATTTGTGACTTTGGACAAGGGAATTAAAAGGGTACATTAGAAAATATTTACTTAACACAAAAGAAGGTAGTAGCAGAGTAATAAAGGGACCAAAAAAAAAAAAAAAAACCCATAGAAAACAATCAGCAAAATGCCAGATATAAATCCTACCTTATCAGCGCTTATATAAATATAAATAGTAAATATTCTAATTAAAAAGCAGAAATTGGCAGAATGAAAAATAAAACTATATAATTTTGATAGATATGTATTAATACATAATCTAATCAAAATGTATACTCTAAGTGCATTAATTAATATGTATTAATATATTTATATGTTAGTACAATACTATTTGTGATATATTATTTAATATATTAAATATATATTACATATATATATAAAATTCAACCCTATGCTGTCTATGAGAGACACATCTCATATCCAAAGACACAAATAAGTTGAAAAGATGTGAAAAGATACATCATAAAAATTTTAGCCAAAAGGGAGCTGGAGTGGCTATATTAATATCAAAGTATATTTTAAGACAAAATTGGTACTAAAGACAAGGAATGTTTTAAAATGATAAAAGTGTCAATCTACCAAGAAGATTTAACAATTAAAAACACATATACACCTAACAACAGAGCCCCAAAATCCATGAAGCAAACCTGACATAATGGAAGGGAGAAATAGATAACTCAACAACAATAGCTGTAGACTTCAATACCCCACTTGCAATAATGGGTAAAACGACTGGATAGACAATCAGGAAGGAAATAAAAAATTTGAACAACAATATAAACCAACTAGATCTAACAGGCATCTAGAACACCCCACCTAACAACAGCAAAATACATATTTTTCTCAAGTGCCCATGGAACATTCTTCAGGATAAGACCATGCGTTAGCCAGAAAACAAGCCTCAATAAATTTTAAAAGAATTGAAATCATACCAAGTATGTTCTCTGATGACCATATAGTGAAATTAGAAATTGATAATAGAAGGAACTTTGCAAAATTTACAACTATATGAAAATTAAACAACAGACTTCTAAAGAACAAAAGGGTCAAAGAAGAAATCACAGGGAATATTAGAAAGTAAACTGAGATGAATGGAAACAAAAACACAACATACCAAAACTTACAGGGTGCAGCAAAAGCAGTGCTCAGAGGGAAATTTATAGCAAATAAGCTACTACAGTTTAAAAAAGACCTTAAATCAATAACCTCAACATTCACCTTAGGAAATTCGGAAAAGAAAAGCAAACTAAACAAATCAAGTAGAAGGAAGGAAATAATAAAGATTAGAGCAGAAATAAATATAGAAAAATGATACAGAAAATCAGCAAAACCAAAAGTTGCTTCTTTGAAAAGATCAACAAAATTGACAAATTTTGACAGTTTGACAACTGACCATGTTGGAGACTATAAGGCACTTGAGTCCAGTTCCAAAAATGAGATAATAGGTACATACACACTCTCTTTGCAAAAGGTACATGCTTTGTATAAAGAGAATATATAGAGAGTATTAACGTGCTGTTGACACTCTCAGCAGAGAGAGTATATTTCCCCCTGGTAATTATGACTCTGGGATAGAATTGCCATTTTGGAACGTCCCAAGTAACAATTTTTTTTTTTAATTTCTGTGAACAAACTTGAGTTGTAATTTCTTTGATCTCACAATCAATAACTTTAACAAAGATCTAAGTTTTTCAAGGGAAGTTTTCATATGCAAATGTTACAATCTTACCTCATTTGGGGCATCAAACTAACTCTGTTAATTCTGTATCAAAGAAAATGAACTTACAACTTGCATTTTTTTAAAAAAATCTGGGCTGGGGCACCTGGGTGGCTCAGTCAATTAAGCGGCTGCCTTCGGCTCAGGTCATGATCCCAGGGTCCTGGGATCAAGCCCCGCATCGGCCTCCCTGCTCAGCAGAGAGCCTGCTTCTCCCCTTCCCCTCTGCCTGCCGCTCTGCCTACTTGTGCTCTCTATCTCTCTGTCAAATAAATAAATTAAAAAAAAAAAAAATCTGGGCTGCCAAATAAACAAACAAACAGACAAAGAAGAGAGCAAGAGAGAGGATGAGAGAGAAGACTCAAAATACTAACAGGAAGGAAAGAGGGGCTATTACTACTGACTTATAAGAAAAAGAAAGGAACGGGGTACATTGTGGACAACCGTATGCCAACAAATTAGATAACCCCAAGAAATGGGGCAAATTCTTAGAAACGCACAAACTACCAAAACTGAATCAAGAAGAGAGAGAATCTGAATAGATCTATAACAAGTAGAGATTAAGTTAGTAATAAAACTTCCCATAAAAAAACAGTCCAGGACCAGATGGCCTCACTGGAGAATTCTACCAAATGTTTACGAAACAATTAACACCAGTCCTTCAAAGTAGAAGAGGAGGGAACACTTCCCTTACTCTATGAGGCCAGTATTACACTGACAAGCGAAATCAGATTTTAAAAAAATGTGAGAAAGAATCCCTACATACCTATATCCCTTATGAATATAGACACAAAAGTCTTCAACGAATTCTCAAGAGAGATGACAATTTTTACTTATTTTTTAAATACAGCAGTGCCAGTCAGTCAGGTATCCTGACAGGTTTCTCCTGGGCGCCTCCAGCCTGGAACCTTCCCTGTCAGCTCTGGCTATGGGCCGGGTCAGCCGGCTCCCTCCAGCCTCTTCCACCTTCCAGGTTCCTGGTGTTAGGATTTCCTTAGGGCAGGAGGCACCAGTGTCCCTTTTCATTTACCACTTGGGGTCAGTTTGTTGGTCCTCTGTGAGGGAAATCCTTTACTTTCTTTTGAGCGAATCATTTCAAAGCACCTCTGTTGTAATTTATCCAGTATCTGAATTTTCCCTGCTCTGCAGATCTAGGGCAAGCAGGGTTGGAAGAAACTCTGGTTCCTTTCTCTCGTGAATTCCCCACCACCCTCAGTGTTGACTGACTGTGACCCCCACATGCTGCAGTCAGGGTTGGACATTCCTTCCTTGCTTTACCAGATCATCACTCTGTTGGGTCTCAGCACTCGTGCTGGATGGTAATTTGTATGTTAAATGTCTGTGTTCCCCTCTAGACTGTGAACACGTTAACAGAGACTGTCTTACTCATTCTGCAGCCTCGGTGCCCGGCACAAGGTGGAGCCTTGGGGGTATTTGTGAAGCTGTGAATGATTCCCAGATCCTTGGGTGAGGAATACCCTTTTCTGACTGGCCCCAAATATCCCTCTTCTCACACCACCTGCCCATAGCTCCTTGGTTCCAGTTCCAGCCAGTTTCCCTTCTGTGTGTTAGTCTAGAATGTTCATCAGCTGGTTCTCCTGCCATGTCCTAGGCAACTTTGTCTATGGGAGTTCGATCCACCATTTTATCTTCAACAGCAGATCTTTCTTCTTGTCCTCTTTCGGAAAGCTGCCCAGAATTCTCAGTAAGACCCGGGTTTTGAGTTTATGAAAGGAACCCGGCTTATTCTTAACTCACTAGGACTGACCCCCGCCCCCACCTGTGGTACCTGGCCAACCAAACCCAGCTTGATGGGGCCAAGAATCACCCTTGCAGTGTTCCAGGGATTCTGGGGAGGAGAGCACCAGCTCTGTGCATCCTCCATATCCTCTGCTGTGGCCTGCTGGGACTCCAGTGCTTAACCCAATGACAGCAGGCTGAACACAGTCCTAGAGGCCCCCGTTCCTCAGTAGGAACAGTGGCTGGAACTTGTTCTCTTCAAGGGATGTTGATGGCCACAGGAAGTGAGCAGCTTCCCAGCTCTGCAGTGGCTCCTCCCCACTCCAGATAGATGGCCTCATAGTAATTCCTACACTCAGCTCAGCCTTATCTCCTCTGCAAAACCTGGCTGAGTGTATGCTCCCTGGATGAGTTAGGATGTTGTCCAATCCCCCCAGCACTGGGCCATGGTAACTTCAAGTCCATCTTCCTTGGCTAAGTTCATTCAGTGAACACCTATAGTGTGCTAGGCACTGGGACAGAGAATCCAAAAACTAGCATGATTGTTTTCCTTGAGGAGTTCACAGCGTATTGGAAAAGACAGAAGTATGAATAAGGACAATCAGAGGAGCGGATGGTTGGGTTGGGTCCTTAAAGACGGATAGAAATTTACTAGACAGAGAAAGCCAGTCATGAGGGTGGTCGGTAGGGTGACGGCGTGAGGCAAAGGGAAGGGTCTAGAGGTCAGACATCATGGCTTAGGGTGTAAGTGCAAACTGCAAATAGATGTCAAGAGGCAAATGGGGCCCAGTTGGTCTCTTTTCCGCAGGGCAGGTGACAGGGAAGTGATTGCAGGGTGCTAAGCAGGGGAGAGAGGCCAGATCTGAGTTAGAAAAATCACCCTCGTAGCTGTGTGGAGGCTGGACTGCTGGTGAGGCAGAGGCCAGGGGGTCAGCAAGGAGTTTGCCCCACACACAACGAAGAGGAGCCATTTCGGGGGCCTCTTGAGAGAGAGCTGCAGGATTTGCTGAGCTGTGTGCTGTGGTGTTGAGGGGAGAGTTTAGAATGGCTCTCAGATTTCTCCTTCGGGGGAGCAGGTCCAGAGAAGAAGGGAGACCCATTAACGAGAGACAGGCCCGTAGCATATGTCCCTAGTCAGGCGGCGGGGCACGGCTCCAGGGCACTGGGATGGAGGGTGGGCAACCAAGACACCAGCAGAAGTCTGCCTGCCTATTAAAATCTGAATAAAGCTGACTGGCCTTCACATTCCTTGACCTGCGCAAGGTCTCATGCCCTCCCCTCTGCCCCCTGGATTTCTGTGAATTCTCTGGTTAACATTCTTTTAGTCATTTCCGGCTCTGGGCCCTTGTTTCTGGTGAACCAATCCCATTTCTGGTCACCCTCACCAGATGCCAGATCTGTGGTCTGTCCATCCCCGCGTTGATCGACCTGTCCCTTTCCTTGTTGGGGGGAAGCCAGGCCTTGTGCACATGGCAGACGTTGTGCAAGATCTGGGGAGTCGGAGGGGGTTTGTTTCTAGTTGTGCAAGGAGCAGCCTTAAATTACCTCTCAGATCTTCCCATTTGAAAAAGTCCTTTGGGCACCTCAAGGGCAGCCATTTCCCACTGGGGGGACCTTCCCACCTCGCCCCTCACTCTCTCACTGTCTTGCTCATACCTGCTGCCAGCATCCCCCACCCCCATTATTTCAGGAAATTCTGAATTCCTCTTACTCTATAGTGCAGCACGAGTGCCCTCTAACCCCTTCTCAGCTCAGCTCCAGGTCCATCTGTTCATTTCCAAAACCCATCAAGTTTCTCCTACTTGAGTAAAAGAGCATCTTGAGATGAACAGCATCCATTCTGCTTAGAGAGTAATTGCAGTTTTAAATAGCATTTTTTCAACATTATATATTTTAAAGATTATGAAAAATGTTATTCTTTTTCTTCAATTAGTCTCTCCCACCTCTTCTCCTAGCTCTCCTGGTGAACCTCCTCCTTCGGTAGCTGGAAACTCAAGGTGAAGAGTTGCACCTGCTGTCTGGGGCCCCTCTTGGCTCCCTGCTTCTTTCTCCCTGCCCACGCCCACTTCGCCATCTACTTGATGGAGTGTTCAGTGATGTTCTCTAGTCTCTCCTGATGATGCCACACCCCTGGTATGGGGAAGATGGCTGAGATTGGCAGGGGCGGATGGATTGGGGAAAGAGCCTTGTTCATAATGTTCGTCTAGAACCAATCTGGAGGACATCCTTGCCCTAGTTCCCAGCACCGAGTTGGTCACTGTGGCATCTGCATCATTTCTTAGGACTGCCAGGCACACAGGTCTTTGTTATCATTCAAGTTCAGCCCAGGATACCAAAGCGCCATGGCTGCTGGAATGGGAGGGTCCTGGCACAGTAACGAGAGAGACCTATTAGGATGCCTCCAAAGGAGGGCTGGGGTGGGATTTGTGTGCAAACCTTCCAACATGCTCCGGGCCCTGAGCCCTCATGACTGTCTGTCCATCCATCCAGGAGACAAGCATCTGCTGTTGTCTGAAACTGCCCCGGCATTAGGCGTTTGGAGAGGAGGAATTAAAATGTCCCCACCAGGCCACAGTCCAGTGGGAAAAGACTCAAACTGATAAATCACTCTGAAACGTGCCAGGAGCTCCATCTGTGGACACAGAGGAGGGCGCGCCCTGGGGGCTGTTGGAACAGGCACGGTGGGTGGGCGGGGGTCCATGCGCAGTGTCTGTGATGCCTCTTTCACCGCTTTCTGTGGTAGAATGCTGGGTGCCCCCGGTGCTGGGGGTCTCGGCCTGGAGAGCTCAGACTTCATCCTGAGGCCACTAACAGGAATGTTGCGAGCTGGGCTTCACGAGGTCCACTCGGCAGCAGAGCAGACATCTGCTGGGGCTGAGGGAGCCGTCGGTAAGGACGTGGGGCTCCACGCCCCCCACCCGACTGCCAGTTCATGCAGCGGAGGGCCTGCGGCTGCTGTGCTCACCATATTCCAAGCCTAGACCCTCAGATACCGTGAGAAATCTCACGGCGTTACGGACTAAATGTTTGTACCCCCAAATTCACATGTTGAAATCCTAATTCCCAGTGGGATGGTATTGGAAGGGGGGGCCTTTGGGAGGTGATCAGGTCACAAACATGGAGCCCCCGTGAATGGGATCAGTGCTCTTAGAAAATTGCCCCCAGAGATCTCTCTGGCCATGTGAGGCCACAGCAAGGAGATGGCATCTCCGAACCGGGAGGCAGGTCCTCACCAGATGCCAGATCTGCTGCTACTTTGAGCTTGGACTTCCCAGCTTCCAGAACTGTGAGCAATCACAGCAATACCCAGGCTATGGTATTTTTGTTACAGCAGCCCAAGCTAAGACACAGAGTGCAGGCGGACAGAAAGTGAGGCAGCCTGGCAAAGGCGGGGCTCGGGGTAGACCTGCTCCACACGTCACCCCCGGGAGAGACGGGCCCGGGAGTGGAAGGCCCAGTTCGGCACGACTGTCGGAAGATCGAACTGGGGCCAGGATGCTACCACATCGGGGACTTGGCCTACGCACCTTCCAGGAGCGACTGCACTCCTCTGCCAGGGTCCCTTGGCTCTTTCCACCTTCCATTCCTCAGGCTGCTCAGTCCCTGCAAGGCAGCAATGGTAGGGTGGGGGACGGGGACAGGACTCATCTTCAGGGCTGGCAGACAACCCAGCCGCGGCCTGCTGTGTCCTGGCTCACCTGCCACACCGCCCTGGGGGCCCCTCAGAACTCCTGCCTTCAAGATTGTGAGGGCAACAGGGAGGTCATGTTGAGGCCGGGAACCAGGGACCCCAAAGCTCTTGTTTTCTTAAAGGAAAAAAACTCTTTGACCACACAGGAGTTTGATTGGATTAAAAAAGTGTATTGGATTTCCAATACTAAATAAAAACATGAAATTGTTTTTTTAAAAAGCCATAGAGTTTACAGCATCAACTACAGAAAAGGCCAAACAAGTGTGTACAGAAACTAGTCCCCAGCAGCCCCCCAGGCCCCCCTCCAGCAGACAACAAGGCAGCAGACACGTTTGTTCCAAATCCTCCTGGAGGAAGCTGCTGAGCAGCCGCTCAACTAGGACGTTACAAGACACACAATGGTTTAATTTCAAAAATCACAGGAAAATGTAAGAAAATGTATTAAATTGTGAAAAGGTGCAATACAGAATAGCTTTCCTTTTTCTTAATTTTAAAAAATCCCCCAACTTTGAACAGTTATTTTATTTAAAAATAGGCCCCCCTCCCCGCCCCCGTTCTGCGGCAGTATCCAGGTGCCGAGGCCCTGAGGTAACACAAGTGTCAGGGTTCACGGGAGGGAGCGCCCTGAATACCGAGCACGTTTCTTTGGGCAAAAGGTAAGACAGCTTCTGGGGATCTAGCCCTCCTGGTGTCCAGGGTGCTCTGAGTGCTCTCCTCAGGATCAGTTTAAGTGCACTGGTTTTCCAGAACCCCGCCTGGCACGATCCTCTGTGACCAGCTAGCATGGCAGCAGGACTTCGGCATTGCACTTCTCATTGCCCCCAAAATAATAAATACAAAGAGTTCGTCTTCTACAACAGCAAATACGTGTGAAGACCTCAAGAGGGGAAATAACGAATGTACAAAGGCAAGTGGGGTGCCTGCGGGGCCAGGGCAGAGCCCAGGGCGCCCGGGCTGGTGGGCTGGGTACCCACCCACGGTCTCAGCAGCTCACCTCTTCCTGCCACAGAACCAAAGCCTGACGTGCCTTCTAACTGCCTTCCGCACTGTCTTCTGGGGAGTGGCGGGGAGCCGGGGAAGATGCTTGACGGTCAGTCCTGGATTTTGTTCCCATTTGCAGTATTTAAAAAACCCACCTCAGCTCCTTACCTTTTTAAGACAAAGAACGTAAGGGCTGTTTGCAAAGGCAAAGGGCCTCTCAGCATATTTCAGGAGCCCCCTGCTACTCCGTTCTAATCAGGGGCTTCGCTGAGCTGCTGGGATGGAAGAGGCAGCAGCCACCTCCGCTGTCCCTTTCTGCTGTCCCCGTCCCCTGCTACCTCCAGAACAATGTTCAGAAAGAAGCGGAGAGCCTCAGGGCTGCCGCAGCCTCTGCCCGCCTCGTCCTTGTGAATGCCTTCCCTACGGGGCTCTGGAACAGGGCAGAGAGAACCAGACTGGCTAAGGACAGGGACTAGAGAGAAGCAAGGAGTCCTGTGAGGAAACCAAGTTCCTTCCTTCACCTCCCGCGTCGCCCAGGGAACACACGGTAACAGCGGGCAAGGGCTCCATCTTGCCCCGATTCTCCAGGAACGGCTCGGGCTCTCGCCTGGGCACTGGCTCGTCAGCATGGACGTCCTCACCAGGATGAGACCCAGACATCAGGGCAGCTAAGTCCTCGAACTCACCTATTGCACAGAATTTTTTAACTAGATCCAAATGAAAGTCCAGTTGCAACTTAGTGACAATAGAGATGGACATGCCAGGACAGGACGAAAAAGAAGATGCTTCCGTTCTCTGCAGGCTTCTGGAAGAAAGCACGACGACTGAAACATTCACAGACCTCAGCAGCCCCTCCACTTCCTATTCCCAACCTCCCAGCCCACCCCCACCCCAATACTTTGAAACTGCACAGAAAGCAACAAACAAGTCTTTTCAATGTTACATTTCATTCAAATAGATCTGTGATCTCACAGTGATGAGAGGAGAAAGTCAGGCCTTTAATAATTATAATAAAAAAATAATAAAAAAGCTTACAAACAGCAATGCAACATTTCCTCCCCCCTCAAAGTGATGGATTAACAGCTGGTAGAGGATGCAATGACTCAGAATTCAAAAATAAAAACAAAAAACAAGCCAACCCCTGGGACAACCCACACTGTCAATGACTTTCCATACAGAATTCAAACAAGTAGTCAAATGTCAACCACTTGTGGAGAACACCATGGACTCCCTTGGTTTTTGATAGTGTTTTCCTTTCGAAGGTAAAATAAAGTAGGACACAAATAAAATTGTACGTAAATGCCAATGTCTACACTCCATAAAGGCGATGCAGTCGCAGCACGAAGACACAGCCTGGCCACAAAGTGAAATGTAGGGTGCACTTCTTGCCTCTTCCCCGGACACAAAATTTTGGCCCATGGTGCCCAGTCCTGCAGGGTATCAGCAGGCAAAGGGAAGTCGCCTTGACATGGGCTTCTTCCAGGCTGACCAGGAGAAGGCAGGTGGCCGTGCCTGGAGCCGGCCCCACGCAGGGGCGCCGGCTGGTCGGCTCGCTCGCTCTGTGTTCTCAAGTGCTGTCCTCGCGTGCTCTGTACAATCCTTGCTTTCCAGGCTCTGTCCCAAGACTTCTAGACCCAGGTCTGCAGTCAGGTCCTGGGGAAGGTCTCATGCTGTCGTGATGGCGTTTAGGTCCTTCATTAGTCCTTCCAGGTGGGCCATCTCTTTGGTCAGCTCATCTGGTTCGTAGCTCTAGGGGAAAGAGAAAGCACATAAGCCCTCAGCACCATTCCTGGCTCAGAGGAGATGCTCAGGTATGTCTGCTCAATGAACGAGCACATCTGCTTCACACTTCTGGGCCGGCACACAAGATCAGTGTGACCCGAACGCTCGCAGGCTGTGGGACACACACCCAGACATCCTGGCTGGGCTGATGGCCCAGGAACTTACACTCTCAGAGTCTTCCAGCATCCTTGTGGTCTCCTGCACGTCAGGGGCACTGGGCACCACCACTGGCATAGGAGGCCGGCTCCTTCCTAAAGTCCCAATGGAGGCCGTCTTCACCGAGTGAATGTGATGGTTCAGAGCTGCGGGGGAGAGGGCACCATTAGGTGTGCGGCCGAGCCTGCTCCCGCAGATCTCACGAAGGCAACTAAGGTCCAAATGCTGCTTCAGGGTGAGGGATGCACCCAGACCCAGTGCACAGATCCTGCTCTGAAAAGGCAATGCACTAGATGGAAGGCGGGAGAAAGTGGGGCCTCTCAGAGGCCAGAGAAACTATTCCATTTGGCTTTAGAAAACTAGAAGGTCAAAACTCTTTTCATAACAGTAAGATATTTTTGCCTCTGCGCTGATGGTATAAAAGCAACAGTGGGTAAAACTGCTGGAGCCTCAGCATAAATTAAGGCAGTGGTAGCAAAATATAAAGTCATTCACGGACATGCCTTGCAATTAAAAAAAAAAAAAAGCTAGTTTAACTTAAGATCATCCTTAACGAACTAGTAAAAATTATTTTACGAAATCTCAACCTTGATTACACATCCTTTATTTTATGTGACAAAATGGAAAGTATGCATAAAGTACTTCTGTACACTACAGGACGGTGGCTGGCTGAAGCTCAGGGCATCTGTGACAGCTTGAGTTACAAACGGAACTGTGGCTTTTGTCATGAAACACCATTAGTCCAAAGAAAGACTGACAGCCAAACCAGTTATTCAGACTTGAGCATTTGGCAGACATTTTCTAGAAAGTAAATAAAGTAAGCCAGTCACTTCAAGAAAAACAATGGAGGGTTTTTATTGCCAATGATAAAATTTAAGTTTCAAATGAAAATTAGAATGTTGAAAACTTGTATCTGCCACCAAGAGCTTGAGAGCCTCCCAATACTTACAGACTTTGGTGATATTAATAAATGTATTTTTAGATATTGTATAATGAACTGTGTTAAGATTTGGAGGACCTGTGTAACTTAATGAACCAATATTTTCCAAATGACCAATGTGTGATGTCTGATATCATGCATTCAAAGTACAAGATAGATGGATTTTAATGGAACAGAGTACAAACAGTTCATGGATATGGTTACATTATGTTACAAACAAACCTAGAAGAAACTACAACTTCTTGTGTTTTGCTACAGTATCAAAAAAAGAATATCCAGTTCTCTGAAAAGGTTACAAAAATACTCTTCCTTTTTCCAACTTCATATCTGTGAGGCCAGGTTTTCTTCTTACACTTCAACCAAAATAACATATTGCAACAGACTGAATGCAAAAGCAGGTATGAGAATCCAGCTCCCTTCTATTAAGCCAGACATTACAGAGATTTGTAAAAATACAAGACAATGTCAGTCTTCTCTCTATATCTTTGTTTTGAAAAGTTATTTTTCATAAAAATACGCTATTTATCTTTACATGATAGATTTGCTATTTTTAAATGAGTTAATAAAATAGCTTAAAATTTTCTCCATTTTAATTTCTAATACACGAACTATTGGTAGATCTAGCCCATGTAAAGAAAAGCTCCTTCATGGTCTCAATAGCTTTTAAGAGTATAAAGGCGTCCTGAGACCAAAAAGCTTGAAAACCACTGACGTACCCTAAAACAGACCATCATAACAGATGGGGAGAAGTGGAAAAACACGCCTTTCGGGTTAGGGGACTTTGTTGGGTCATGTGAACTTGAGGAATAGACTTCCGTCCCATCTGAAGGGCCCCTTACTTCCATGTCTTGTCCTCCCTGATCCTTCCCTAGCTTGTAGTAACCCTACAGAGGGAGGCATTTTTGGGAGGCTAAGTGGACTAGATCTGTTGCCCACACCCATAGTCACTGGATTTTACCACCAAGCATTCTGCACCCAAAACACGATTCAAAAAGTCAGCCCTCACTCCCCACCATATTATTCTCTGGTTCATATGCATTCCCCAAGGAGGGGAGCCCATATACTTTCTGAGCAGGGCAACGAATTCCAGCTATTCTAAACTGCTAGGATAAGCTTGGAAGATATTTGCTATTTTCAAAGAAGAGGTGACTTGTGCCACAAGCCAGAGCCAAAGGGTCCCACCAGTGGTGCTGCTGTCCTCACTCACCTTGCTGGGAGAGTAATGGTGTGCTTGGCAGCGCGGGGTCATAGGTGGGAGGGCCTGGGGGCGGGACTGCCGGCACAGCAAAGCTCTTCAATGGGTGGGAAGGGCGCACGTGGGCTGTAGGAAGACTCTGGCCTGAATCTTCCTCTTGGGAGCTGGCCAAGTAAGAGGAACTGGTAGCACCTTCAGGATCCTGGTGATCAGTACAGCATGTTTGAGACGAGGAGGCTGGCATGGTGTCAGTGCTGGGGGTATTTCGAACGGATTCTACAGCAGGAAAGTCTAAATGTTAGCATTTCTTCTACCATTAAACACACGCACATACCAGGGTTCTGGCTACTTCTAAGGGCCCCTGAAACCAGCTCAATAAGCACTCAGGATCAGTGCTAGTCCAAGGCAACATGGATTAGCACCACTGTCAAGGCTAGGTAAGAGGGCACTAATCTAAAGGAGTCCCAAACAACTTTGCCAACCAGCTGCTCTGCTGAAATGTTCTCGCCACACAGCTAAGTGGTCACAATTTTACAACGTTCTTGTATTTACTAGGGAGTACACATAAAGATTCCTGAGACTATTGTCTATTAAGATGTAAGCATTAAAGAAGATTAAAAACATCACTCACTGACTGATGGATGGTCTTAGAAACTGGCCTGTCATAGATAACATGTCCACCTGACAAGTACCAGATCTGCCCACGAGGCCTGGCGGTTACTACAGGGGAAGCAATGCCACGGGCCCTGCATGCCCTTGGGGACTGTGTACAGCCTCAGCAGAACAACAGCCCCACAGCTCAAGGGAGACCTGGACAACCAAATAGTCCAGAGGTCTGAAAACAGCTTTAAGAGCATGCCATATGAAGGGTGTTTGGGTCCAGAGAAAAAAAATAGGGGAAGATCAGCCTGGAGAAGGGGACGACTAAGGAAGAACATGACAATCTCCAAATATGTGAGGAGGGGTTAGAGTTGTTCCAGAAGGCAGCATGGTGGGATAGACAAAACACTGGGTTTGGAGTCAGATAAACCTGGACTATAATCCTGGCATACTAGCTGGGTGAACTTGGCAGTCACTGAATCTGAGTCTGCTTCTTCACCTACAAAACAGGGAGAACAACATAATTCAGTGAGGACTGAGAAGATGTATGAAATGTGCTGAACACAGGACCTGAATAATTGATAAGGTTCTTTTCCCTGTAAATTACTGAGTGCTTACTCTGAGCCAGCCACTATGCTGTGTGCTTTATATTCATTAGCTCATTCTATGCTCAGAGTAACTCAGAAGGCGCCGGGAGGTTAGGCAGCACTCAAGGACACAGTAAGAATGGCGAGGGCAGGAATCCGAATCCCTGCACCCTGATTCCTAAGCCCATGCTTGGAACTACCCCATTATACGGCCCTTGCATTTCCAATACCACCTGTCCCCTGACCCTGTGGGGGCAGAAGCAGCACCCAGACCCAGGGAGACCGAACGAGAAAGCCCTTCCAAACACTGGGAGTTGGTGCAGACCAACATCCCTCTCCTGAGGATGGGCCTGGAGACACCCGCTCAGCGCAAATAGGCTGCACCAGGCAGCCAGAAGGAGGGCCTCCCCTGACTCCTAGAGTCTTGCACTTCAAAAAGGAAAATAAACTCTTTTAGGTAGTAATGCATGAGCAGCCTGTAGAAATCCAACCTCTTTCCCTGCCTTTGTCACTGAGGTATCATTGAATCTATTCCCTTGGGCTCTCAGGAGACGAGTCATGCCGGTCATGAGTGCTAACCCCTTAGCTTAAAGACCTTGGGTCCCCGGGCTGAGGGACTCACACACCTTCCCCCAGGGTGGAAAGCCTGGCTGTGATAACCCTACCAGACCTACGTCGCTTCTCACCCTCTCAAGAGGTGCACTGAGGACCTCGTGTCTTGTGCTTGCTTACGCCAGCCATGACCACAGCTGGGGAGCTGCTGGCCCTATTCCGTGTGATCCTGGGCTGGGGAGAAGCTGGTTAGGGAGCGTAGCAGGGGGTAGGAGAAGCAGACTCCAGCCTGGACCATGCCAGCCGGTATTGGTAGACGGGTTAGGTCAGCTCTGGGCACGCAGGCCTGCCCTGGCCGCCTCAGTGCCTGACTTTGGTGTATTCGCTTCTGAGGGTCAAAGAGATGGGGGAAATGTAAAAAAGGAGAATAGGGCTGCCTACAGGAGTCAGAGCCCTGGCCTGCAGCCACACACTAGGGCCGCCTTGCCGTGTAACTGCAGAGAGCACCGGGCATGTTCTACGCCCAGCGAAGGGCGTGGTGCTGGCCCACAAGGAAAACTACGCTGTCATTAAAATTTCTGCTTTGCTCAGGGGCCTACTTCCTGATGACTTGCCTCTCAGGGTTTAAGACACATAAAGTTCACAGTGGCCGAGGGCCTGGACAAGTAGAAAGTGCCCTTCCTAAGTCAAGTGGCGGCTCTCAAGAGCAGGGACTGCCCTGGCCAAGTCCCAGTCATGCTTAGCCCAAATGTTCAGCAGCACTGAGCTCCAGAAACCCAGGAAAATACAACAGTGAGAGAATTTGGGTCATCAAGAATTTAGATACTTGCTCTAAGTTTCCAATCTGTCTTCAGTGACTTTCCCTGCCGTTAGTTTACCTTCTTTATCCCCTCTGGTCATTAAAGTGACGAACCCTGTAGTGATACAAATCATGACTTTTCCCTCTCTTCACTGTCTGCCCAAGTCCACAGAGAAAGGACCTTTTAGCAACACTGGACCACTTGGGTCAGGGCTGGGTGGGGGCTGCTCTGCTCCTTGCCAACCTTCAATACCCTCCTGGTCTGAGAGGAAGGAGGAGGGGGGGCTAATCTGACTAGGAAGAGCCTGCCATGCACTCGGGCAGGCCCACATCCTAGTGGGTGGGATTCTTCTGCCTTAAAAACAGGGAAACAGAGTCAGGACACCAAAACTGCTTTCTAAGAGCAGATTTGGAAGGCTGCTTTCTGGTCTCTGTTCTATCTGAGACTAGGTCTGCAAAGCAGAGTTTGGTTCTCCAGACAGCTGTCAGTAGACTGTCTTTCCCTAAGGTAGGGGGCCCCAAACCTGGATCTGGAGGGAGAGAGCAGGAACGTCCATTTTGGACATGAGTTTAAGTGGCTTTCTCCAAACCAAGTAAAGGTTTGGGAGAGGTAACTTTGGGAGTTAGTAGGCAACCCTTAATAAAGTTTTGATCTTCATTTGATGTTTTGGGTATGTTTCAAATTGATCAAAACTTAGAGAGGGGGAATGTTATTAGCAACCCAAACTTCTAGCACGAGGTTTTGAGGTGCTTTTAAAATGGAATTCACTTGAAATTTCCTTATTTTCCAGAATGAGCAAAATTTAATTCTACTAGTAATGTCATAACTATTAACAGACACGATTCGAATGACAGACACGAGAAGTTACTAGATTTGCACCTAACACTGAGAAGATGGAAGTTAATTTTCATTTAATGAGGAACAACAGTATTTGTTCCATTTACTGTCTCCTCACCTTCATTATTTCCTCCTTAAAACTGTTTTGATAATGCTATTTCTTAAGATTTCCAAACTGGTACATGTTTGCCTGGCAATGTATTTCTTTAAATGAACTGCAGATTTTTAGGCTCACTTCCAATCTGTTTTTTAGAAATGATTCATGACTGTGCAGCCCCTTCTAATGTCAGTAATCCTCCATGCAACGTGAGGTTTACAATGTACACAAAATTCAATGTGGCCACTGGCCCCGCTGCCCCTGGATGCATCTCTTACTTCGGGCCACAGCAGAAGTATGTGTAAGATCTAATATGAGAATTATCTTACAGCTGCCCTACAGACCCTCCCAGCCACAGAGTAACTGCGAGGCGGAGGCCACGTCTAGTGTCTGAAAATCATCCCAAATGAGTTTTCTGTTCAGATTAGAAGATTAAGAAATAAACAAACTGAAAATAAGATTGAATCAAGATGCAACTTGATGAAACAAGACATGGTTATGTGATTAGACTTATTGTGTTTTTACTAAAAGGACACCTTGCACTGAGCACTTATCAACTTTGGGAGAAAAAAATGGGGGGTGAATTTTACAGAAATAAATTTGAGTCATTAACAGAAATGTTATGATACATAAACAACACAGAAAAATTTCAAATCCTTCTAAGCAGGGCAAGTCCTTCCCATTTCAGCTTGCCAACTCTTGGAATGCTTTCCACCTGGGGCTCGAGCCTCATCTCTCACCTGTGGAATTGGCCCTGTCTGAAAGGGACAGGGATGTGCCAACGGGCCACGGGCTGCCCGGGTGGTAGAGATGACTGCGAGCTGGAGAAGCGAGGCTGCTGGAGTGGAAATGATGGTGAGGGTTATCGAGGGGATGGATGGGATGGGCACTAATCACAGCTGTGGATGAACACAAGACAGAGAAGTGCTTAACATGCTTGCACGGACATACACAAGTCACAGTTCAAGAGCAAAGCCCCACCCGCCCCTCCAGTGCAGCACGACCATTCCCTTGGCTTCTGGGTGGCTGCTGGATGCATGGGAACAAGTAGCCATGGATTTCACATTTATTTTTTTAAATCAACACGCTCCTATGCATGTATCTCTCTCTCTCTCTCTATATATATAGATATACACACACAGAAAAAACCTCTGAGGAATATGCACTAAAATGTTAATGGGATTATCTTGTAGGGAGGCATGGTCAGGAGTTAAAAAAAAAACTTCTTTTGGTTTATCTGTATTTTCCAATAAACATGGATTACACGAGTTATTAAAAATATCTATTTGAGTATGTCACAAAATATAAATCCATAAGCAAACAAATGATGGTTTAGGTTTCCTTCATTTTTTCTCCTGCTAAAAAAATAGAAGTTTCTTTTCCTTCAAGTATATTCCTAATATGTTGTTTTTTCTTATTGTTGAGTGAAGCATGCAATAGGTATTTAAGCTGAATGGATGAGTAGCTGTTTAATCAGTTTTTCACATCTTAAAAGGGACACAAACAGACTGAACTCCTGTCCAGTAGGAAAAGCATGAAACACAGGCCTATGGCACCATCTCTTACTGCTTCTAGTCTGGGAGCTCAGCCACATCCATTCACATTTTAAAATATAAATGGATCTTTCCTAATTGCCTCCTTCCTTCCCACAATGGCTAAGGAATTAAATTTGCTGCATTTTGTTAACGAATCCAAATTTCCACACAGATATTTCATATACAACTTTCTATGAAGACAAAACACTTCTTTAATGAGGCTTCATTATCAATCCTAGAGATGCAAACAAACAAAATCAGAAGCCCAGTTGGGGAATAAGCTTCTCTTAGGTACTCCCTTAGAGTAGTTCTAGAAACAGAATGTTTAAGACCAACATGGACAGCTCTAAACCCATCAAAGAGGCAAAGAGGTGGGGCTGACTAGGAACACAGGGGACCTTTTTTTTCCCTCTAAGAAAGGGCATCACAAACTGTGATAAAACTTCATAGCCTTTGGAGTCTATTAAATGTCTCTGTCACCAAGGATCTCCCTAGATGTCTGTGGGGCCTGGTGAAGAAAAATCCTAGACGCTTTTATTCTCCAGTTATTTCCTGCCCTGGCCACTTGTCAGACAGGCAGGTGGGCACAACCAACCAAGGGCCCTGGAACATCACTGCCCCTTCCTTCCCTCCTTCAGGCCTGGGGAACAAAACAGGGGCTTTCCCTGCGCTCAGAGACAGAAGGCTCAGGTGGTCCTTTGGAATAAAACACAACTTGGAAAAGTTGGCAGAGGAGGTTCAGGGCAGTCTGGGAGTCAGCATCTCCTTTAAGGGAAGAGAGGTGGTCTTCTGAAGTGGGGAGCTTCAGCATCAGTATTTTCTAGAATTAAGGCCAGGGGGAGCAGAAGAAGCCTCCTGACTTTTACCTAGGAAATACAACCTGAAAAGCATTCTAGGTATGCAGGACTCTAGCACAGAAAAATAAAAGTGACTTTCTCTTTTTAAAGGCATTTCTAGTCTTTCCAAATTGGGTAAATAAAAAAGAAGACAATGTGAAAGCAGCTCCCTAGAATACGCTTGGCAGTCACTGGCTGTCAGCTGCCTGGGTCCTGGGCTTCTGCGCAAAGCCTTGTACAAGGCTGACTGAACCTCAGCCAGTGCTAGCAAGTTCCTTCCCAGCAGCGCTCAGCTGCTGAAGGCCAGGCAGGTGGACAGCGGGACGGACTCCAGGGAACCCCCAGCTTGAGAAAAAGGACTGGAGCCACGTGTGGAAAAGGAGATCTCAAAACCTGAAGGTCACAAGTGTATCGGAATACCTGGTTTCAGATTCTTGAATTAAAGATTCCACTCACTCGCCCAACTATTGAGGCACAAATTAAATAATACTGTTTATTTATGTGTACTCCTTGCCCAGCCCCCAAAAAAGAAAAAGAGAAAAAAAGAACTGATACCAACCGGTACAACATATCTTTTCTCCTTAACATTTAAAAATAAGCCAGTTCAGGTAAAAACTAAAATCTTACACAAAGCAAACAAGCAGTCAAGTTACCATCTTGCTATACATCAAACAACTGGAATGGATTTACTCTCTTCAGACACTTATGTTTTTAGACCTGACCCCAGCCAGGGTACCTCTTATCAGAGGAAAACCATGTTTTTCCCTGCATGCTTCTAAGGTCAGGCCTTTCTTTTTTCATCACGGTCCCTAGTGCAGAAATGACCTGCTAATGAATCAGCCCTTTCTCTTTCAAAGCTGACTTTTAGAATCTAGTGCCTACATATCTGTGTACAGTGAGTGTGACAGTGCGTGTGTATGCATTTACACACCTGGGTGTTTCACCAGTTTCCAAGTACAGGGGGTCAGGGTTCACTTCTTTGGGTGTAGGGTATCTGTGATTATTTAAATCTCTGCCACTTGTCGACAGAGAGGTGGCCAAGAGTTCTGAAATTGGACATCTTAAGAAATGAATAAAAAATTCAAAACCTCATTTAGGTTAAACTGAAAAGTGATCTAGTGGATGCTTTCAGGATTTGAATCTAGGTACCTAACAGAGTTAAGGCTTACTGGGCATCTGTTCAGCTTACAGCAAATACTTCTGGTATAGAACTTAAAAAACTTGCTATCAGTAGGCAGGTGGCTTTTTCACCGTAGGATGGCACAGGGGACTCTTACCCGAAAGCCCCACTGTGCTAGCCAGTCTGAACAGCTTCCCTACCTTGAAAACAGTGACAAGGGAGAAGACATAGTAGTTTGAACAAAAGAATTGGTTTGTTTATTCATTGTTTTTTGGTTTTCAATCATGATATTTAACTTAGTTTGAATTTCAAATATTATTAAAGGAGGCCAGGTAACTTTTATGCCTATCAAAGTGAGGCATGGTCAAATAAGGTTGAAAAATTTTGTTTTAAAAACTCCGTTCTATAAACTTAAAAATCCTCTAAAATATAAAGTCCATTAATTAAAAAAACGACAGGTGCCCATCAACATTGAATGTGTATCAGGAAGTCTAAGGAACACTGTGATATCTGGCTATCCTCAGCTCCAGCCTGGAAGGATGCTTCTCCATCCCTCCTGTAGAGATGCTGTGCATACTGTTAGGGGGATTGGTTACTTCTCTTTTCCTGGGAGACTGGGGTAGTTGGCTTTTTAGCTTATTTATCTCAAGAATAATGTTAATTGCAAAATATGAAAGTGTTTGGTATTTCCTGCTCAAGGTGCCGAAGCTTCAGCGGGTCATCCTTTGTGTCAGGATCACGTAAAGTCAAAGAGATCATTCGTATTCGTTCCCCAGGACGACTGGGTAGACTGGCAGCACAGGGGAAATGAGAGGCTTTTAACTTACGCTGGGGTGGCTGGGAGTCAAAGGGCATCATCATTTTTGGTCTCATTCCCCGCCTTCCAGCCAGTGTAGACATGCTGTCCTCTGATTCATGCCCTAGACATCAAATATAGAGGTTAGTTATAAGCATGTGCCCTAGGCCACTAAGCAGCCTCAGCAGCAAAACATTTGCAGTGGGGGGTTCAGGGCTCGCAAACAACATAATGGGGACAAGGTGTTTCTGCAGGAAGTGAAAAAAGAGGAAAATGATCAGCAGTCTCTGTTGAGAGTCAGTGCAGTTGACACAATGCTACCCACCATGCTTCCATGTGGCGTTTGTGAGTTAGAGCATCCAGACCAAGAACATTCTGAACACCACAATGAGAGGTGGACTCCAAATGGAGGGAGAGGATGCAATGTACGGACATAGGCTAGGTTGTCTCAAATGCTTCAGTATCAGATAGTTGGTGACACATGAGAAGAGACCTAACAGATCTAGAAGGTTGTCTCATCTGGATACAGAACCTCTCCCCCATAACAAGCTATTTTCTCCCCAAGCTATCTATTCTTTATCAGATGTTAACCAAATCCCACAACACATGTTTCTTTAAACCTAACCTCACACAGGAATCACCAAATTCAGGCAACTGTAGGAAATGGAAAATGATTTAAATGGAAATAGTTTTCCCACATTTGGGGACAACCTGCACCTCTGTATGAATTCCGCCTTTGATGGATGTTGCTGTCCATGGAATTGTCAACTGGTGTGATATCTTGAGAGTTACGAGGAATTGGAGTATCAGTCATGATGGGGTTTGGGTCTGGAGATTTATCGATGGGTTTCAGCTCCAGTCTCTCATGATGGATCCAGAGGTCCGGGGGTTTGACATCTTTGGAGTTCCCTTTGTACTTGTGGGAGCCATTCACTGATTTGCAAGCAGCTCGTTTCCTAGGCACAAATTTAAGAGGTTTTTTTTTTTTTTTAAAGTAACTCTTTTGAACTTATTTGTGAAAAGGCTTGAATGATTAAAAGTGCCCTCTGAGAGATGCCTCAAGCAAAGGCAGAAACTAAAAATACATAAACAAAACAAGAGAAAACAGGGGCAACAAGTTTACTTTTGGAAACAGTGAATGTATCTCTGCTTTGTCCACACATACTTAAAGATACATACAAGGGCATATTTGACTACTGCCTTGTGACCATTCTTTTTTATTATTATTATCAACAGACTAGACAGCATTTTATTTATTTTTTTTAAAGATTTTATTTATTTATTTGACAGAGAGAGACACAGCGAGAGAGGGAACACAAGCAGGGGGAGTGGGGGAGGGAGAAGCAGTCTTCCCGCCGAGCAGGGAGCCCGATGCGGGGCTCGATCCCAGGACCCTGGGATCATGACCTGAGCCGAAGGCAGACACTTAACGACTGAGCCACCCAGGCACCCCTAGACAGCATTTTAAAATTAAGTTATCTCTAAAGCAGAAGGTTTCTCCTCAAGTTCCAATCAATAGAGAAAGAACATTAGAAATATAACAACGGTATAGAGATAGAGTCTGTAGCTTATAGAAGAGGAAGGAAAACAACATTTCAGGTAGCCCAAACCTAGGACTACCAAATGGGTAAAGTCAAGAACGTGGATGACAGCGTCTACTTCTCTGTGCCTTGATTTCTCCATTCACTCACTCACACTCACTCACCCACTCAATATGAATTTATTGGGTACCCACCGTATGTCAGTCAATCCCTGTACTGGACTGCTATGCCCTCAGCATTTCTGGTCAAGTGAGGAAGACAGATGTTGACCTCATTATTTTAAAATATTTTGAGCTTAATGAAATGCCAAGTGTTATAGTTACTTCTTAATAGTTGGCATAAAGTGGCTAGGACAAACCTGGAGAAAGAGGTGATACTGAAGTTAAGACTTAAAGGAGGAAGGGCAGAAGATGCTTTCCAGGTGATGAAATCAGCTTATGTCAAAGCCCTGAAGCAGAGCACAATAGCCTGGGATATCAGAGGGCTTGTAAGAAGTCCTGAGTGGTGGAAGCATAGTGAACCATGTGGAGAATGATATGAAATGATGCTGGAAAGGTAGCCCAGATCATAAAGAGCTTTTAGAGACATGCCAAGAGTTTAACTTCCCTCTATGAGTAATGAGAAACCACTACATGGTTTCAAGCAGGACAGTAAGGAGATCAATTCTGAGTTAAACATTTATACCAACTGTGGTGTGAAGAATGGATTTATGGGGTGGGGGACAGAACAGGAGACCAGCTAGGATGCTACTGCATCAGTCTTAGCCATGACTGACGGTGGTCCAGGATAGTGGGATGGAGAAAAGAGGCAGATTTGACAGCTATTTAGGAGGCAGAAATGACAAGACTTGGTGAATAACTGATGTGGGGTGGGGTGGGAGTAAAGAAGCAAGTGGAGCAGGCGATGTTGACAAGGTCTGAGGCTAAGCCATTTACTAACATTGGAATTAATGGGGTAGAAGCAGGCTTGACACAAAAGATTATAAATTCGGTCTTAAACATGGTAAGTGCCTCTGAGACAGTCAAGAGGAAATGTAGAAGAGGCAACTGGGCGTGCAAGTCTGAGACTCAGAAGAGAGGCCGTGGCCAGAGATAGAAACACAGAAGTAACAGGAATGCAGACAGTAAATGAAGCCATGGGAGTAGATATCACTGGGGGAGAGCAGAGAAGGAGAAGTAAGTCTAGGATCAGATCCTGAGGAAGGTTTGATGGCTGGGTAGACAGGATGAGCTGTGAAAGAGAACATACAATTATGACATACAGGAGAAGAGAATGTTTCAAGAAGGAAGGAGTAGTTGAATTAAACATTGTTGAGAGATTAAGCCAAGGACTAAAAAGTGTCTGCTGTTTGAGAAAATACAGCATCCTTTCCTGATTAAAACTCTTCAGAGTATAGGGATAGAGGGAATATTCCTCAATTTCATAAAATCCATCTATGAAAAACCCACAGCGAGTATCATCCTCAATGGGGAAAAGCTGAGAGCCATTCCCTTAAGATCAGGAACACGTCAAGGATGCCCACTCTTGCCACTATTGTTCAACATAGTACTAGAAGTCCTAGCAACAGCAATCAGACAACAAACAGAAATAAAAGGTATTCAGACTGACAAAGAAGAAGTCAAACTCTCTATCTTCGCAGATGACATGATACTTTATGTGGAAAACCCAAAAGACTCCACCCCCAAATTACTAGAACTCATACAGCAATTCAGTAATGTGGCAGGATACAAAATCAATGCACAGAAATCAGTTGCTTTCTTATACACTAACAATGCAACTGTAGAAAGAGAAATTAGAGAATCAATTCCATTTACAACAGCACCAAAACCATAAGATACCTTGGAATAAACCTAACCAAAGAAGTAAAGGATCTATACTCTAGCAACTACAGAACACTCATGAAAGAAATTGAAGAAGACACAAAAAGATGGAAAAACATTCCATGCTCATGGATTGGAAGAATAAACATTGTTAAAATGTTTATGCTGCCCAGAGCAATCTATACATTCAACGCCATCCCGATCAAAATTCCAATGACATTTTTCAAAGTGCTGGAACAAACAATCCTAAAATTTGTATGGGATCAGAAAAGACCCCAAATCGCCAAAATGTTGCACAAGAGAAACAAAGCTGGGGGCATCACATTGCCAGATCATGCTATGTTACAAAGCCGTGATCACCAAGACAGCATGGTATTGGCACAAAAACAGACACAGAGATCAATGGAACAGAATAGAGTGCCCAGATATGGACCCTTAACTCTATGGTCAAATAATCTTCACAAAGCAGGAAAAAATATGCAATGGAAAAAAGACAGTCTCTTCAATAAATGGTGCTGGGAAAATTGGACAGCCACATGCAGAAGAATGAAACTCAATCATTCTCTAACACCATACACAAAGATAAACTCAAAATGGATGAAAGACCTCAATGTGAGACAGGAATTCATCAAAATCCTCGAGGAGAACATAGGCAGTAACCTCTTCGGCATCGGCCACAGCAACTTCTTTTAAGATACATCTCCAAAGGCAAGTGAAACAAAAGCGAAAATGACCTTCTGGGACTTCATCAAGATAAAAAGGAAACAGTCAATAAAGCAAAGAGGCAACCCACAGAATGGGAGAAGATATTCGCAAATGACACTACAGATAAAGGGCTGATATCCAAGATCTATAAAGAACTTCTCAAACTCAACACCCAAAAAACAATCAAGTCAAAAAATGGGCAGAAGACATGAACAGACACTTCTTAAAAGAAGACATACAAATGGCTAACAGACACATGAAAAAAATGCTCACATCACTAGCCATCAGAGACATACAAATCAAAACCACACTGAGATACCACCTCACACCAGTCAGACTGGCAAAAATTGACAAGGCAGGAAACAACAAATGTTGGAGAGTTTGTGGAGAAAGGGGCACCGCACCCTCTTACACTGTTGGTGGGAATGCAAGTTGGGACAGCCACTTTGGAAAACAGTGTGGAGGTTCCTCAAAAAATTAAAAATAGAGCTACCCTATGACCCAGTAATTGCACCACTGGGTATTTACCCCAAAGACACAGATGTAGTGAAAAGAAGGGCCACATGCATCCCAATGTTCATAGCAGCAATGTCCGCAAAGGCCAAACTGTGGAAAGAGCCGAGATGCCCTTCAACAGATGAATGGATAAAGAAGACGTGGTCCATATATACAATGGAATATTACTCAGCCATCAGAAAAGATGAATACCCAACTTTTACATCAACATGGATGGGACTGGAGATTATGCTAAGTGAAATAAGTCAAGCAGAGAAAGTCAATTGTAATATGGTTTCACTTATTTGTGAAACATAAGGAATAGCATGGGGGACATCAGGAGAACGAAGGGAAAAATGAAGGGGGCTAAATCAGAGGGGGAGATGAACCATGAGAGACTATGGACTCTGAGAAACAAACTGAGGGTTTTAGAGGGGAGGGGCATGGGGGGATGGGTTAGCCTAGTGATGGGTATTAAGGAGGGCACATATTGCATGGAGCACTGGGTGTTATACAGAAACAATGAATCGTGGATCACTACATCAAAAACTAATGATGTAATGTATGGTGATTAACATAACATAATAAAATAAAATAAAATTCAAAAAAAGTCTGCTGGCTTTAACAATATGGAGGTCATCAATCCTCAGCAAAAGCAATTTTGGTAAAGTGGTAGGAGCAGAATCCAGATTAACAAGAACTGAAGCATAAGTAGGCAATGAAAGAATGGACGAGTGCATATCGTAATCAAGAAATTGTGTGGTGAAGGGAAAGACAGGGGTTTGTAAACAGCCGAGAACCATGCAGTAGAGTTAAAATTACAATGATTTCTTAAGATGAAAGAGGTGTGAACACACTTGCCTGCTGAAGGGACAAAGCCAAGAGAGTGAAATGTTAGCTGTGCTGGAGGGGGTAACAGCAAGTATAAGGTCTTAGAAAGATGAGAGCCACTGAGATCCAGAGGATAAATGGAAAACTGGCTTCCGGTAGGAGGAAGTACACTGAAGAAGTTTTTGGATCACACGGTGGTACCCGGAGGTAGTTCTCACCTGCTGAGGGTGAGGCAGCTAATGAGGAACGTGTTGAGAAGCAACAAAGGGCTAGGCCCTAAATGCTCGGTCAACTTTGAGTTTGTAAGAGTCTATAAGCCCCTACAATTGAAATGGGAGGCACTTCAGGTATCAGAGAGGAAAAAAAGTATTAAGAAAAGCTCACACATATTTTTCAGTGGTTCATGGAACGCCTGGAAAGATGGTCGTTGAGAGAGGGAGAGGGAAAGCCCCATGAAGACTCGACAAAATTCTTTTAAGCAAAAGGACCCAAATCTGTAGGATTTGCAGATTCAAAGTACAGAGCCTATTACCAACTCAGTTTTCTACCTCTCAATCTGAAGAAGTACTTTATTTTTTATTTATTTTGAATTTTAAATTCCCCAAAGCACTAAGGAATTCCATCACTTTGTTTTTTTTTAGATTCTTTTAAATAAAGAGATCAAGATTTCTGAAACTAGATGTAAAACCAAGTTCATAAAAGTAGATACATTTGAAATGCTGAACAAAGAACCTTGCAGAAAAGTTCTAGAGAAGAAATAACATCATTGCTGACACGTTTAAGAGAAACAGTTTTCCATAATCAAAAGGAGGCAGGGAAAGGTGTTAAGAGGCAGGGATCAGGAAGCTTATAAAGGAGCCCCCCCACCGCCATTGCCTTGGAAAAGAGATGCAACACAAGCTATAGGAAGCTACTTTGTTTGGGCAAAGAAAGATTAAAAGCCTCACGTAACACAAAATGACAAGGCCATCACTAGAGGCAGCAATAGGGTAGTCTGTACTTGTCTATATGAAAACAAACGTGTTTTGAACACATGCATCTTGCCTTGGGCAGACCAAGTCTGAGGGATAATCACAAACACTGACATGAACTTGTCTTTCTCTTTTATGGAGCAATATCTCCATCTTATGATCTTTTAGGATACAGCAATTAAAGTCATTTTATTGCCCATAGGTGTTTTTTGCTATTAGGCGTAATTCAGGAATCTTTTTATTTTTTGGTATCTGTCTCGCTGGCCAGATACTATATGTGAGTTGAAAGTGGTCTAGGGTCAGGGACTCTCTCAAGTTTAGGAGCATAGGCTGTTATCAAGCAGTATTATAACTGAAGCACCTCGCTATTTGCTCTAGACAATTACCACAACTCTCAATATCCTAGAGGAGTTCAGGGCTGGCAGTCATTCGACCCCTCATTATAAATGAGCCTTTCTTATTCACTAAATCAGTATCTCCCCACTGACCCCCAACCTGTCCCTGCCAGGCCTAACCTCAACTTCCACACCTGGTAGCACTTCTTGAAACATACTCTTTTTTTTTTTTCTTAACGGATTTTAAAATTTATTTTAGAGAGAGAGCACACATGGAGCAGGGGGTGGGGGGAGGAACAGAGTAAGAGGGAGAGAGAAACTCAAGCAGACTCTGCACTGAGCATGAAGCCTAACGTGGGGCTCAATCTCACGACCCTGAGATCATGACCTGAGTCGAAATGAAGAATCAGATGTTCAACCAACTGAGACACCGAGGCGCCCTTTGGAAAATATTCTTAAACTTAGACGTAGAGTTAGAAGTCTGTGGTCTTCTTCCATTTCAGGTAGCATCTGTGCAGTGAAAAAGCCTGTAAGAATGCCCATAAACTCCTGTGCATCTGGTTCACCTTGTGCATATACAAACAGTACTCCAAAGCAGCTACCGGCAAGGCTGGGCTGGACACAGTCCACTTCCCTCGGCAGATCTATTCTCTACTTGGCTCTGTGACTCGAGAGGTTGAGTTAAATGACCTCTATCTGCTTTACTTGGCAACCCTGCTCCTAGCTTCCAATGGGTTTGGCCAACTGAAGAAACAGGCAAGAGACTGGAGAGTAGGAGGTGTTTTTATCCTGTCCCCTCCCTGTGGGGCTAGGGGCTGGCAGAGTCCACCTTCCTCCCACCACACCCAGCTCCTGTCAAGCCTTCTCCTACTGCTTCAGACCTCTGAACACAGCTCTCTCTTCTTCAGAAAGACCTCTTGCCCTTTCAGGCCTAAGGGTGACAGTGGCCTATCATGGCTGCTGGTCCTTGAACGTCTCTGCCTTGTCTCCTAACCCCATCTATGACTCTGTAAATGGTCTCTTCATTAAACTTCCTTCCACCCCTCTTGAGTGTGCATCTCCTTCCTGCCAGAACACTGATCCACATTTACAGGAAGAACCATTCTGCATTTCCCTTAAAAATATTTAAAACATCACTTTTCATGTACCGTTAACCTTTGAACAACATGGGATTGAACAGTGGGGGTCCACTTACACGCAGACTTTTTAAAAAGTTTTTATTTAAATTCCAGCTAGTTAACATACAGTGTAATATTATTTTGGGGTGTACAATAAAGTGATTCAACACTTCCATACATTACCCAGTCCTCACAACAATGCACTCCTTAATCCCCTTCACCTATGTCACCCATCCCCCCACCCACCTCCCCGCTGGTGACCATCAGTGTCTAGAGTTAAGAGTCTGTTTCTTTTTTTCCCTTTGCTCATTTGTTTTGTCTCTTAAATTCTAAACGAGTGAAAAATACGGTATTTGTCTTTCTCCGACTGACTGATTTCACTTAGTAATAGTCTCTAGCTCCATCCATGTACTTGCAAATGGCAAGATCTCCCTCTTTTATATGGCTGAGCAATATTCCATTGTATATATAAATATCACATCATATACCATTTCGCCCCTCATATCTAGGGTTAGCGTTAGGGCCAGCGTGAGGGTATGTACCTAATATCCTGCAATTCAGAGACCTCTCTGGAGGGTTACAGTTATTGGTTAGGGTTTGGGTTAGTGTATGTGCCTAATATCCTACAGTTCAGAGATCTCGCCAGAGAATAAAACCCCAGACTTCTGCTTGGGCAGGAACAGACATGGCTGCCATCTACTGGGCTGAGGCAAGGAAGGGATCTGGGGCTCTAAATACTCTTTAAATAGATATTCAATTGTTCCTTCTGTTTTTATCTTTACCTTTATACCCATTTTCAGAAATATCACCAATTCTTAAATATTTGGGGTCTTCTCCAGAATAACTAGGCTGCTTCTCAGCTTTTCTTATCATGTGTTCAGGAACTCACTTTTCAGATCTAGGATTAGGGTTAGGAGGGCCAGGGTGAGGGTATGTGCTTGGTATCCATGTGTGGACTCTTTTTGATAAATACAGTAAAGTACTGTAAATGTATTTTCTCTTTCTTATGATTTTCTTAATCATTTTCTTTTTTCTAGCTTTCTTTTTTGTAAGAATACAATATATATATATTTTGTATATAATATACATATATTATACATATATGTATATATAACATATATACATATATATATAATATATAACACACAAAATAGGTGTTAATCAACAGTTTATGTTATCAGTAAGGCTTTCTGTCACTAGTAGGCTATTAGTAGTTAAATTCTGGGGGTCAAAATTTATATGCAGATTTTTGACCGCATGGGGGGTCAGCCCCCTAATCCCCACATTGTTCAAGGGTAAACTGTACTGTATGTTTTATCTCTTTGTACAACTCCAAATACAGAAGTCACAGAGGAGCAAAAGAACAGATAGCAAAAATCATGGGCTACTTTTGGGGCTCCTTACTTTTTCTGGTGAGAGGTGGTGCGCCTAGTGCAAAAGACAGCGATGACCACAACCACCACAATGGTGACGACGCCAACCGAAACAATGATGACCAGCAGCATGCTACTGTCCAGGGGAGAGGTGGGGCTTCCATGAGGGCTGTTACTACCTGTAGAGGCAAGACCGGTGCATTTGTTAGTGTTCGAGAATTCCACAAATGCATACACTCAAGAGTAGGGAGACTTCATGTGAGAGTCTCTGTAATAAACTCGTTGCCTTGGATACAGGTGTCTCATGTAATCTGCAGAGCCAAGTTTATGCACTATGTACAGTTCTTAACACAGTGCCTTGCACAAAGCTGGTGTTCAGTAAAAGCTTCTCGAATTATACTGAACATTATACTTGGACAAATAAAGGGTCTGCCCCTCCGCCCGCCCCAGTGTCTTATGTTATATTATGCAGACATTTGTCTTACAAAGCACCATTTGTAAATAATTTAGTTTTCTGACTTTCAAAAGCATTTAAAAAATGTACAGTCACAGAAAGCTAAAGTTTTCCCCCACATATAGATGTCTGAGATCACAAAAACTACTTGAAAAATACAGTCTGCTTTTATAAATATAGTCTTTGCAAAGTTAATTCTCTTATTCAGTTTCAGGGAAAAGTAGGTCTGTACATATTCGTTAATTTGACAAATATTTACTGAGTAGTTACTATGTGCCAGGCATTGTTCTAGGAACTAGGGATGCAACAGTGTACAACAAGGATGTGACTGCCGGAGTAGGGGCAGAAAATAAATAAGTAAGAAATTATCAGTAATAAGTGCTATGAAAAAAATAAAAAGAGGGGATATGATACCATAGAGAGCTGATGTCTCTCCTTCCAGTTATTCTCTCTCTCCTATACAGATCTGTACAATAATGGATGGGCTGCCTTACAAAGTAATGAGTGTTTAGTTTCTACAAGTGTTTAAGAAGAATCATTCTACCAGTCTGGGAGATTGTGGAAGAAATTCCTAACATGAAGCTATGGCTTGGGAATCTGTTTTTTAGAAAAGCTCCTAAAGTGATTCCTAAGTACAACCCTGGTTTATAAACTTATGATCTAATTCAAAGTATACTTATTGTGGGAACCCCTTCCGTAACACTGCATTAGCTGACCTTCCAACTTCTGATTGTATGATTTTTATTGGCTACATCTAAGCACAGTGCTAAATCTGGGCTGATTTAGGAGGGCTTAAGAGCTTATTCTTCTCCATTTGGTTCAATCATTTTTATTCCTCATTTCTGAGAAAAAAGTAAGCAGATAGACAACTTAAATTGTCCATACCGACCTTTAATAATACAACATTTTTATATTTGGGAAAGACTACAGAACTAGGGGCCAATAAAATTAGACCATATTGGGGCTTTCCATACACCTTTTATTAACAGCAGTGCTGAGTTACTGGGTAGGGTATGTGGCGGGGCAGGCACTGCAAATCAGAGGCTGGGGAGCTGGGGTGTGGGGACAGCAGAGGTGGTGGCGGCAGCTCTTTCCAGAGATGAATTCCCACTTAACTGCATTTGACCTATAACTTCTGAGAGGACCAAAAGCTCCCATGGAAGACAGAGTAGGAATGACCTGCCGCGGGAGCATGTCCTGCTGGGGACATTATGACAGGCCACTACTCAAGCCTCATCTGGACTGCTGCAACAGCTTCTTAACCTCTCTCTCTGACATCATCATCTCAACCCCAACTCATTCTTCATTCACCAGAGTAATAACACTTGGTACTCAATAAATGGAGGTCACAGTTCGCCCGTGGTACAAGGCGTCTTACACGTGTTATGTGCAGGATGAAGCTCACATTTCATAGCTTTGGTACCTGAGCTTTTGGCAGGCTGGTTCTAACCTACCACCTTCTCTAATGTGAGAATCCCTAGCCTGTCTCCAGGCAGTGTGATCCCTGGAGAGAGCCGGCTGTTTTTTGCTGCCATGCATTTGCACGTGCTGTTGGTGCTTCCTGAAATGTTCAACCCCCCTGCCCCGTGACATTTAGCCATCTTCCACGCATCCTTTCATATCTGGGTCAGACACCTCCTCTTCTATGAAGCTTTCCCTTTTCTCTGTCAGCTGCTTTGTTACGCCTTTTGCTTCCATACATAGCCTGTTACATGGAACCTGAACCTTTATAAACACGTGTGAATGAATGAATGTATAAATGAAAGACAAGGAAACAATTGCTCTTCTCAGAGCCTTGAGTATTATACTGTGGACAGCACATAAATATAATACACACATCCCAGGAGGAAAAGCGCAGAGTCCTAGAACTCAGCCCAGGACTCAGATTCCCACATCTGGTACAGAACCCCAGGCCTTTTAGGCTGCGTTGATAGTGGAAAAGTCACAATCAGGAGTCAGAAATCTGGATTTTGGTTCCAGGACTTCCATAATTAGTGGGTGGATCCAGGCACATTACTTCTCCACCACTGAGTCTCTTAATGTATAAAACGGGAATATCTGTTCTCCGTGCTTCAGTGTTATGAGGATCAAATGTAATTTCAGGTGTGAAAGTAACTTATAAACAGTGAAGTTCGGTAGAGAAGTAGGTGCCATCATTAAGGAATTAGAAGGCACCAGCTCTTAAGCTGGCTAGGAGAGTGGGAAGAATTTTTTAGAATTCCCAAATTAAAACACTGTGGTAAGCAGTATGGGGAGAAAGTCATGATTCTAAAGCATTTCTTTGGCTTGTTCTAGGTGATGGATAATCCTATTTAGAGGGTTTATTTTTGAGAGCAAGATTCTAATTCTTTTCTAGAGGCAGGCAGTGGGCAAAAGACTGATTTGTTTAGAACTAATCTTATTAAAGTTGGATATGTGGAGAAATAATTTTATTTATGGATCTTATAATGAATGGGTTTGCAGTAATTCAGCAAATTTTTGCCAGAAAATGTCTAAAGGTAACTACTAAATAAAAGGAAATAGGTTAACATGCTACAACCCACCACAAAGAAGCTACAAAAGACATTTCGAGATTCAAGCAGAACCATGTCATGCCCACAGTGGGCCAAAAAAGCCATAAGAAAGACTTTACCACTCATTGGAGGTTTGTAGTCAGATCCTAGGTCTGGCAGCCGGCTTCCTTTTCCTGTAGAACCTGAGGCTGAAGGAGAAGAAATCATGTCAGTAATGACTCAAGCCATTGGTGTGATGAGTCCACTTCACAGCTAGTGAGTGTTTTCTACAAAAAAATATTTTCAGTCTACTCTGTCCATGAGAAAATGAAGTAGCACATAAACAACAGGGGACAAAATAGGCTGTGCAAAGCAAACTAAGGTATAGCTTTCTATGCAATGAGGCATCTGAAAGGCTGACACTCTCGGTCCACGGCTGTATCTAGCATGGAACTAGACTGCCACTTGCTGTTCATAAGGTGGGAACACACCCATTTCTCTCGCGCAGGAAACAGTTCCTGCAAGACAGCTCAGAGCACTTATGGCAAAAGTAGCTTATCTCAGAAAAGGAACCAAGGGACCAGTTAGGTTGGCTTCTGCATTACAGAAGTGGACTTTTCCAGAGGACCTGGCTACATTGATCTCCTAGTAGGTGTCAGTAGTGTTTGGATTTTTTCCTCAAATTATAAAGTTGCCTTTTCCAATATAAAGATACCCTAAGCAGTAGCAAGAAGACACGTGGAAGTTCAAATTGGGTTCTCGGTTCCTGCTCAGTTACCCAAATACCCAAGCATGGAAAAACAAAGTTTCCCCTCTTGTTGCTCACCGAGGACACTCTCTCCTAATCCACTGTCATAAAATACAATGAGTGAGGCTGCCGATCTTAGGCTTGGGACCACCTCACAGATTTCATAAAACACAAAGATCAGCTTTTTAGTAATCCATATTCTTGGTCCTGAATTTTGTTCACATTTATAGAAAAAGCGGCTTGGGTAAAGCAAATATAAGGAACCCTTTCCCAATATAGCAAAGGTATCCATCAGTCCCAAGGTTTGGATTCCTCCTGAAGAAGTCTGAAAGAATTGCAAAGTCAAAGCTGCTCCTCATGGTTAATATAGCACACTGCCTTCACTTGAATACTGGCCTATCATGTACTTGACTTTCTGGCAAATCATTTATTATCTTTGGGTCTCAGTTTCTTCATCATAAAGCAGTGATAATAATGATATCTACTTCACAAAAATGTATTGAGGATTAAAAGGAAACTTACTCCTATAAAATATTTTGAATACTGCCTGACACATAGCAAATATTCATCAAATATTAGCTGCTATTATTACATACATAATAAATCTTTAGGGAAGAATATAACCTTTCCCTTTGCAGAGGCACAGAGCATGAAGCTTCAGAAAACACTTATAATTATTTCTACAAATAAAGCTTGACTAGAAATGCATAAAATGTTTCTATAAAACATTACAGCCAATGTCAAGTACTTCTATAAATTATCAGAGTTGGACTAAATGAAAAATTAAATTCTGAATACTTCTATATATAGTTCATTTAACAGAATAAATAGAGAGATGAAAACAATGTTTTCTGTTTCCAGAAGCTCAAAACTCCCAAAGTAACGGAAGTTGTTGGGTATCCAAAAGGGCATATTTAACTCAGTCCCCGATCCCTTTTCTGTTGTCCATACTTGTTCCTTTATCCCCTTACTTCCATGGCCATCATTGTTCCCAAATGGCACACAGCCTATGACAGGATTCCAGTTGTTCTTTTCACTGGGATGAAGTCTAGTTGGAGGAGATGACTTAGCCCTTGTAAGGCTCTTCAGACTTAAGGGTGCTTATTTTTTAGGTAGCCACATGTAAGCCCAACTATCATATTATGTAAATAATTGCCAAAGAATATACTTTGCCAATAAACTGGTTGGTTTAATTCCTCTATTTCCCAGCATTTTTGCTTTTAAATATAACCTATGAAGAAGAAATTCCAAGGATTAACCAAACACCAAAAAGAACTATGGGTAAAGAATTTTAAAGGCCAGAGGTGTGGTGCAAGTTAAGACTTGCACTCTGGCTTATCCAGTGAAGTGCAGGAAAAACAATGAGCACATTTATACTCTGTGCATACACAGTATCGTTATTTTTCTGTTCTCACACTTAAGTCAAAATGTCTACCATCACTAGGGCGCCTTACACATACACACAAGCACGTTTACAGTTTCTCCAACATACAACAAAAGACTCATTGAGTGCAAATACATTTCCAAAGCCCTGAAACATGCAACCTCAAGTTCTGACTCTTCCTTGCCATTAACAAGATCCAAAGACCTTTTCTTTCTTCTTCTTTTTAAAGATTTTATTAAGTAATCTCTACTTGCAACATGGGGCTCAATTTCACAACCCCAAGATCAAGGGTTGCACGCTCCACCGACTGAGCCAGCCAGGCACCCCAAGACTTTTCATTTCTAAAGACTACTCTTAAACCTTGAAAGCAACCATCAACTTTACTTCCACAGATACCAACTCTAGCTGACTCCCCAGAGATGAAAACCACAGTCCAGTTACCTCTCCACCATAGCAATAACAGTGGAAAAACTATGTTGACAGACAATTTCAAGAATGGTGACACTGAAGCCTGTACTTCCTAAGTTTCCATTTTAAATTGTTTCTATCTCTTTTAAAATGAGCAGATACATTTAAGGGAAGAAACAGAAAAAGAGCTCTGAATTAAGCTTATTTAACAGAATAAATAGCACTAATTTTGTCACAGATAATCACACAATTCAGTAGGGTAAGTCTGTAGATTCTTGGTGAGGGGAGGAAAATAGGGTATTTGCTGAACTTGATTACAACTTCTCATTTAGAGATACTAATGCAATCCTAGATGCTACAAATACGACAAATCGGTATGCTTGTTCTCATACTGGTCCAAATGCCTATCACTGCTACAGAATTTCAATATCTTAGCACAGAGGACAAACTGGCCCACACTTAAGGCCAATCTACAGCTGCAGAACTCCGTTTACTCTCCTCAGTTTTTCCCTTGCCTATTTAGCCCCTAAGTCGATTCCCCAGCTTTTCAGATACCCCAAGTGCCACAAACATGGACTCAACTCCACTTTGGCCAATGAATAATGTGGATTTTAACATACAGGACTGATTTTCAGGAAAAAAAAAAGAAACAAAAACAACAAAAAGCTAATAATAATAGGTCACAAAAGAGAGGAAAGGAGAGAGAGGCCATCTACTGATTTACCTTGATCATTAGGCATTTTATCAGAGGAGTCCGCTAACAGGCCAAGCACAGGGGGAGAAAAAACAAGAGCAAGGATCACAAGCTTTGAAGGTGGGACAGGCAGAATTTTTAAAGGAAAAAAAATAAAACCCCACAAACTTCCAAACAAATCAAGTCTTATTTTCAGTACTAACAGAAAAGAAATCCATACATGGTTTCCACATTTCCACATACTCAGTCCCCAACTAAATTTTATTCCTAGGCCACTTGGTTCAGTACTTTACCTTCACTTTCTTATCTAGAGTTTTCTTCAGAGCTCCCCTGTTAGTGTCTTTCTCTCTACAAAGGTCCACGAATAAGCCTTTCAGGTTAAGAGCCTGCATGTGTTGAAAGGGAATCATCCATCACAATAACATGCTATTACTCTACCTGAGAACCAAGAGAATCACATCTGATCTGACTGGTAAAAACTCTGAGATCACTGCAATCCATCTGCCTTGAACAGCCTTGTTTGTGATATGGTTAGGCCAGTAACCTAGGGAGCACTGACTTGGTGGTCAATGGGTGGGTGAGGGATCATTTTGAGATAAATGTTCACACTATGGCTCATAAGCTCATCATCAGGGCTTCTTATATTATAGTCTCCATAGTCTCTATATGCTAAAGTGATATGTACAAGCATTGCCCCACTAAAGAGACATAGAATAAAATGCTGTTTAGTGGAGATTTACCTTTAGGTGTTCTGAATTGGACAGCTTCAGACATGGGTCCCATGCCCTTTGAGTTTCGGGCTTGGATTTTGAAGTAGTACGGTGTGTCAAGTGTTAACTCTTGTATCTGGTGAGTCAACCTGTTGCCCACAACAGGCTCAATAACCCAGTCGTGTATCTCCGCATTCACATCCGTACTATAATATATGATGTAACCTGTCCAAAGGAGGAAATGAGAAAAGATATCTTATTCCTACCTTTTCTTTTCTTAAGTCAATAAAGATATCTGTTATAGCATATACAAGTAGAGAACCACTTACTGATTAAAGACCAACAGTAAAATGCATTCAAAACGCTACACTGCACATCATAAAGAGAAAACCACAATTTCAACAGTGCCAGGTTGTAAGTTATCATCTATATCAGTAGTTGAAGCAATAAAAGTAGTTATGATAATAATATAGGGTTAAGAACTCTCAGAAGCTAAAAAATATAAGGAAAACAATCCAATCATTTCAACATCTTAATATTTGAATAATGTACCCATCAAGGGTCTACGATTAAAATAATGCACTTCTGAAAACCGACACTGGCCCAACGTGCTGTTTAGCTCTCAGCAATGTGATTTCCCAGAAGAAAAACTCCTGGGAGACCTGGGGATGTGGGCAGTACCTTTATTAAAGCTCTCCCAGACTTGAAGTGGGTGAAGTCACAGTGAAACATCACCTGATACTCCCACCAGGGGGCACCCAGTCTCCATGTCTGAGGCAAGAACAGACACTCACATGCCTACTTGACCTACACAGCACAAAAATGCACTGATGGCATCATTACTGGTTTTTGAAGACAAAATAAAATGTAATCCAAGTCAAGTCATGCTTCATTCTTTTACAGAATAGGCAAGTTCAAAAACCTAAAAAATGACACCAGGGATTTATGGGAAGGAATTCTAATTGAAAGTTGAAGCAGGACAATATTAAGAAATGCTTTCAGTTTCCTTATTCATACAAAGGAACATCAGAAAGCAAACTCCTGTTCCTCAGGATACACCTACATGGAGCAGAGGTTCCAAGGAGAATAATTAACAGCTAAATCCCAGGCTATGAGGCTTTCCTCCCTGATAAAGCTGAGGAAAGCATAGTGTCCTCTACTGTGGAAAGTTCTCTGGAAGTCCAAGGAAAAATCCCAGGCCCCTTCAAAGGCCTAGGCCAATTCAAACTTCTAACTCTAGTGTTAGAGCACAGGAAGCTGAAGTAGCAGGCCTGGGGGAAAAACGGAATTAAATGTCTAATGAGCTTTTTGGGGCTTCAGGTTAAAAGAGCTGAATCTGTATTTACTGGGTACTACACCCTGTAGAATCAGGCAGGGTCTTTAACTCCCAAGGTGATTATCTAGTCAGAGGCAGAGAAGAACAGCTTTTCTGATGAAAATAAGTATGTCCAAAAGGTCCCACTGTAGCCAAAGACTGTCTAATATAACAACACCCAACAGACTTTCACTCAGTGAGTCAGAACAACCAACTGGCAATTCATGTTTACGTTAATATGAGCAAACAGCACCCCCTTGGTCCACTTTCAAGGACCATCATGACTCCTTGCGCCTCATAAAATGATCAAGCCAACTTTGGACTCCCACTTCTCCCAACCACACAGTACTGGGCTGGAATGCTTCTGCCCGACTGGAACAGAGAACAGATACACACTCAAAGGCATCTTACCCGTAATTTTGCCATTGGCTTCTGAGGGAGGTTGCCAATTTACAATTATCGTCCTAGGTTTTCCCTCTTTACTCACAACTGTCACATCCTTGGGTGGAGAAGTAGGAACTACAAAATAATAAGACTTTCAATAATTCCTGTCCATTCCAGTTTCATTTCTACAACGCTTTCCTTTTATAAGGTGCAATAAGAAGTATAAGACAAAAAAGCTAAAGCCTCCTGGCTTCAAAGAACTCATAGTCTACCTGTAAACAGATCCAATACAAGGAAGAATATGCCGGGGCGCCTGGGTGGCTCAGTCGTTAAGTGTCTGCCTTCAGCTCATGATCCCAGGGTCCTGGGATCGAGCCCCGCATCGGGCTCCCTGCTCAGCGGGAAGCCTGCTTCTCCCTCTCCCACTCCCCCTGCTTGTGTTCCCTCTCTTGCTGTCTCTCTGTTAAATAAATAAATAAATCTTTAAAAAAAAAAAAAAGAAGAAGAAGAATATGCCAAGTACCAAAGAAAAAACACCATACTATGAGGATATAGAATTGGTATCTTGGGCTGGAGGTCAGGGATTTATAGGGTTCTTAGGTAAGGAAATCAAAAGACCTCTGTAGTTAGTTACCAAGTATCTACATTATACCAGGCACTTTATAAATAGTATTTCACTTAATATTTATGGCAACTCAAAAGGCAGTTACCACTATCCCTGCTTGACAGAGCAGGGCATCGACAATGAAAAAGTTATGTAATTTGCCCAAGATGACTCCCCTCTCCCCAAATTTGGATTATTTTGTTAGAATATTTTCAAGTGTAAAATAATTTTCTCTTTCACTTATAGTTGGCTCTCCAAACAAAATATAATGTTTGAAACCCCCTATTCCCTCAAAGAATAAATGAGTTACAAATTGCTGTTTTTAAGTTTGCACTGCCAACTATTTGAGATTATTGCTCTGAAATGCAAAGCTGTTATGAAACAACACCAACAATGAAAACAACACTGCATTTCTTTTATTTCCATGTTATGGCTGATAACTTCTAATGTACTAGTAGAGAAATGAGCAAATTAAGTACATCCTTAAATTTACTCTTCTCTTCCTAAAATACTGGAATCTTCCTAGCATAAAATGGAAGGAAGCCTGGTGAAATGCAGACATCGTAAGAAAATACATAATATTATTTATTAACTAATGGATTGGAATGAAGCAAAAAGATATTCTTAAAACTAGCAAAGAAAGAAAACTCAAGGTCCATTTAAACTTTTATGCACTGTTATTTCTAAGCTCTCCAGATCCAACCCCTCTTCTCTGTAGGAAGTCCAACCAACTGTGCAGGAGACAAAAAGACATTAGGGCCAGGCCCAGTCTGGAGAGACTTCATTAGCTCCATTTTTTCATTATTTATATATAGGAGAAAAAAGCCATTAGGAGGCTGGAAGGGAAGGGCTCCCAATGGTCACACATATCCCCATGCTAGAAAAGTACAAGAGGTAGAAGGGCAGACCTACAAATGACCAAAAGGCAAACAAAATCTCAAACTTGGATACAAGCCTGCTTTCCCCTTAATTTGCTAGGTGTCTTTTATCTTTCATGTTTACTTACAGACAAAATCCCTTAGACTGCCCCAATGGGATTTTACCAGATACTAACTGGTTGTAAGAAGGCTGCGTGAAGAGCAGGTCACTTCATTTTCTCTATCTCAATTTAGCAATAAAGCAGGATTAATGACAGTAATCCTTTACATCTACACAGTGCTTTATAATTACCATGTGCTTTCTCATCTGCTTATTTTACCTTACAATAACCCTATAAGGTAGGAAAAGCAGATATTATTATCACCCCTCTTTTGCAGATGGAAGAAATGATAGGCTGGATGACTTACTTATGACTTACACAGTCAGTATTTGGTTGACCTGGGATTGAACTCAAGTCCCTTGATTCCTAAAATCTAGTATACTTTGCACTCTATTATCCCACTATTGGCTAATGTTCTTGTTCAGTGATGAAGAAAACCTAATTCATCAGCTGAAAAAGCAAACACTGAACTCCAGCTGTGCTGCTCACTATGTTCTGTAAGTGGGTTAATTCGTGCCCTTGATTCTTTCCTTGGGTAGTAGAAGCAGGTGATGAGAAGTCTCACGACTTGGAATGTGGCCCAGCATTCGCTGGACTTCCACTGGCTTTCACATCTTACAAAGAGAAGAAATACCATGTGATGTAAGATTCAGACAACACATACCAAATTCAAAGGTGGTCCCATGGGCTGTCATACTCCATGTGCTTGATCTTCGACCTTTGGTCACCATCACAGAGAATTCATACAGTGTATTTGCCTTTAAACCAGTCACCAAGTAACTTAAAGTTGTTGCATTTGCATTCTGGAAGCATAAGAATCAAGAACTTTAGAATTAGGAAATATCAAGAGCTAGATTTTCTCACCCAGAGCAAATGTGCAAGTACCTTGTACTTGGTGTTTGCTGGGATGTTGGTTTTCCATCGGACTGTGTAGTACCGGGAATCTGTAATCTTCTGGTGTTTGGGCAGTGAGTTGTCCGCCCATGTGATCCTTATGGTGTCATGACTCAGAATGGAAGCCTGAACTCCCACAGGTGGCATCATGGGAGTGGGATCTGGCACTGGAGTGTATGGAGCATTAATAACAAATAAATCAACTTCAGAAGTGTCTGGGTAAAAAGTAATTAAAAAAGGGAAGTGGCATTTTAACATAAACAAAAATAAAAGAAAAGGAAAATGCAGGGTAATATAATGGAATGAAAGGTGAGAAATGGAGAAAGAGAAAGAGAATCTGGAGTTAATAGATAACCACCATTCATTAAAAAGAATATTCCCACTTGTGTTCTTTCAGGAAAAATTTGCAGGAAAATGTCTAGGGAAATAATTAACTATATTCTCTCCTGTATTCTCTAGGTATATTAACAATTGATAATCCAATGATTATATTAACATATTCATACTTGAATTTTCTTTAAATTACTTGAAAATTCTATCTCCTTTCCAAAAAGGATTGTGAGAAGATACAAAGTACTTTTAAAATCAAGGGTGTAATTTCAGAACAAGCAACACAAAGCTCATGATCTGTTTTGGTATTTTGGTGAATGTGACTGAATTTTTGGGACATGGCTTATCAATGCAGGTCAACGAACATGTAAGGGTCCTATTCTCCAGCCTGAGTCCTGAATGCCAGCCAACAGCAACTTAGCCTGGCCTTGGTTTTAGGGTTATCTGATACCCACACAGGGTAGTTCAGATCTGCTGATGTCCTGGGTCTAAAAGCAAAATGGCTCACATCCAAATAAAGCAAAGGAACTCAAGGGCATTACTCTTCCTGAAGAAAAGGTAGGCTAGCACCATGAAGGAATATCTGCTATGCTTTCTCCAGTAGAATCAGAGAATAACCCACCTAATGAATCCCAATCGGTGATGTGAAATGACATACTTATGGGTCCAAGTGACAGCCTTTATGAACATAAGAAATCAGAATACTTATTTGATAGAAAGAAAAGTCTATACTCATGTATGTCCTGTGCCATATGCAGCTGACACCTTCTCTAAGCTCAGTGTCAAAATAGAGGCTAGAATGTGCACACAAGCACCAAGGACCATGAGCCCAGGACAATACAGTAGGATCCCCTGGGCTTTATCAACTCTTGGTCAGGTTTTCTAAGTACATACATGTTGATTTATTTTAAGTTAAGGTTTTAAAATGGCTTTCCCACCTGGTTAAGGAGAACAGCCCTTCCTGTAACTCAAAACCTGAAATGGCATGGACCTTGTTTATGAATAAGTGCCAAACTAACGTAATAGTCTCCATTTGTGTATTTCCTACACAATGAGGACTAAAGTAACAGAGGAACAGCATACATTATAGTCAAGGGCTTTGTTCAAAGATCAGGAAACAAACCAATTAGTTACAGAAAATGCACCTTCAGGTGCAAAATCATTAGACTTCTTTGAGAAATTTTTTTTATTTGTAATAACTCTTGGAAAAGATAACAAGGTTACAAGACTTAGGAACATTTCCTTGTATACTTCTAACCAGAAGGCTATATTTTTAAGTGACATAAGAGAAAATTTCAAAAAAGTTTTTTCTATTATAGGCTAATTTAAGAAAGTAGCAAACCACTTATCTAAATATTCTCTTTTTCATCTTACTTTTTTTTCCCTTCTGGAATACCAAAGCTCTTTGCAAAAGAACTTATAAATTGTAAGCACACAGGAGAAGTCAGGACAGAACTACCAAACATGTAGTGATGATGCTGGTCTTGTTAAGTAAAAGCATTAAAGAAAAAAAGGGGCAGAGATGATCTTTTTAAAAAGAATAATGTGAAATTTGTATTATTACACAAAGTATCCAGAAAATACAGCAGGCAATAGAGATACACAGCTCTGGAAAACAAATGGAAAAGAGCATTTCTGCAAATGATAAATTCTTGGGTTTTCAGGACCCTTTTTACAAGTCTAATATATTTATTTCAGTAAACTTTCTCATTCAGCCCTATATTAGATGTTTTATCTACAGAAATTTTACATTATATGAGTATTTCTTTATTACAAAAAATAATATTTTGGTCTTGTTTGTAATAAATGTACAGTTGATCAAATGGATGGTACAACTGACTTTATACTCTTTATATAAATAAAGCTTATGAAAAGCAAATAGAAGACTACTTTCCCAATCAACTCAGGTGACTAGTAAAGAAAATGCTGGATTCACTGATCATACACATTTATTGAGACCATCAGTAACCTATCTAACTCCTCCAGAGATACGGAGACCCGTTCATTTTTTTTCACTCATTTTAGTTGTAACTCACATGACCAAAAGATGAAAGTCACTTTTTTTTTAGGGGTGGGGAGGGGCAGAGGGAGAGGAAGAGAGAGAATCTCAAGCAGGCTAAATGCCCAGCGTGGAGCCTGATGTGGGGCTCAATCTCACAGCCCTGAGATCAGGACCTGAGACAAAAATCAAGAGTCAGATACTTAACCATCTAAGCCCACCCACGTGCCCCCAAAATCACTTGTAATTCTCTCAAAACTATAGTTTCTAGATCCCAACATATTAAAAATGTGCTACATATCTACATGGAATTATTTATATGAATGACTAGATTGTTAGCATTTTCTAAAAAGCAAAACAGAAATTAATGGAAATTTCTGTGTTGAAAGCCTCTTTTCCTATATGAAGCCTGCAGCCCACGCTGGCATATACTTTCCCTTTCACTGATACCTATGGGACAGACCTCATGCCAACATTCCACATAAGCTGCTGGAAAAAATGCTGAAGACAGAGGCGGACAGGATGACTTACCTGTGTGAGGTCTGGTCACAGCGCTCTCATACAAGGGGATGCCCTCACCCACGTTGTTAAAGGCTTTCAGGGTTATCACATAGTGAGAGCTGGGATCTGAAGAAGGAAACAAGTGAGAACACTTAGGAAAACATTCTCCAGAATTTAAAAAATTCAAGGGTGACGGTGCATGATCTTAAGTGCAGAGAAAGTCAGGAAAGATTTTAAAAACGTTTCTGTGGGATTCCTCCAGGGTGTGGGGAAATGTAGAGATGGCAGCACACATAGCACAGAAAAACTGGGATCAATGTTTCGGAGCAGTCCCAGAAGTGAGGACGGCTGTGCCTGGATCCTCTCTTGGCCTCAACTAACCAATGGTGTAGTGATGTTACTGTACAGAGGAGGGCTTGGATGAGAATGAGTAAATAGGATTTTCATATGTTGTAAGCCCATAGGTGGAACTTGGTATTTCACTGTGGTTTTACTTACATTTCTCTAATGATTAATGATGTTGAGAATCTTTTCATGTGCTGATTGTCCACTCATATATCTTCTCTGGTATACTGCCCATCCCAATCTTCTGCCTACTCTTTTACTGGATTGTCATCTTCTTATTAAGTTGGAAGAGTTTTATATTTTCTGGACTCAAATTCTTTGTCAGATATTTGAATGGTGAGTATTTTCTCCTAGTTTGTGGCTCCTCTTTTCACTTTATTGCTGTCTTTCCAAAAGTTGGAAGTTTTAAATTTCAAAGAAGTGCTATAGATTAATTTAATTTTATAACTTATGCTTTATACATCCTGAGAGATCCTTGTCTACCTCAAAGCCATGAAGGTTTTTTCCTGTCTTCTTCTAGAAGTTTTATGGTTTTAGTTCTTGCATTTAGCTCTGTTTTTGTGTATGATGTGAAATAAAGGTCAAGGAAAGTTCCCTTTCTTTCTCATACAGATATCCAATTCTTCCCACACCTTTTGCTGAAAAGACTACACTCTCCCCACTAAATTATCTTATTGTGTTTGTCAAAAATCAATTGACCATATATATATGGATCTATTTCTGGACTCCATTCTGTTCTATTGATTTGTAACACCTACCTTTGCACCAATACCACCACAATGTCTCAACTACAGTAGCCTTATGTAAGTCCTGAAATCAGGTAATGTGGGTCTTTAGAAGACATCTGAAGAAATGTTGAAAAGACCATACTACCTGATTTCTCTTTTTCAAAACTGTTTGGCTATTCTAGTTCCTTTGACTTTTAGAATTAAGTTTATCAATTTCTATAAAAAAGTCTGTCAGGATTTTACTTGGAATTGCACTGGGGAGAACTGTCATTTTAATAATATTATCCGATCCATAAACATGATACCTCTACTTATTTAAGTCATCCTTAATTTCTCTCAGCAATAATTTTCTAATTTCCAGTGTACAGACCTTGTTCATATTTTTAAAGTTTATCTCTAAGTATTTTATATTTTTTGATGCTACGTAGGTAGTACTTTTATTTTAATTTCAACTTCCAACTGCTTATTGTTAGTACATGGGAATATAACTATTTTTGTATATCAACTTTGTATCCTGTGACTTTGCTGAACTCACTTATAGTCTTAGTAGCCTTTTTTGTAGATGCATGAGGATTTTCTACCCTGATAACAAGGAGTGTGTATAGTGCTCAGATATTGGTTTCTAAATGTCATTTTCCATAAAATAAACCAGCATTCCTTGGAGAAATGACTGATTCAAGGGCTAAGGATAGGAAAATATCAGATGAGCCCACTATATCTTACTGTGTCAAAAAGGAAGAAAGTGCTCAAAGAAAGATGGAAGATGTCAAATAGAGGAATCAGTCATAGACTCCCATTCGGCATTCTTTCACTAAGGAAGAGAAGGAAAGTTCTTCTTTATCAGAGAATGCTGATAAATGAAGAAGAAATAATAGAATTAGAAATTCACTTGGGAAACACCACAGTAATAACTGTTACTAAAGACGCTAAAACTAGTGAATGAAAGTTTGACGAGAAACAAGATGTTTACAAAGACTCAAAGTATTTCCCCCACAAAGTATTTATTAATTCTAAAGGAGAAAACAATAACTTTAGGGAATGTAGCAGATACCCTCTGAACTAAGTGATTAAAGTTAACATCACTAGCACCAGACTTTCATGTGCCTCCTGATACGATGTACTGACAAGAACACAATGTATGTATGCTATTCCTTCCAAAAATGCATAAGCTGAGAGTAGTGAGGAAATATTAGGCAAGTCTAAACTAAGAGACATTCTATAAAATATAAATGGTTTATACTTCTCAAAAATGTCATAGTCGGGCGCCTGGGTGACTCAGTTGGTTAAGCGACTGCCTTCGGCTCAGGTCATGATCCTGGAGTCCCGGGATCAAGTCCCACATCGGGCTTCCTGCTCAGCAGGGAGTCTGCTTCTCCCTCTGACCCTCCCCCCTCTCATGCTATCTCATTCTCTCTCAAATAAATAAATAAATAAAATCTTTAATAAAAAAAAATGTCATAGTCATAAAATACAAGAAAAAACCAAGGAACTGTTCTGTATCAAGAGAAAACTAATGAGACATGATAACTAAATACAACAAGTGATCCTGGACCAGAAAAAAATGTTTTTCTTTTGTTAAAAGGACGTTAACGGAGCAACTAGTAAAATATAAATGAAGTCTAGAGATATTGTCTGAGTGTTAATTTGTTGATAACTGTACTGTAGTTATATTAGAAAATGCCCTCATTTTTAGGAAAAGCACATTAAAGTATCAGAGGGTGGAGGGGCATCCCATCTGTAACTTACTCTCAAATGGCTCAGTGAAAAAATATATATGTACAGGAAGACAGAGAATGATAAAGCACATGTGGTGAAATGTTAACTTTTGGGCACTCTTAGTGAAGAATATATAGAAATTCTCTACTTTTTTTTTTTTTTTGAGAGGGAGAGAGAATGTGAGTGGGGTGGGGGAGGGGCAGAGAAAGAGGGGGAGAGAAAGAATCTTAAGCAGGCTCTGTGCCCAGCGCAGAGCCCTACCTGAGATCATGACCTGAGCCAAAATCAAAAGTCAGATGCTTAACCGACTGAGCCACCCAGGCGCCCCTCTTTGTAGTATTTTTTAAAGTTTTCTGTAAAAATAAAATTATCATACAATCAAATATCAAAAGAAAGAAATCCCATATGCAATTACTTCTTCTACTTAGCATACATACCCAGATTTTCGATGGTGTAATAGCGCTGTTTATAGTCCACTTTGATGGTCTGGGCATGAGGGCTGCCAATGCCATAACCAATGGCATAACCTCTGACCACAATGTTCTGATTCTCTGGAGGAGTCCAGCTTACTACAATACTAGTAACCAGTGGCCGGACATGAAGAGAACTAGGCACTTCAGGAACACGAGTTTCTGGGAAAGAAAGTAGAAAAGCAAGACTTTAGAATATTTACCATCCTTGGGGCATGGTGTTTAGCCTCCTGCCAAATTATTTGGGGCTAAGATTTTTCCATTATGCCCAAGAATTCACAGAGAATCTGTATGTATAGTGAAGTATGGCTCATGGTTTTACTATATTCTAAGAAGAAAGCAAAACCCAAACAGCCTGAAATACAAGACAATGCAGTATTAATTTGGAAGGGAAGACAAGGAGATCTAAGAACCTCTACCCAATGGAGAGAAACAAACTGCCTTTCAATAGTTATTCATTCCTCTTGGTCCCACATCTGAGTCCCAGACTCAACTAGGTGGAATGAGAAAGGCATAACACCAACTAATTAGAAGCCTGTTGTCAACAGATGATCAAGTATCACATTACAGCGACTGTATCAATTATTTACTCCCCTAAGTAATATAAGTCAGAAAAAGGGAAACTTTAGAACCACATATTGATTTAAATGGTGGGAGACTAAGAGGCTTAAATCAGGTAGTAATTTATAGTGTATCTTTCAAATCTGTTACTTCAAGATATAACTTGCTATCTAAATTTAAAAATTAGCAAACCAAGAATGAGAATAAGGACCCAGGTGTTTGGTCTCCCAAGTGCAGCACCTGTGTCTCATAAAGGCATATACACACCTACATAAAGGTGCTCACTGAATAAAGAGGTAGGGAAAGGGCAAGGTGTCCAGGACTAAGGGAAAAGGAAAACCGTAGCTGAAAAAGGCGGATTGATGTGGCTCAGTGTTAAATTTCAGATCATTCATCTATTCAGTGGCCTTGATAAAAAACTAGACTTATTTGTTCTGGTCCTGCTGGAAGGGACAGGTTGTAAAAGCCACTGGGGTGGGGGTGGGGCGGGGGCAGGGGCAGCATTCCAGGAGACTGGCTGCATTACAGTAATGACAGGAGTGTAATACGGTAAAGTTCACAGACTTAAGCCATATATGCCCCCAAATCTGTGGGTTTCCAGTTTAACTAATTTGCCTACAGTCAGTCAGTACCTAGCTTCTCCCAATCCTGTAGACTGTTGTTCTTACCATCTAAGTCACTTTCAAAAGTTTCAGCAGACAGCCAGTCAGTAGCCGGGCCTGTGCCGTTGACTGTTAGAGCAGCCACTCGGAAATTATACTCAGTCCCCCGATCAAGACCTGAGACCCAAACGACAAAAAAAAAAAAAAAAAAAAAAAAAAATACAAGCTGAAATAAGAGTCTGGAAAACAAAAGATTAACAACTTCTCATTGAGTATCTCACCCTCCAAATCAGTACACAGCTACCATCTTGATGAAGTTTCGGTTAAAGTTAGAGAGCACACGCAATACATCTCCACAGCACAGCCGAGCTCCCACATCTCCAGCAGAGGCTGAAGCCCACACATTCGAGAGGAAAACCAGTGACCAGAGTTCCCAGGAGATTACAGATCCTTTTTTTTTTTAAGAGCTTGAAGGCCCCTCAGAGATCATTTAATGTAATCCCTTCATTTTGTTACTAAGGAAGCTAAGGTGAAAAAGAGGTCAAGGATAATGAAAGAGTCATGACAATGGAACAAAGTCAGTTGGTCTCAGAAGACACCCAAGACGGAAAGGAATTAAAAGATGTAATTCCTGCTGGGTTACCTCATCTCTGTTCTCTGAGCCACCCCGTGACAAGAGTAGGCCTACAAATCTATTTCACAACAGCCTACCTACCCATAAGTATATACAATAAGAGGAATAAAGCCTTTCTTTCATGCAATTTTTCATAATGACTATGAGTAATAAATTTACCAATGTACTGAAGACAACAAAAATCCACATGTAAAAGTCTACCCTACAAAGTAGAGCAACAGCCAATAATATGGTCAGCTATTCAGATAATTCATGCATCCATTTTTTTCTTTTTTTTATGTTAAAACACATAACAAAATTTACCATCTTAACTATTTTTCAGTGTACACTTCACGTGTATACATCTTTAGAGCACTTACATACTAAATATTGCATTACATCTTACAAGGTTTAAATGGTCCTACCTCCCCATATTGACATATTGGGATCTCTGGCCAGCAGCATTGTACAGAAGGTCTAAGGAGAGAACCACAGAGAGAGAGAGAACATGGCCAGGATGCAGGATGGCTCAGTGAATGAATCCTGTCACGTGGTGAGAGAAGAGATGGGAGGTATGGTTCCCAGCAGGCCCATCCTGAAGCTGTCTGCCCACAAGAAAGCAACAAACAAGGCAGAAGGAGAAGCCACATGGCTGGGCCCAAGTCAGTTTACCTGTCACCTCCCTGCACACACTGAAGCAGAAAGTGCCAGAGAAGGCTGTGCATGTGTTTGTACTGTTAACAGACAAATAATATGGACTACTGGCAAACATGGCTCAACTGAGGTCCTGAAAGAATTCAACCAATCAAATTATCATTCCCTCCCCTCTGGGGAGAGTTAAGAGTGTAAGACAGCAAGCAAGAGGTGGGGGTGGGGGGGAGTGTGTGCACACACATGTGAGCAAGAGACGCATGTGTAAAAAGGCTAAGAGTTCCTTTCCTCCCAGGTTACCTACAGAGTTCATAGACTCAACTAGGGCCCACAATTCATATTATAAAGATATGGCAGAATGTGTTAAGTGCCATGAGTGGTACAGAATGAAGAAACAACAATTACTTCTGGCTAAAACAGAGTCACGTAATTTGTGGTTCAGGACAGGATCCTGGTAATCCATATTGCTCTCTGATGCTTATCAAGCTTCAGGTTAATGCTTCAAGAGAGCAAAGATGTCCATTTGTGCTCACCATTATATACCTAGTACCAGCACACACTAGTACAAGTTCAATAAAGTCTGTTAAACAAATGAATCTAAATATGATTTTAAAATGCAATGATTTTCTCCATAAAGAAAAATCTATTTTTACCATGAAGATGATTATTTTGCTTACACATCAAACGTTTCATTGAGAAAATGAACAGCCTCCTCATGGTCCAGGACTATGTTCTGTTTTTACATTATTAGCAACAAGAACAGTAGCTGGTATACAGGTACTGTTATGCATGGGAAATGTTACCTGTATTTGGAGTCAAATCAGCAACTTTTTTTTTTTTAATTTTCAATTAGCCAACATATAGTACATCATTAGTTTTTGATGTAGTGTTCAACGATTCATTAGTTGTGTATAACACCCAGTGCTCATCACATCACGTGCCCTCCTTAATACCCATCACCCAGCTACCCCATCCCCCACCGGTCTCCCTTCTGTAACCCTCAGTTTGTTTCCCGGAGTCCAGAGTCTCTCACGGCAACTGGTTTTTAAGAACACACGAGACCAATTGTACTGTAACGCTCCTTTAGTGAGCTGTCTCAGCAACACCACTGCAACCATGTGTACTCGCCACAGCTTAGAGCTGTGGGGTTCATGTGAAGAAACTCAAAGACTGAAAGCTACCCTTGGAGACAAACGTTCACCTATTTTGAAAGAAGTCAATCCCATCTTTGAGGTGAAGAGTAAGGTGAAAACCTTGCTGGATTACCAGAGTACAAGTTTTCACTGTCAGTGACTCACCTAATTCTTAGAAACTCATCGCACTACACTTTTTGACCCCAGATCTTGGTTCTATCAAGAACTTGACCCCTGGAGGCATAGGAAAGTGGCTGATGTCAAGCTTCTCTACCAAGGAGGGAGCAATGTAAGGGAAGCTGAGAGCTCCCCAAGGGTGATGAAATTCATTCTCAGGGCTTAGATAAGGATGTCAATATCTCCAATTCTTGCAGTTTTCTTCTACCAGCTCTGCTAGGAACCCCCAAAATGGTTTCTTAGGGGCATCTATCTTTATTCTTCATAAGCACAGTCCCAATATCCAAAGAGCAAAAAGCACTTCATCTTCTTCCCATGCTTCTCCTGCAAAGCCAACTGGCCCTTGCAGAGCCAAGTCTACTCTCCCTACTGGGGGAAGAAAGAAGGGGCTATTCTGTCATCTATAGAGGAAGCCCATATTAGAGATGGAGCAGGGCCCATTGTTACCTAATATGCCACTTGGTCTGCTGCACATAAAGGGAAAACTACACAAAAGGAGCTATCCCAGACAGAATTCTCTAAAACTTTATCATGTAGCAAGTAGTAGCAAGAAAGATTACTGCACTACTATAGCTATTCACAAATGTTTCAGGCCACATACACGAGTGGTGTCAGTGTTATAAAAATCATTTTGTAGACCTCTGTAGACCTTTACAGTAGATATTTGGCCTATATAGCTTTGTTTTGCCTTGTTTTGAGATTGCAAAAAACCAGTACAGACTTAGGGTGGTTCAACTGAATATTTTTTGACTTTACAGCGATGCAAAAGCAATACGCATGCAGTAGAGCCTGTACTTCAAATTCTGAATTGTGATCTTTTCCCAGGCTAGAGATAGGAGGCACAATCCTCTCTTGTGATGTTGGGAGGGGCAGGAGCAGCTCCCAGTCAGCCTTGGGGTCACGAGGGTAAACTCCTTATACACTTACATTCTGTTTTTCAATCTCAGTACAGTATTCAATAAAGTACATGAGGTATCTAATAATTTGTTATAAAATAGGCTTTGTAAAGTTAAATGGTTTTGTCCAGCTGTAGGCTGATGTAAGTGTTCTGAACACATTTAAGGTAGGCTAGGCTAAGCTATGATTTTGGCAGGTTAGGTGTGTTAAGTGTATTTCTGAGTTAGGGTATTTTCAAATTTTGATGGGTTTATTGGGACATAACCCCATCGTAAGTTGAGGAAGATCTCTTGTATATACATGCAAAAAAGAAAATGTGGAGAATACAGAAAACCACAAGTAAAGAAATAAAACTCAACACTCAGAGATGACAGAACCTATAAGATTGTGTTCCATTAACTTTTATGAAGTCAGAAGTAGACTGAACTGTTACGAATTCTTTTGAACTGTTTTCACTTTAAGTCAACCGCTCAGAGTAGTCATTAGATTAGCATAACTCAATGCCTGAGAAAGATGCCATCTCCTACCTTTCACCCACATGCAAGGCAGCTTACCTTCAATCAGATGAGACAACTGTGTCCCAGTTACCAAGATCTCAGTGACATCACTCTTTCGGGAGGCCTTTCGGTAACGAATCTTGTAGCCAGTAATCTGACCATTTTGTGTGGCTGGAGGAGGTGGCTGCCAGTGAATCACAATACTCTGGGAAAGACAAGATTATAGGGAAAAGACTGAATATATCAAAAAGCTTGGTCCTGTTTTATAAATTACTATCCTGAATTCACTGACATAAGGCAGCAGGGTGCAAAGACAGAGTTTTACTTAGGGATCACTCAAAATTATTTTTTGGGAAGATTATATTTGCAGGCAGTATGCTCACGGCCCTTATCCTCCTGGGTATTTAGACATTTAGGCAAAAGTCTCAGAAAAGCTTTCAGAAGGAAAATATAAGGTCAGAGGCACATAGATTAGGAAGTAAACTATGGTTAGGTGTAAGGTTCTCTGCTATCTCCATTGTGGAACGGCTGAAATTAGACAATTCTGCCTAAAACTCTCCAAGAAGGGAATCATTAATTAACAGCTGGTTTTTAATTAAAGGACAAGGATTCCCATGGTGCTTTTTGAAAGGACTGAGTGTCTCAATTGTCAATGTAGCCCAGAAGCGGCTTTGGGCCTTGGAGAGGCACACATGGCTTTCAGTGTACAGTGGACGTGGCCAGGAGGGAGTCTGAGCCTATGCACCGTCCTGATGGATGTCTACCTTCACTTCACAGTACTAAGGGGCTATGGTATCATAAACAACTTACCTCTTTCCACCTCATCACCAATGTTCTGAACTGTTAAGATCTATAATGTCAGGATTTGCAAACTACAGTGTATCTGCAGAAAGACTAACTTAATCTTGGCATCAGAGAAAGGCAGTAAAGTTAAACAGAAAACACGGAGTCGGTTTCTAAGTCCAGCTTTATTGGAAGGTGTAATATCTATGACACCTCATTTCTCTGCTTGAGTACGATTCTTTTGATATAGAATCTCCCTCTCTATAAGTCCTTCTGAGACTTAGTAGTATGCCAGTAAAAATGAATAGCAATATAAAGTTTACCTTTGAATTTCTTACTTCTAAGGACAGATTCTGAGGAGCAGCACTGGGAACTGGACAGGCAAAAAAAAAAAAAGAAGAAAAAAGAAAATTTTTTCAATCACCCACATATCACTGCATCATGTGATATTCCTGGCCAGACTTTACACAAATGCGCATCTCAAGCACTAATTATGCAACTGAAAGGTCTAAACCTAGCTGCCAAAGCCCTCATGTTGATAGCAGTACGTGGATAAGGTGTGGCCACAGTTGATTCACTTAAAAAAATGAGACACATTCTTATAAAGGCATCCATACCCAAGTCAGGTTGCACCTTTGGGAAGTCAGATACTTATTTCAAGGATATGACAGTGACTCTAAACTTTTCTAGACCCCAGCTACATTCTGAACCTTCAACATATTCTTTTGAATATTCTTGTTGATGGCATATCTTTGTCTTGGGGAAGAGCCACAAATTTTCTGGAAACAAATCTAACGAATATGGCAAGTATATGTACTAGGTAATGCTGTTATGAGTCCAAAATACGAGGCACATAAATCAGTGAGCTCTGCATTCCTGTGGGGTTCCTAAACTGGTTTGGAACACAATTCCCAAGTAGAATAAAGAGATATTTACAATGACAGCTTCGGTAAAGGGACCACCTGGCTTCCCAAGGCAACTTTTATAGCAGGGAACACTCATTTCAGTATGAGAAGTTTGGGACTATTTTGGTTAAACAAATAGCTGCATAACTTTAGTTTCTCACATATGAGAACACAAGACAGAGCTATCTCAAATTTTATGATCCACACACCTTCCAGCATCCCTCTTTGTAGTAACTATAGCAAGCAAAAAGAATTTAAGTAAACCTGATTAATTTCTTCTCCACTCACAAAATGCTGACTTTAACTCTTTTCTCCTAGTCCATCCATGGAAACTTTTCTCTCCCTTTCTCTGACATTTGGTGACCAGATATATGACTAAGTGCCCACTGCACTATATGCTTCTGCAGGACAGAGACTATGTCTTGCTCAATGTTCTATCTTGTGCTAAAAAAGAACATCAGGCTTCAGCCCAGAGATTCAGGAACGGAAGTTGTGGAGTAGGACTTATGCAACTGTGTTTTGAAAAAAAAAGTCTATGAATGGTTCCAATCATCTCCTTGTTAAGAACCTGTGACTTAGCTGCAGAGGCAGCCGACAAAGGCTGCTGCTGGTGTCTTCATCTTCTTCTTCATCATAGCTAAGATTTGCTGCATGCTCCTACATGGCAGGTACTTAATCCTTACAACAATTCCACGAAGGAGTTTCTATAACTATTCCCATTTTATTTTATTTATTTATTTTAAATGTTTGTAAAACAACTTCATAATAGATTTTTAAAAATTTTATTATGTTATGTTAATCACCATACATTACATCATTAGTTTTTGATGTAGTGTTCCACGATCCATTGTTTGCATATAACACCCAGTGCTCCATTCAATACGTGCCCTCTTTAATACTCATCACCAGGCTAACCCATCCCCCCACACCCCTCCCCTCTAGAACTCCCAGTTTGTTTCTCAGAGTCCACAGTCTAACCCATTTTACAGATGAAAAAACTACAAAGGAGGTTCAGGGCAGTGAACCTGACTGAGCTATGTGTTTCAGCTAATGTTTTAAAATGTCAAAAAAATTTTTAAAAATTATGTACCATAACTAATAACATATCTAATATTTAAAATTGCATAACAGTACATCTACCAAACATTAATACTGTCCTTGATAACTATTTTACTCCCAGATCTAGAAGCCAAAGATAATACACGTTTTATATTATTTCATGTGTCTTTTTCTTTAACCTAGATTCTAGAATGATAATCCCCCATTTTTTCTCTGAATAGTCCTTTTACTTTTTTTATTGCCCCCCAACTGGTTTTCTTTCATGAGACTAATATTTTTTAAGAAGTCAGGCCAGTTTATTTATTTTTTTATAGAATTTCCCTGTTAGACATACCCAAACTGAGGAAAATTCTACAAATTCTACAAACAAACAGGCCTAAATTCTTGAAAAATATTATGACTTTTAGGAAACAATATATATATACTTATTAACTGCAATAAACACAGTTATTTTCTGTTCTAATAATAATATTTTTTAAACCATGCTGGTCTTAAAGATACAAATGTAGTGATCCGAAGGGGTACCTGCACCCCAATGTTTATAGCAGCAATGCCCACAATAGCCAAACTCTGGAAAGATGTCTATCGACAGATGAATGGATAAAGAAGATGTGATACATACATACATACATATACATATAAAGAACATGTGATATATATATATATAAATATATATTTATATATATATTAAGATATATATATTATATATATAAAGATGTGATATATACATAAAGACGTGATATATATATGTGTATATATATATATATACACACACACACAATGGACTATTACTCAGCCATCAATAAAATGAAATCTTGCCATTTGCAATGACATGGATGGAACTAGAGGGTATTATGTGAAGTGAAATAAGTCAACCAGAGAAAGACAATTATCATACGATTTCACTCATATGTGGAATTTAAGAAACAAACAGAGGAGCATAGGGGAAGGGAGGGAAAGTAAAACAAGATGAAATCAGAGAGGGAGACAAACCATAAGAGACTCTTACCACAGGAAACAAACTGAGGGTTGCTGGAGGGGAGGGAGGCAGGGGGATGGAGTAACTAAGTGATGGGCATTAGGGAGGGCACATGATGTAATGAGCACTAGGTGATATATAAGACTGATGAATCACTGAACTCTACCTCTGAAACTAATTATATACTATATGTTAATTAATTTAAATTTAAAAAATAGTAAAAAAAAAATTAAAATTAAAAATGCCGGTCTTGACCTACTCAATCCCCTTGGCAAGCTATAGTTTGAAAAATATTGCTCTAGGTGATGGTTACATGAATATAACTTAGCTTAGAAATTCAGTCACAGGTAAGAAATGAAACTGTCACAAAATACTGAGGAATTAATAAGAGCTATTTGGTGTACAAATATGATTGCTAAGTGGAACAAAGCCAGCCTTCCATCAGCCCTGGAATGGTTTGTGTTATGAACAAGCAACATTTATTTATACAAAAGCCCCTCCTAAAAATAAAAACAAGAGAAACTATTCAGTACTAGGCACTGCAAGTTCTACCCTCTCTCAGTGAATCTTTTAAACCCAATGAAATTGGTATTATCTACATTTTATGCATAAAGAAGCATGCTCAGACATGTTAAGGAACTAAAGTCCAGAAAAGGGGTAGAACTGGGATTTGAACTGAATCTTCTTGGTATCAAAGCCCATGACCTTACCAGGGCCGCCAAGCATGTGTGTTCCAAAGGAAGAAAGACTCACCATCTGACAACGTTCGAACAGCAACATCTTGTGTGGAGACTCCAGGACCATGTTTGTTGTAAGCCACCACTCGGAAACTATACTCTGTGTATTTTTTCAACCCATTAATGGTATGGGAGTGACTTGAAACATCAATATCCTTGAATAAAATAAAACAATTTACACGTATACAACTCAAGCCAAAAGAAATGCTGCAAAATAAAGAATTAACTATACAAATTTTGCATGTGATTCAATGCAGATTTTTATCCCTTTTACGAAATACTACTTAACAATCAAAGCAGATTGATCAGAAACACTGGCAATTTACAGAGAAATATTGCTTGATGTTTAGTGACCCCTCCTGATAAAAACTACAGAATATAACTTGGTACAAAGAAAGAAGTCGGGCACCTGGGTGGCTCAGTCGGTTAAGCGACTGCCTTCAGCTCAGGTCATGATCCCAGGGTCCTGGGATCGAGTCCCACATCAGGCTCCCTGCTCTGCGGGGAGCCTGCTTCTCCCTCTCCTATTCCCCCTCTCTCGCTGTGTCTCTCTCTGTCAAATAAATAAATAAAATCTTTAAAAAAAAAAAAAAAAAGAAAGAAAGGAGTCTGCTGACTTTTCATTTCCTATATACAACTTTTTTATTCTGAGATTTCTAGACAAGCAAGTATTGAGTTTTGGAATTATATTTCAACTCTACTATTTCAATCAATCAATTGAAAAATGGCTTTGGGGCACCTAGGTGGCACAGTCCGTTAAGCATCTGACTCTTGGTTTTGGCTCAGGTCGTGATCTCAGGGTCCTGGGATGGAGGCCCGTGTCAGGATCCACGCTGCGTATGGAGCCTGCTTAAGATTCTCTCTCTCCTTCTTCCTCTGCTCCTCCCGCTCATTCTTTCTCTCTCTCTAAGGTAAATAAATCTTACCAAAAAAGGCTTCATCTTTTACCTGTTCTTTATCAGTCCCTTTTTCCATGTAGTACAATTTGTAATTCTGAATTTCCCCATTGCCAGACAATGGTGTTTCCCAGGTGACAGTGATGGAAGTAGGTGAAGCTGCATATGCTCGGATGTTAGGTGCTGGGCCAGGGAGCTGAACTAGAAAGAAAATTTTGAGACAGCAAGATATGAATGAAATTTACTGCACTCCTCAATCACCATTCTCAGCAATAACATCATAATGGCCATGTTTTTAAAAACAATAAAAACTGAGAAAACAACTGATTTGATTGAAGTGGTTTTAGGATAGTATATGATTAAATGCATTTCCCTTTTTAGACTCAAATTATAACCAAAAATTATCTGTGAAGTATCTCAAATGTATTCAAAGGAAAAAATAAACATTGCGGAATTTTTTTTGTGGTTTATAAAATCCTAGTTTTTCAGCAGGACTGCAGCACATAAAAGCAGCCATCACAAAAAGAGAGTCTTCAGGGGATTAAAGAGGACACGTATCCTGATGAGCACTGAGTAATGTACAGAATTGTTGAATTGCTCTAATGTACACCTGAAACTGATATAATACTGTATGTTAGTTATACTGGAATTAAAGTAAAAAACTTTAAAAAAAGAGCGAGCCTTCTTTTGCCAGGCACTGGGGATGTGGTGATGGACGGAGTCCCAGCCCACAAAGAATTCCTAGTATAGAGGGAACTCAGACATATAAATAGTTGCAGAAGTCACAAGTGCCTACAGATTTCATAATGACTGTAACGAAAACAGAAAGAGAATACACAACTCTGCTTTGAAAGGGGGGTGCGTAGGCAAGGGAAGGACTGGGAAGATTTCTGGGGAGCCAGAAGGAACAGCTTCCTCAGATACCAAGGGAAAAATTATTCCAGTCAATGGGGAGGACATGTGAGAAGACGGTATAATGTGGTTCAGGGTGAATACTGAATGAATGTGGGAAGGAGAATGCTGAGAAGGAGGACACAGCCGGATAGTGAAGAGCTTCTAATGTGCTGCTGTGGAGTCTGCCTCATCTCTTGTAGGTGTTCGGTAATTACTGAAAAATTATGAGCAGGAATATGACATGGTATGATCAGATCTGTGTTTAGAAAGGACACATAAATGTATGCATGGAAGAAAAACAGTAAGCGAATAAGACTAAAGAATAATGATTTTTAAAATAGCTACCATTTATTGAATGCTTACAATCAGTCCCGCTTAAAATGCTTTACATGTATTTAAATTATGTCTCATTTAATCTTTGCACTAACCCACATGAGAGGGACACTATTATCACCCCTATTTACAGATGAGGTTGAGAGGCTAAGAACTGCTCCCACAGGACGGAAAGTCAGTGAGTGGTGGAGCCAGGAGCTGCACAGGTTCTGATTCTAACACGCGGACTCAAGCAGACCAGTCAGAAGATTACTACGACGCCCTCCATGGGATGTATGTGACTGGAAGACAGTCCAGCTCTAACTCCTACAACAGCTCCCGTACCTCTTTACTACATTCTTTTCATCTAACTGATGAACTTGTGACAAGTTCCACCACCAATTTATACACAAATTCCAGAGGTTGCCTATGCCTACACTTTGGTAGACATTCTATATTTAAAAACAATTTCTCTGGTGCCGGTGTTTCTCTAACAGAATCCATTAGATTTAAGGAACAGGAAAAAAAAAACGTAGCAAAATGTAAAACAAACAAGCTTTCTTAAATAACAGCACCACAGCTTGACAGTTTTGCTACCCAAGTAGAGAAACCTGAATGTGGTTATTCTGACAGTTGTTTGCTTTATTTAGTCATGAATCATGGTTATTCACTTAATGTTAAGAGCATTTTTTTGTGCAGCCTGACAAGTGGGATTTGTCACACTTCTGCTGCTACAGGAAACTTTCCTCTAAGTTATTAAAGGGGAAGGAAAACAAAACAATCCCCCGATTCCCTTGAAATAACTTTCAATATATTCATTGGATACACATAAACAAATATGATCCTAAAAATGCACTAAGAAATTCTTTAATTTCACCTGCACAGTGGCATAATAAATGGAAAAAATTTTAAGTTGGTTTGTTCAGCTAAGTATGTAAAATATTTTCTGAGGGCTGACTTCAACACTTGCACCTCTCCTGCCATAGGCTGAATACCTTCAGATGAAGTACAAATCTCTTTCCATTAATTTGTCTTTTGCCAAAACTTGTTATAGCCACTTTCCATCCCTAAAATACCCTCAAGAGAATCAGGTTCCATCTACATTAGTCTCTTTCTTCTAATCAAACTCCTTGAAGAAATGATTGTACTGCCTACTTTCCTTAGAATTACAGAGGTACAATATCATATAGGTGGGATCACAGGGAAAGAGTCTACAAGGCATCTGAGCCAGGTCTTAAAGAATCAATAAAATCTGAGTGTGTATCAGCAGAGTCCTATTGCCTTACACTGTTTGCCACTGTTTGATGTGAATTACTTTGATCTCCCCTAACTAATTCATAAGGTCCTCGATGGCAAGGAACGGGTACCTTCTGCACTGTTATGGTACACGAGGCCACATGGAAGGCAGACCTTCCTATGGCCTACATACAGGTAGGGCTGACAGACAGGTGGAAGACTTACCCTCAGGCTGTGTTTCTACTCGGAGTGGAGCTGAACTCTCTCCGGAGCCATGTTTATTTTGAGCCATAACTCTAAAGATGTACACAGTCGCTGGCATTAGGTTTTGAATGGTTACCTGCATTTCTCCTGGGCGACTGGTATTCTCAACACGTTCCCTTTGGGCAAAGAGGGGTGTGGAAAGAAACAGCATTGATTAGGAATACTTCTAGAATGTGCAGTTTCATTTTCATTGCAATTCCTATAGATAAATGCCATATCAAAATCTTAACTCTTGACTCCGGCAAACAAACTGAGGGTTGTCCATAATTATACTCAGTCTACTGAACATACTATAATAAAAACCAATTTATATTACACAAGAGTTTTCAACAAATATTGTGGAAGAATTCATTTGTTTTAGACAAATAGCTGGCCTTAAAGGATTGTCGATCATGTAAGGAGAGGTCTGTATCTATCCTGACAGAGTAATAAAAAGGTCCAAAACCACTCTGTGGACAAAATTACTTGAAATTACATAATCGGGTTGCATTAAAATTCTTACTTTAAGATATTGGTAATTTTCCCTGAAATCACAGATTAAAATTTGTTTAGTTCTACATGACCTTATGCAGATTTGCCTGATTGTATGTGAACATTTACATTTCAGAGATTTAAGTGTTTTTCAGTAGTTTCCTATAGTTTTTAAAACTACCTTATTTTAATTTAAAACAAACCAACAGAACCCACATCATCTTCATAGAGTGCCTGTCCATATATAATGTCAGGTCCACCAGAGCAGGGTAACTATAGCACCAAAAGCTATTGCTCAAAGATACCTGAGATATCGACAGGTATTTTCTCTTGAGCTAACCCTCTAAATCACAAGATTTAAAAGGAGGTTTCAGCTGATTTCTTACACTCTGAAGTTTCTGACAGTTGCTCTGATCACAAATGATCACTGTCTAAAAGAAAGTATGGGGTTTTACACTTCACCCAACTACAAGCTCCATGTGAGAGCACAGATTAGGTCAGTTTTGCTCACTGTACCTAACAGTTTAAACAAAAAGTTGGAACTATCTTGAGAAAGATAGTTGGGGGGAGCGCTATGTTACTTTAAATTGAAGTGTCTCAGTCATGTTCCCATATTACAGAAGAACTTAGCAGAATGCTCATAGGTGGAAGCAGCCTCACAGATATGTGCAGAATGCATGAATGGAAATTTGCTTTCTATGTAAACTTTGTGTAGTAATAATATCATGTACATCTTTTGTTCATTCCTGTGTGAAAGGAAAAAAAACCAGGAGAAATGAGTGAAGGGAATGAAAAACTTAGAACAAACTTCTATAGAAACACTACAATTAAAAAAATCAATAATACGTATGATTCCTTAAAGATGAAAGAATAATTAGCTAGTACTGCAAAAGCTTTAACTCTAGATCGGTCTGAGGTCCCAGAACCAAGTGCCTGTCTAGAAAAAAACTTCTGACTTCAGGACAAGATCCAGGGTGGGTTTTAAAGTGCAATTCTCATAAATGGGTGAGGTTGCAATGGAACTTAGGTTAGAATGTGTAACTAAGAGTCAAAGGAGAAAGGAAAAGGTACATTTTATATTAAGACAGTGCTGGGCTAGGCATTAAGAGCTCTAATTCTGGTTTTGGCAAGCTCACTAATTCTTTCTGAGCCAGATAGTAAATATTTACAGGCTAAGAGACAAAATGGAAAATATTAAGTAGTTACTTATATAACCTATTAAAATGTAACCATTTGAAAACACAAAAAAATATTCTTAGCTCCTGGGTCATAAAAATAACAAGTCTGATTTGGCCCAGGGTCCCTAGCTTGCCAATTCCTGGCTCAACTAAGATACCTAAGGCTTCGTCCATCTCTAAAATGTTATTAACTTCTGGAATAACTTACTCTGCATTTTACATTTAGTGGCTAGTATCAGAAAAGTACTATTTACACTAAAAAAGAACGAACATTTCATAGTTGAAAAGGCAGAGGAAGGACCCTTTGAAATCTCAAGAAACTCAAGCACCCAAAAGAATTATCTCATGACCAAGACACACTGTGCCATCTGGTGGCTGATTTTTCAAGTGCAGGAAGTAGTGGGATTTGTAAATGCAGGTGGTGGCTTCCATCCTCACACTGAATTCTTATTATAAGTCTGTGATGAAAAGTCACTACCCTCATTTTTTTAGATGAGAAAACCTAAGCTTATAAAGGTTAAATAAATTCTATTTACAAAACAAGCAGGATCTAGTCTTCTGACGTGGTGTTCTTTCTACTCCTTCATGGCTTGTATTCAGAAATCATCAACTTCATTCACAAATGAAATGACAAAAACATGAGTCTCCAAGAATCTTCCTTTGAAATATTCCCTAGATTTATTCTGTTCACTTCAAGTCACTACTCTCACCTTCGTCCAGGCCATATCTACCACATGCCTAGATTAAGTAGATTTGTCTCTCTGACTTCATTTCTTCTCTTCTCTTTACGTAGTGCTCATAAAAAAGCTATTTAATAAAATCACAGTGCACACTTGCTCAGTAGTCTAAAATGGTCCCTTCTTAACTGATTATGTCCAAATTCTTACTGGCATTATGACATTTGGCTCTAAACTTCCACTTTATTATAATCTCTCACTAATTCCTACCAGAACTCTGGGCCAGTTAAGCTTTCTTACTTTCCCATCCATCAAACACCAGACACGCAAATTAAATTGCATCCTCCTTGCACCTCCTCTTCCTTTATATATACTTGCCTTGTCTTCCTGCCTGACAATTTAATTTTAAATTGAAGTGACAGATTCTCATTAAAAACAAAAGCATATATAGTTTTAAAAAATCCAAAAGTCCCAGTTTTTCTCTGTCCTCGAAACCTGTCCTCCCTGACACCTGACTGTGGCACATCCTGACCTGTATCTTACCAGACCTCTTCATGTCAGGTTTCCTCAACCTTAGCACTACTGAGCTTTGGGGTGGGATCATCCTTTGTTGTAAGGGGTTGTCCTGTACACTGCAGGATGTTTATCAGCATCTGTGGCTTCTACTCATTGGATGACAGTAAGCATCCTCTCTCATCTGAGGTGTAATAACCAAAAATGTCACCAGACATGGCCAAATGTCCACTGAGGGATGGAGGCAAACTGTCGCTGGCTGAGAATCACTGCTCTGGGCATTTACATGCACATCAAAATACAGAGATACGTCATTAAAAAATTCCTATATCACAGTTCATATGGATATACATATATTAATTATGTGCCCATTCCTCCATCAATGGGCACTTACTTTCCTTTTTTCATTCTTACAAATAATGTTACAATAAACATTTCTCTGAGTGCCCTATGCATATGTATATCTGTTATCTATAGAACATCTAGAAGTGTAATTGATGGATTGATGGGTATGTGCATTAAAAAGGTAAAAAAAATTCTGCCAAATCACTTTCTCCAAGGGCTATTCTTACACTACCACCAAAAGCCTAGAGCGGATTTCTTCTCAGCATTTTAACTTGTTTAACACTAGATATTATCAACTTAAAATTTTTGCCAGCCTTATAAGTGAAAAATAGTTTCACTTTTTGTATTATTTTGTATTTCCCAGGCCGTGAGCAATGGCAAAAACATTTTTTAACTTTAATGGGCCTTCCATTAACTTCTGCTAATCATCTACTTGTACATTCTGCCTCTTGGGATATTTGTCTTCTACTTATGATTTGTAGGAGCTCTTTATATAGATTGGATAGCAATATAATGTTTTATAAATGGTACAAATTTTTTCCCAGCTCATCACTTGATAGTTTGATTTTGTTTATGGTATTTTATCACATGGAATTTTACACTGTTATATAATAAACTTTGTCGATCTCTCCTGTTGTGGCTTCTGGATTTCCTGTCTTCTGTTAAAGGCCTTTCACACTCAAGTGATAAAATATATTTTCTTCTAATACATTTATGAACTTTAAAATCTCTTAATCCATCTATAATTTATTGTTATACATGATGTAAGACAGAGCTATAACTTCCATTCTTTCCACCAAATGGAGTTAATTATCTCAACGTGATTTCTTGAATAAGCTATTATTTCTCCATTGATTGAAATGAATTTATTCATTTAACAAGTAATTATTTAGTGCTATTATATGTCAGGCCCTGTTCCAGGTGCCGGCGATACTCTATTGAATAAGGCAGACATAAGAAACAGGTTATTAAAAGAGAAGACTTCAGCGTGTTAAGTGTTCTGAAAACAAAAGCAAAAAAAAAAAAAAAAAAAAAAAACCCACAAAACCCAAAACGGTGATGTGATAGCAGTGGTATTCTGGTAAATGTTTAATAACCAGCTCTGGTTTGTAGTACTCGTCCCAGTAAATACTTGTGCCATGCCCTGTTTTGAACTACAAAGTCGTCATAGGGTCTGCAAAATTTCCTGAAACTTTAATAACTGGCTTGGGAACAAACTGGCTCCAGAACACCATGTGTGATAGGGCCGAAGGGGGCTAAGTTGGAGGGTATTCATGGAAGGCTTATGGAGGTATCATCTGAAGATGATAGATACGAAGCCACCAACAGTTGTTTGTGAGGGAAATGCCTTCTTGGTAGAAGGAACAGCAAGGGCAAAGGACCTAGAGTGGAAAGAAGTTTGTTATTCTGAGGAATTACTAAGTGTTTTTTCCTTTTGTGAAATACTACAAAATTAGCAGTGAGATGTGAAAGATTATTGGAGACATTTTCACACAGATGCCATTTGTAGTAATGTCTTGCCTTTTTGTGTCTAGAACTATGTTTCTCTATCTTTATAATTCCCAAAACATCTGGTACAATGTTCAGAAACATTATTCTATGAGTCGCTCCATCTAAATGGCTCAAATGAAGTCACACAGACTTCTCAAGAGTGTTAAATCAAGCGGTTTTGATGAAGGTTCCTATCCTTCTATCCTCCTATCCTCGTGGAACTTGACAATCTAGTTATTAAATACAAAGTGTATCAGATGTAAGCACCCTGGTAGAGACACAAGCTCTATTTCATGTGTGAGGGCCCTAACCAAAACAGATATTTTAGCTTTCTTATTTTGGTATGAATGAAGAAATCTACTTGGCAATGCTAAGAATACATAGCACATGGCATGGTTCCTCCCAAAGGTTTTATAATCAGGTTGGGAAAACAACACAAATACACATAAAACAGCAGAAGAGTAACAACTTATGGCAGTAAGAGATCATGTGTTATCATAATTCAGTGCCAATATTAGAGGCACGACCACATATAAGAGAAAGGCTGTATATGCTGAAAAAGGTGGAGAAAACTGCATGAGGGCTTCCTGGGGCTTAATCTGAGCCACGAAAGATGAACTGACTTTAGCTTCAGTTGGGAAAGGCGGAAGCGACTGAAGAGAACACACTGGAAGAAAGGTGGCACAGAATGGGGATCAGACTGGCTTCATGAGAAAGGGAGTTAAACTGGGAGGAGAGAAAAGGAAGGCTGGACAGATACAATAAAGCTGGACTATGAGTAAAGTGGCCGGGGGATTCTGCACAACCTCCCATAAGCAGTGAAGAAGCAATGTGAGCTCCTGAAAGAGGTGGAGATAGAGAGGAACTCAATGAAAATGCGGTTAGGAAAATTAGCTACTAATTACTCTTGTGTCATCAAGGAGACCCCCCGGGAGCTCAGCAGTCCACTTCCACATATGGGTGCAGGCAAATATTCATTTAAGATTACTTCTATAAATTAAGTCTACCTTAATTTCTAGAATCTGTATGTTCTAAGTAAGCCATGTCCTATAGGCTGTGCTGACTGAACCTTATGAAAAAAGAGGAACCCTAGTTATATTTTAATACTTCCACCTAAATAGCTCCATCTACCCTCTCCCCAAGTCATTCCAGAGAGGCAGGAAAGAATATCAGGACTTCAGTCTGATTGGGATAAATTTTAATGACCTAAAATTGGGAATTATGCATATTAGTGATATTTTCTGGACCAAAAATTGGTATAGATTCTGCACAACAAAGAGCCAGGGTGAGCATGACTGGCCTGGGATAGACCAAGATGCAACTAGCTGGCTCCAGACATACGGACACTTACCTAGCAATCCCCTCTTTGGTGTAGAAGACAGAGTAGGTAAGGTTGTCTCCATGAGGATCTGATGCAGGGGTGCGCCACGTCAATTTGATGAAGCGGGTAGAGACCAGGGAGGCCACGACATCCCGAGGAGCTGAAGGCAGTGGTCCCGCTGTGGCTGGTGCTAGATGGTCAGTAGTGGCACTGGTCAGTGAAGTGGGAGGTAATGTTGGGATGGCAACATCTTGTCATGTGCAAACATTGGGGAATATGAAGGGCAAACCACGACGGTTTTAAAAAAGAGAACAGAAAAAACAAAAAACAAAAAAGAAATAAACAAAACCACGATGGGAAATAAAATAAAATGAATGAACATAAAAAAGGCCATTAAACTGAAGGCTAACATGCAGGCCAGGGTTAACTACTGAAAACTAATGGGCACTACTCAGACACATCACTGTAGAGCAAGCAGACTTTCTGGTCACTATAATGGTTGTGGGCAAGGGACAGGGAGGGTGACGGCTGAGAATAAAACATCTCACAGAAGGACACAGCAGTGACCAAGTAATTTTCTTTAATTCTGAAAGCAGCATGCAACATCTGTCAAACTTTGCACATAAAAGTTTCACCTATGATAAAACCTCAGTACTTTATCAAATATGGAATAACATGTGTAGCATGGATGAGCCTAGCTGCTCTGGACATAGGCCCAGGCTATCATGACCTCACTGCAGAGCTGGTGTCTTCAGCTCTGCAGGAGACTCAAGAGACACATCTTTAACTTTTGTCTAATAATAAACTCTGCTCTCTGTAATTCGGCAATACCCAGGCAAGTTAGACAACCTTCCTCACTTTACTAATATTTTACTTGCTATCTTTTTCAACTCATTTAACTACAACAATATAAAAACATGAATTAAAAATGTCAAAACCATAAAAACACAATACTTAGGTAGCTTATCTGTTTGTTACGGTGCTCTCTGCAATATGTATTACCATGGCTTGCAGACTCAGGAACTGGATGGGATAGATGAAGCGGGGGCAAGTCAAAGCTCCGCTCATCAAAAGTCTCTGTTTGTACACTTGTAGTCATGGGTGACTTTATTACTCCTTAAGGCAGTCCATTCTGTTGTCGGACACTTCTGATTTTCCTAATATTGAACCGAAAATCTCCTGCATCTTGGGGCCAGAAAGTATAAGTAAAATCTCACAATTTTTAACTAAAGGAGTTCATCTGAGTTGTGTCATAACCTTAGTGGGAAAATTAGTGGAAGAGAGGCAGAGAGGAAAACATGAAAATTCTGGACCTAATTTTCAGTGGAATGGTAGGTCAACAACCTCCAGGAAAGGCCTGTGAACTGCAAGAGAATCTAAAGTAAGGCAGTCAATAACTATGCCAGAGTAAGTTCTCTAAGGCAAAGTACAGAGAAGACGAACCTAAAGTCACTACTTAGGTGGGGAAGGGGCAAGAGTCATCCAACAGCCACCATCTCTACATGGCATTCTGGCTCTTCATATGGCCTCGCTGGATCCTTACGGTCATTTTACTTCTGTCTTATATGTAGAGACTGACATTTAAAAGGGCTAAACCACTCATCCTAGGTCACAGACAGTGAATGATGTAGTGTTAAAACCAACTTTGGTTTTTAGTTTACGCCCAGAGGAGTTCTACTCCTCCTGTGCCACTTATCAACTGTGTCATCATGGGCAACTCATTCACTCTCCCTTTTCCTCTCCTTATGAGAAAGTACTTTGAAGAGCAGAGTGCCATCAGAATGTAAGACTATGAAGTCCCAGCCACAGTCCCAGAAGATACAAGTCCACACTCCGCTGACCAAGTGTGCACGTTGTAAGTTACATCTGACGGCCTGTAAGGCCTGACATTCTTATCCAGATGTGCTGCCTCAGAGAACATACCTCTCCTTCACAGCTTTCAGAGTTCTTTTTCATATACTGTGTCAGCTTATTCACACAGCAACCTCAGGAGGTAGGATGGAAATGACAGGATTGGAGGCTGGGGGGAAGGTCAGAAAGGAGTCGAGGACTCCCAGGTTTCTGGCTTGGGAGAATGGGTGGTGGGTGGTGTCATTCAAGGAGAACGGCAATATTAAGAGACTAGAGACTGAGGGAGAGATGGCAAATCTGGTTCTGAACATGCTGTGTCCAGAATAATGATCCAACATCCGCCAGAGAAATGTGTAAGAAGCAACCAAAAATATGAATCTCTGATTATTGTAAAGTAAGTCACTAAAAAACCCTTAGTGGGAAATGGTTCAAAGAGTAGCCTGAACACAGTCTTGCTTTGTTGCCTCATTTCTGTGCCCATCCAGAAACACACTAAGTAAAAGCTGCTTCCAAGTCTGACCCGATTCACTAAGCTATATTTTTCCCAACTATCTGCTGGCTGGAGAGGAGAGGAAATTTGTAATGTAAGAGGCAGTAGAGCATACTGGAAAAAGCCCAGGATTTCAAGTACAAAGACCTTGTGTTCAAAACTTGACTCTGCCACTTCCTAATAATGTGAAGTTGGGCAAGTCACTTAGTCTCTCTGATCTCAGTGACCTTGTCTATAAACTGGAAACGCTCCCCACCATTAGCACAATTAGCTTGAATGGGTGACAAATGGAAGAATGTAAGTATAAAGGCAACCAGGAGGGGAATGTAAGCAGGAAGGACCAGGGCACAGAAGTAATGGGTGATAACTGAAAGAATCGTCAGACAGGGAAACCTCAATTAGCCTATGGAACTTCTACAGCACACTCTGTAAGTTTTTAATGGCATCCAGCGCTTCCCATGTATATCTGTCATGTTCACGCTCAATCATGCTAACCTATAAGCTCCCGGAAGACAAAATCTGCATCTGCTTCATCTTGGCATCACTCATTGTGCCTATGTATACCTTAGATAATAAATGTGTATTTATTGAATTAATAAGTGGAAGAAAATTCAGGGAGACTGTTAGTGCAATGGAGACAGTGTTGCTAGAATCTCATCACACACAGTATTTTAATCTTTCTAGCTGATTCAAAGTACATACAAATAACATTTATATAATTATGTTATATAAACATTTGCTTTGCAAATGTATTTTATCAGTTATACCTAGAATAAAAGTAAAAGTAATGCCAGGTCATCGTAAACGATTCCTAGTTAACTATGGGAAAAATCCATGTCTATTCCTTTTTTTTTTTTTTTTAAGATTTTATTTATTTGACAGAGAGAGACAGCAAGAGGGGGAATACACGCAGGGGGAGTGGGAGAGGGAGAAGCAGGCTTCCCGCTGAGCAGGGAGCCTGATGAGGGGCTAGATTCCAGGACCCTGGGATCATGACCTGAGCCGAAGGCAGACGCTTAACGACTGAGCCACCCAGGCGCCCCAATCCATGTCCATTCTGGTCCTAGTGTTTCACACCCACTTTCCCCAAGTTGGTTCTTTTTCTGCTGTTCTGTGTTCTAGTTGGGCGGGTAAGGGAAGAGTTTTACGTGATCCCAGAGAATCAAACAGGCAATGAAGTTACACCAGGATCAACCGCAAATGATGCAGATTGGAACTTCAGACTTCTAGCATGATGGTTTGAGGACGTCAACAGATGCTCTTCCCAAAAAAACAAGTATAAAGTTGCACAAAACTGTCAAAGACTGGAAACTGGCCAAAGGCCTACAGCAAACCAAGAAGCATTTATTTGTGAAAATCAGCAGCGCGTGTGCCGTTCCTCCTGTGTGTGCTCCAAGCTCCCCAGCTCTGCCGGAGCAGTTATTCAACAGAGCCAGGGCAGGCCCTGGAAGCCGGTGGCTGCTGTCGGAGGGGCTCATCTGATGTGGAGTATCGTCGGAGCGGTAATCTTGGTGGCAAGTGAAGAGGAAGGGCCAGCGTCTCCGCCAGCCCGAGGCTGTGATCTTTTCCCGGAGCAAAGAGTGGACGATAGACTAGCAGGATTTAACAGGGAGTTTGAGGTGAAAAAACACAAAGAAGGCTCAATAAGCTCTCCACATACCCCAGGAAGACTGAAAGCCGTGAGTGTGTGCGGCAGAGCCAGCAGTAGGTCCAGGGGACCCATATACCCCTGGCCAGCGGAACCTATGTGTGTATTCAGAGGACCAGTGAGAGACCCCGTGGAAAGCAAGAGTTGAGGCAGACTAAAAAATGACCTCAAGTTTGAATGCATGCCCCAAACCACACCAGATCCAGAAGAGTGGAAGGCTTACTGGCTTGAGGTGTTTGAGCACAACTTCTGACTGATGTTTGGCTAAACACTAATCCAAACAGACACAAGGGTTACCCCTAGAAAGCCAGGCTTAAGAATAAAAACAAAATGAAAAACAAAAGCTAAGAAGAAACATCAGTGGTTGCACAGTGTGGGGAAGATGGATGTCAAGGATTTAGTCTAGGCAAGCTTACTACACAAACAAAACAAGAACAGCTCTGGGGGAGGGAAGGAGGAATCAGAAACCACAGCTGCTACAGTATGCTATCCAAAATACCCAATAGTCAACCAAAAATGAAGACACATGCAAAGAAATGAAGTGTGACTTATACTCAGAGGCTAATATAAAAAATGCAGTCAATACAAAAGGTCTCGGGGTCCTTGGATATTAGATTTGACAAAGATTTCAAAGCAGCTGTTAAAAATATGTTCAAAGAACTAAAGAAAACTGTCAGGAACTATGCAGGGTCTGAGATTTACCTTACTTATGAGCTAACAAGACAGGCTATTACTGTTTTATGAGCACTGGCAGAAACACAAGTCTTGCATCAGAGACAAAACTTTATTATTCATGGCAATGGCAATAGCTAGAGCTTCTTGTTTGTTTTCATCAGTTCCCCATGCCTCCCAAGCCCCACAAAGGCAATGTAAAGGACCCGGGATGGATGCGTACACATGCAGCAGGTTGTTACAGGAGAAGAACCCTGAGCTTGAAGAATTTACTACTTCTACAGCAAGCCCCAAAGAACCGGCCTGCTGTGGATATCTGATTTCATTCTGTTGTGATCAGGCACATACTTTGTATGGTTGCAGTCTTCTAAAATTTCCTGAGACTTGTTTTATGTCCCAGCATATGGTGTATCCTAGAGATTATTTTGTATGTGCTTGAAAAATATCTGTAGTTGTTGGGTGGAGATTCTATAATATCAGTTAGGCCAAGGTGGTTGTTAGAGTTAAGTTTTCTATACTCTTAACTTTTTCTAATTGTTTTAATCCGTTTTTGAGAGAATACTAAAATTTCCAATTATTATCACTGAATTGTATATCTTTTCTTTGAATATATTGATTATAAATACATATACATCTAATAACAGAGCACCCAAATATGTGAATTCAAAGAAATATAGGGAAACCCCAAATTTTTGGAAATCAAATAACCCACTTCTAAGTAACCCAAGGATCAAAGAAGAAATCACAAGAAAAACTTAAAAAAAAGTCTTTAACTGAATGAAAATAAAAACACAACAAATTAAAAATTATGGGATGCAGCTAAAACAGTGCCTAAAGGGAAATTTAAATACCTTTATCAAAAGAGAAGTCTCACATGAATTACCCAAACTCCTACTTAGTGAAGAGTGTAATCTTTTTTTTTTTTTTCAGATTTTTATTTATTTATTTGTTTGTTTGTTTGTTTGACAGAGAGAGAGAGAGATAGTGAGAGCAGGAACACAAGCAGGGGGAGTGGGAGAGGGAGAAGCAGGTTTCCCACTGAGCAAGGAGCCTGATGCGGGGCTCGATTCCAGGACTCTGGGATCATCACCTGAGCTGAAGGCAGATGCTTAATGACTGAGCCACCCAGGTGCCCCAAGAGTATAGATCTTAAGCATTCTCATACACACACACACACAAAGTAACCCTGTAAGGTGACGGGTGTTTTAATTAACTTGTTAACTTGATTGTGGGAACCCTTTCACACCGTATACATATTATGTATCATTATGTTGTACACTTTAAATATATTACCATTTATTTGTCAATCATACCTCAATAAAACTGGGAAAAATTAAATTGAATAATATTTTAGCCAAGTTTTAAAAAAAAAGACACAAGACTAAGAAATTAATAGAAGACATAAGTTACCTAAATCAAGACTCAAAGAAGGGACAATATGACCAACCCTATAGATTGGTAAATTACAAAGTAAAATTATGAACAAATTTATGCTAATAAATCAGATTAACTCAAAGAAAATAGAAAAATTCCTTGAAAGACAAAAATTACCAAACCTACTTACAAAGAAACACAAAATCTGGGTAGAACTATAACAAATAGAGACATTTAACTAGTAATTAAAAAACTTCCCACACAGACAAGTCCGAGCCCAGATAGCTTCACTGGTAAATGCTATCAAATATTTAAAAAAAGAAATAATACTAATCCTTCACAACTCTTTCAGAAAACAGAAGAGAAATACTTCCACCTCATTCTGTGAGGCTAATATTACTCTAATATCAAAGCCAAAGGAAAAGAAACTACAGATAAATATCTTCATGATCATAGATCCAAAAACTCTTAATGAAATACTAGCAAACTGTATTTAGTAACACATTAGAAGGGTTATACATCATGACCAAGTAGGATTTATCATAGGAATCCAAGACTAGTTTAATATCCAAAAATCAATGTAATATACCACATTAGAGAAAAAAGGAATAACTAACTGATCACCTTAGCAGATGCAGAAAAAGCATGTGACAAAATCAAACACCTACCTATTCATGATAAAAACCCTCAACATACTAGGAATAGAAGCAAAGTTCCTCATCCTGAAAAACCAACAGTGAAAATTACACTAAATGGTTAAAAAGTAAATGATTTTCCCCTAAGGTTGGATACAAGACAAGGGTGTCAGCTCTCATTTCTTATAGTAAGCATTGTACTTAAAGTTCTATCCAATGCAGGAAGAAAAAGAGACAAAGTAAATAAAGATTAGAAAGGAAGAAGGAATATTGTTTTTATTCGTGGATGACCTAATTGTGTCTGTGTAGAAAACTCTAATGAATCTACAAAAAAAAAAAAAAGCTACTTGAATTAATAAGTTGAGCAAGGTCACAGAATGCAGTCAATATACAAAAACCAGCTCAATTTCTATACACTAAGAGTGAACAACTCAAAAATGGAATTAAGAAAACAATTCCAAGGGCGCCTGGTGGCTCAGTCATTAAGTGTCTGCCTTCAGCTCAGGTCATGATCCCAGGGTCCTGGGATCGAGCCCCGCATCGGGCTCCCTGCTCAGCGGGAAGCCTGCTTCTCTCTCTCCCACTCCCCCTGCTTGTGTTCCCTCTCTCTCTGTGTCTCTATCAAATAAATAAAAAAATCTTAAAAAAAACCAAACAAACAATTCCACTCATGATAGCATCAAAAAAGAACAAAATATTTAGGAATAAATTTAACAAAAGAAGTGTTAAGATTTGTGCCCTGAAAACTGTAACACATTGCTGGAGAGAAATTAAACAACATCTAAATAAAAAATACCTAAATGAAAAGAGGATCTAAATAAATAAATGCTCATGGATTAGATGACAATGTTATTAAGATGACAAGCTGCTCCTAAAATGTAATAGAAATACCGAAGACCTAGAATAGCCAAATCAATTCTGAAAAAAAAAAAAAAGGTTGGAAGACTCGCATTTCCCAAATTTCAAAAGTTACAATAAAGCTCCAGGAATCAAGACAGTCTGGTATTGGCATATGAAAAGGCATATACATCAATGGAAGAGAACTGAGAGTCCATAAATAAACCCCTAAGTTTGTGGTCCATTGGTTTTTGGCCAAGGTGTCAAGAAATTTTAATGTGGGAAGAACAGTCTTTTCAACTGGTGCTAGTACAACCGTATACCCATATGCAAAGTAACGAACTTAGATCTTTACTTAGCACCACATACAAAAATTAACTCGAAATGCCTCATAGACTTAATGGAAGAACTAAAACTTCTAGAAGAAAATATAGGAGGAAGCCTTCATGTCTTGGGTTAGAAAAGTGTTCTTAGACATGACAACAAAAGCACAAGACATAAAAGAAAAAAACTGGTAAATTGCATTCTATTAAAAATAAAAACATCTGCACCTTAAGAAAAACACAACCAAGTAAATGACAAGACAAGCCACAGACTGGCAGAAAATATTTCTGAATCATACATCTGATAAAGGAATTGAACATATAATTCAGAATATATATTCAGGACCAGAATATATAATGAACTCTTATAAATCAATTAGAACAACAAATAACCCAATTTAAAAGTGGGCAAAAGACTTAGACATCTTACCAAAGAAAACGTAAGAACAGCTAATAAACACATGAAAATGAGTGCAACATCATTAGTCATTAGAGAAATGTAAATTAAAACCACAATGACATAGTACTACACACTCACTAGAATGGATATAATCAAAAAGGGTTCTGAGTATTGTACCAACACAGTACTAAGTGAGGGCACTGAAGAACTGGAATCCTACTACATTGTTGGTGGGAATGTATTAAGTCTTCCAAGTGATGAACACGAATTGTCTCCTTTTATTATTTAGATCTTTAATTTCTTTAAAAAATGTTATAGTTTTCAGAACATAAGTTTTACGCTTCTTTGGTTAAATTTACTCCTAAGTATTTTATTCTTTTTGATGCTATTAAATGAAATTATTTTAATTTTAATCTCAGATCATTCACTGCCAAGTATACAGAAATACAAATGATTTTTGTATACAGATACTGACTCTTGCTGCACTCATTTATTAGTTCTAACAGTTTACTTGTGCATTCCTTATGATTTTCTCTATATAAGATGATGTCATCTGTGAACAGAGAGTTTTACTGGTAGTTTCTTAAAAAGTGAAACACAGACTTAGCATACAACCCAGGAATTTTATTCCTAGGAATCTACCCAAGAGAAATGAAAACAAATGTCCACGCAAAGATTTTTACACAAATGTTCACAGTATCATTATTCAGAATACTTTTTTTTTTTTTAAAAGATTTTATTTATTTATTTGACAGAGAGAGACACAGTGAGAGGGGGAACACAAGCAGGGGGAGTGGGAGAGGGAGAAGAAGGCTTCCCGCAGAGCAGGGAGCCCGATGTGGGACTCGATCCCAGGACCCTGTGATCATGACCTGAACCGAAGGCAGACGCTTAACGACTGAGCCACCCAGGCGCCCCCATTGTTCAGAATACTTAAAAACTAGAAACAATCCAAGTGTCCACCCACTGGTAAATAGGTAAACACAATGAGGTATATCTCTTCTTTTTTTTATTATGTTCAGTTAGCCAACATATAGTACATCATTAGTTTTTGATGTAGTGTTCAGCGATGCATTGAGGTATATCTCTATAAAAGATATTATTCAGCAATAAAAAGACAGAAAATACTGATATATGCCACAATGTGGATGATTTCAAAAACATTACCCTCAATGAAAGAATCAGTTGCAAAAGACTACATATTACATGATACCATTTTTATGTAAAAGAACTACAAAAGGCACGTTTATAAGTGATAGAAAACAAATCATTGATTATCTGTGGCTGGGGGCACGAGTAGGTATTGACTGTAAGCAGATGTAAGTGATTTGGGGGGATGGAAATATCTTGTATCTATATTGTGATGATGACTACACAGCCCTATAAATTCACTAAAAATTACTGAAGTGTAGACTTACAATGCATGAATTTTATGGTATATAAATCATACTTCAATAAGATCATTAAAAAGAATGAAATGGCTTAACCTGGCTAGTTGGAACTATTCAACATAGTTTCTCCAGTGTATAGTTAAGGTAATTATAGAGTTATAATAGCAACAGTTACAGAATGCTAGGACATTTCTGTGGCTCAAACACCTGAGCTTATAACCAACCTATTTGAAGTCTTTCTTCCAGAAATTACTCAACGATTTTACAAATACCAATTAGTCATAAGTGTCCCAAAGCATAAGTGAAATCTTTGTGTTGTTTTTTTTTTTTAAGTCTGATTATATTAAGAGTTATGATGTGTTCTGATGAGCTGGGTGTTACATGCAACTAATGAATCGTTGAACACTACACCAAAAACTAATGATGTACTGTAAGGAGGCTAACTGAACATAAAAAAAAAAAAAAGGAGTTAAGCTGCTTCCTTTCTCTTTTGCCCCCAAAGTTCCCTCCTGAAAATAAAAGATCTGAACACATCACTCCCCAAAACTATCTACAGAATGAAGTCCAAACACCTGAGTACAGAGGTCAAGGTCCTGCATGCTGTGCCCTAGGTCTGCCCGGTTACTGAACAGGAATGGATGGTTCAGCTTCCGTACCTATGTGCACACTGCTGCTGTGTTTGGAGCAATCAGCAACATGCAAATCTGACTCAAGTCAAAGGCAACTGGGAAGTATGTTTGAGAAAAGGTATTAAACTTTAAAATCCAAACATCAAAAATGCTATTAGCTCTGACTTGCTGCCCAAACACTCGGAAGCAGCTTCACACCAGTACTTTCACGGAAACCGAATGACCTCAATAGGCTCTGAAGTGGGATGAATTGAAGTGATCTGTGTGATACCCCGTAGAAGGATTGTATCCCTCCTGATGTAGTATACTCCTTGAGGAAATCATCAGAACTATTTTCATTTTTCTGAGAAATCACTTTCAAACTCCAGCTACACTGGGGTTGATAGATCTGGTGTTAATGATACATTAGATTTGTGATTGATGAAGTGTCACTTTTAGCAGTTTATAATTATGAGTTTAACCAATCCATCTATGCATGTAAAACAGTTTCTAGGTAGAGATCATTAAATTCTGTGCTGGGCATGTTGCCCTCTGTTAAGTGGATCCAATTATCCTAATTTGACACCCACTCACACCAGCCAAGTGAGCTGTAAGTAGGCACATTTAAATTTTCTTTTGAAATCCAAATTTTGCTCCTTTTTCATAATCTTTCTTTGAAAACATATTAGTTTTAAAATTTCTTTCTCACCTTTTGAAGGAGTTCAGAAGATTCTGAAGGTATCATGGGAAAAATTTCTATCTTTCTAGCCCTTCATTTCCTTGCATAAAGGAATTTACTAAATTGGTTATTTCCCAGGAATATTCATAGCAGCATTATTCAAAATTCATTGTTCAAAACTGAGTCAGATTAACATGGTGCTTTATTACTCTAAACATAACAGCAATGTCAACAAAAATACAGTTCCACAGAGCATTTCTTTTGGGAGACGTTAACAAGTGTACCACTAAAAAAAAAAAAAAAGAGAGAACAATCATATTTGTGAGATCGTGCAGATCTGCCATACTTTTTAGCATGTTAAAGACTCCCAGCAATTCTATAGGAGAAAAACCTGTTTAGTTTGTTAACCTAGAATCTCCCATTCCTGTATGATCACAAAATCTCTTCTCCCCAAACAGTAATCCGGTTTGGGCAGTCCTTAATGATTCCTGAGATAGTGTCTACCAGAGTTCTTTAAAAGAGCCTCTGTCTGAAAACCAGTCATTGTTCAACTACTTCTGTAGGCAATCTATTTCATATTTTTATTTAAAAACCAAAATATAACAAGCTTGTTATAGAAGTAATTTATACAATACAAAAGTATACAAAAGGATTAAAGTTCTACTTTTTATCATTCCCAAAATACCACTGTTAAAGGTTTGGTTTATATTCTTCCAAATATTTTCCTTTTCAATTATGCACTTATATATATACACACAAAAATATGAGAATAAAATGATACCAAAAATGCTGCTCTGCAAGCACTGTATGGTGTAATGTGTCTTTAAGAGCTTCCCACATCAGTATAAACAAACCTCATTATTCCCAACTGCTGCATACTATTCTATAATATGAACATATCACAGTTTTTTTAATCGTCCCCTTATTATTACTTACATTTAGGCTGATTCCATTATTTTTTTGGCTGCTACGGACAATGTTTCTGAAAATTTTCCTATACATGTATCTTTGTGCACATGTGTAAATAATTCTGCAAGATGAATTCCTAGAAGTGAAATGCTGAGCCAAAGGCTTGTGTATTTGAATGCTTCAGAAATGATGCCAAATAGTCTTCTGAGAACCTTTTTTGGCTTCAGTTTTAGGACAGAGGGCTAAATACATTTCTGGGTACACCACTTTATAAATACCCCCAAACAACAAACAGAACAAGAAATATGAACACAAACTCCATTTTGGACAAAACTAAGAGATATCTGTAATCCCAACCCCAAATACAAGCAAAAAGGAAGTGGACAGATTAATTAATGGAGCAGAGTTGATCCATGTACGCCAAAAGGGACAGACTGATGAGACTCAAACCAACTGACCTTGAGGAACTGTGAGCACTTCAGGAGACAGGGATGATGTGGGGGACAGGAATTAGGAGCTATTAAACCTCTACCTCACCCCTGGAGACAAGAGGTTTATACTCAGGAGAAACTAAATCAGAGAGGCTCTGGGCTCAGAGGTAACCAACAAGGGGATTAAGACCACATACTAAAATACGAAACTCCCTATCACCCTCTTCAGCAAGTTCCAGAAGGCTGGCAAACCTAGCTTCCTATCACGAAGCAGGAGAGTGAGGCATTCCTCTCTGGATAAACTGAGCAGCTGAGAAGACTGACAAATTTTGCTATCTGGTATGGTCCTAGCAACAATAACAGAAAAGAATGATTATCCAATTGTTCCATAATAAAGCCCAGCAATGAAAAAGCTTCACCCCAAAAGCTTAAGGGAAAATAGGATACTTGCATAGCCTCAAGGTATATCTCTTAAAGTATCTATTAATTACAAAAAAAAAAAATAACTTTACAATGGAGAAATCTGACCGACACCACCTTAACCACATGATCAAGTTGACATTGCCAAATAACAAGACATATTGGTGTAATATAACCCTGATATGGATGTGCTGAAAAGGGTACATCAATTCTGTAATATTTGTCCAAAAAAATCCATAACCTTAATATAATCCATTAACCTAATGTAATCATGAGAGAATTCCAGATAAAACCAAAATTGAGATTATACAAAATACCTGACCAATAGTTTTTTCAAAAGTGTCAAAGTGTCAAGGGCATGAAAGACAAAAGAACAGCCACAGACTGAAGAGACCAAGGAGACGTGACAACTAAATGCAATGTGGGATCCAAAACTGGATCCTGGAACAGAAAAAATACATTAGTGGAAAAACTGGTAAAATCAGAATAAAGTTTGTAGTTTTCTTAGTTTTGTTTATTGTACCATGATTATTTAAGATGTTAACATTAGATGAAGTTGGGTGGAGAGTATACTACAAGAGCTCTCTATGCTCTTTGTAACACTTTTACAATTCTAAAATTATTTTGAAAAGTTTTTTAAAAGTCTCCATATAAACAGAACTTTCAATATTTTTAAATACCACACTCTTAAATATGAATGAACTGCCAGAGACTACTTTCATTTTTTTTTTTAAGAAACAAAACTGATGAACAAAGACTACTTTCAAGTATTTGAGGATAGTCCTCTTCTTTTGATAAAAATTTCCCAGTTCTTTTTTCTGTTCCCTTTATAACATAGTTTCAAAACCTTTCTATAAACTCTTGAAATTAAATGACCAAAACATAAATAAGGATACTATATATTTTTGTCATTGTAATCAAAGATTAAAATAGATTCTTGGTATCTGTATCACACTGATGAGATCTACTGAGCTACCAATAACCTAAAGGCCATACAATTTCTCACTTGTAACACTAATAAATTTATTTTGCTATCCTATAGAGCACTTACGTAATTCTTTAAAACTATTTTTATACTGCTTGTACAGAGCTACGTAAGAATGTTCCAAATGTGTAGATCTATGTTCATCGTGATTATATTAGCATTAACTTAAGTGAACCTTTAGGCACAGTTCATCAAGATAGTTGAAAAGATAAATTTATACTTGCTGGCATCATTGATTTTCCTTAAGGTTTTTTTTTTTTCCTGGAAACTTCTACTCTTCCAAGTGTTACTTGTATATTATATTGTACTCAAATTTCCATTCCAAATTCTTTATATTTCCATTTCTTTACTGAACCACCATTTGTTCCCTCAGTGTGTTCATGTTTTCCTTTATATCCTTGAACATATTTATAATAGCTACTTTATTTTCCAGGTTATGGTTTACCTTTTCCTTTCCTTTCTCTTCTTCTCTCCCTTCCCCTTTCTTTCCTCTCTTCCTCTCTTTGCCTCTCAACTAATTTTGATTATATGTTACACATCATGTATGCTAACCTGTTGGTTGTTTGGATTTTTTGTCTTCCTTAGCAGAGTGTTGAACTTTGTTCTGACCAGCAGTTAACCTCACAGATCAACCTGTTCCTTCCAAGGTTTGTTTTAAACTGTTAATGATGGTTCTACAGTGGCCTTGCATCTAGATCTATATTAGCCCTACTCTCACAGTATAGCCTTTCTGTAGTCTCCACTGAAGACATGGGGTGTTCAACAAGTTCTCTATACTCTGATTGGATAGAATATAATATTTCTCAACCCTTTGTATGCTCCAGGAATTTTCCAGCTCTCCAGTAGTTGGTCCTTCCTTAGTAGATGTTCTTTGCTAAACTTGTGGAGTCTTGCTCTGTGTATGTGCAGCTCAGTATTTAGTGAAAGACTCAAGAGGAACACTATACAGCTTTCTTGAGCTTCTCTGCACATTTCATTTCTCTCTAATGGGCTGCTCCACAAATTCCAATTACCTTTCTCACCCTAAACTCTGATGTCTGTCTCCTTAGCTCTTTGAGACTGCTAAGCTGTCTGCTCCCTTCTCCCAACCCTGTGGTGCAGTCTGGAAAGTGCTTCCAGGCAGAGAGCTGGGGGTTGACTATGGGGCTCCTCTCACTTGTTTCCCTTCTGTTAGGGATTATGGTCTTGCATGTTTTCAAATGTCTGAAAATACTTATTATGTATTTTGTCCAATTTTCTAGCTGTTTACATCAAGAGGGCTAGTCCAGTACTAGTTACTCTGTCATGGTCAGAAATATAAGTTCTTAGTTACTTTTAAACTATTACAATAATTAAAAATACTCTTTCAAAGAGGTACCACTGTAATAAAAAAAAAAAAAAACATTGTATTTAAAACATTTCTAGGGGCACCTGGGTGGCTCAGTGGGTTAAGCATCTGCCTTTGGCTCAAGTCACGATCCCAGAATCCTGGGATCAGAGCCCTGCAGTGGGGATCCCTGTTCAGCGGGGAACCTGCTTCTCCCTCTGCCTGCCACTTCCCCTGCTTGTGCTCCCTCCTCTCTCTCAAATAAATTCTTTTTTAAAAAAAATTTCTAAGCTCTAGTCATTAGAAAAAACATTTATTTTTACTTAAATTGCTATGCTCATTTGTTTCCTTTGTAGAAACTAATATCTACTATACATTTAATAAACGTTCATTCAATGACTAAATAAATAAAAAATAAGAAAAGATTTAAGAACAACAATATGTAACTGTGGGGATATGAAAGACTTTAAATATGAATTTATATCATAAAACTTTTGAAGCTGAATTTCTAAAGAGAACTAGTATACTTGAAAATAAAGACCTTTTAAAAAAAGATTTTATTTATTTATTTGAGAGAGAGAATGAGATAGCGAAAGAGAGAGAGACAGAGAAGGGGCAGGGGGGAGGGGCAGAGGGAGAGAGAGAAGCAGACTCCCCACTGAGCAGGGAGCCTGACGTGGGATTAAATCCCAGGACTCTGGGATCATGACCTGAGCTGATGGCAGACGCTTAACCAACTGAGCCACCCAGATGCCCTGAAAATAAAGACTTTTAACTAACTATACAAAAATAAGCAGCTCTCCCTAAATTCTAAGACAAAGCAAAATACCCTTATTAGCCAAAAAAAAAAAGGCCAGAATAACATCTGTGTATATATAAGTACACATATGCACATATGCTAATCAACTTCCAAATTAATCTTGATTTATTTTTCTCTATTTTGTAAAAGTTTCACCCAACTTATTTTTCAAATAAAAGTTAGATGCTTTCAATACTCAATTTCACAAGATAACCTTTCAAATTTTCTTATTAGCCTACCACACTATTAACAAATGTAGCTGGCTTCTGGTTAGGACTAATGAAGTACTCAATGGTTAGTGCCAAAGAAGTCTGACCTGAAACTCTGGATTTCTGAACAAAAGGAAAATTGCTCTGAGGTTATATAGAATTGTTTCCTATACTTCTGCTCCCAGTCATGCTCCTGAGAGTGGATGTAGGAATGACCAGGCTGAAGGGTATCACCACTTCAAGAGCAAGAACAAAGAACAACTGTCTATTGATGAGTGGGGCACCAGATTCTTATAAAAACTCAATGCACAATTTCTCAGCTTTTCAATGATTTTTTCTACCTGTCTTACCTTATACTTTAAATCTAATTTGCAAAAAGTAAATTAAAAAAAACCCCACAAAACAACAAAAACAAAGAACAACTTAGTGAAAGCACCCTGGCATTTCAGAAAGCATCTATAATGTAATATCATTAGAATACCAGTAGTCCAAAGAGACAAGGTATTTTCATAATTGACATTGGAAAATCAATCAGAATTCCAATAGATGCTTGTCCCATTCCAAAATTATCATAAAAATATATTTATGAATGTTCAAGTATGTCAGTATTCATCCTTAACATTTCTCTATTGGGTCCTACTCCACAATTCTGATAGAGAAGTTCATTTTCTCCTCCCACTATAAAAAGCCCAAAGAAAGCAATCAAAAAACCTTGAGAAGCACAGAAAAACAACCAGAGTCCAATAAAACAACTCTTCCTTCAGATTAAAGACATTCAAATGAAGCATTTACACTCAACAGGGAAACAACAATTACATTAGGCTATTAATCATAGCACTTTATTAAAAATAAAAACTCTAACAGAATGTGAGAAGAGCTGCAAATTATTTGCTCCTGAGAGTAATCTATCACATAAAGGAGTCACTGAAAAATATGTGGCAGTTACAATGAGTTCAAAGCTGTGCACTGGTTGTTCCCAATGGTGTCTCCCAACAGATTAGGCATATTTCATGGAAGCTTATAAGTGAGAAGCATAAGAAAAAGATTTCTTCCCCCTTTCTCAAACTAATACAATTTCACCACTATTTCCAAATTTAAAATATAATGATATTGAATTAAGAAAACTAAAGCAGAGGAATAATGCTACACAATGATGATGATTTAGGTTTAGCATCCTCTTATACTGTCAACAATCTGATTTATAAACATCTGCTTTCAGAAAACTCATATAAATAAATAGCTATAGCCCCATAGCCTATGCTCTATCTCATTCTGCTGGATGCCCCATATGAGAGTTAGTGTTAAAAATCTTAAGGTTTTTATAGATTCTAAAGTTTCAAAGTATAGGTAAGAAAGAAGCTCTAAAAAACCGAGATTTTAAAAACATTTTAGTTTAAAGTAAGGAATAACTTTTTAAACATAAAATTCTATCCAACAGTAGAATGGGATGTCTTATGAGAAAGAATGTCCTATCACTGGAAAATGGTAAAGGTTATTCTTAAGACAATCACTGTATAGATAAAACTCGTAATTCTCAAATTCTATGATTTTCTGAAACAGAAAAAAATGATCTTGCTAATAAATCTTTGCTATTCTATGTTTAACACGTCACTTGTTTGAAGTGGCACAGGTCTGGGGTGCCTAGGTGACTCAGTTGTTAAGCATCTGCCTTAGGCTCAGGTCATGATCTCAGGGTCCTGGAATCAAGCCCTGCATCAGGCTCCCTGCTCAGCGGGGAGCCTGCTTCTGCCCCTCCCCAACCCTGTGCTCTCTCGCGCGCTCTCTCTCAAATAAATAAATAAAATCTTTTAAAAAAATGAAGTGGCACAAGTCTCATTGCTATGTAGTATTAAAAAGAAAGATACTTTATAACCAAATTGCTTTGTGAAATTGTGACATGAATTTTAAAACTTGGCAGATACATGCTATTTTCCTTCTAGGTTTATGTGACAGAAATAATGATTTATTTGTTGCTTACTTTTGATTTGGGAATCATCTTCCATATTATAATCCACATTATTTAACTTCTAGAAGAAGAAATCAAAATGTTTACTTAGCATGCAAATGACTCCCGAATATCTTGAATTTCCCTGAAATTTTCATGCAAATTTAGATACTTTTATTGATGCCAGTATAATAAGGAGTCTCCACCTAATTAGTTCTAAAACTATTTTCCATTTCTTGGATATTCATAAATATTAATCCCATCAGCAGGATTAAAACAGATATGCTCAAGATCCCTACTCATATTTAAATAAAATCCACACATATATTTATAAGTCAACAACCCTGATGTAGAAATTGATTTAAAAGGATGCAGTTATAAAGACAAAAATTAAACTGAATAAATATACATTAATTATTTATTAATAATACTTACTGAAATGCTACTTGTCAGGCAATGCTAGGAATCATACAGATATAGGACACAAATAATAAAAGGCACAAATCTTTTTCCTGGTGACCTTACAGTTTAGTAGGGAAGAACCGTATGCACCCAATGGCTATATTAAAGGAGAAAGCCGACAGTCCTAGAAAGGAGATCAAACAAATGTAAAATGAGGTAAAAAGAGATTTATTTCTGCTGGAAGACTGACAACAGTGCCGCAGCTGAGGTGGCATTTAAAGCTGGGTCTTGAAAGATGTACAAAATTTGGTCCTAGTAGGAGGGAACTGCATTTTAAGAGTGAAACAAAGAGTGAAACAACTTAAGTGATAAAAAGCAAGGTGGGTGAGGCACTGAAGTCAATGAGTTTGATGGGGTAGAAGCTATGTACGTACAGTATTAGGCTAGCGTTTAAATGGATCTGTTTGTCCATCAGTCGGACAGGCTAGGTTCATATCCTGGCTCCGACACATATTTAGCTGTGGGATCCTGGGCAGGTTAATGTTTTTAAACTTCATTTTTCTTAAGTATACATACAAATAACAACATCCATGTTACTGTGTTGATGTAAAGATGAAAAGAGATAACACACTGAAGGCATTTAGCATGTTCCCTGGCACATATTGGGATATATTTTAAAAACTCTATCTGGTCTTCACAGTTCCTGAAAACGCTTCAGAGCCATAAAGGTAAAATGGGTATCTAGTTATTAATGAAGGTGACTTCTGGAACCCACCCAAAGGTGGGGGCTGGTTGCCAGAAGGACCAACCATATGATTAAAGGCTTGGAAATTTCAGTACACCTCCCAACTCCCACCACTTCTAAGGAGGGAAGAGGGGTGAAGGTTGAATCAGCCAATCGCCAATGACTTAGCCAATCATGACTATGTAATGAAACCTCCATAAAAACCCAAAAGGACAGGGGCGCCTGGATGGCTCAGTTGGTTGGGCATCTGACTCTTGGTTTCAGCTCATGTCATGAGCTTACTGTCATGGGATTGAGCCCTGCATCGGGCTCCACGCTTGGTGGGGAGTCTGCTTGGGATTCTTTCCCTCTCCTTCTGCCCCTCCCCCCACTCACGTGCACACTCTCTCTCTCTCTCTCTCTCAGAATAAATAAATCTTAAAAAAAAAAAACAAGAGGACAGCTTTTTGGCCTTTTTTGGAGAGCTTCCATGCTTGGGGAACCAGAACACTCTCACATGTCAACAAGCCAGACCCCAAGCTCCATGAGGATAGAAGCTCCTTTGTTTGGCACCCTGACCTATGTATGTCGTCACTGGTTGTTGATTCATATCCTGTATCATATCCTTTAATAAATTGGTAAACGTGTTTCTCTAAGTTCTATGAGCCACTCTAGCAAATTAATTGAACCTAAGGAGGAAGTCATTGGAACTGCAATCTGTAGTCAGTTGGTCAGAAGCAAAAGTGACAGTCTGGGACTTGAGACTAGTGTCTGAGGGTGGTGGTGGTGTCAGGGGAGCGGGGGTGGGGGGTGGGGGGAGGAGTGCTGTAGGACTGAGCCCTTAACCTGTGGAATCTGATGCTATCTCTGAGCAGACGGTGTGAGAGTTGAGTTGAACTCTTGAACACCCTTGCTGGTGTCCAAGAATTGCTTTGGTATTGGGGGCGACCTCTCCTCATGTTGGAATGCAGTCCAGAAACCCTATGAGAGTAAATGTGCAATTAATATTAACTCATTATTAACAATGTAGTAGTTAAATCTATTAAGTTACTTTCTCCTTCAATCCAAATCTCTTGAAATTACAGAAAAAAATACTTGGAGAAGAAAAGATGCCATCCTTAAAATTAAAATGTTGAGGACTTCTTAAAAAATAGGAAGTGGTTTGGTGAAAACAAAAGAATAGAGTAAATCTACAGCCCAATCTGACAAAGGAGAAAACATTTTTTAAATGAGCAGATAAGAGCAAGCCCAGACATGTTCCACAGATTAAAGACATGAGAAAACACATGGGCAATTAAGTAAAGAACAATCTTTGGGATACCTGGGCCAGATGTTTCCCCTTCTGCTCACACTGAGGCACACACTGCCCTGGTGTTACCCTTGACCTAAAACCCTTTTCCCGAAGAGTACTTAGGGCAAACTTTCATGAATAGACTACATAGGTAAACAACAAGCAAACAAGGATAAAGATAAATATGCATAGAAAGCTAAGGCATTTGGAACTAACGCAATGAAAAAGAGGTACGAAACTCAATAAAAGAAATAATAACCAAGAGAACAGAATAAGGGCGCCTGGGTGGCTCAGTTGGTTAAGCGACTGCCTTCGGCTCAGGTCATGATCCTGGAGTCCCTGGATCGAGTCCCGCATCGGGCTCCCTGCTCGGCAGGGAGCCTGCTTCTCCCTCTGACCCTCCCCCCTCTCATGTGCTCTCTCTCTCTCTCATTCTCTCTGTCTCAAATAAATAAATAAAAATCTTTAAAAAAAAAAAAAAAAAAAGAACAGAATAAGAAAATGGAAGAAAACTTTAAAAGATGTTAAAGATCGGGGTGCCTGGGTAGCTCAGTCAGTTAAGCGTCTGTCTTAGGATCAGGTCATGGTCCCAGGGTACTGGGCGCATCGGGCTCCCTGCTCAGTGGAGAGTCTGCTTCTCCCTCTGCCCCTCCCCCCACCACTTGTGTTCTCTCTCTCTCTCATTCTCTCTCTCAAGGAAATAGAATCTTAAAAAAAAATGATGTTAAAGATGTTTTTAAGAGTTTTTTCTTTTTCTTTTTTTTGGGGTGGGAGGTGGGTAGGGGATGGGTTAAATAGGTGAGGAGGATTAAGGAATATACTTGTTGTGATGAGCACTGGGTGTTACATGGAAATGTTGAATCACTGTATTGTACACCTGAAACTAATTATTACACTGTATGTTAACTGGAATTTAAAGAAAAACTTAAGGGTGCCTGGGTGGCTCAGTCAGATAAGCATCTGCCTTTGGCTCAGGTCATGATCCCAGGGTCCTGGGATCGAGTCCTGCAGTAGGCTCCCCCTGCTCTGCAGGGTGCCTGCCTTTCCCTCTGCCTGCCACTCTCCCTGCTTGTGCTCTCTCTCTCTGTCAAATAAATAAATAAATCTTAAATAAATAAATAAATACAAACTTCAAAAAAAGAGAAAAGAAGATGTTAAAGATCTGAATACCATAAAACAAGAATAGCTCATTATTTACAAAACATTTAGAGACCTTAGAAATTAAAAATATAGGCAGGAGAGATGTCTGTTTTCAGTCCTGTATGTAAAGAGCTTGAAAGTCATCACTCCTGTCCAGGAAAAAGCTGGACAAACTTAAAAAAGAATGAAACTTAAAATGAACAACTTGGATTCATCAGAGAACTAAGATGACAAGCCAAACTGCCACCCCCAAATACGGAAAGCTGGTGTGTCCACAGAGATAGAGCAACCAAGATCTGCTTATACAAAGTCGAAGCCACTGGAGACATGAACTGATAGGACACTTAAATGGTAATTTTGATGAACTGCTGGAGATTGAGTGTGGGCTATTGTAAGAATAAGAAATTTCCAGGGCACCTGGGTGGCTCAGTAGATTAAGCGTCTGCCTTCCACTCAGGTCATGATCCCAGGGTCCTGAGATCGAGTCCCACATCGGGCTCCTTACTCGGTGGGGAGTCTGCTTCTCCCTCTCCCTCTGCCTGCCACTCCCCCTGCTTGTGCTCTCTCTCTGTCAAATAAATAAATAAAATCCTAAAAAAAAAAAAAAGAATAAGAAATTCCTGGAGGCCACAGTCTTACAGATGATGTATATCTTTGTGGGCATTCCTTCTAGAAACTCTACCAGGTTCTCACCATGAGGATCCAAAAAAGATCTCCCATACGGGGGTGGGGAGACGGGTCGAGTAACAACTGTGAAAAATGCCCAGAGCATTTTCCATAACAAAGGCCAACTTTCCAGAAGAAAAGACTTTGCTAGAGCACCATTTTGAAACCTTATTCCAGCTAGAGAATGGAAGTTCTACCCCCTCCAACTTGCAGGTTTCTTATTTCACCTAAGAGGAGCGGGGGGCAAAGAGAGGGCAGAATACAACAACCCACAGTCAGCACAGGACAGGGCTTTAAGGAATAGATTGGAAACACTATCAGCAAGGAAGGGAATGGGAAGTAGGGGGAAAAGCTATACCACTTGTGATGGTCACAGCCAGGAGACACAAGCCCATTTAAAATCTGAGACTTAATCATAAAATGGTACTCCTTGTTCATATCTCAACACCACACAAATGGGACTCAAGGAAAGTAACAGTGGATTACAGGTGAAAGAACTGTAAGAAACTCTCTGAGGAACAGAATATGGGAAAGTTCTAAAGTCAAAAGGAAAGGCCAATAAATCAAGTACAACAGGGGTATTTGAAACCCCTGATATCTACAGCTACAATAAACATTAAACACAACCCAGTTCCTACCTTGATTAACATAAATCCTCACACTAGAGGCCTATTTATCTCAGTTCCCATTACCTGAAACAAAATGCCTAACATTCAACAACAAATTACAAGGTATGCCAAAAGGCAAGGGAAAAAACACACCACAAACAGTCTGAGGAAATGAACTTATAGGCTCAGGGCTTTAATGAAAAAGGTAGATAACATATAAGAACAGATGAGTAAGCAAAGAGATAGAACTCTAAAGAATCAAAACAAAATGCTTTAAATAAAAAACACAGTAACAGAAAAGAAGAATGCCTTCAATGGGCTGAGACTTGACATGGCTGAGAAAGAATCAATCTGAAGATAGGTCCCAAACTGAAATGAAAAGAAGAAGAATGAAAAAAAAACAGAACATCCAAAAACGGTGGGACAATATCAAAAAGTAGAACATATGTCTAACTGAAATACCAGAAGGAGAACAAAGAGACAATGGAGCAGAAAAAAGTATCTGAAGTGATAATGGCTGAGAACTTCCCAAAATTAATTAGACAAATACCAAACCACGTATCTAGGAGACTCAGAGAACACCAAATAAAATAAATGTTAAAAAAAAAAAAATTCATACCTAAACATACCATATTCAAATCACTGAAAACCAAAGACAAAGAGAAATTCTTGAAAGAAGTCAGCATGGAAAAAAAAATCACCTTACCTGTAGAAGAACAGTAAAGATTATAATGAACTTCCTATCAAAAAAACGTATAAGAAAAAAGAGAGTGAAACGAAATCTTTAGTGTTGAAAGAAAAAAATAACCACCAACTGTGAATTCTGTATCTATATTCTACATCTATCTAATTCTCTATTCTAAAACTATCCTTCAAAAATGAAGGAGAAATAGTTTCTCAGACAAACAAAAACTGATGGAAAGGGACCCGCTGGAACCGATTTAGGCCGCATCCCTCGGCCTCAGAGTCGCCCCTGCCATGGCCAGCCAGTCGCAGGGCATCCAGCAGCTGCTACAGGCTGAGAAGCAGGCTGCTGAGAAGGTGTCAGAGGCCCGCAAGCAAAAGAACTGGAGGCTGAAGCAGACCAAAGCAGCAGCTCAGGCTGAAATTGAACAATACCGCCTGCAAAGAGAGAAGGAATTCAAGGCCAGGGAAGCTGCAGCTCTGGGATCCCATGGCAGCTGCAGCACCGAAGTGGAGAAGGAGACCCAGGAGAAGATGACCATCCTCCAGGCCTACTTCCAGCAGAACAGGGATGAAGTCTTGGATAACCTGCTGGTCTTTGTCTGTGACATCCGGCCAGAAATCCATGAAAACTACCGCATAAATGGATAGGGGAGGAAGGAGCAGCTCTGCGTGCAGACTGGCATGTTAGGTGCCTTCATGGAATACGAAGCTTCAGCAAAGCTTGAGTAGTTACATCCTTGTGAAAAGGCATTAAACTATTGCTGTATATTATGTAGTAGGTCCCTTCACTTCTTGGAGAATAGCAAATCTAGCTTATTTGTACAAACGTAGAGCTTATCCAAAGATTCTCTCCTTTTACCTCATATTTCTTAGAAATTTAATGTGTATATGTTGTCTGTTTTCCTATGCCTTTTAGCTCAAGCAACATATGTATCAGTACTTTTTCTTTCTCAGATGCAGTAAAAAAAAAAAATTCTGTTTAAAGAAAGAAAGGGATTAAATATTTTTTTTCCCTAAAGCTTTCTTGAAGGTCAGGGGCTTTCTCTATGAAAAAGTAGTAAATAGTGACTGTAACTTGTGTGAAGCAGCTGCTGGCCTTAAGTTGTCCTTTCGGCTAAGGGTGGAATAGCAAATACTAGTATATATTGTTCGGGCTGCTCTTAGTTTCTCTTAATCAAAATTATTAGATGATAGAATTCAAGAACTTGTATACATGTTCTTACTTGGTGTACTGATAATCATTTGAAAGTAAAGACTTTGTCATGCATTTCAAAAAAAAACTGATGGAATTTACCACTAGTTGATTTGTCCTGAAAAAGATGTTAAAAGAAGTTCTTTAAGCAGAAGAAAAATTAAATCAAAGACCTGGATCTACATTTAAAAAAAGAGTGTCAGAGAAGGAATAAATGAACCTAAGATAAAATCTTTTGTTTTTCGTATTCTTGACTAATCTAAAAGGTAACTGCTTAAAGCAGTAATATGGATAAATGAAACGAGTAACTGCAATACAGAGGAACGGGAAGGAGGAACTGGAAATATTCTGTTATAAAGTATTTACACTAAAGGAAGCAGTCTTTATTTGAAGATGAACATAGATTAGTTATTTGAAGTGTTATTATAGTGTTATTTGAAGTGTTATTATGGTGTTATTTGAAGATGAACATAGATTAGTTAAAAATATATTTGTAAAGTCTAGGGCAATCACCAAACACTTTTATTGATTGATTGATTGATTGATTTTTAAAGATTTTATTTATTTATTTGACAGAGAGAGAGAGATAGCGAGAGCAGGAACACAAGCAGGGGGAGTGGGAGAAGGAGAAGCAGGCTTCCTGCTGTGCAGGGAGCCCGATGAGGGGCTCGATCCCAGGACCCTGGTATCATGACCTGAGCTGAAGGCAGACGCTTAACGACTGAGCCACCCAGGCGCTCCTCACCAAAAACTTTTAGAAAGAAGTATAACTGACACTAAGAGAGATGAAATGGAATCATGTAAAATACTCAAAACCATAGAAGGCAGAAAAAGAGAGGGTAAAGAAACAACAAAAAAATTAATGAATAGAAAGAAAACAGATACAAACACAATAGCTATTAATCTGACTACATCAATAATCAGTTTAAATGTAAGTAGTCTAAATATACCTATTAAATGACAGAGACGGTCCAAATGGATTAAAAAAACAAGATCTAACTATAGACATGTTGTCTATAAAAAACCCATTTTAAACCCATTTAAAAGTAAAGAGATGACCACTTTACATCCATTAGTATGGTTACTATTAAACAAAAACAACAAAAACAGAAAATAACAAGTGTTAGCAAGAATGTAGAGGAAATGGGACACTTGTGCACTGCTGGTAGGAATGTAAAATGGTAAAATGGTACAGCCACAATGAAAAACAGAATGGCAGTTCCTCAAAAGAATTAAAAATAGAATTCATAGGATCTAGCAATTCCACTAGGTATAAATCCAAAAGAATTGTACACCCATGTTCATAGCAGCATTATTCACAATAACTAAAATGTGGAAGCAACCCAAGTATCCACTGATGGATGAAAGGATAAGCAAAATGTTATATATACATACAATGGAATACTGTTTAGTTTTTAAAAGATAGGAAATTCTGACACATGCTATAACACGGATGAACCTTGAGGATGTTACGCCAAGTAGAATAAGCTAGTCACAAAAAGACGGACAGGGGCTCCTGGGTGGCTCAGTCCTTAGGCGTCTGCCTTCAGCTCAGGTCATGGTCCCAGGGTCCTGGGATCAAGCCCCACATCGGGCTCCCTGCTCGGCAGGAAGCCTGCTTCTCCCTCTCCCACTCCCCCTGCTTGTGTTCCCTCTCTCGCTGTGTCTCTCTCTGTCAAATAAATAAAATCTTAAAAAAAAAAAAAAAAGACAGTCTATGAGAGTTACAGTTTTGCAAGATGAAAAGAGTTCTGGAGACAGACTGTGGTAACAGGTGTACAATATGAATGTACTTAATGGCAATGAACTGTACACTACAAATGGTCAAGAAAGTAAATGTTATATGTATTTTACTGCAATCAGAAAAACTGGGAAAAGAATACTGGCGGGAGAAGATAAGATGGGGAAGAAGTAAAGGACAATGATAGCTGGAACAGAAAGCCACGGGCTAGGGCAATGCCGGTACACGATAATATTCAAGGGATGAAGGGGACGTGATCCGGAAGCAGATTACAAACTCTCTTCTTAGGCCCTGTCCAAGGAGGCTCAGCTGAGTTAGAAACATCTTTTTGGTACAGATTAGAACAATAACTCCAATATTTTGAGGAGGATCCCTTTTTATATAAACATAGTTTTTTTTAAAGATCTTCATGTGTTAGTGGTGGTAGTTTAGATATCCCTTGATTAGAAGACTACATGACTAAAAATTATAATGAATTCAGTAAAAAGAAAAAGTAAAGGGATGAAGAAGGATATAAAATGCTAACACTAATCAAAAGAAAAATGGAATAGCCAGCTTTATTAATTTTAGACAAAGCAAACTTCAGAATAAGGAAGATTATTTAGGGATATGGGGGGCATTACATAATGAAAAAGTTTTCAATTCTCTAAGACAATATAACAATCCTACACACATATGCACCCCAAAAAGCATGCCAAAGTACATAAAGCAAAAATTGATAGAACTGCAAACAGAAATAGGTAAATTCACTATTATAATTGGAGAGTTTAAACAGCTTTCTGTCAGTAAATTGTAGACTAAGCAGAAAGAAAATCAGTAAGAATATAGATGACCTGAATAGCATTACCAATCACCTTGATCCAACTGACATTTAAAAAATATTCCAGCCAACAAAAGGGCAATGCATGTTGTTTATAAACTTACATGGGAATTCCCTGAGACAACATCTGGGCCATGAAACATATTTTAACAAATTTAAAAGGATAAAAATCATTAAAAAATCAAAACCTCAATGAGATACCACCTCACACCTGTCAGAATGGCTAAAATTAACAAGTCAGGAAACAAAAGATGTTGGCAGGGATGCGGAGAAAGGGGAACCCTCCTACACTGTTGGTGGGAATGCAAGCTGGTGCAGCCACTCTGGAAAACAGTATGGAGGTTCCTCAAAAAGTTGAAAATAGAGCTACCATATGACCCAGCAATTGCACTACTGGGTATTTACCCCAAAGATACAAATGTAGGGATCCGAAGGGGTACGTGCACCCCAATGTTTATAGCAGCAATGCCCACAATAGCCAAACTGTGGAAAGAGCCAAGATGTTCATCGACAGATGAACGGATAAAGAAGAAGTGGTATATATATACAATGGAATATTATGCAGCCATCAAAAAACCACGAAATCTTGCCATTTGCAATGACGTGGATGGAACTGGATGGTATTATGCTGAGTGAAATAAGTCAATCAGAGAAAGACATGTATCATATGATCTCACTGATATGAGGAATTCTTAATCTCAGGAAACAAACTGAGGGTTGCTGGAGTGGTGGGGGGTGGGAGGCATGGGGTGGCTGTGTGATAGATACTGGGGCGGGTATGTGCTATGGTGAGCGCTGTGAATTGTGTAAGACTGTTGAATCACAGACCTGTACGTCTGAAACAAATAATACATTATATGTTAAAAAAAAGAAGAAGATAGTAGGAAGGGAAAAATGAAGGGGGGGAAATTGGAGGGGGAGACGAACCATGAGAGACTATGGACTCTGAGAAACAAACTGAGGGTTCTAGAGGGGAGGTGGGTGGGGGGATGGGTTAGCCTGGTGATGGGTATTAAAGAGGGCACGTATTGAATGGAGCACTGGGTGTTATATGCAAACAATGAATCATGGAACACTACATCAAAAACTAATGATGTAATGTATGGTCATTAACATAAAAAAAAAGTATGTTCTCTGACCACAATGGAGTTAATCTAGAAATAAGTAACAGAAATATAGATGGGAAACCCCCAAATATTTAAAAATAAATACACATCTAAGTAATACATAGGTCAAAGGGGGAGACACACAGAAAACTAGAAAATATTTTGAACTGAAAGAAAATGAAAATACAACTTATTAAACTTTGTGGGAAACAACAAAGTCAGTGTTTAGAGAAAAATTTACAGCATTAATGCATCATTAAAAAAGAAAAAAAAAACCTTAAGTCTGTAACCTAAGTTTCTACCTTAGGAAAGTACAGAAAGAAGAACAAATTAAGCCTAAATCAAGAAGAAAAAATGAAATAATAAAAATTAGAACAGTATTAATGAAAATGAAAACAGGAAAACAACAGAAAAAGCAAGACTAAAAGCTGCTTATTTGAAAATACCAATAAACTGATAAACTCTAGCCAGGCACCAAGAAAAAAATAAAGAGCCACAAATTACTAATACCAGGTATGAAAGGAGGGCCATCACCCTTGCTCTCACAGGCATTAAAAGGATAATAAGGGGATACTACAAATAACTCTATGTCCACATTTCAATAACTTAGATAAAACAGACCAAATACTTAAAAAAAACATGAGCTATGAGAACTCACACAAGAAGAAATAGATAACTTTAACAGCCCTATGACTATTAAAGAAATGAAGTCAATAATTTAAAACTTTCTTTTTTTAAAAAAATATTTATTTTTGAGAGCGAGAGAGCGAGCAGTGTGGAGAGGCAGAGGGAGAGAGTGTCTCTAGCAGACTCCGAGCTGAGCCCGATGCAGGGCTTGATCTCACGACCCCAAGATCATGCCCTGAGCTGAAACCAAGAGTCGTTTGCTTAACCGTATGTGCCACCCAGGTGCCCCAATTTAAAACTTCTGTAAAGAAAGCACCAGGCCCAGATAGTTTCACTGGTGAATTCACTGGTGAATTTCACAAAGGACAAATAATACTAATGCCCCATAATATCTTTGCAAAAATAGAAACAGAAAGAACACTTACCAAGTCATTCTATAAAGCATTATCTTAGTATCAAAACTGATAGACATTACCAGAAAACTAAAAACCAATGTATCTCATGAACACAGATGCAAAAATCCTTAAGAAAATATTAGCAAATGACTGAATAAATATATGGGGGAGAACAGACAATCTCCTGAACAGAAGAATTTAAAATAGTTTATGTAGATACTCTGTCCAAAAGGAAGTGGTGTGTGACTCCCCACTCCATAAGCATGGGCTGTGTACAGTGACTTCTTCCAAAGTGTATGATACAGAAAAGTAAAAGAGAAGTCACTTCACAGTGGAGACACCTGTGAAGTACTACTCTCAGCCTAAGTGATCAGGGTCAACATCCACACTGGTCAGTCATGTTGATAGCTTATACCTTGATATGATGTGATGAGAATGGAAATTTACCTCTTTGGTCTTCCTCCCCCAAAACAATATTCCCAGTATAATCATGAGAAAAATATCAAGGCAATTCTTAATAAAAGGACATTCTACAGAATATCTGACCAATGCTCCTTCAAACTGTTAAGGTCATCGAAAACAAGGAAAGTCTGAGAAACTATCACAGCCAAGAGGAGTCTAACGAGATATGATGACTAAATGTAATGTGGCATTCTGGATAGGACTGGATAAACAAAAAGGACGTAAGATAAAAACTAAGGAAATATGAATAAAGTATGAATTTTAGTTAACAAAAAAAAGTATGTTTACATTATATTGTTTAATTAACTGTGAAAAATACCAATACCAACCAAGATGTTGTTAACATCTTACATTGTTAACAACAGGGGAAATGGTGTGGAATGTGTAAGAACTCTTTGTACTATCTTCATAACTCTTCTATAAATCTAAAGCTATTCTAAAATTAAAGGTTTATTAAAAAATACAGACAGAAAAGAAAATTGGACCTAAATAAAGATCAAATTAGTAGACTGCAAAGTAATTCTAGGGATTTTGCCAGAACAAAACACTCAAGTACAAGTGACATGTAAAGGAAAAGTTTAAGAGGAGATAAAAGAAGAAGCAGCAAGAGCAATAAATGGTCAAATATTTAACATCATAAAATTTTTCTGGAACTAAACACATATAAGTGTGTTTTATTGTGTGTATTTATTTTTATTTTTATTTTTTTAAGTAGGCTCCATGCTGAGCCTAACATGGGGCTTGAACTCATGACCCTGAGATCAAGACCTGAGCTGAGATCAAGAGTAGGACGCTTAACCAACTGAGCCACCCAGGCACCCCTAGATGGAAGTCTGTTTTAAAGGGACCACTCAGTGCTGGACAGTATGAATTGGAGGTGGAGGAAGAAAATAATCCATATCACAAAAATGCAGAATTCAAAGATTGAAAGATAGAAATTCCATAGCTTACAGAGAATAAAACAGACGACTATTATATGAACAAGAAAAAGATTCCAAAGAGTATACTAAAAAGATAATGAAGCTTTGTATGAGAGCAAATATTATATTTTCAGATATGGGGTCTTAAATTTACTTTTCACACACCCTTTCTGAGAAATTTACTTCCAGGTACACTCTAGCAAAGTAAATTAAAACAACAAACCCAAGAAAGTGGAAATTGTAGTGCAAAGAATGTATCTGGGGAGAAGGCACAGTGTGTGAAGAAGAAGGCAGTGAAAGTGTGATGAAGTATTTAATTACTTGGTGAGGAGGAAGAGATCATGGTTAACCCTAACTGCTGCTAAAAAAACATATGGCTAAATATGTACATAAAAATTTTAAAGGTAACCATTTGATAAATAGAAACCAATTAAGATGGGTTGGCAGGACTCACAAGGACATAAAAATAAGTGTAAAGCTGTCTACAGTCAATAAAAAAAGGACACCAAAAGTTTGAAAATAAAAGAAAATATTTATCAGGCAATGCTATTAAGAAGAAAGTAGGTTTAGTAATGTCAATATCTAACAAAACATAATTGAAGGTAACAAGAATTAATCAGGGAAAAATGAATGTTTCCTGCTGATAAAAATAAATACCATGTTTTCTAGATTCTATGATATACTTCTTCACACATTTTAAAGTCTATGAAATCAGGATGCATTTTATCTTCTTAGATTTGATGAAACACGGTAATCCACAAGGAAAGTAAGTCATAATTCCAAATGCATTAATAACACAGCTTCTGAATATACAAAGCAAAGGTAGTTAGAAATACAAGAACTGAACAAATCTGCAATCATACCTTTCATAAAAATTTATTTTCTTAAAAATTGGCAGATCAAGTAGACAAAAAAATTAGGTAAGGCTCTAAAGGAGTTTACAAACACAATTAACAAGTTTGATCTAATAGACATTTACAAACTGTAATAGCAGCAAACATAACACCCACAGAACTGTCATCAAAAAACTGACCATGCATTACAGCACAAAAAGAATCTCAAATTCCAATGAATTGAGAAATGTGGTCAACTGCTGGCAGTAAAAGAGTAGGTCTGCAGGAAAGAATGTCCAATGAAGAGCATAAAGTTTTTAAAATAATTGATATGCAAGAAAGGGGAAGGAAGTAGACTAGAAAAACCTAATAGGATCTTGCAGGTATCTGAGGCCCAATGGAAGTTGGTGCTTTTGAATTTAGTAACAGTCTTCCAGGGTTGTGAGAGAACAGCACACTCCAAAATGAAATAATTCCAAACTATGCAAATACCTGAAATGTCCACCAGCACAGCTGCTAAACAGCTAGGAGACTGGTGAGGGGCACAATGCAATGTGAACATAAACTCATAAAAATCCTTTACCAAGGCTACATATTTTGAGTATTCTAATAATTTCAAAGCAAGGGAATAAAAGTTGCATGTGATGATCCCACAGACTTTAGAGCTCTTCCTCTGAGGAACGAAATCCCAAAGGTAGAGAAGAACTCATCCGCTATCAGAGGAACGCACTCTATTGGAGAGTTTTGGTAGGTGTGTTCTCTGATAAGCAGCCCTTGCAGTCAACTGCTGGTTTAAATAAATGACTTATATAAACAGTCGAAGGAAGTTATAAAATAAAATGAACACAAAATACTCCTCCCATTCTTGTGTGCAGGAGAGATGTTTCAATTTTAAGGAAGTCATCTGACATTTTCCTGACATCAAAAGCACTCATTAAAAAAGGTGTGCCAGATGCTAATGACGCACCTACCACAGCAGTGAGCCCGGAAAAAAGATCACCTTCTCTCCTTTCATCCTAAATCAAAACGCTGTCTCCTCAATAAGATTATAACACCCCAGAAAAAAGGAAAGACAAAATGTGTAAAGATATTTTTGCTCGTTACCCATTTAGGCCAATAAAAAGAGAAAACTGACTTTGTTCCAACGTGCTTAATGATTTACATTAACTCTAATCACAACTAGTTTTCCAAGACATAGCTGAGAGATAAAGAGCATTAGCATTTTTTTAAGATTCAGATTCAGAAGCCCAAATTCTAGCAGTTTTTATTTCCTCAGATTATATAAAAAGTGATAGGATTCAGCAGTACTTAATCCAGATCTTGAAGTTTGACAAGAAACATCAATTACTTAGTTTGTAGTAAAGGAATGTAAAATGAAGAGGAATCCTAAAAATTAGGAGAAATTTGTCATCATACTAGAATCCAGCTAAAAAATCTCTTCACATTCTTTTTATATTTGAGGTCTACAATGCTCAGGTACACACTGTAGATGAGGAAACTCAGGGAGTGATTCTGGTGGTAAATAAAGGTTGTTTCTTAAGATATGCATACATATGAGGACAGTATTACAGTAGTTACGATGTAGTAGTAGCATTTAAGATGCTAATACTATAGGAAAACCTAACTCAAAATGCATATCAAATTATACCATACTTTTTAATTTCTGGTGATCTCTTAAGCATGCATCAAAATGGGAGTTGTTCTCAACACCAACAGCACTATAACCAAAAATGAAAAACACACTGATCCAGCATTGAAACTACATGAAATAAAGTCTATAAGCAGCCAGATTGTCAGTGATGTCTTTTAGACCCGAATGATATTCTGCCAACTATGACATTACTGTGTAATGTAATCGACTCTTAAATATAGCTACCAATTAAAAGATATTCAGACATACTATCTTCCTTCTGGTGTTTTAGCACTGCATAATGGATTCTTTCTTTATAACAAAATAACAGCGTCAAATTAAAATTCAAGCTGGCTCTCTGATAATGTCTAAATCCATCTTTGTGTCCAGAAAGGTCATTTACTGAACTTTTATTTAATTGCTCAAAACCAAAATTCATAATTGAGGCACTAAGTTATTACCTGGACCTCACAAGTTATGGCCTCAAAATTCATGACTTTTGTCAAAGATGAAATGTTAAACATTAAACAAACAAATCATATTTTAATTATATTTCTACCTCTCCAAAGCTCTCTAAAAACAGAGCAATTATTACAGCACAACTCAACAGTAATGGGGACAAACTTTCTTAACCTAAGTAGACTAAGATCATAACCTTGGACTTATACAGAGAATCTCTCTGCTTGTATTTAGTGTGAAACTTAAATCTTTTTCTCTCCCTTAAGTATCCAAAAAATTACAAATCTTGTCTTCTCTTCCTTTGTAGGAACATCTATCTGACATTTATTAAATATTTACCATGTATGAGCCACTGAGGGATAAGAGTTTCTCTTTCCACTGTCAATACCCAGTTGAGGGTCTTAAACATCCTATCTGATGTGGCACACAATTCTTCTAATCAGTATCACAGATTTTATATTTTTCTCTCTCAACTCACTCAACACACCTCCAATAGACCAATCCTTGTGTACTACTTGTACACGAAGTGTTACTTGTTTCTTCATGTACCTAAAAATTGCTGGGGTATTCTAGCTACTCAGCAAATCCCACCCAGCCTTCTGACCTGGTATTAAATAAGCTGGTCTAGATACACCTTCCACGATGTACATTCTTGTATTCCTACTTTCTGAACACTGGTAAGCTCTTCTTCAAATGCACTTTGAGCCTTCTTACTTATACATCCTAAATGTCATTCTTTTTCATCTTTGTGTAACCTGACCAATCTACAGTCTTACTCTTCCTTCTGTGCTCAGCTTAAACGCCAAATTCTTCAAGAAGCCATCCTTGTCTGTCATTTCTTACCATTCAGAATTACAGCAGTACTCTGCCATTTAGCACAGCTTGCACTGCAATTCTTTAGATTCATAATTCAAAATCTCTACCCTGGTACTGCTCACAGCCCTTCAGATTCAATAAATTGGCAATAATTGGAACAACTGTAGAATATACTGTCCAGGGCCAGATAACTATGAGAATGAGAAGAAAGCACTTTTGATAATTATGCTGGGACAAAAGACATAAACTAGGACTGTCTCAGGCACACTAGATGCATGGTCACCCTTGCAAAATGGTACACTTGCTCAAGCTTGTCCATAAGTGTAACCACAATAGATTCAAAGGACTGCACTTGAAATTAAAAGACTGTAAATGATCTTTGTCTTGAAAACATTGAATTCTGAAACTGAAAACATAGATATCAGCCCTGACTTTGATGCTAACTAGCGATGTGATATAAGGCAATTCACTTAGAACTGAGTGTCCAACTCAGCTAAACTAGACACTTGGATCTCTAAGATCCCTTCTAACCAGACTCTACGATTTTATATTCTCTCTCCTTCTGGTCTATGTATTAGGGGTCTCTGCTAGGTAACTAGGAATCTCTTTTTACACAGTACACATACTCAATAAAATACTTGGTTTAAGAAAACAAATTTGCTTTAATATATTAATAAACTATACCTGTCTTAGCACTGTCTTAGCACTTATATGACATGATTCATCTTCCAGGAAAAAAATGTTATCATAGAAGATATTATATTTGAAGATAAGAAAATATTTGGAGATAGTTGCCAAATACTCTAAGCAACCTATTTATTTTTCTCCCATAGCATTTTGTTTTCAAGAAATAAAAACTCAAAAAGTTTTAAACTATCCTAACAAAGTAAAATCACTATGTCTACAGACCTGATTGCAATATTCCAAATTTAATTTTTAAATTTTAAATAAAAATTTAAATTTGGGGCGCCTGGGTGGCTCAGATGGTTAAGCGTCTGTCTTCGGCTCAGGTCATGATCCCAGCGTCCTGGGATCGAGTCCCGCATCGGGCTCCCTGCTCCTTGGGAGCCTGCTTCTCCCTCTGCCTCTCTCTCTCTCTGTCTCTCATGAATAAATAAATAAAATCTTTAAAAAAAAAAAAAATTTAAATTTGGCTTTTCAAATGTTTACAATACATTGTTTGTCCTTCCCTCTCCACCTTCAGACATTTTCAACCTCACTCCACAGATATAAGCACAATTAACAGATTGTTGTGTAGATTTATAAAACTTTGTTATACATACAAGCACATATACATCAACAGTAGACCCTTGAACAACACAGGTTGGAAATGCACAGTTCACTTAATACGTGGATTTTTTTTCAATAAATATATTAGAATTTTTTTGGAGATTTGCAACAATTTGAAAAAATTCAAGAGATGGAACTTCACAGCCTAGAAATATCCAAAAAAATTAAGAAAAAGTTAGGTATGTCATGAATATATAACATATATGTAAATACTAGTCTATTTTGTAATTTACTACCATAAAACATACACAAATTTAAAATACACGAAGTTAAAATTTATCAAAACTTATGCACACACAGACTATTCATGGTGCCATTTGCATTTGAGAAAAATGTAAGCAAATGTAAAGACAGTATTAAATTGTAACTCATAAAATTAACTGTAGTGCATACTGTGCTACCGTAATAATTTTGTAGCCACCTCTTGTTGCCACTGTGGTGAGCTAAGATGTTGCAAGTATCCACTTAAAACACTGTGTGAAGCTAATCATCCCTGTGTGACACCAATCATCTCTGCATAAGCAGTTCACCTCTCCAGCAAATTGTGTACTGCCGTAAAAGGTAATCTCATGGTTTGCAGGATTAGTAAAGTTTCCAGGGAGTCAAAAGTTATAGGCAGGTTTTTGACTGCATGGAGGTTGGTGCCCCTAGCCCCAGTTCACAGGTATTGTTCAAGGATCAACTGTTTATCCTTCTGTCTTATCTCTTCTACAAATGAAATCAGACTACATATACTTTTCTGCAACTTAAATAATAATATAACTCAGATATTTTTCCACATCTACCGTATTTACCTTACACAGACCTACCTTATTTTTTAACAGCTACCTCAGTGTTCCATTGTATTCATGTTATTTAATCAGCCCCCTTATTAATTGCATGGACCACACTGTCTCCAGGTTTACCTTCATCTAACATAAATATCTTTAAATACTTGGTAGTTATACATGCAAGATAAATTTATATAAATAGGGTTATTTGAATATGAATTCTAAATTATTAAACTGCATTTCAAAAAAATTTACACTGCCATCAAGAACACAAAAACGTAAGTCTCCTCATATTCCAGTCTGATGATAACAGAGCAGGTAAAAAAAGAAAAAAAGGTAAACCTGTAAGTACCAACATGTCCATAAAACACTGTTCAGTAAAGTCACAAAAAATATGATTTCACTTCTGCAAATAAAAAGGTAATACATCATGTGTGTCTATGTATGTGTGAGTATATAAAATACACACATACAGGCTTCTTCTAAGGCTTGGGTCTCAACTGACATATCCCATCAGAGAGGCCTTCTCTGTCCTGTTTAACTCCCTATATACCCTCATTAATTCTTTATCAGAGCATTCTTTTCATTTCTTTTAAGTAGGCATAAAATCTGTAATTATTTTATTTATTTATTTACTTGCTCAATGTCCACATGTGCTTACAGTACATAAGCACTATGAGGGCAGAGACTCATGCCTGCTTGTTGGCAATTTCATCCCCACCACTTAGCACAATGAATACACAATTTCATACAGCATATGGAATTTTGCTCAACAAATACTGAATGAATAAATACACAATGTTTGTTAACAAGGGCTATCTCTAGAAAGTGAGATTAAGGGAAGGGTTAAAAGGTACAGTTTTATTTCAGTCAATTACACAATTCTTATTTTTGACAATGAACATGTGTTATGTTTATTTAAAGCTATTTTGTGCAAGTTTAGTTTTAAGCAAACCATTTCAGATGCCTTGCAATCTGGTCACACAAGAGTTTTTTCTTATTTTGCAAATCCAAATGATCTAACTGAATATTAAATGGATTACTGTTGTCTACTTGAAAAAGTTCTCAAACCTTGCTTTGTGAAGTTAACCTTTTATCTTCATTTGAATTTAATGTTGACTACTAAAATCCCAGTCAGTAGCTTTGCCTTTGTACATTCCTTCAAATTACTATTACCTTAGAGTTACAGAGTATTTACAATTTACAAAATGCTTTACATATACAGTTGGCTCTTGAACAACATGGGTTTGAACTGTGCAGGTCCACTTACGCACAATTTTTTTTTTTTTGATAAATACAGTACAGTACTGCAAGTGTATTTTCTCTTATTATTTTCTTAACAGTTTCTGTGCTCTAGCTTACTTTATTTTAAGAATATAGCCTAAAATACATATAACGTATAAAATATGTGTTAATTGACAGCTTACCTTACTGGTAAAGGCTTCCAGCCAACAATAGGTTATTACTAGTTAAGTTTTGGGGGAATCAAATTATATACAGGTTTTTGATTGTGCAGGGAGGTCAGCACCCTTAACCTCCATGTTGTTCAAGGATCAACTTTAGCATTCTATTTGCCTGTCAGAGGTGTGCTGTGCAGAGATTACTGTTTATACTTACAGATAAGGAAAATGATGTTCAGAGAGATTAACTACCTCATCTATAGTGGGGCTGGGACATGAAGCCAGTAATTCAGATCTTTAGTATGAGGTTTGTTTCACTACACATATTGTGGCAAGTAACTGCAATGCCCCGACTTTCTGCAAACAGTATCTATTTCAATACCTAGACAGAAAAAACGTTCTGAAATTCATCTTATATTTAATGCATATATTTCTTTTTTTTAATTTTTAAAAAGATTTTATTTATTTTGACAGAGAGAGCCCTAGAGAGAGAGCAAGCATGAGTGGGGGCCAGAGGGAGAGGGAGAAGCAGGCTCCCCACTGAGCAGGGAGCCCGACGTGGGGCTCGATCCCAGGATGGAATCACAACCTGTGCATAAGGCAGACACTTAACTGACTGCCACCCATGTACCCCTAATACATATAATATTTCTAAAACAGCTGCATTTAATAGAATATAAGGAAGTCATATAATCTAAACCCTTCATTTTGCAGAAAATAAAAATCAGAGAATTTCAATACCTGAACCAATCACTCAGCAAGTTAATGGCAGACAAGAATTAGAACCCAGGCATTGACATTAGATGCATTTTCAATCACGGAAAGTTCCTAGCCATGGAATTCACAATTAAGAAGTCAAATTTCATCATAGCTGTCTTGAGTTAAAACTTTTCTTTAAGTTATAATTACTGCTATAAAAAAGCAAAATAACTGATTAGAATTTATCCTTTGATTAAAATCAATATTCAAAAAATAAAATAAAATCAACACCAACTATCATACATCCTAGTGTTTCAGACTTAAAATATTCCACTAATGACTAATGATTTCCTACTACCTAGCCAACATTTAATCATGCCAGGCCATTAGTCACTTATTCCAGAACTTCTATTATTCAATATTTACCTTAGATACTATATGGAATTTTTTGGGAAATATTTCTGTCAAAAAAAAAAAAAAGTAAAGCTCAATATGTATCCTTATCTCTCATGGCCATAATATCCTAGAAGTCATTTAATGAGTTGGTAAAGTATGAATTTCCTTTACTAAAAACAAATTCATGTTACTCACTTTTCACCAACCCATCTTCCCTTATTGGAACTAAAAAACTACCAATTATCAGCCTTGCTATGAATGAATATGCAAAGAAAAAAACTCTTGTGTTTTTAAATTTAAATCTTACAAGGTAATTCTGAAATCTATTTTTAAATTCAAAGTGACAGGAAGAAAGGCTAATAAAAAGTTAATGGACAAAACACATTTTACTTAATTCTTACTACTCTTTTTTTTTTTTTTTTTTTAAGATTTTTTTTATTTGACAGACAGACACAGTGAGAGAGGGAACACAAGCAGGGGGAGTGGGAGAGGGAGAAGCAGGCTTCCTACTGAGCAGGGAGCCCAATGCGGTGCTCGATCCCAGGACCCTGGGATCATGACCTAAGCCGAAGGCAGACACTTAACGACTGAGCCACCCAGGCACCCCAATTCTTACTACTCTTAACTGCAGTAATTTATAATGCCAATACTTAAAAAAAGAAATCATTCAGTAGACAATGATAAGATAAAGTATTTGAGCACAAAATGACAGATAATATTAATTTAACTGGCAGCAAATAAAAATACTGTTATGATTAAATGTTTTTAAAACTACAAGATCTTCTAAAATCAAGAGCTGCTGTTCCTAGAAATGCATAAAAGTAAATATTAAAAATAGCATTTTAAATAAAAGAAAGTTATGTTTGACACTGAACTCCTAGAAACACAGAGTAGAATAACGATTACCAGGGACTGAAGGGTGAGGGAAATAGGGAGATGTTGGTTAAAGGGTACAAACCTCCATTTAGGAAGGAATAAGGTCTGGGGATGGAATGTGACTCTAGTAAACAATACTATACCGTGTAACTAAAAGTTGTAGGAGAGTTGAACTCACCATGTTCTTCCCATAACAATAACGAAATGCTGATTATGTGAGGTAAAAAATGTGTTACCTAACCTTACTGTGTTAAACATTTTACAATATGTACACCTTAAATTTACACAATGTTAAATGTGGATTATATCTCAATAAAGCTGGAGGAATAAAAAGAAAGTATGTTTGAAACATACTCATTCTCGAATTCTACTTCCCAATTAGAAATTCTGCTTCCTAGTGTTGTTGCTTATATAAGACACTGTTCTTAGTGTCTTATATATTTTAACTATAATTTAAAAATTTCATTTTACATTCAAAGGTGATAATTAACTTAAAAACTATGCTGTCCAAATTATATCACAGGCCAATTGTGGGTGCTCCGAAGTACCTTCTTGCAACCAAGCACTAGCCAGCAGGCAGATGGCCAATATTATAGCCAGTACCCAGTAGAAATCAGAAAATTCCCTCTACAGAAATAAGACTTGGTCTCAAAGATGCTCAAATACTTTTGATATTATTTTTAAACCAGATGCATGAAGGTAAACACCATCACGAGAGATTTCCCCCCCCCCCGTAAGATTTTATTTATTTGAGAGAGAAAGAGAGAGAGCCCACACGCATGAGCCAGGGCAGGGGCAAAGGGGGAGGGAGAGGGACAAGCAGACTCCATACTGAGCATAGAACCCGACTCGGGGCTCGATTTCACGACCCTGAGATCATGACCTGAGATGAAACCAAGAGTCTCGGAGGCTTAACCGACTGAGCCACCCAGGCGCCCCTCTTTCCACTTTCAGTAAATTTACTCCACGGTGTTTCTAGCACTTAAGTGTCTCTCAGATATCAGCCACAAAGATGTGCTAGCAAACTGTCTGTGGTTTGCAGTTCTGTAAACAATTCCTCCTTGGAGTCAGTCACCATTGCGTATTTCCTAGTTATTCACACGTCAAGTCTGACTTTCTTCTGTTATTCTTGTATTTGTGACTCTCCTGCCCTTCTGCCTTTTTCCACCTACCCCCAACTTTTTTTCATTTAAAAACTTTTACCTGAAACAGACTTCCACTGACCAGAATAACTTAGAATCACAAACTATCAGGGCTGAAAGATTCCTATCATTTATGCCAGTGTTTGGTAAGCTCCTTCTGTAAAGGGCCAGAGTAAATATTTCAGGCTTGTGGGTCATATGACCTCTGTCTAAACTACTCATCTCTGCCAGTACAGTGTGAAAACAACTACAGACCAGACACAGACAATCAGTAAACAAGTGTGGCTGTGTTTCAATAAAACTTTACTTACAAAAACAGGAGGCTGGCTGGCCTTGGCCTAAGGCCACTGTTTGCCAACCTCTATTTTGTCCACCCTCCTTTGAATATCTCTACATCAATGCTTCCCAAATTGTGCTCTTTAAGATTGTAATGGGTCTACTTAAAAAAAGACAAAAGTTCCATGGTCAAACAGATCTGGGAATGCTATATACACACATTCTACTTTACTCTTGGAGATTCACAATGGTAATGAATGCAAAGGGAAAGTGGCCCAAAGTAGGCCAGTTTCTATCCTTCCTCCTTCAGGCTGCTCAAGCCTCTTGGACTTGTCCTACCAAATCAGGGGTAGGAGTGAGGTCTACTGGAAATTGCTCTGTTTACTTCCTGCAATGCAACCCAACTCTTATGAAGGGAAGTGTTTGTAATTCTTCCATCTATGATGTTTTTGGCAGGAAGTCTCAAAATTATGTGTTTGGTATATTTTCTAAATTTCAGCACTGAAAGGTAGCTTTCGTATTAAGTTATGAAAAAACCTTTACTGATTATAAAAGGAATATATGGTTATTTTAGAAAATTGAAAAAATATTAGTATCCAAAGATAACCACCATTAACATTTTGGTATGGGAATGTCTAAATGTGTGTATATAATTTTTTAAACTAAGTTCAGATTATTTGGTATATATAGTTTTGTATTTTACTTCTCTACTTGACATTATACCCTAAGATTTTTCTGATACCATTAAAGAGTGTTCAGAGAAGTGGTTTTTTAATGGCCAAGTAACTTTTCCATCACAATGTTGTACTATAATTATTTTAACTACCTCCTCTATTTGGGGACAAGTCCTTTCCTATTCTTTCTCTATTTATCCCTATCTTTTTCTTTTTAAATTACAAATGCTGATATAAACCAGTCTTTGTCCAAATCTTTGATTTCTTCCTTAGGAAAAAATTCCTAAAAGAACAATTAACGGGTTGATTTGGTAATTTTTAAAATAGGATTGTCAAAATGGTTTTAGTAAATGATGTAACAATTTATATTTTCACTGAGTGACAGAAAGGCACAACCCTAACCACACCCTAGCCAACCATTATAAAGTAATGCTCATTAAAAGATAAAATCTTCATTAGGCAAAAATGACATCTCACTGACTTAATCTTACATCTTTGCTTGTGAAGTGGAACATTTGTCATGTTTAGAAATTACCTTTGCTCTATTGTGAACTGTAGGTTTATGTTAATTATTTTATCATATCCATTTGTGTGCACTCTTATATATTCAGAATATTAAATTTCTTCCCTACCTTGTCTCTTTAGAGTAGTTCTCATACTTTATATACAGAAGAATTACATTTTTATACCTTAAAATACCAACTTTCCATCTGTATTCTCTTACTTCTTTTATATGTAAAAGCAAGTGGCAAGACTCTTCTACCATCTTTCAACATTTTTAAGGATTCAATTAAAATTTTAACTCTGTATTTTATTTTGACACAAGGTAAATACATAATTTAATTCTTTACAAATCACCAATTGTCCACATATCATGTAATGTAGGAATCTTTCAATCCACACTGATTTGTGATTTCACTTTTTCATACATTCAAATATTATAAAGTGCATTTAAGTTTCTTTTCCCAGCTTCCTATAGGCCACCATATTTTTTAAATGATGTGCACAAGAATGGGATTAAAGAGATTTTTTTAGAATCAGCAGAATAGAAGAGGTTCTATTAGAAATAATTTAAATACCTGGAAATGATAAGAAAGAAAAAACAGTAAGGAAATAAATGCTATCTTTAAGTATATAAAAGAAGAGGTTGAGATGTAAGTCCATAGAACACTGTGGTGGTTTAAGACAGAAACAAGAATGAATTTTTTGATCATTAGAAAAAAAAACACATGGCACAAAGTTTATCTAAAGATTATAGCAATGGTATACATGCAGATCTTCAAGACAATATGCAAGGATGAACTCTAGCTAAGACAATCATATGAAGGCAGAGAAGACTAGATAATATATGATCCCTTATAACTCCATTTACTAAAGAGAGAGTTAAGGAGTTTTAATTTACAATACTGTAAAAGACTACCACATAAAAACTGGGAACACAATATTCTCTACATATAAAAAAATAAAATACTTAGCTGCCTTAATTTGTAACAAGAGTTTGGTTAAAACTCTTAAAATTTATCAAAACCAAAGCCTGTTGTTCTCTTCTTCAACCTCTTTCCTGATCGTCTGACATGAACTGCCCTCTGATTCTAGACATTTTTACCTAGTTTTCTATTATAACCTAAACCCAACACATCTTAAACTGATGCTTTACATCCTGAACAAACCAGCTCTATTACCTTCTTTTTTAAACTTATTGGCATAAAGTTGTTCCTAATATTCCCTTATATCCTCTTAAAGTCTATAGGATTTGTATAGGATTCTTCATTCTTGATATTGGTAATTTTGTTTTTCTTGATTGGAGTGGTTAAACACATTCCAATTAAATTGATCTTTTCAAAGGACCACCCTTGGTTTCATTTACTTTGTTTTCCATTTCATTTATTTTTTTTTTATCATTTTCTTCTTCTGAATGCTCTAGATTTAATTTGCTCTTTTTTATCTAGCTTTTAAAAGCTTCCTTCAAAAGGCGCCTGGGTGGTGCAGTTGGTTAAGCATCCAACTGTTTTGGTTCAGGTCCTGATCTCAGGGTTGTGAGATTGGGCACCGTGCTCAGCACAGAGTCTGCTTGGGATTCTCTCTCCCTCCCCCTCTGCCCCTCCCACTCATGCTCTCTCTCTAGGATAAAAAAATCTAAAAAATAATAATAATAAATAAATAAAAGTTTCCTTCAAAACACTATGTTAACTGCATTCCACAAATTTTGATAAGTTGTATTTTCATTTTCATTCAGTTCAAAATAGCTTCTAATTTCCTGTGACTTGTTCTTTGACCCATGTATTATTTAGAAGGCTGTTTAATTCCCAGATATTTGAGGATTTTCCAGTATCTGTTATTGAGCTTTAGTTTAATGCCATTGAAGTCAAAGAATATACTTTGGATGATTTAAATGCTATTAAATGTTTTGAGACCTGTTTTAAGCCCTAAAGGATTTATATTTAATGCAATAATTGATATAGATTCAAATTTACTGTCTTGCTCGTTTTTATTTGTCCCATTTATTTTTTCCTTTTTCTCTTTTCCTTACTTCTTTTAGATTGATTAATTCTTAAGATTCCACTGTATTTCCACTATTGACTTATTAGCCAAATCTTTCTCTACTTTTTAGTAGGTCCCCTAAGTTTTATGACAGGCATTTTTAAATGATCACAGTCTACTTCATATATTATGATCTGATATGTGATACAAGGATCTTACAAGTTTATTTTCAATTCTACTGTAATTTTTTTGTTAAAAAAAAGTTTTTGTTAAAAACTTCACTGCTTTGTCATATATTTTAATTTTATAGGTTATAAGCTATTTTTCTATTTAATATTTTTATATATATTTTTCTATTACACTTATATACTAGAAACTACTATATTGATATTTTATATTTTTTCTATTATATTTGTTATAAACTATTTTCAATTCTACAGTAATTTCTTGCTAAAAAAAGTTTTTGCTAAAAACTTCACTCCGTTTTGTCATATATTTTAAATTTATATGCTATAAACTATTTTTCTAGGTCAGAGATCAGCAAACAAGGACATGCCACCTCTTATTTGCAAATAAAGTTTTCCAGGAAGTCAAGGTAGTTTGATTTATATAGCACAGGTCTGCTGACAATGAATTTTCTCAGCTTTTGTTCTGAAAAGCTATTTCACGTTCATTTTTGAAAGATATATTTGCTAGGTATATTATTTGGGTTGACTTTTTTTTTTTTTTTTTCCCCTCTTAGGACTTTAAAAGTGCCGCTCCACTGTCTTCTGGCTTGCACCATTTCTGGTAAAATGTCAGCTGTAATTTTTTATCTTTGTTCCTCTGTGTCTTTTTTTTTTTTCTTAATGAGCATTATATTTATTGTCTATGTGCAATACAGATTTCCTTATACATGAAGTAAAGAAAACCATTTTAAATATGTCCCTCTCTAAACCTATAAACCCAAACTGCAGTGAATTAATCAAGGTGCTGTCCTGTTAGCAATCAGCCTTCACCATCGCCACAGTTACCTCCCCACAGGATATCCCTCTGGTTAACTTTGCGTAGGTCCTCCTCTTCTGGCTCTTGCCTCACAATCACAGTTGAAACCAAGGATTTCAGGGAAAACACAGGAGTATCATGAGCCAGGCAGCCCTAAGAATAAATGAAGTCATGTTCCCTTTGGGCAATAGAATCCTCAGTTCTAATACTGAATGTACAATCTATTCAGGCCATGTGGCTTTTTCAAAGATTTTATTAAGGGTCTTTACAGAGTAATAGCCAGACTCCAGATCCAGCTGCCAAGGAGACTGTGGGTCTGGCTGTGGCTTCCCACTCTTCTGTTCCAAGATGGGGGTGGTGGACAATATCTCATCTTTGGGTTCCACAACGCTCACATGGTCGGGTGGGGGCTTCTTAGGGCCAGTCTTACCACTTGGATCCTGGGGAAGCATGATCTTCATTTTGATGCTCAGCACACCCTGTCTGAGCAGCATATGGTACACGGTAGTGTCAACATAATAGTTAACAGGGTCCCCACTGTGAATCATCAGGCCATCCACAAACTTCATGGATTTAACCCTCTGTCCTTAGAGTTTCCCAGACACCATGACCTCACAGCCTTTGCCCTATTCTCCATGATGGACCACAGCACACCACACCACAGCAGGCCCTCTACACAGCAAGGCTTCCTAGGAGTTTGTAACAGAGACTCTGCCTGGATAATAGCACACAGACCTCTTGTGGCCACCTTTTCAGCATAAAGCTCCACATTGCCCTCAGGGAAGTCAAACCTCTTCTGAACCACAGCGGTCAATTCCTGGATCAGCCGGCCCTCCTCAGCAAGAACATTCTGCATCCTGGTGGCTAAGTTAATGATTTCAGTCCTGGTTAGTGTAAGTTGGACCTCCACTCCAGAGTAGTTAGCCCCCAAGTCAGAAACTCGTGCAGTTCAGCTTTGAAGATGCCACTGGTGACAAACTTCCTCTTCTTAGAAATCTTTACCACCATCCTGCCACTGTGCGGCATGGAAAAGAAAAAGTCCTCTGTGTCTTGTTAAAATTTTCTGGCTGTCTTCAAGACTTCATTATGTTTGGTTTTCAATAGTTTATATTTTTTTAAGATTTTATTTATTTATTTGAGAGAGAGTGAGACTGAGAGAGAGAGCACGACTGGGGGGGAGGGTGGGGCAGAGGAAGAGGGACAAGCAGACTCCCCACTGAGCAGGGAGCCTGACACGGGGCTCAATCCCAGGACCCCAGGATCATGGGCTGGGCTGAAGGCAGATGCTTAACCGACTGAGCCACCCAGGTGCCCCTGGTTTTCAGTAGTTTAACTATGATGTGTATAGGTGTGTTTTCTTTTATTACTACTACCTATTATTATTATTAGCGTACTTGGGACTGTCTGAGCTTCTTCTTCTTTGATCTGTAATATGATCTTGTTTATTTTTTAAAAATTTTGGCCATTATCTATTTAAATATTTTTTTTTCCTGTTCTGTTCTTGTTCTCTTTTCTTTGTGAGACACCAATTTATTTATGTTATACCATCTTTTATTTTCCCATCTTAGATATTCTGTTCGACCTCTCTTTATCTTTTATTTCAGTTTAAATAATTTATACTGAACTATCTTCAAGTTGATCGGCTATTTCCTCAGCTGTGTTGAGTCTCCTGATCACCCTGAGTAAATACTTCATCTCTGATACCATTGTTTTTTCTAATTTCCCTTCCTCAGTTATAGAACGCTTTCACTCTCTGGACAAATAGAAGTATCTTCAAACTCTTTATGGTTTCCATCTTTCTGCCAAAATTCCTCCTCTGGTTCATTCAAGTTATCTACTTTTTCCACTAAATCCTTTAACATACCAATAATAATTAAAGTCCCTGATAGTTCCAATATCTGGGTCTCCTTTTTGTTGATCCCTCAACAATGTGCCAGTTTTCCCTTGCTCTGTTTATGTCCAATAATTTTTGACTGAATGCTAGGCATGGTGTACAGAATAGCAGAGACTGAGATAATTATTATTTATACTTGGAACACGGCATGTATATTCTGTCAAGCCATTAGTGTGGACAGGTTAAGTCAATTTAGAAAGGAACTGAGCTTGGTACAGATTTTACTGTTGTTTTAGTTACCTTTAGCACACCACAGTTTTCAAATTCTTCTAATGGTGGACCTACCATTATCTTGTGCAAAAGAAGAGAGATGAAGAGCTGGAGAGTTTTTCTCAATTTACCTGTTTTCCTCTCAGCTTTCAACCATTTCTGCATACCTCTACCACACAGGGATTTCTCTATATTCTTCTTTTTTTTTATGCTCAGTTAGTCGCTGTATAGTTCATAATTAGTTTCTGATGTAGTGTTCAATGATTCATTAGTTAAGTATAACACCCATGGAAAGCTTTTGTCTGTTACTTGGTGGTAGGGCAAGTAGGATTTTCAGTTGTCCCTGTCCAGCCTCAGTATTAGGTAGGCCCTGTGCACCAAAGGGTTCTTCCCTCCAGAAGCAGAAAGGTTTTGCTTCTAATCTCCCCCCAGAAATTTATGAAATAAGGCTTTCTGCCCCTCCCTCACTGGTTTGAGGCTTAAAGGAATCTGAGTAAATGAGAGGGGCCTTGCACCTATCTCCCAGGTGCCACAGATTACCTCTTTCACCTCTTCACCACGAAAATGACTTCTCAGGTCTCTGCCTTGCTCCCTGTGGAGTTCCAGGGAAATGTATTTGCAAGCATGTATGAACTCCCCTTTCATCTGGGGCCCTCAAGTACTCCAAAGTAGTTCATATTGAGTCTTTAACAATCAATTAAAACTTTTTCGATTTCTTCTTTTTTTTTAATATTTTATTTATTTATTTGACAGAGAGAGACACAGTGTGAGAGGGAACACAGGCAGGGGGAGTGGGAGAGGGATAAGCAGGCTTCCCGCAGAGTAGAGAGCCTGATGCGGGGCTCTATCCCAGGACCCTGGGATCATGACCCTAGCCAAAGGCAGATGCTTAACGACTGAGCCACCCAGGCGCCCCAGTCAATTTCTTCTTATCCACTTTTATGGAAGCCATTTCTTTCTCTCATGCTCTGCCAAAGGTCAAAGAATTAATGACCCATTCTATGGGGGCAATGGGGTGTGCAATTCTTTGGAATTTAGGTTACTTGGCTGCTTTGCAAGCTGAGCTCTCTGATGGGCTCAGAGAAATTATGATTTTGTAGATCATCTAGCTTCTTATTGTAGATAAGAGTGGGATGTTATGTGCCACTCTTTACATGCTGAGTAGAAGTTCCCCTTCCACTTTGATTCACCTTCCTTTTCTGTTTTGGAAAGGCATCACAACTCTTCCAGTCACCCAGAGAAAACCTGGGAAGTATCCCTGACTTCTCTATAACAATGCTGAATATTCAGTCAATAAAGTCTGGATTAGATAAATCACTAATATCTTATTAGAATCCTTTCTATTTTTCTAGTATAACTACTTATCTCACAATGGCCTCTTGTAACGATATTCCTTCAACTAGCTGCCTCCTCCAATCTGCCTTCTTCTCCTTTTTTGTGTGTGGAATGATTGTATTTTTATTTTCTATTTTTTGGCTTTTAATTTTCATTTTAATTCAGATGGACTTTTTTTTTTAGATTTTGTATTTATTTGAAAGCAAGGGTATGCACAAGCAGGGGGAGGGGCATAGGGAGAGGGAATCTCAAGCAGACTCTGTGGTATCCAACGTGGGGCTTGATCTCATGACCCTGAAATCATGATCTGAGCTGAAACCAAGAGTTGGACACTTAACTGAGCCACCCAGGTGCCCCTCAAATGAACTTCTTCTAATTAAACCTGACTTTGTATCAGACTGCCTCACTACAGTATTGTATTTGACTCTTTACAATCAAGGCCATGATCAATCTGATCCTATTCTGCCTTCACAGGCTAACTTCCTAAAGGAATACAAGTGTTCTATTTCCATACTGACCCAAACCCTCTTTTTAACACCTGGAAATCTTATAATTCAAGGTCTATTACAAAGGGGACACTGTCTATGAAAAAGCTTCCCTGATCACACAGAAAGAATTCCTCTCTTCCAAATTGTATGCTGCTTTATTTGTATTATAAAAATAACAATTATGGACTGGGTATTAAATTGTACACATCTCTTACATCCTTTATAATATTATAAACTCTAAAAAAACAGAGATCAGACCTTATAAATTGTTATATTCTCTTTTAGCTTTCCCACATAAATATTTATCTTCCAAATTAAAACAGCAAAATTAGTAACATGAGTCTTTCTTATAATCCATCCCTGACAAGGTTACTAAAAACTTCTGCCAGCCAAAAAATGTCTGTTGTCTCAAAAAGGAAAAAACACACACTGCAACTATAATTATGCTATCCAAACATTTTCAGAGGAAAACCCAATTAGGATTAGTTTAGAGACCTCCTAGCATAGCCAACCATTTATGCTATTAGAGTTAAACCTATAATGGTAATTCCAAACATAGATATACTGAAATTCCTTTATTTAGTTCCATGTAAATCACCCCAAGAGATCCACAAATTTTACCAAGGAAGACCACTGCCACTAATAAAAAGAAATAGCTTATCTACCTTAGTGCCTGATTTGGCAATCATACTCAGGCATTTGGCAAGACGGAAAAGGACAAGTTTCTCTTAATCCTTTTCAATAAATAGGAAAAGGTATAATCACAAACACAGGAAGAAAAAAGAGCAACTCTAGTATTTTATTCCTTTTTATAATACTACTCTCAAATACATTTTCAAGAAAGAGCTTATAAAAATCCTGTATGCTACTTTAGTGAAAAGCCAGAGTAGGCACTATCTTTACCAATTACCTTCTGCAGCGAGGCTATATAGCTGGGGCCAAACTGGAACCTGAACTTAATCTGACTCAGACACCAGACTACATGTCTAAAGCACTATCTTTTTCATATATTCTTGAGAACTGCACAAAATGAAAAATGCTCTTCTTGCTAAAACAAATAAATAATACATCCAACAGGTATCCTTATCAATTTGACACAGATTATCCAACAATTCAACTTCTAGTAATTTAGTATGAGAAAATAATCATATAAGGAAGTTCAGCATAGCATTGTTCATAATAGTAAAACAAAGGAAACAATTTAAAAGTTAACCAATAGGGAATCACTTACACAAAACAAAGTGCAAATAAACTGTTCAACGATGGAAAATGTTGATATAGATCTATATATTTATTGACATGAGAAGATGTTCACAGCATGTTGTTCCAAGAAAATGCGTTATCAAACCATATACACATCTGAGCATGTTCATATGCAGTACTCCTAGAAGGCAGGATTTGGAGCATGTGCCATTATCAATTTATTGCCCCTCAATTCCAAATTCATCCTTCATTGCCTGCTCTGCAAAAATGAAGTTGAGCCCTTTATCTATCCTTTTCTTTGCAGAGGACATGTTTTAAATTTTATCAGCTGGAGAGCAGCTTCTCCCAACACCCCAACCCCTCAGGTGGTTTTGTAGCAGAATGCCTTCAGGGAGACACCTCCTTGTGACTGGCTGCCTAGCATACCAGACCCTGGGTTCTGAGCAGGGTTCAACAGCACAGCAACTTCTCTGTTGGCCAGTAAAACATGGCCACACTCTCTCCAACACAGTCTGGATCTCAGTCCTGAGGAGCTTAACACTCTCTCTCAGACCTACAACTTGTGACTGCTCTTTATATCTGCCATTCTTATATTCACTAGAGTTGTTTTTACTTCTTGCCAGCCCACCCCTTGTTACTCTAATTCTGTTAAGGTTAATAGTTCTTTATAGTCAGGATTATCTGCTCAAATTATTGTGTGGTTTTCCCAGAAGTGAATGACTGATAAAGGCTAGGGCTTTTCCCTTTTTACTTTTCAATGTCTGAATTTATAATAAGCATCTTTTGTATGTGTGATAATTAAAAAGGCATGTTATTTTTATTTTGGAAAAGCTCAGTGCAAAATAAAAAGTACTTTAAGTTTTTCTATTTTAATAGTGCAGAAATATATTTGTGAGATTAAAATGACTGAAATATAAAGAACATTCATTTGTGTAAGACTGTAGTTGTTCAGTTCTTTTCAGTATTATCCAAAACTGTGTTTCTAGGTCATTTTAAGCAGTAGGAAATATTTAGAGTGCTTTCTTTTCCTCTTAGCTATGCCATATACTGGTCTTTAGAAACGGGTTATTAATCATGAGGTATCCTAGAGTAATAGGTACTGTGATAGATACTAGTTCCTCAAACACAGCCTCTTTCATTTTACTATTTCAGCCCCTCTTACCATGTTCAAGGATTATCAGTTGGGCTCCAGCTTGTGCATTTCCAACATCATTCTCAGCAATGCATTGATAGAACCCTTCATCTGATTTCACCAGACCCAAAACTTGAAGATCATGTTCCTTCTGAGAAAGAAAAACATAAATAAAATTTTATGATTTGACTGAGGAACATTAGTTCAAAATCCCAAGGATATACTCATTCTGAGGAGAAAAAAATAAGTAAAATTGTATGATTCAGCTACTAAATATTATCTATCTATGTACCTGTTAACTCAATTTTATTGACAAGGTACTGATTTAACTGACTAGAACAGGAAACACGGTAACTAATTAAGAACATAATCCTTATGGAAAGTAATATCCACAGTGTTCGCAGACCTACACCTTTGGTTGGAAAAATATCTGACATACAATACCATGTGACTATAGTAAAAGTCTGAATTTGTGAATTCAAGGCATTTTCTTAAAATTATCTCTAATATCATTAGTTCTAACAGATTAATCTACAATAAGTTAAATGAGGATGCACAAATACAAACTTCCCTTAAATTACAAAGAACTATATAAATGTCAAATATTGTTATTAATTTAATATGGTTTTAAGATTTTTAAGAATAATATGAAACTGATAAAAGAGTAAAAATGCTCATTTAGCTGTAACACATTGCTTTTTAATTAGAGTTAAATATACTTGTGAATTACTTTTTGTAACATATGAGATTATGCATTTCAAAATAGAAAATATATTCCTACTAAGAATGAATTACTTATATGAAAAATTTATAAGACATTACATCAGTAACAACCATAATTACTTCTGATTATTTCTATGAATGCCATGTATACACCTTAATATATTAATCCTTATTACCAAAACTTAGATAATTTTATTACTAGGATTTAGATAATTATAATAATAATAGTAGACAATATTTACTAAGCATTTAACCATATATCAAATAAAAAGCAATAATGGCTGAGTATTCTTAAATACATTTAATGCTATTTACTTCTTAAGAATCTTTTTATCTATCATCACAATCGTCCAACCCTGGGTCATACTTCTTTTGAAAGGCCTGGGCATCAGTATATGAAGGACAGATTTCTGTTCTTTGAATGGAGAGCTATGAAGACAACTGGTGCACACACAGCATAATCATTACCAAGAAAATAGTGACAACTGTGTTTAATAAGAGTACTAGCATGTTTGAGTTGGAATACCAGACTGTTGGTCAGGAGATTTGGACGTTACGCTTAGTTCAACTACTGACTTGCTATTTGATCTTATATAGGATACCAAAATACATCTAGGCTCAGCTTTCTCATCAGCTAATGAAAAGATTACATTCTATGTGTATTTTCCTGTCTTCATCTGCAGTACATAAACTAGTATATATATAACACAACAGATCTCTTAGAGATTACATTTAAAGACATTTAAAGGTTTGGGAGATAAGTGTCCTTTGAAAAATACTTACTACAATCTTAAAGTAATCACTTGGAATAACCATATCCCCATTCTTGACCCACTTCACGGTTGGAGTTGGTTTCCCAGTCACTTCACATTCAAATACAATATCCATTGATTCATGAGCATATATATTAGTAGGCTGTTTCAGGAATTCAGGTTGGGCTTTAAAACAGAAAGGAAATTAAGATGTTAATAAAAATAAAAATAGCTGTTCATATTTCAAGCATTTTTTTTAAATCCTAGAATTTACAGGATTTTTGCTTATTATTTGAGGCTTTCACATATTTTTACAAAAGCATATAACAAATATATATTTAAAATATATGTTAGGGAGGAGGGGAGGAGCAAGATGGCAAAGGAGTAGGAGACCTAAATTTCGTCTGGTCCCAGGAATTCAGCAAGATAGGGATCAAACCATTCTGGACACCTACAAACTCAACAGGAGATTGAAGAAAAGAATAGCAGCAACTCTCTGAACAGAAAAGCGACCACTTCTGGAAGGTAGGACGTGGGGAGAAGTGAATCCGAGGCGATATTAGGGAGGATAGATGGCGGGGGAGGGGGCCTCCATCAGCTGCTACTGGCAAGTGATAGAGCAGCAGAGCACAAAATCGGAACTTTTAGAAGCCGGCTTTGCTGAGGGATGTTGCTCCAGTGGCTAAGTGGAGGGTGGAACCCTCGCTGGGACAGTGTGGTCTCAGGACCCTCGGGGTCACAGAAAGACCGGGGGGGGGGGGGCCTGAGTGCAGCAGAGCTCCCAGGTACCGGAGGGGGGAAGCTGGCTGCAGAGATGGAGCCAAGGAGTGGGCTCTCAGCCCCAGGTTGCCAGAAACCATGATCCGCGGCATAGTTGGGCCACTGCTCTTCCAGCAGGGACCCAACAAGGGGCAGATCCAGGGAGACTCCCCTTCCTCCCCCGGGAGGAGCGACGCAGGAGCGCACCACAGGGATCTGCTGGGTTTGGAGACTCCACACGGGGTCGTGTGCGAGAGACAGAAACGCTCCGTCACAGGAGATGGGGGAGACGGGAGTGACTGACTGCTTTTCTCTGGGGCTCACTCACGAGCGGTCCCCAAGTTCTCGGCTCCTCCGGGGTGGAGATTGGGAGGCCACCATTTTCACTCTCATCATCCAAAGCTGCACCAAAAGCTTGCAGGAACAAAAGCTCCCAAGAGCAAACCCGAGCAGATTACTTAGCCCGACCCGGCAAGGGCGGAGCAATTCCGCCTCCAGCAAAGACATTTGGGAACCACAGCAACAGGCCCCTCCCCCAGAAGATCAGCAAGAACAGCCAGCCAAGACCAAGTTTACCGACCAATGAGAACGGCAGAACTCCAGCACTAGGGGAATACTGCATACAGAATCCATGGCTTTTTTCCCATGATTCTTTAGTCTTTCAAAGTTAATTTTTTTAATTTTCTTTTTCCCTTTTTCGACCAAATTCTTATCAATCCCTTTTTTAAAAAATCTTTTTTATTTTTCATTTTTAGAGTCATATTCTATCCCTTCATAGTAGTTAACCTTATTTTTGGTATATATATATATATATAAGTTGTTCTCTCTTTAAAATTTTGGGATACAGTTTCTTCTAACAGACCAAGCTATACCCTAAATCTCTTGTGTATGGCTTTGTTCTAGTCTCCTGCCTGATCACATTCTCTCCCTTTTTTTTTTTTTTAAATCCTCTTATTTCTTTTTTCAACCAACTTCTTATCAATTCCTTTTATAAAATCTTTTATAATTTTCATCTTTACAGTCATATTCCATCCCTTCATCGTATTTACCCTTATTTTTGTACGTACATAAGTTTTTCTTTCTTTAAAGTTTTGGGAGGCACTTTCTTCTAATAGACCAAAATATGCCCAAAATCCAGTGTGTGGCACTGATCTATGCACCAGCCTGATCATATATTTTTTTTTTGATCATATTTGATCATATTCTGTTCCTGTTTTTTTTTATCTTTTTCTTCTTTCTTTCCCTTTCTTTTCCCCTGGTTTCAGGTCTCTTCTGATTTGTTTAGTGTATATTTTTCTGGGGTCGTTGCTACCATTAGCATTTTGTTCTCTCATTCATCTATTCTCCTCTGGACAAAATAACAAGATGGAAAAAATCACCTCAAAAAAAAGAACAAGAGGCAGTACCGACTGCCAGGGACATACTCAATACAGACATTAGTACGATGTCAGAACTAGAGTTCAGAGATTTTAAAGCTACTAGCTGGCCTTGAAAAAAGCACGGAAGATATCAGAGAAACCCTTTCTGGAGAAATAAAAGAACTAAAATCTAACCAACTCAAAATCAAAAAGGCTATTAATGAGGTGCAATAAAAAATGGAGGCTGTAACTGCTATGATAAATGAGGCAGAAGAGAGAATCAGTGATATAGAAGACCAAATGATGGAAAATAAAGAAGCTGAGAAAAAGAGAGATAAACAATACTGGATCACGAGGGCAGAATTCAAGAGATAAGTGATACCATAATATGAAACAATATTAGAATAATTAGGATCCCAGAAGAAGAAGAGAGAGAGGGGCAGAAGGTATACTGAAGGCAATTTATAGCAGAGAACTTCCCTAATTTGGGGAAGGAAACAGGCATCAAAATCCAGGAGGCACAGAGAACACCCCCTCAAAATCAATAAAAATAGGGCAACACACCAACATCTAATAGTAAAACTTACAAGTCTCAGAGACAAACAGAAAATCCTGAAAGCAGCTCGGGAGAAGAGATCTGTAACCTACAGTGGTAGAAACATTAGACTGGCAACAGACCTATCCACAGAGACCTGGCAGGCCAGAAAGGACTGGCCTGATATATTCAGAGCACTAAAGGAGAAAAATATGCAGCCAAGAATATTATATCCAGCTACGCTGTCATTGAAAATAGAAGGAGAGGGGCGCTTGGGTGGCTCAGTCGTTAAGCGTCTGCCTGCGGCTCAGGTCATGATCCCGGAGTCCTGGGATCGAGCCCCACATCAGGCTCCCTGCTCGGTGGGAAGCCTGCTTCTCCCTCTCCCACTCCCCCTGCTTGTGTTCCCTCTCTCACTGTCTCTCTCTGTCAAATAAATAAATAAAATCTTAAAAAAAAAAAAAAAAAAGAAAATAGAAGGAGAGATAAAAATCTTCCAGGACAAACAAAAACTAATGGAATTTGCAAACACAAAACCAGCCCTACAAGAAATATTGAAAGGGGTCCTAAGAGCCTAAAGGCAACATAGACCAGAAAGGAACACAGACAATATACAGTAACAGTCACCTTACAGGCAATACAATGGCACTAAATTCATATCTTTCAATAGTTAACCCTGAATGTAAATGGGCTAAATGCCCCAATCAAAAGACACAGACTATCAGATTGGATTAAAAAACAAGACCCGTCGATATGCTGTCTGCAAGAGACTCATCTTAGACCCAAAGACACCCCCAGATTTGAAAGTGAGGGGGTGGAAAACCATTTACCATGCTAATGGACACCAAAAGAAAGCTGGGGTAGCAATCCTTATATCAGAAAAATTAGATTTTAAATGAAAGACTGTAATAAGAGATGAGGAAGGACACTATATCCTACTTAAAGGGTCTATCCAACAAGAAGATCTAACAATTGTAAATATCTATGCCCCTAACATGGGAGCAGCCAATTATATAAGGCAATTAATAACAAAAGCAAAGAAACACATCGACAACAATACAATAATAGTGGGGGACTTTAACACCCCCCTCACTGAAATGGACAGATCATCTAAGCAAAAGATCAATAAGGAAATAAAGACTTTAAATGACACACTGGACCAAATGGACTTCACAGATATATTCAGAATATTCCATCCCAAAGCAACAGAATACACATTCTTCTCGAGTGCCCATGAAACATTCTCCAGAATCGATCACATCCTAGGTCACAAATCAGGTCTCAACTGGTACGAAAAGACTGGGATCATTCCCTATTTTCAGACCACAATGCTTTGAAACTAGAACTCAATCACAAGAGGAAAGTCGGAAAGAACTCAAATACATGGAGGCTAAAGAGCATCCTACTAAAGAATGAATGGGTTAACCAGGAAATTAAAGAAGAATTAAAAAAATTCATGGAAACCAATGAAAATGAAAACACAACTGTTCAAAATCTTTGGGATGCAGCAAAGGCAGTCCTAAGAGGAAAGCATGTAGCAATACAAGCCTTTCTCAAGAAACAAGAAAGGTCTCAAATACACAACCTAACCCTACACCTAAAGGAGCTGGAGAAAGAACAGCAAATAAAGCCTAAACCCAGCAGGAGAAGAGAAATAATAAAGATCGGAGCAGAAATCAATAAAATAGAAACCAAAAGAACAGTAGAACAGATCAACGACACTAGGAGCTGGTTCTTTGAAAGAAGTAACAAGATTGATAAACCCCTGGCCAGACTTATCAAAAAGAAAAGAGAAATGACCCAAATCAACAAAATCATGAATGAAAGAGGAGAGATCACAACCAACACCAAAGAAATACAAACAATTCTAAGAACATATTATGAGCAACTCTATGCCAGCAAATTAGATAATCTGGAAGAAATGGATGCATTCCTAGAGATGTATCAACTACCAAAACTGAACCAGGAAGAAACAGAAAACCTGAACAGACCTATAACCGTTAAGGAAATTGAAGCAGTCATCAAAAATCTCCCAACAAACAAAAGCCCAGGGCCAGATGGCTTCCCAGGGGAATTCTACCAAACATTTAAAGAAGAATTAATACCTATTAATACCTATCCTGATGCACCACCAAAGGAATGAGATCTTGCCATTTGCAACGACATGGATGGAACTGGAGGGTATTATGCTGAGCAAAGTAAGTCAAACAGAGAAAGACATGTATCATATGACCTCACTGATATGAGGAATTCTTAATCTCAGGAAACAAACTGAGGGTTGCTGGAGTGGGGGGTGGGGTGAGAGGAATGGGGTGACTGGGTGATAGACACTGGGGAGGGTATGTGCTCTGGTAAGCACTGTGAATTGTGCAAGACTGTTGAATCTCAGATCTGTACCTCTGTAACAAATAATGCAATATATGTTAAGAAAAAAAAAAAAAGAAGAAGATAGCAGGAGGGGAAGAATGAAGGGGGGGAAATCAGAGGGGGAGACGAACCATGAGAGACGATGGACTCTGAAAAACAAACTGAGGGTTCTAGAGGGGAGGGGGGTGGGAGGATGGGTTAGCCTGGTGATGGGTATTAAAGAGGGCACGTTCTGCATGGAGCACTGGGTGTTATGCACAAACAATGAATCATGGAACACTACATCTAAAACTAATGATGTAATGTATGGTGATTAACATAACAATAAAAAAATTAAAAAAAAATTCTCACCAAAATACTAGCCAATAGGATCCAACAGTACATTAAAAGGATTATTCACCACGACCAAGTGGGATTTATCCCTGGGCTGCAAGGTTGGTTCAACACCCACAAATCAATCAAAGTGATACAATACGTTAACAAAAGAAAGAACAAGAATCATATGATCCTCTCAATAGATGCAGAAAAAGCATTTGACAAAGTACAGCATCCTTTCTTGATCAAAACTCTTCAGAGCATAGGGATAGAGGGTACATATCTCAATATCATAAAAGCCATCTATGAAAAACCCACAGCGAATATCATTCTCAATGGGGAAAAACTGAGAGCTTTCCCCCTAAGGTCAGGAATGAGGCAGGGATGCCCACTATCACCACTGCTATTCAACATAGTATTAGAAGCCCCAGCCACAGCAATCAGACAACAAAAAGAAATAAAAGGCATCCGAATCGGCAAAGAAGAAGTAAACTCTCACTCTCTGCAGATGATATGATACTTTATGTGGAAAACCCAAAAGACTCCACCCCAAAACTGCTAGAACTCATACAGGAATTCAGTAAAGTGGCAGGATATAAAATCAGTGCACAGAAATCAGTGGCATTCCTATACACCACCACCAAGACAGAAGAAAGAGAAATTAAGGAGTCAATCCCATTTACAATTGCACCCAAAACCATAAGATACCTAGGAATAAATCTAACCAAAGAGGCAAAGGATCTGTACTCAGAAAACTATAAAATACTCATGAAAGAAAATTGAGGAAGACACAAAGAAATGGAAAAATGTTCCATGCTCATGGATTGGAAGAACAAATATTGTGAAGATATCAATGCTACCTAGAGCAATCTTCACATTCAATGCAATCCCCATCAAAATACCATCCACTTTTTTCAAAGAAATGGAACAAATAATCCTAAAATTTGTATGGAACCAGAAAAGACCCCGAATTGCCAGAGGAATGTTGAAAAAGAAAAGCAAAGCTGGTGGCATCACAATTCTGGACTTTAACCTCTATTACAAAGCTGTCATCATCAAGACAGTACAGTACTGGCACAAAAACAGACACATAGATCAATGGAACAGAATAGAGAGCCCAGAAATGGACCCTCAACTCTATGGTCAACTAATCTTTGACAAAGCAGGAAAGAATGTCCAATGGAAAAAACACAGTCTCTTCAACAAATGGTGTTGGGAAAATTGGGACAGCCACATGAAGAAGAACGAAACTGGACCATTTCCTTACACCATACACAAAAATAGACTCAAAATGGTTGAAAGACCTCAATGTGAGACAGGAGTCCATCAACATCCTAAAGGAGAACACAGGCAGCTACCTCTTCGACCTCAGCCGCAGCAACTTCTTCCTAGACACATCGCCAAAGGCAAGGGAAGCAAGGGCAAAAATGAACTACTGGGACTCCATCAAGATAAAAAGCTTTTGCACAGCAAAGGAAACAGTCAACAAACCAAAAGACAACCGACAGAATGGGAGAAGATATTTGCAAATGACATATCAGATAAAGGGCTAGTATCCAAAATCTATAAAGAACTTAGGAAACTCAACACCCAAAGAACAAATGATCCAATCAAGAAATGGGCAGAAGACATGAACAGACATTTTTCTAAAGAAGACATCCAAATGGCCAACAGACACATGAAAAAGTGCTCAACAATCGCTCAGCATCAGGGAAATCCAAATCAAAACCTCAATGAGATACCACCTCACACCTGTCAGAATGGCTAAAATTAACAAGTCAGGAAACGACAGATGTTGGCTGGGATGTGGAGAAAGGGGAATCCTCCTACACTGTTGGTGGGAATGCAAGCTGGTGCAGCCACTCTGGAAAACAGTATGGAGGTTCCTCAAAAAGTTGAAAATAGAGTTACCATACGACCCAGCCATTACACTACTGGGTATTTACCCCAAAGATACAAATGTAGGGATCCGAAGGGGTATGTGCACCCTGATGTTTATAGCAGCAATGTCCACAATAGCCAAACTATGGAAAGAGCTAAGATGTCCATCGACAGATGAATGGATAAAGAAGATGTGATTCCACACAATGGAATATTATGCAGCCATCAAAAGGAATGAAATCTTGCCATTTGCCACGACGTGGATAGAAATGGAGGGTATTATGCTGAGTGAAATAAGTCAATCAGAGAAAGACATGTATCATATGATCTCGCTGATATGAGGAACTCTTGATCTCAGGAAACAAACTGAGGGTTGCTGGAATGGTGGGGGGTGAGAGGCATGGGATGGCTGGGTGATAGACACTGGGGAGGGGTATTATCTATGGTGAGCACTGTGAATTGTGTAAGACTACTGAATCACAGACCTGTACCTCTGAAACAAATAATACATTATATGTTAAAAAAAAAAAAAAAAGAAGAAGAAGATAGCAGGAAGGGAAAATGAAGGGGGGGAAATTGGAGGGGGAGACGAACCATGAGAGACTATGGACTCTGAGAAACAAACTGAGAGTTCTAGAGGGGAGGGGTTGGGGGGATGGCTTAGCCTGGTGATGGGTATTAAAGAGGGCACGTACTGAATGGAGCACTGGGTGTTAACTCATACAATGAATCATGGAACACTACATCAAAAACTAATGACATAATGTATGGTGACTAACATAATAAAATTTAAAAAAATAAAAATAAAATATATGTTAGGGGTTGCCTGGCTGGCTCAGTCAGTAGAGTATGCAACTCTTTTTTTTTTTTTTTAAAGATTTTATTTATTTATTTGACAGAGAGAGAGATAGTGAGAGCAGGAACACAAGCAGGGGGAGTGGGAGAGGGAGAAGCAGGCTTCCCGCCAAGCAGGGAGCCCGATGCGGGACTCGATCCCAGGACCCTGGGATCATGACCTGAGCCGAAGGCAGACGCTTAACGACTGAGCCACCCAGGTGCCCTAGAGTATGCAACTCTTGATCTCAGTCGTGAGTTCAAGTCCCACATTGGATATGGAGCCTACTTAAAATAAAAATTTTTTAAAAATTTAAAATATATGATAGGAACATAGTACCTTTAAGAATTGATATTCTGGTACAATTAACTAGAAGAATAATTATAAAGATAATTTCTGAGTTTCCTTGTTGATAAATATTTGATAAATATAGTCAATAAATTGACTATATTGAAGAAATTGACAAAATGAATATTCTAAGCTATCTAAAAATGAGTATTAAAAGACTACTTCTCTAAGACTTACACCATTTTGGAAGAACCATAATCAAAATTTGAAAAAATTGAGAAAACTGACATTATTTTTCTTTTCAGTCAGCTTGATAAATAACAACAACTTTTTAAAAAGGCATACAAATGTCACATTAGAGGCCTTACAGAGTTCACTCATACAACACACTCCATTTGTAATATCCCTCATTGCATGTAATAGTGTTTAAGGGTGGGAAAAAGAGTGAGAGGATCTTTGGGGAAAAGCTAAGTACATTTGAAAAAGCCTAAATATTCCAGTATCTCTCTTTCTCCTTGTTCCAAAGTTGTAAAACACTGACTTATAAATAACAGAGTAAGACTTTGAATTAGAAGGCTAAGAGCAGATCATCTAGTCCAACCTCCCACTTAATGTTGTAATTTCCTATATGACTTCCTTGACAAGAGATCTCACTGATCCCTGTTTCAAAGTGCTGTATCACAAAGCAGCAAGCTCCACTGTCAGTTCTATCAAAAAAGCAACGATGACAACAGCAGCTCTTTTTTTTTTTTAAATAGTTGAGCTAAATTGTGCTTAGCCTGCTGGGATTTTGATTGGGATTATGCTGCATTTGTCGCAACTTGACATCTTAACAATATTGAGCCTTCCTTTCCCTGAATATGGGTTACCTCTCCATTTATTTTGTTCTGTGGTTTCTCCCATCATTTCATAGTTTTCAATATACAAATCTTGTTCATACTTTATTAGGTGTTTCCCTAAGTATTCCACATTTTTTGGTGCTACTGTAAGTGGTACTTAAATTTTTTAGTTTCCAATTGTTCACTGCTAATATGTAGAGGCGAAATGATTTACATGTATTAACTTTTTATCCTCTGCTCATGCTAAACTCACTCATTAGTTCTAGCAGCTTTTTATAGACAATTGTGGGATTATCTACATAAATAATCATGCTGTCTGTGAACAGAGACAGTTTCATCTCTTCCTTTCCAATCTGCTTTCCTCTTTTTTCATTTTCTTGCCTACTATACTGTCTAGAGTGGGGCAGGTCCTGTGAAGAGGTCCAGACAAGCTTTATAATTTGGGTTAATGAAGAGTAAGAGTACAGTGAGTAGGCAGAACCCTAGGAAGTGGTAGGAGCCAAAGGAGGGAAAGAATGTATACTCTTAAGAAGTAACTTCCTGCTCATCATCAGTCAGTCCTCGGCACCCCAGCAGGTGACTTTCCACCCATGTGCTCAGGTCCGTGGCATCCAGAAGATCTGTGGACCAGCCTGGCCCATGGCTGTGTCCTCTGGCAGCAACTATACCCTCTCTGAGGTCTGAACTGCAACCTCCTACAGGGAGGCCCTCATCCAAGTTTGTTCACTTTTTTGATTCTCTCCTTCGGCTCTAGAGGTAGTATCTGATCCTTATATTTACTATTTCTGTACTCTTTAGAGTCCTACTTTGTCCTTTTTAGTAGTTAAAACACTTTTACTAGTTAATAATTCTTGGTATTAAAATTTCCTTGTTTATTTTAAGATTTTATTTATTTGACACACAGAGAGAGAGAGAGAGTGCACAAGCAGGGGGAGGGGCAGAGGGAGAGGGAGAAGCAGGGAGCCTGATGTGGGAATCGATCCCAGGACCCCGGGATAACGACCTTAACCAACTGAGCCACCCAGAAGCCCTAAAATTTCCTTGTTTAAATTCCTGGTGTAATTTCTGGCTCCTAACTGGACCCAGACTAATAGTCTCATACATGTTGCCAATATTTCTTCTCAGTTTTTTCTTTTGTCTTTTACTTAAGGCACCCGTTCTACCAAAGTTTTCAGTTTGTATGTGGTAAAATTTATCAGTCCTCCCCCCCTTTTTTCGGCATCTATATTTTACTATTCTTACTCCAAAGGTTTTCCCTGCTTCCATACTATAAAACTATTTACTTGCATTTTCTTCTAGCATGTCTATGAAATAATCTGGACTTTACCAAGTATCCAGCTTTACATTTTTCTAAATGGCAACCTCAGTAGTCCCAATAACAGTACCTGATTTGAAACAGTTTTAATATTAAAAGCCTAGTACTCTTGAGGGGGAGTTAGTTCTGGATACTAAGTGGTTTCATTGATATGTCTATTCCTGCACCAGAACCACAAACTTAATGACTGTAACTATATATTTTTAAATATTTGGTAGAACAAGTACTCTCCTTTTATTCCTTTATTTCCTCAAAATTTTCCTAACATTGTTCATTAAGTTTTTTTTTAAATTCCAGATGAATTCAGACTCATCTTTGGTTAAGTGTATCTATTCCTTCTCAAAGAAAGCAGACAAACAAGAACAAACTTGAGTTTTCATTTGAAGTGCAATAAGTTTTAGATGCAGGAAAAAACTAATATATTTTTGATATTGATATTTAAAATCAGATATTTAAGTTTATTTGAATATTATTCAATAATGATTTACTGTGAAGACACTGCAATGACTGAAGTCAAGAGACTTCTACTTGAGCTCTGGTTCTACCAGCAGACATTTGCTGGCCATGGGTTTCAGTCTGCTCCTATACTAAATAAAGAACTCAACTGAACTATTCCTAAACACACCAAGATCTCTAATCAACTGCAACTTTAGGATTTTAGGTTATATATTTGGTGTATGATAACGGGTAACATTCACAAATATTTTCCACTTATTATCATTATTTCCCTATTCTTTAGGTATTATTATTTCCATTTTACAGACAAGGACACTAACACACAGAGAGTCTAAGTAGCTCCACAGGGTCACAAAGCTTAGTCAGTGACGGATGTGGATTTTGAACCTAAGCAGTTTGACTTTAAACCCCATGTTCTCTCTCTCTTTTTAACTTTTTACTACAGAGAAAATAATAATAAACACCAAGTACCTGTCATATAGCTTCAACAATTACCAACTCATGGCTAGTGCTGCTTCATCTACATCCTAACCCATCCCATGTCTTTCCCCAGATTACTCTGAAAGCAAATCCCAGGTATTACATTATTTTATATATAAGTATTTACGTAAGTTCCTCTATAAAACAAAAATTCCCATTTCTAAACAAAACTATAATACCATCATCAGGTTGGTATCTACAATAATTTCTCAATATCATCAATCTACATTTTAAAAGGATGATTTATTTGAACTGGGCAAACAAAGTGCATTCATTAATATTAATTTGTTTCTTATGTTTCTTTTAATCTACGGGTTCCTCCTTTATCTCCTATCTTTGTTTCCAATTTATTTGCTGTAGAAGTCATTTGTCCTGTAAAGTTCCCTGTAGTCTATCTTTTGCTGACTGCATGCCGTGGTGGATTTAACATATTAGTCCTGCATTTAGCGGTTAAATGTAGAAGCTTGATTGGAGTTAGGCTCTTTCTTTTTATTTTTTCAAGACTACTTCATAAGTAGTCTCATGGTCCTTCAATCAGGAGAGTTCATAATGTGTGATTATCTCTCTTTTTGTGATGTTAACAGTCTTAGATATTGCAAAATAGTAGTATTCTTTTTTTTTTTTTTTAAAGATTTTATTTATTTGACAGAGAGAGAGAGACACAGCAGGGGGGAGAGAGGGAACACAAGCAGGGGGAGTGGGAAAGGGAGAAGCAGGCTTCCCGCTGAGCAGGGAGCCCGATGGGAGGCTTGATCCCAGGACCCTGGAATCATGACCTGAGCCGAAGGCAGACACTTCACGACTGAGCCATAGTAGTATTCTTTTTCTATCATTCCTTCTGTAAAGAGAAATATCCCCTCATCAATTATTTGGTTATCCTTAATTATAACTCTCATAGAAAGAGCAGGATAAATGCTTGATTTTTTCCCTTTACTTACCAATTTTCAAAACAATGGTCTGGTTCTCTAACATCCTTCTGACTGAAGGAAATCATTGAAGGGTTTTTTAAAAAAGTATTCTTAGGAGTTCATGGATTAAAATATATTTGATTTGTTTCAATCCATGCAAGTTATTATTCTTCTGATTCTCAAACTAGCCCACCTCTGACTAATGGAAGCTTGAGTCCACTGAAAGTTCCTAAGTCCTTTTCTAACAGGACCCTAGTAGTCTTTAGTATCTTCTGGTCACTATTTTTAGGCCCTACTTGTGGACAAAACCAGGAATTATGTACTTTTTAAATATAAAATTCATCATGATTTCATTCTGTTATCCAATTAAATTCAGGGCTATAGGTTTTTAACTGGATCTTAATAATTTTACATCTGTATCTCTTTTCTCTCATGCTAAAAATCTGTTCTCAATGACACCAACTTAATTACTCACAGGTTTTATCTTGTACTCCATAGTCTCAGAATAACTATACCAGTATCTCCACCAACAATATAATAATAGAAGACAGTTGAAGATTTTTGCAGTTCTTTTTGTCCTTAGAGTATATCCCATTAGATATATATGGTTCAATTACTATTTTAAATTAATTTGTAATAATAACTTTCACTTGGAATTGTAGCTTTCTGTGTAGTATACTACAAACTAGATACACATTTAGAGTCACTTGTTTCATTTTACTTTCCCCTTTCCAGAATTACTTTGTAAAATCTCAAATCTATAAAAACAAGGTATATTCAAACAAGTCTTGCTTCTAACCCTGTTTTCCCCAACCCGTTCTCTCCCTTCCCCTATAGGTAGCCATTTAAAAAGTTTTAAGGTTTAGCTTTCCATTCTAAAAATTATAAGCAAACACACACACAATTCATCCCTGCCCCTCTTCTTTAGATTAAATAGTAACATACTGAAAAACACCTCCAAAGCCTACAATCTTAACCATTAGGTACCATGTTTCTGAGGAAGTGCTATATTTCCTTGAATCTAAAGGACTGAAACTCCCCCTAAGGCAGAGTAAGTAATTCTGGAAAACATAGCAAAGTCCTCTTCAAAAAAATCTAATTAATATAACTTTAGTATGCATTTTTAGTAAACAGATTCTCAAAGACTATTAGAAAAATATTATCACAATGTTCAATTCATCATTTACTTTTCCCTTTCATGAATTATAAAATATTGTCTCTAAAATGTTCTTGGGATTTTAACTTCTCTGTAGCTAGTATTCACACCAATTAAACACAATGTAAGAGCAGATGTTTGTGGTTGGGAAGTTAAATTGATAACCAGAGAGCAAATGAGTCAATTACCATAAGAAAATAAGCGTTGTAATGGAACATTATGCATTTTGTTACCAAAGAGATAATTAAGCTTCAAATTCTCTTTGACAGCTCCCTATTCCTTTTAATGCCATCATCATTACAAGAGTAATTTTAATTGCTAAATGCACAAGTAGAATTTAATACTAAAACATATTATACTTGCAAAATTCTTTTACTGGAAACATCACTTAATTCCATCACTGTTTTGCAACGGTGGAAATTGCCACTTAATTCAAACAGAAAACAATGCAGGGCCAACACCAATGTTTCAAGGTTACTTTATTATGCTGTTATTTGGAAGATTATAACAGTTTTTATTTACATTAGCTCTGCATTGTTGGAATTTCTATTGTTTGATTTTAAAGGTTTAAGCATTGAAAGCTCTTTAAGTAGAGAAATAAATAAATTCTGCCCATTTTATGTTAAACTGCCCACTTGCTGTTCTTAAGCTTCTTTTCAATAATTCACAAAATTACATGTAAGTTCTTAAAAAAAAAAAAACCAACAAATAAAACATAAGCATTTTAACAGCCTCAAATCCCTTCAGGATGTTGTTGGACAATCGAATCACAAGTCTGCTGTAAGTACTGGCTCAGATGAGATCGGCGCTCAGGGCGGTATGCCGTACTGGCTCAACTAACAGAGCAAAAGGCGTTAGAGCCCTCCGCCCTCCAACATTTCTTAAGAAAGCTTCTCATTCCAGTGAAGGTGAATCGGTTTTCCTTAATCTCCAGAAGGAAAGAGGAGAAATTATAATTATGAAGCAACATTCTGAACACAGTTGCCACATGACTTTGAGATTATATTTCTATCCTTCCCCATATCTCCAGCTTCATTGCATTTCCTTAACTCTATCCCTCAATTTAGCTAAAACTTAACTCATCCTTCAGACCTTAACCAAAAACACTTCCTGACCCACTTCTCCTCTCATTCTTGGCCATCACTGCCCTATTTACCATTAAAACCCCAATGGCCTAAACCTAACAGATGCTCAATGTGTATTTGTTGAAATAGATAGTTACCTGAATTCTAAAACTTCCATTAATCGGCACTGTAAGAGAAAAGATGTTCAGGATAAGAATTTTTTCAAGGATTCTCAAGTTTCTCATGGATTTATTGTTTTATACCATTGTTTCTCCAACAGGAGGTCATAAATTTATTCTTTACTGTATGTGAATTTTCTGCATGAGTTTTAAAATTTGCTTTTAAATGTTTATGATAATGTAAAGTTTTAATACGCATGTTATTTTAGCATTCATGCTTAGGTTTACCAGTTGACTCTGTAATCACAGAACTCAATCCCAATGCAATGTTTCTCAAACTTGGGGTCTTACAGTCCTTTCAGACCTTAAATTTGAGAAACTGTGCTCTACACGTAATTTTTTTTTATTTTGAAGAATTCACGAAAGTCTTTACTAAATACAGGCTCCCCTTCCTTAACAAGGTTGAACATACTTAATCTTTGCATGGTGTCACAATATTACTATGATGAACACTAACTGTGTACCACACCTAGACAGAGAAGGTATAAAGGCCTCAAGGACGATTACTTTCACTTGGTACCATAAATACACTAGAAATGCTCCCTAAATAGGTGAACTCAATTTGTAAAGCCTTGTAGCAGCATACAAATGACTTAGGATGAGGTTTCTCCGAGTGAGATCCACAGACTATTTGAAGAGCTACACAAAGCTGAGTATTGGGCCTTAGAAAAATGTTGAGTAGTTGGGCCTCACACCACATGCTTAAGAACGGCAAAAGATGAGGCCACAAAACCCGCATTTTTAAAAAAATTTTATTATGTTAATCACCATACATTACATCATTAGTTTTGGATGTAGTGTTCCATGATTCATTGTTTGCATATAACACCCAGTGCTCCATTCAATACGTGCCCTCTTTAATATCCATCACCAGGCTAACCCATCCCCCCACCCCCTTCCCCTCTAGAACCCTCAGTTTGTTTCTCCAAAACCTGCACTTTAACAAGCTCTCTCAGATTACTCTCAGCCAGGCTGAAGTGGGAGAACCCTGCATTACGGGTCACTAAAAGAGATGACTGTACACATCATCACAATTTATATACACAGAGAGCTCCCCAATTCTTGTGCCTTCTGGGACCACTGAATTCATTCATCTGCTCAATCACTGAACAAATATTTAATAAGCTACAAGTTACAGAGACATTTTAGTGGATGCTGTGAGGGAGACTGATAATAAAGACATGCTTAGTAAGTGCTATATAGACAGGAATTCAAAAGACAGAGCTATAACTAACTACTGATGCATTGAGGAATATATAGAAGATTGGTCCACTGGTTACCTCACAAGAGGATAACTGGGAAACTGGAAAATAAAGAGAGATGGACAGTGACTTGTTACCATATACTTTTTCCCTCAAATTTTAAAACTATGGTAAAATAAACATTATAGAAAATATACAGTCTTAACCATTTTTAAGTGTACAGTTCAGTGGTATTAAGTACATTCACATTGTTGTTCAGCCATCACCATCACCCATCTCCAGAACTCTTTTCATCTTGTAAAACTGAAACTCTATACCCATTAAACAGTAACCCCCTTTCCTTCTTTCCCTCCTAAGCCCCTGGCAACCACCCTTCTGCTTTGTGTCTCTATAATTCTGACTACTCTAAGCACATCATATGAATTGAATCATACGGTATTTTGTCTTTTGGGGACTGGCTTCTTTCACTTAGCAGAATGTCACGGTGCATCCATGTTATAAAGCATGTGTGAGAACTTCCTTTCTTTACAAGGCTGAATAACATTCCTCTGTATGTACATACCATGTTTTGCTTGTCCCTTCATCCACAGATGAACACCTGGGTTGCTTCTAATATTTTAACTACTGTGAATAATGCTGCTGTGAACATGAATGTACAGTTAACTCCTGGAGACCGTGCTTTCAATTCTTTCTGAGTATGTATCCTGGGAGTGGAACTGCTGGATCATACAGTAATTCTATTTTTAATTTATTGAGGCACCACCATACTGTTTTCCGCAGCGGTTACACATTCCCACTAATAGTACAGAAGCGTTCCAATCAATTTCTCCACATCCTTACCTATAACTTGTATTTTCTGTTTCATTTTGTTTTTGAAAGTAGCTATCCTAATTGGTGTGAGGTGCTATTTTATTGCACCATATACACTTTTGTACCATTTGATTTTTTCGAGGTTCATAGACTGCCTATTTAAGAAAATTTTACTGACTACTAGATAGTTTGGATTTGTCTGCTCCCTGCTTCTCCCTAGTATTATTTCAGGTAGTTCTTTCTGTTGACTGAGAATGTCCTTTGTTTTCTTTTCTCCTTCTCTACTTTCATCATTTTCAAATTTTAAAAGCTAAGTATTTAGTATAGGAGGTGTAAACGATACATAAAAGAACAGAAAAAAGCCTCCTCTATACTAAGCTCCAAACTACCTGTCAGTACCACTACTCTTCCCAAACACTATCGATATGTTTGGTGTGTAAGCTTCCCCAATTTTTTTTCTATGTGTTTCAAACACATTTCTCTGTCTCTCTCTCTCTCACACACACACATACTTTAAAATATAGAATGAATCAGCCAATAAATACTCTTCTGCAACTTATGTTTCTCTCTTAGTAACTCTACATACCAGTATTATGACCATCTCTTTTTTGACAGCAGCCCAGTGGTCCACAGTCGGACTACACCACAATTTATTCAATCATTCTCCTACCAATGGCCATTTAAGGTTGCTTGTAATTTTTCTATTACAAGTAGTGTTTTAATATTCATCTTTGTACATATTTGTACATAGATCTTTGTACACATGTCTAAGAGTTTCAGAAGCCTAGATTTCTAGAAGGAATAATTACGTCAAGGTGTTTTCACATTTAAAAATTTTATAAATATTACCAATGGATGTATCAGTTTTATATTCCTGTCTCAGAATCATTATGAATGAGACTATTCAACATGCTACTAGAAGTTCTAATAATGTAATGAAATAAGAAAAAGAAAAGAAATATAAATACAGGGATGGGGTGGGAGAAATCTCCCCCTGCCACTCCCCCCTCCCCAGTATACAATGACAATGACTGTCTACTTAGAACATTCAAGAAAATCTCTCTCATGAGGAAATTTCAGTGTTCATTGCTGTACTATTTGGGGGGGGCAGCAATGATTTAATCAACTGGATGATAATTAAACTATGGTACATCTAGTTAAAGTATATGTTACAGTCTTCCTACTCAAAGTGTAGGGACCAAAGGCACTGGCATCATTTGGGAGTTTGTTGGAAACAGAGTCTCTGTACCTTACCCTAAACTCTCTGGCTGAATCAGTACTAGCATTTTAATAAGACCTGCAGGAGATTTGCACGAACATTAAAAGTTTGATAAGCATTGCTTTCAAGCATTTATATCCTGATGTAGTCTTATATATACAAACATAAAAAAACTGAAGATTAAAAAGTCAAAAAGCAATTTGTACAGCAATGCAGATGATATGATCCTATTTGTTAACAAAAACAATATATTTCTAGATGTACATGTGTATGTAAATGCTTTTAAAAGACATCTAGAAGTATACACACGAATGAGAAAGACAAATACCATATGATTTGCCTCATGGGTGGAATTTAAGAAATAAAATAGATGAACATAGGGGAAGGGAAGGAAAAATAAAGTAAGATAAAAACAGAGAGGGAGGCAAAACATAAGAGACTCTTAACTACAGGGAATAGGGAACAAATTGAGGGTTGCTGGAAGGGAGGTGGGTGGGGGAATGGGGTAACTAGGTGATGGGCATTAAGGAGGGCGGAGCAAGATGGCGGAGGCTTAGGAGACCTGGATTTCCTCTGGTCCCAGGAATTCAGCTGGATAGGGATCAAACCATTCTGAACACCTACGAACTCAACAGGAGATCGAAGAAAAGAATAGCAACAACTCTCTGAACAGAAAAGCGACCACTTTCTGGAAGGTAGGACGTGCGGAGAAGTGAATCCGAGGTGATATTCGGGAGGATAGATGGTGGGGGAGGGGCCTCCGTGGGCCGCTTCTGGCAAGTGATAGAGCAGCAGAGCACAAAATCGGAACTTTTAGAAGTCAGCTCCGCTGAGAGACCTCGCTCCAGTGGCTAAGCAGGGGCAGAACCCTCGCAGGACAGTGTGGTCTCAGGACCCTTGGGGTCACAGAAAGACCGGAGGTGCCTGAGTGCGGCAGAGCTCCCAGGTATCAGAGCGGGGAAGACGGCTGCAGAGACGGAGCCGAGGCGCGGGCTCTCGGCTCGGGGTTGCCATAAACTGTGATACGGGGCACAGTCAGGTCACTGCTCCTCCAGCAGGGACCCAACAAGCGGCAGATCTGGGGAGACTCCCCTTCCTTCCCCGGGAGGAGCTGCGTGGGAGCGCACCGCAGGGATCTGCTGGGTTTGGAGACTCCACACGGGGGCGGGTACCAGAGCTAGAAACGCGCGGTCACAGGCCGGGTGAGCACGGAGTGCGGCCGAAGACCGGGGAGACAGGAGGAACTGACTGCTTTTCTCCGGGGGCTCACTGAGGAGCGGGGCCCCGAGTTCTCGGCTCCTCCGGGGTGGAGATTGGGAGGCCGTCATTTTCACTCTCGGCCTCCAAAGCTGTACAGAAAGCTTGCAGGGAACAAAAGTTCCCGAGAGCAAACCCGAGCGGATTACTTAGCCCTGACCGGGCAAGGGCGGGGCAATTCCGCCTCCGACAAAGACCTTTGGGAACCATGGCAACAGGCCCCTCCCCCAGAATATCAGCGAGAAAAGCCAGCCAAGACCAAGTTTACTGATCAATGAGAGCGGCAGAACTCCAGCACTAGGGGAATACTGCACATAGAATCCATGGCTTTTTTACCATGATTCTTTAGTCTTTCAAAGTTAATTTTTTTAACTTTTTTTTTTTTGAATTTTTCTTTTTCCCTTTTTCAAACAACATCTTACCAATCCCGTTTTTAAAAAAACATTTTTATTTTTCATTTTTAGAGTCATATTCTATCCCTTCATAGTAGTTACCCTTATTTTTGGCATATATATAAGTTGTTCTCTCTTTAAAATTTTGGGATGCAGTTTCTTCTAACAGATCAAAATATACCCTAAATCTCTAGTGTACGGCTTTGTTCTATCTCCTGCCTGATCACATTCTCCCGTTTTTTTTAAAATCCTCTTATTTCTTTTTTCAACCAACTTCTTATCTTATCAATTCCTTTTATAAAATCTTTTATAATTTTCATCTTTACAGTCATATTCCATCCCTTCATCGTATTAACCCTTATTTTTGTACATATATAAGTTTTTCTTTCTTTAACATTTTGGGAGGCACTTTCTTCTAACAGACCAAAATACACCCAAAATCTAGTGTGTGGCACTGATCTATGCACCAGCCTGATCATATCTGATCATATTCGGTTTTTTTTTGTTTTGTTCTGTTTTTGTTTGTTTTTATCTTTTTCTTTTTCTTTTCTATTTTCTTTCTTTCCCTTTCTTTTCCACCGGTTTCAGGTCTTTTCTGATTTGTTTAGAGTATATTTTCTGGGGACACTGTTACCCTGTTAGCATTTGGTTCTCTCATTCATCTATTCTCCTCTGGACAAAATGACAAGACGGAAAAAATCACCTAAACAAAAAGAACAAGAGGCAGTACCGACTGCCTGGGACCTAATCAATACGGACATTAGTACGATGTCGGAACTAGAGTTCAGAATGATGATTTTAAAGATCCTAGCTGGGCTTGAAAAAAGCATGGAGGTTATTAGAGAAGCCCTTTCTGGACAAATGAAAGAACTAAAATCTAACCAAGTCGAATTCAAAAAGGCTATTAATGAGGTGCAATCAAAAATGGGGGCGCTAACTGCTAGGATAAATGAGGCAGAAGAGAGAATCAGTGATATAGAAACCAAATGATGGAAAATAAAGAAGCTGAGAAAAAGAGAGATAAACAACTACTGGATCACGAGGGCAGAATTCGAGAGATAAGCAATACCATAAGATGAAACATTAGAATAATTGGGATCCCAGAAGAAGAAGAAAGAGAGGGGCAGAAGGTATACTGGAACAAATTATAGCAGAGAACTTCCCTAATTTGGGGAAGGAAACAGGCATCAAAATCGAGGAGGCACAGAGAACCCCCCTCAAAATCAATAAAAATAGGGCAACACCCCGACATCCAATAGTAAAACTTACGAGTCTCAGAGACAAACAGAAAATCCTGAAAGCATCTCGGGAGAAGAGATATGTAACCTACAATGGTAGAAACATTAGATTGGCAACAGACCTATCCACAGAGACCTGGCAGGCCAGAAAGGACTGGCAGGATATATTCAGAGCACTAAATGAGAAAAATATGCAGCCAAGAATATTATATCCAGCTAGGCTGTCATTGAAAATAGACGAGAGATAAAAGGCTTCCAGGACAAACAAAAACTAAAGGAATTTGCAAACACGAAACCAGCCCTACAAGAAATATTGAAAGGGGTCCTCTAAGCAAAGAGAGAGCCTAAAAGCAACACAGACCAGAAAGGAACACAGACAATATACAGTAACAGTCACCTTACAGGCAATACAATGGCACTAAATTCATATCTTTCAATAGTTAACCCTGAATGTAAATGGGCTAAATGCCCCAATCAAAAGACACAGACTATCAGATTGGATTAAAAAACAAGACCCGTCAATATGCTGTCTGCAAGAGACTCACTTTAGACCCAAAGACACCCCCAGATTGAAAGTGAGGGGGTGGAAAACCATTTACCATGCTAATGGACACCAAAAGAAAGCTGGGGTGGCAATCCTTGTATCAGACAAATTAGATTTTAAATGAAAGACTGTATTAAGAGATGAGGAAGGACACTATATCCTACTTAAAGGGTCTATCCAACAAGAAGATCTAACAATTGTAAATATCTATGCCCCTAACATGGGAGCAGCCAATTATATAAGGCAATTAATAACAAAAGCAAAGAAACACATTGACAACAATAAAATAATAGTGGGGGACTTTAACACCCCCCTCACTGAAATGGACAGATCATCTAAGCAAAAGATCAACAAGGAAATAAAGACTTTAAATGACACACTGGACCAAATGGACTTCACAGACATATTCAGAACATTCCATCCCAAAGCAACGGAATACACATTCTTCTCTAGTGCCCATGGAACATTCTCCAGAATCGATCACATCCTAGGTCATAAATCAGGTCTCAACCGGTACCAAAAGATTGGGATCATTCCTTACCTATTTTCAGACCACAATGCTTTGAAAATAGAACTCAATCACAAGAGGAAAGTCGGAAAGAACTCAAATACAGAGGCTAAAGAGCATCCTACTAAAGAATGAATGGTCAACCAGGAAATTAAAGAAGAATTAAAAAAATTCATGGAAACCAATGAAAATGAAAACACAACTATTCAAAATCTTTGGGATGCAGCAAAGGCAGTCCTAAGAGGAAAGCATGTAGCAATACAAGCCTTCCTCAAGAAACAAGAAAGGTCTCAAGTACACAACCTAACCCTACACCTAAAGGAGCTGGAGAAAGAACAGCAAATAAAGCCTAAACCCAGCAGGAGAAGAGAAATAATAAAGATCGGAGCAGAAATCAATAAAATAGAAACCAAAAGAACAGTAGAACAGATCAACGACACTAGGAGGTGGTTCTTTGAAAGAAGTAACAAGATTGATAAACCCCTGGCCAGACTTATCAAAAAGAAAAGAGAAATGACCCAAATCAACAAAATCATGAATGAAAGAGGAGAGATCACAACCAACACCAAAGAAATACAAACAATTCTAAGAACATATTATGAGCAACTCTATGCCAGCAAATTAGATAATCTGGAAGAAATGGATGCATTCCTAGAGATGTATCAACTACCAAAACTGAACCAGGAAGAAACAGAAAACCTGAACAGACCTATAACCGTTAAGGAAATTGAAGCAGTCATCAAAAATCTCCCAACAAACAAAAGCCCAGGGCCAGATGGCTTCCCAGGGGAATTCTACCAAACATTTAAAGAAGAATTAATACCTATTAATACCTATCCTGATGCACCACCAAAGGAATGAGATCTTGCCATTTGCAACGACATGGATGGAACTGGAGGGTATTATGCTGAGCAAAGTAAGTCAAACAGAGAAAGACATGTATCATATGACCTCACTGATATGAGGAATTCTTAATCTCAGGAAACAAACTGAGGGTTGCTGGAGTGGGGGGTGGGGTGAGAGGAATGGGGTGACTGGGTGATAGACACTGGGGAGGGTATGTGCTCTGGTAAGCACTGTGAATTGTGCAAGACTGTTGAATCTCAGATCTGTACCTCTGTAACAAATAATGCAATATATGTTAAGAAAAAAAAAAAAAGAAGAAGATAGCAGGAGGGGAAGAATGAAGGGGGGGAAATCAGAGGGGGAGACGAACCATGAGAGACGATGGACTCTGAAAAACAAACTGAGGGTTCTAGAGGGGAGGGGGGTGGGAGGATGGGTTAGCCTGGTGATGGGTATTGAGGAGGGCACGTTCTGCATGGAGCACTGGGTGTTATGCACAAACAATGAATCATGGAACACTACATCTAAAACTAATGATGTAATGTATGGTGATTAACATAACAATAAAAAAATTAAAAAAAAATTCTCACCAAAATACTAGCCAATAGGATCCAACAGTACATTAAAAGGATTATTCACCACGACCAAGTGGGATTTATCCCTGGGCTGCAAGGTTGGTTCAACACCCACAAATCAATCGTGATACAATACATTAACAAAAGAAAGAACAAGAATCATATGATCCTCTCAATAGATGCAGAAAAAGCATTTGACAAAGTACAGCATCCTTTCTTGATCAAAACTCTTCAGAGTATAGGGATAGAGGGTACATACCTCAATATCATAAAAGCCATCTATGAAAAACCCACAGCGAATATCATTCTCAATGGGGAAAAACTGAGAGCTTTCCCCCTAAGGTCAGGAATGCGGCAGGGATGCCCACTATCACCACTGCTATTCAACATAGTATTAGAAGTCCCAGCCACAGCAATCAGACAACAAAAAGAAATAAAAGGCATCCGAATCGGCAAAGAAGAAGTCAAACTCTCACTCTTTGCAGATGATATGATACTTTATGTGGAAAACCCAAAAGACTCCACCCCAAAACTGCTAGAACTCATACAGGAATTCAGTAAAGTGGCAGGGTATAAAATCAGTGCACAGAAATCAGTGGCATTCCTATACACCACCACCAAGACAGAAGAAAGAGAAATTAAGGAGTCAATCCCATTTACAATTGCACCCAAAACCAGAAGATACCTAGGAATAAATCTAACCAAAGAGGCAAAGGATCTGTACTCAGAAAACTATAAAATACTCATGAAAGAAATTGAGGAAGACACAAAGAAATGGAAAAATATTCCATGCTCATGGATTGGAAGAACAAATATTGTGAAGATGTCTATGCTACCTAGAGCAATCTTCACATTCAATGCAATCCCCATCAAAATACCATCCACTTTTTTCAAAGAAATGGAACAAATAATCCTAAAATTTGTATGGAACCAGAAAAGACCCCGCATAGCCAGAGTAATGTTGAAAAAGAAAAGCAAAACTGGTGGCATCACAATTCCGGACTTCAAGCTCTATTACAAAGCTGTCATCATCAAGACAGTACAGTACTGGCACAAAAACAGACACATAGATCAATGGAACAGAAGAGAGAGCCCAGAAATGGGACCCTCAACTGTATGGTCAACTAATCTTCAACAAAGCAGGAAAGAATGTCCAATGGAAAAAAGACAGTCTCTTCAACAAATGGTGTTGGGAAAATTGGGACAGCCACATGAAGAGGAATGAAACTGGACCATTTCCTTACACCATACACAAAAATAGACTCAAAATGGTTGAAAGACCTAAATGTGAGACAGGAGTCCATCAACATCCTAAAGGAGAACGCAGGCAGCAACCTCTTCGACCTCAGCCGCAGCAACTTCTTCCTAGAAACATCGCCAAAGGCAAGGGAAGCAAGGGCAAAAATGAACTATTGGGACTTCATCAAGATAAAAAGCTTTTGCACAGCAAAAGAAACAGTCCACAAAACCAAAAGACAACCAACAAAATGGGAGAAGATATTTGTAAATGACATATCAGCTAAAGGGCTAGTATCCAAAATCTATAAAGAACTTATGAAACTCAACACCCAAAGAACAAATGATCCAATCAAGAAATGGGCAGAAGACATGAACAGACATATTTCCAAAGAAGACATCCAAATGGCCAACAGACACATGAAAAGTGCTCAACAATCGCTCAGCATCAGGGAAATCCAAATCAAAACCTCAATGAGATATCACCTCACACCAGTCAGAATGGCTGAAATTAACGACAGATGTTGGCGGGGAACGCAGAGAAAGGGGAACCCTCCTACACTGTTGGTATGCAAGCTGGTGCAGCCACTCTCGAAAACAGTGTGGAGGTTCCTCAAAAAGTTGAAAATAGAGCTACCATACGATCCAGCCATTGCACTACTGGGTATCTACCCCGAAGATACAAATGTAGGGATCCAAAGGGGTATGTGCACCCTGATGTTTATAGCAGCAATGTCCACAATAGCCAAACTGTGGAAAGAGCCAAGATATCCATCGATAGATGAATGGATAAAGAAGATGTGGTGTATATATATACAATGGAATATTATGCGGCCATCAAAAGGAATGAGATCTTGCCATTTGCAACGACATGGATGGAACTGGAGGGTGTTCTGCTGAGCGAAATAAGTCAATCAGAAAAAGACATGTATCATATCACCACACTGATATGAGGAATTCTTAATCTCAGGAAACAAACTGAGGGTTGCTGGAGTGGTGGGGGGTGGGAGGCATGGGTTGGTTGGGTGATAGACATTGGGGAGGGTATATGCTATGGTGAGCGCTGTGAATTGTGCAAGACTGTTGAATCACAGATCTGTACCTCTGAAACAAATAATACATTAAAGAAGAAGAAGATAGCAGGAGGGGAAGAATGAAGGGGGGAATCAGAGGGGGAGATGAACCATGAGAGATGATGGACTCTGAAAAACAAACTGAGGGTTCTAGAGCGGAGGGGGGTGTGGGGGATGGGTTAGCCTGGTGATGGGTATTAAAGAGGGCACGTTCTGCATGTAGCACTGGGTGTTATACACAAACAATGAATCATGGAACACTACATCAAAAACTAATGATGTAATGTATGGTGATTAACATAACAATAAAAAATTTTTTTTAAAAAAAGGAGGGCACTTGATGTCATGAGCACTGAGTGTTACATCCTACTGATGATCACTAAACACTACCCCTGAAACTAATAATATACTCTATGTTAACTAAACTGGATTTAAATAAAAAATTAAAATTAAATAAATAGTAAATAAACTAATGACAAAGGTTACCTACCTCTGAAAAAGGGGGTAGGAATGGGAAAGGGGAAATGAAGGAGGAGATTTACTTTGTTGATATGGTTTGAGCCTTTAATAATGTTATTATATTACTTATTTAATTTAAAAGAAAAATAAAAACCAAACTAATACACTGAAAAGCTAATAGAAATACAAATTTTTTAAGCAGAAAAAATGATTAACGTATTTTTCACTGTCACTCATATTCTTATACAACCAAAAAAATGTAAATTAAAAAATCTATTTTGCACTACAAAAACAATTAAATACCTGAGACACAAAGGTGCAGAGTCCTATCACGTGACCATATTCTAAACACTGGAGGAAAAAGACCAAATTAACTTTCATTCTTACAGAGAATGACTTTAAAAAATCACTGTCATATGAGGAGACAATCCAATAAAATACAGCCAGAACAAATATTATGTAAGTGTATTTAAGACAGTCAAAAAAAGGTGTTATTTTTCTGGATTTCTGCGCTGTTTGTACTTTTGTCAGTTCTCTTAGAAACTAATTTGTTGGGGTGCCTGGGTGGCTTAGTCATTAAGCGCCTGCCTTCGGCTCAAGTCATGATCCCGGGGTCCTGGGATCGAGCCCCGCATCGGGCTCCCTGCTCAGTGGGAAGCCTGCTTCTTCCTCTCCCACTCCCCCTGCTTCTGTTCCCTCTCTCGCGTGTCTCTCTGTCAAATAAATAAAATCTTAAAAAAAAAAAAAGAAACTAATTTGTTGTGGTTTCTTTTCTCATTGTAAATAACTACTCATTCTGTACCTAATTAGACACTCATTTTCTTTTTCTACTATAATAAAATTTCTTGGCAAATAAAATATCTCATAATTCCACTGTCCTGTTCTAATTTTTTAAAATTCAGCAGCAACTATTTTCAGTATCTCAAGAAAAAGGCTGAAGAGGAAAATATAATTTGGAGACTTTCAGAAGCTTTATCCATCAGTAGATTAGTAACAATACCTCCGCTAGAGATTTATAAGAGGAAAGGGAACTAAATTTTGTGGAGTATTAGCTATGAGTCAGGTATTATAACATGTACTTTATCTATTAAATCTCTTTAGAGTCTCAAAATATAAAGTGCATTTATATGATAAGTATAATTCTGTTATACAATCACTGGGAATCAGTCATGCACCCCTGAAAGGGGCTGACAATAACAACTCTGGCCAATGTAACAACTTGTTTACATTCTCTCACTTTAACACACTAGTGTGATTTGGTGTATATCCTGAAGTTCTCTTTGATCTGGAGCTCAGCACCAATGCTTCATAAATAATTTATCTCACAAGTATGGAAATAAAAAATTCCCAAGGGTTTTGAGGAAATGGTATTTTATTTCTGCTAATGTAGTGATTAGATTTTGTAATTAGATTTTTAAAAAATACTTATAATTAGATGAAGACTAATATACTAGGTCAATTTAATTATTTACTCTAGGTAACAGATATTATGAAATAGCAGTTTATGGAGGCAAACATATTTGGAATTGAATTGTAAATTACTGATAATTTGTAGCACAAATTTGACATTATTCCTTTGCTTCTTCAAGAGAAATTCAAATACCTATATTGAGAAAAATTTCAAATCTAAAAATAATAGAAGTAGTAGTGATAGAGAGCTAAAACTTAACTATTTCTAAAGACATGTAAAAGCAAAGGCCTGAAATTATTATTAAAATACTAAATTTTCTTTTTAAAAATTTTATTATATATATTTTAAAGTTTTATTTATTTATTGGACAGGAGGGGCAGAGGGAGAGGGAAAGAGAGTCTCAAGCGGACTCCACGCTGAGCACAGAGCCCAATGCGGGCCTCAATCTCACAACACCGAGACCATGACCTGAGCTGAAACCAAGAGTCAGACACTTAACCAACTGCACCACCCAGGCACTCCGGTATTCTAATTTTTCTATTTCCCATGTCTATCTGGTACCAATAAATGGACAATTCCTTAACACAATAAAGAACTCTCTAATATGACTGACAAACAAAGGCATCATCTACATATAAAATCAACACTGTTTAGAAAATTTAGAAAATAGCTCACAATGCAAGATACAAAAATGACCAATAAGCAAATGGTAAAATATTCAACATCATTAATCATCAGGGAAATGCAAATTAAAACAATAGAGAGATACCATTACAAATCCACCAGGATAACCACAATTAAAAAGACTGACAATCTTCAGTGCTGGCCAGGATGTGGAGCAAAGAGAATTCACATACACTGTTGGCAGGAACATAAACTGGTACAACCACTTTGGGGAAAGATCAGGCAAAATAGGAATACTCTTTATCAACAAAAAGACACAGACTCCTAATACATGCAACAACATGCTTTGTGGAAGAAGCCTTACATAAACAAACTGATGACATGATTACATTTATATGAAGCTTTGGAACAGGCAAAACTAATATACGCTGGGAAAAAAAAGGGGGGTCGATGCCTTTGGGGTGGTAAGGAGAGGATCTGCAGGGAAGGGACAAGAGGGAACTTTCTGCAGTGATGGTAATATTCTATATCTCGACAGGGATTTGGGTTATATAGGAATACATATCCCTTAGAACACATTAATAGCACACTAAGACTTGTGCATTTCACAGCATATAAAGCTTACCTCAAAAGAAAAATTTTTAAAGAACCACAAACAAAATATTATGCTCTAGTTAATGATATGAATACTGAAATATTTGGGTACATCTGCCACTTACTCTAAAACATATCAAAAAATTAAGATGGATGGAGTGACAGACGTGATACAGCAATTGTCAATTTGCTAATGTCAACTGAATACTCCAAGTGGTGGGTGTTTGCTGTAAAATTCCTTCAACTTTTTTCATAAAATTTTTCCAACACAGAGAAATGTTGAAAAAATTGGAAAAGATTTTTTCCTTAGGAAAAAGACATTCTTCAACACCCCATCACTCTTAGGACAAGGAAATTACTATGATTAAGAGTTTTGAAAGAAAAAAAAGTACTATCATTTTTTTTTTTTTTAAAGATTTTATTTATTTATTTGAGAGAGAGAGAATGAGAGAGACAGCACACGAGAGGGGGGAGGGTCAGAGGGAGAAGCAGACTCCCTGCCGAGCAGGGAGCCCGATGCGGGACTCGATCCCGGGACTCCAGGATCATGACCTGAGCCGAAGGCAGTCGCTTAACCAACTGAGCCACCCAGGCGCCCAAAAAGTACTATCATTTTAAGACAGAAGTAGAAATGGGTGGTAAAGATCATCATCTTGGAGCACCTGGGTGGCTCAGTCGGTTAAGTGATTTCATCTCAGGTTGATCTCACAGGTAGTGGGATGGAGTCCCGCACTGGGTTCCACACTCAGTGGGGAGTCTGCTTGAGATTCTCTCTCTCTCTGCCCCTCCCCCAACTCATGTGCATACTCTCTCTCAAACAAATAAATCTTAAAAAAAAAAAGATCAGCATCTTGACAAATGTTTCGTTTTGACAATGACACAGAACACCTAGCTGACCGTAGTCATTTCTCAGTATTTCAAAGCTCACAAGACAAATTCTGTCCATGTAAATTCTGCTTAGAAACTATAAAAGAAAACAATTTAGTCTTGTGATCGTTACTGAATTTTATCTTTTACATAAATATGCCATTCTCAAATAATATTTTTATTGAGGTAAAACTGACATATAACCATGTATTACTTTCAGATGTACATAAGATAATGATTTGATATATGTATTATTGAGAAATGATCACCACAATAATTCTAGTTAACATCCATCACCACATAGAGTTACAAACCGTTTTCTTGTGATGAGAACTTTTTTTTTTTTTTTTTTAAAGATTTTATTTATTTATTTGAGAGAGAGAATGAGAGAGAGAGAGAGATCACATGAGAGGGGGGAGGGTCAGAGGGAGAAGCAGACTCCCTGCTGAGCAGGGAGCCCGATGTGGGACTCGATCCTGGGTCTCCAGGATCATGACCTGAGCCGAAGGCAGTCGCTTAACCAACTGAGCCACCCAGGCACCCTCTTGTGATGAGAACTTTTAAGATCTGTTCTTAGGAACTTTCAAATATATAATACAGTATCATTAACTACGTCACCATGTTATCTATTATATCTCTAGGATTTACTTATAACTAGAAGTTTGTGACTTTTGACCACCTCTACCCATTTCTCACACACAAACACACAGATATACACACACACACCCTCTGACAACCACCAATCTATTCTCTGTACCTATGAATTCAGGTTTTTTCTGTTTTTGATTTTTTTTTTTTTTTAGATTCCATGTATCAGTAAGATCATATGGTATTTGTCTTTCTCTGACTTATTTCATTTAGCAAAATGTCCTCAGGGTTCATCCATGTTGAAAATGGCAAAAAAACAATGTTTAAATGAAGTCTGCTATTTCTGATGTCAAGAATTCAAGGGGAGGGGGGCGCCTGGGTGGCTCAGTCATTAAGTGTCTGCCTTCGGTTCAGGTCATGATCCCAGGGTCCTGGGATCGAGCCCCGCATCGGGCTCCCTGCTCCGCGGGAAGCCTGCTTCTCCCTTTCCCACTCCCCCTGCTTGTGTTCCCTCTCTCGCTGTGTCTCTCTCTGTCAAATAAATAAATAAAATTAAAAAAAAAAATTCAAGGAATACATTTATCTGTTAAAAACAACTAGTGTCATTTTTCTTCTTCTACTTTCTGAGCAAGAATCACTGAAATCAACTAGACAAGAATGAGTCTCAGAGACAGTGGGCACATAATAGTGCAGCTTTTATCATCCTGGGCTAGAAATGCCTAATTACTTCACGTGTCACCTACTGTACCCTTGGGGATGAAGACTGCACCCTATTTGCCATTCTGTCTCCAGTAATACTAGATTCTGCTTCTGCTTAACTTGCACTAAGTACTGAATAAATATTGCTTGAAAAATATCTCTGATATTACTTTTAAGATAGTCATAGAAATGCTGTATTTGTAATCACAGATAAGAAAAATATTAACACAAGGAATGGAGGAGATGGGGAATGGAGACTGTCCCCATCCTACTCAGCTTCCATTGGACTAGTTCCATGTTTATCTATTTTACATTTCTTGCTTGCAAAGTAAGCTCCTGAGTTCCCTGCCCCCCCACCCCACCCCCACACAAAAAAAGTTTGAAAAGCACTGACACGATCTCACCTTCTGAAATTTCTCTGGACAAAAAGGCCAATAAAATGTTCATTATCATTAGAATGGGGATTGGGCAAAAGCAGAATAGATTTAGTTTCATTTAGCTTTCTGTCAGCTCTTCTCAGACTTTAGATCAATGCAGGGCAGTCAGCTTTCAAGATACATTGAGGGTAACTGCTGTGTTGACAAGATATTCTTGTTGGGGCAAGATCCCATTCCTGTGCGTAAACTGGGTTTACCTGAAAGTGTCATCAATAAACACTTAATGGAGGGGGTGGGAGTGGGTAAACAGGGACGAAATCTGCACTAAAGAAGAAACTTGTCCTAGCTGTTCTTTCCATTAGGAGGTATCTTTCTATTGACCATTCCAGAGCTTCTGAGTTCAATTTTTAGTGAGAAGGTGGCATTTTCTAATTCATAAAATTGCTTCACTTTTCCTGCTGTTCCTAACTCTGGCTATCATCTCTTTAATGAAGAAAGAGGAAGATAACTAAAATTAAGAGAATGGGAAGTTTAAGAGATTCAATATATTTAATATGAGACTTACTGCCAATATGACTAAAATTACTAAAATTCTTTTTGGCATGGATCTCTTTACCAAATCTGGAAAATTCAATAACACCCCTTGAAGTAAAAGAAATAATAAAATAGTAAATATTATATGGAACACATTCCCTCAAAAGGACTGAATATATAACAGATTCAAGAAAAGAGAGCTAAAATTAATGAATAAGAGACACGGAGTAAGCTAAGCTTGAAATTCTGAGGTCAAGACAGATATCTTTACTAGGAAGTAGATTAATGCCAAGGATGACAGCCAAACCTTCTCCCTTGTTTCTGAGCTGGAAAAGGCATGACTTTGGCCCATACTGCTATTCTTTTGTTCTTTAAATAAATACTGAAAGATGTTTACTGATATTCAGTCCAATCTGCCAGAGTCAACAAGCAGGAATGCAGCATGCACAGACTTAGGTGAGAGCCTAAGAAGCTGGATTGGGCATAAGAGTGGAGTGTGACTGGCCTGCCTCACACCCTCGGAGCCAAGGGTATCTGGTGGTTATGGCATGCGACAAAACCAAAACAGAATGTCATCTAAGATGTCCATTTCAGTAATCCAAGGAGGAAGTAGAATCTAGGTAAATAGGCAAAAAAGAAACCAAAGAAAGAATCAAGTGAAGAGGGTTTAAATCGAAAGGAAAGATTCTTTGAACCCCAGGGACGTTAGCTGAGGCACATTTACTAAATGCCAACAAAGCACCAGGCACTGTATTAGGCATCTTTCTTACATCATCACCACAAAAAAGGCATTCTCATCTCCATTTTACAAATAAGAAAGATGAAGCTCAAGTAAATGGATTAATTTGCCAAGGTTACATGGCCAGAGAATGGGAAACAGGGACACGCCTCCAAAAATATAGCTCTCTTCATCATACCATATTCCTTCTACGATGTGCAATGCTGATCTCTTAGTGGTCTTATAGAAACCAGGGATCCATTTCTACACCATGATTCCTGCTTATTTGTCCCACAAAACTTCCTCCTGATTAGGGTCATTTGGTAACATAAAAGCACAATAAAGTTGAGTTCTTCTCATGCTGCACTTTGACTAATGCACGAACAATAAACAGGCAGGATCTTCAGGCATATGAATGGCTCTTCTATTTTGCAGCATTTTCATGGTCAGAAACTATGCATCTGTATTCCACATAAATCTAGGTTCTAACCTTACATCATAATTCATTTTATTTCATGTGGATATTCCTCATCTTTTCTAGAATACCTGCAGGTTATCTCCTGAAGGGGGTTAGTTACCATGGAAATGAGGTTATTGTACTTCAGAATAAATTTACATAACTATTAGAAAATTATTTTTCAAGCTTGTAAAATATGGGATTTACCTGAAAGCTAACATGACCACTGAGATGTGATAAAAAATATAAGAACTGCAAACCAATTTAAAATGATTCAGGTCCCAATATAGGATTATAAAACAATTGTAAAACAATTTCTAATTTACAACAATGGCTTCAAAAATGAAACATCTATGAAGTGAAACTGCGAAATATCCTGGATATAGATAGCAAATTATAAAAATGTCCAAACATCTTATCCATTTGTCAACAAAAATGTAGTGTCAGGCATTATATTAGGTGCTATGGATCAAAAAGTTGGCACGATGCAGGCCTGTCCTCATGGAACTTGGTCTGGTAGGAGAGAAAGATAAACAGATTGAAAAAAAAAACCCTTAAATGTGACAAGTGAGAAAGATATATGCAAGGCATATACACAAAATCAAAGAAGGTAGGGAGAAGATGGGTGTAAACAATGGGAGTAAACAGGAGCAAGAATTTCAGAGATTTCTGAGGAAAGCCAGGCAAGAGAAAAGAAAGAGAAAGACTCTAGGCAGAAGGGACAACACAAACAAAAGAACTAAATGGGGTTTCTAAGAAACTAACTGTTGCCCTTGAAATTAAAATTCCTTAAGAAGCAATGGCAAGGGGCACCTGGGTGGCACAGTTGGTTAAGCTCTTGGTTTTGGCTCAGGTCATGATCTCAGGATCATGAGATTGAGCCCTGCAGCAGGCTCTGAGCTCAGCAGCGAGTCTACTTGGGATTCTCCCTCCCTCTCCCTCTGCCCCTCCCACTCATGCTCTCTCTTTCTCAAATAAATAAATAAATCTTAAAAAAAAAAAAAAAGCAATGGCTATATTGGACTGATCAGACTCAGACTAATTCTCTCTCTGCTTGACATCTAGAAGAAAAATGACCCCTTCAAGATAAGTAAACATCCAGTATTCTGAAAATTACAGATAAGACTTCAAAAAGAAGACATATAAGGCTTTTTGCTAATTAGTTTGTGGTAATTTGTAAAAGAAAGTCAAAGGACATGACCCAATTTATACCATAACTGTGACACAAATAATATGTTATTTAATATATTCAAAGCATTTAATCTTGCCATTTAATAGTCTTCTAAAATATGACTTTTGTTAGATGTATAGTATTCTGATATATGGATAGGACATAATTTATTTTACCAATCACCTATTGTTTGCCATTTAGATGGTTCATAATTTTTCTCCATTAAATACGTATCACTCCAACAAATATATATCATTGCAATTTCTATGCATAAATCTTTGCACACATCCTGGATTATTTCATGAAATTACTAGAAGCAGAACTGTGGGCGAAAGGGTGTGCAAATTTTAAGACTTTTGATATTACCAAACTGCCTTAACAAAAAGGTTATATTAATTTGTACTGCTACCAGCAATGTATAAGAATCCTCATTTTACTGTAATTTTGCCAAGAGTAGATTATTATTTTAAAACTCTACCTATGGGCCAAAAAAGGGCTACTTTAATTTGCATTTCTTCTACTATTCATAAAGTTGAACCTTTTCAGGTCAACTTTCCATTTTTATCTCGTTTCTGTAAACACACCATTTTCTCTTTCCCCCTTTTTTAACTGAGGCATTCATTTGGTTCCTGTTAATTTATAAGTTTCACTTTTATCTGTGGCAATTATTTTTCCAAGTTTTTAATGGAAGGATTTTAATGGAAGGATTCTGCCATTCTGAAGAACAAGAAATACCAGTTAGGATATTAATGAAGTAGCCTAGGAAGGAGACTAACTGAACTTGAACCAGGGAAGTAAAGACAAGGAGAAAGAGAACCTGAATTGGATGTGGGAAGAAATAAAAAAGACTGAAATGATCAAAAATGATTCTCGTGTTTCTAGCACAAGGGCAGAAGTGGGCAGTAACACCACTAAGATACAGAAAAACCAGAGAAAGATTTTGAAGGAAGAAAGTTAAGTTCAACTTTGGACACGTGAAGTTTGAGGGACCTGTGGGACACCCAACTGGAAATGTCTGATACTCAGCAATGGGTCTGCTCCAGGAATTTGGGAGTTATTGTTATGTACCTTATACCAGAAACCAGGAGCATGAAGAGCTGTCGGTTGAAGACAGAACTATGTGAACACTAATATTTTAATGTGCATGTTGAAGAAAAGGTGCTCATAAAAGAAAAGCAGAGGAATGGACAGAGAAATAAAAGGAGAAACAGGATAATATAGTGTTACCAAGACAAAACAGTGGAGCATCTCAATGTACACAGTCTTGAACTACAATAGCAAATAAGGAATATAAGAGTTTTCAAGTAGCCATTTGGAAGAAAGCTCATCTTTAGTGGCTTTGGTACTTTTGTTTCAGCTTTATGCTGGCTTATGGGAGGCATCAAAAGGTCAAGAATAACCATTAATAAAGACGATAAAGCACTGCTTATAAACATACGTATATATGAATGTGGCAATTTTGGCCCCAATTATATAAGGTAGGGTAATGATTCATCTTCCTCCAGAATAACTTTTTAGAAGATTTTTTTAATCCCAATTTATTTTACATAGAAGTCTATGAAAAACAAGGTACAAAGGAAAATATGAGTAATAAAGTAACCACAAACATCAAATCATTCCAGTTGTCACAGTTCACAATTTCACTACAAAATTTCATTCACTTATTCAATAATTACTTGCTGATAATCTGTTATGATAAATCATAGTTAATACCAGTCCCTGGGGTTTTTTTAAAGTTCATTTCTTTTTAATAATCTCTACACCCAACATGGGGCTCGAACTCACAACCCTGAGATCGAGTCACCTGTTCTACCAACTGAACCAGGCACCCAATATCAGTCCCTGTTGATAAGGACCTCAGTCCAGCAGTAGTGGGAAAAGGCATATAAACAAATCAATGAGAAACACGACTGGTTAAAGGAGAGCTATTTTGAGAGACATCATAATCACCTGAGGGTGAGAGGGTGGTTATGAAAAGCTTCATAGCAAGGTTAAGATCAGAACTAATCTTGAAGGACTATCAGAAAATTTTAGCTGAGGGTGTGAGGATACAGGGGAATGGAGAAATCAAACAGCACAGTATGTCAGGAAACTATATGTAGTTTGGTAAAGATGACTTTCATTTCTATCCCAGGTTCAGGTGGAACAGTGCCAGAAGTTTATTTAGTTAATCCTTATAACAACTTATTGAACTGATAAAAGAAACTAAGACAAAGGTAAGTTACATAAGTTGCCCATGTTCACAGAGACAGAAATGAGACCCAAGCATGCTGGGTCCAAAGATTGCACTTAACTACTCTGCTTCTCAGTTAACAATGAAAAAGTTGCCTTTATATGAAGGGTCTGATTATGTTTTATACACAGGCCATAAAGAGTTTATCCTAAGCCAAGAGAACTGAGAGTTCTTTTTTGTAAGATGGTAAATCTTATGTATATTTTACTCCCCCCCCCCACACACAAAAATAGCCATAACAATAACTAAAACAATTACATGGTCCCAGGAACTTTACTAAGTGAAGGCTACTTTTTTCAGTTACTCCTTACAATGACCTTATAACTGGTGGTAAAAGTCGCAGTGTTACAGATGTTTAGAGCAGATCTCCCAGCACCCAGAGAGGAAGTTTGATTCTTCCCCAGCAGGAAGGACAACTACAGTCTCTATGGAGGCCTTGTCTCCTCCTGTTCCCGCCAGCCAGCATCCCTAGGCCCCTCTGATGAGATGCTTGGAGACTTGAAGAAGCTCCTACAGAGATCTCTTCCTATGTCTATCAAGAACTGGGAGTTCTAACAAATGAGAGCAGACTACCGTAATTCATCATGAACTAAAAGGAAGTGAAATCAAGCAGAAGACTGGCAGAAAAGGGGAGATCAATGTCTTAATGTAAGTAGAGATCAGATAGAGTAGAAGGGTAAATGTAGAATGACACTAGGCTCTGACTTCAGAGAAAGATTGCAGAATCAGTGAGATTTGTTACGAGTATTGACAAAGTCAAGGAGGTGGCCAATTCAGAATTTATCAATTTATCCCACAAGAATACAAATGGAAAATTTTCTTCTTTTGTGTGTGGGGGGGAGGAGTGGAGATGTGTATCACAGACTGTTATGAATGTTGTAAGAGAAAAGGAAAAATTCCTCTTTAAAAAAAAAACAAACTCATGACCAATGGGTGTTATCGGCAATCTGAGATGACAGGAAATACACGATGGGCTAATTCACGTCACAGCATGTGTAGAAATCCGATAAAACAATAAATTTGAAATATTTAACAGATGAAGAATGAACTTATAACCTTTTTCTGCATTAACACTCACTATGGCATTTCCTGTGGCTATAACTTCTTAAAAAAATAACAGAAGCAGATAGGCATGACCATATATATAGAAATAACTATACAAGAACTTTATATATGTGTGTGTGTGCGTGCGTGTGTGTATAATCTCCAACTATTTCTCATAAATTGCTTTCCCTGTTTGAAAAAGAAAATACTTTCAGTTATGACAAAGTTCAAAATAAAATTTTCCAAACTTTTTTGGTACATAATAACTTCTTATCTGTAAACAATAAAAAAGAAAAGATCTCATGTGACACACATTAACAGTACAGGTTCAATTATTTTAGCTACCATCCAGATTAAGAAAGAGAACACACCAGAGGTCCTGTTGTTCCACATTCAGTCACTACCCTGCCTTTGTCCAAAAGTAATCATCATCCTGATTTCTAAAACCATAGATTAGTTTTGCCTATTTTTGAACTTTATAAAAATGGAATCACACAGTATGTATTCTTTTGTGACTGGCTTCCTTCTTTCAATGGTGTTTGTTCTATCCATGTTGTTGCATGTAGCAATGGTCTGTCAATTTTCACTGTTGATAATATACCACTGTAGGATTAGAACACTACTTACCCGTTCTACTGCTGATGGATGTTTTTAACTGTTTCCAGTTTTGATTTACTGTGAATAAAGCTGGTGAGAACATTATTGTGTGTTTTTTGATGCATATATTTATACATTTCTGGTGTGTATACTCCTAGGAATACAACCATTATATCATAAGATATGTTTATATGCAGTTTCAGTAGATTCTGCCAAACAGTATTCTGAAGTGATTGTATCAATGTGTAGTCCTAACAGCAGTACATCAGAGTGTTCCTCATCCTAATGAACATCTGTTATTATTAGTCTCTTTAATTTTAGCCACTCTGGTGGAACAGTATCTCACTGTGGCTTTTATTTGCCTCTCTCAGAAAACTAATGATGATAACTACTTATTCAGTAGCCACCTAGAGATCTGTGAGGTGGCCGCTCAAGTCTTTTGGTGATTTTTTACTGGTTTATCGGTCTTTGTTTACCTTGTTGATCTGTAAGAGTTCTTAATAGAGTGTATATCAAGAGTTGAAACTTTTTCTGAAAAGGACCAGAGAGTAAATATTTTAGAATTTGTGGGTCATGTGGTCTCTGTCACAACTACTCAACTCCGTAGAAGCGGCCACAGTCAATATATAAATGAATGTTGATTGTGTGCCAATAAAATTATTTATGGACAATAAAACTGAATTTCATAAAATTTTCATACATCAGTATTATTCTCCTGTTTCAACCATTTAAAATTGTATAAACGATTTTTATTTATTTATTTTTTTTAAAGATTTTTTATTTGACAGAAAGAGACACAGCGAGAGAGGGAACACAAGCAGGGGGAGTGGGAGAGGGAGAAGCAGGCTTCCCGCTGAGCAGGGAGCCCGATGAGGGGCTCAATCCCAGGACGCTGGGATCATGACCTAAGCTGAAGGCAGACGCTTAATGACTGAGCCACCCAGGTGCCCCTAAAACTGTATAAACGATTTTTAGCTCATAGGCTATATAAAGCCAAGCAATCGGGCAGATCTGGTCTATGAGCTGTAGTTTGCTTCTTCATCTAAACAAAGACCTTTGTCAAGCCTTGCATTTAAGTCTTGTCAGGTGTTTATCAATGCTGTTATGCTTTACAAGGAACTAATTTTTGGCTTTGCTGAAACTCTATTTTGAATGTTTTTTTCTATTTTATTAATTTTGCTCTTGTCATTACTTCCCTTCTTATATTTCCTTTGGGGTAAGTTTGCTATTTTTTTTTTAAGCTTTTTGAGATAGATATTTAAATCACTGATTTTTCAGTCTTTCTTCTCTTCTAATACCTGTACTTAAGGCTATAAATTTTTTCTAAGCATCCCGTAAGTTTTGATAGGTCATATCTCTATTAGTTCAAACTATTTCCTAATTTTCATCATTTCTTTTCTGATTCATGGATTATTTCAAAGTGATTCACTTAATGCCCAAACACGAGGAGATCTTCAAATTACCAGTTTTTAAAGTTACTTTTTCGTAACTAGTTCCAAACTTAATTTTGCAGCAGTCAAATCTACAGAATTTCAATTCTCTAAAATCTGCTAAGAATTGTTCTGTGGTCAGTATGTGGTATATTTTAGTAACTGTTTCACAGGCACTATTTAAAAAAACAATTTATTCATTTGTTTGGTGCAATATCCTATAAATATCAATTATATTGCTAATACCTTACTAATCTCTTAAAATATATTTAACATGCTTATTTTTGATTCTTGGGTTTTTTTCCCCCAATAATTCTCCATCAAGTGGTATATATTATTCTACCTTCACACTTGGTATGGTCAAAGTTTTTAGTTCTGGGTTATCACTGATATATTTTTACTTTGATTCTAGTCTTTTAAAAAACTTGCACTTTCCCAAGTTACAACTGCTGCACAGCAAATCAGCCCAAAACTTAGTGGCATAACACCACCACCATTTTCTTATGCTCACAGATCCTTGGGTCAGGAATTAGGACAGCCCAGCAGGAATGGCTTATCTCTGCTTTCCCATGTCTATAAAAACTTGAATGTGTGGGGGCGACTTAGAAAGCTGGGGGCTCAAATCAACTGGAGACTTCTTCATCACGTGTCTGGTCCCTTGATTAGATGACCTGCAAGGTGGGCTCAGTGGAGCTGTCTACCAGAGTACCTACAATGCAGCCTTTCCTTGTGGTTTGGCTTCGCACAGCATGGCAGCTGAGAGGGAGATCCCAAGAAGTGACTGGAAAGTGGTAATTCCAAAAGAACCAGGAGGAATCTGCATGGCCTTTTATAAGCCTCAGAAGTCATATGACACCACTTCTGCCATACTCTATTTATGCAAATAGCTCCAAGCCCACTCAGATTCAAGGGCAAGGGATATAAACCCCACTACTCATTAGGAGGACTGCCAAAGAATTTGAGGGCTGTCTTAAAACTCCCGTATCTCTTGCAGCATTTCCTGAAAGTGTCTCTTCTTAATTAAGTATGTATTCCAAAACTGTTTTCAGTGTATATCTTTGTATAGCAAACCCTCAATGAGGTCTTATATGGTGAGAATTTTTATTATAACTCACATTTTGGATGGATATAAATTCCATGTGGATTCAGTGTTCTTTTCCTTTAACACTTTAAAAAACATTACTCCATTTTCCTCTTAAAATCAGATTTCTCAAAATCGACACTAGGTGCAATATAATTCTTGTTCCTTTGTAGGTGATCTGCTCTTTGTCACAGGAAGCTTTTAGAATTCTGTCTTTGTCTTTGATATTATCTGTCACTATATGGGCCCAAGGGTGGGTTTTCCTTCCCACTCACACACAGAAGTCTTTAAGCCCTTTCAGACTAAGGTCTTCTGTTAGTCTTTAATTCTGAGAAACTGATCTTAATTATTTCTTCAAATATTTTCTCCTCCCTTTTTGTTCTCTCTTCTAGGATTCCTATTTACCTGGATAGAAACTCTTCTACATCTAACTTTCATGCCTCTTGGCTTTTATTCTATGTGTTCTCTTTATCATTTAATGTTGCATTCTCAGAGTTTTTCAGCATCATCTTCCAACTCATGAGTTTATCACCTGTACACCTTCAACCATCATCCAGTCTACTGTATTCTTTATTTTTACATTTTTCATACCTAATATTTCTACTTGGCTCTACACTGTTATGTTTTCTTGTTTTTGCATAGTATTGTTATATTTTTCTAATCTCCTGAAATAATATTTGTCAAGTTTATTTTTAATTCTTGGTCAATCTTTTCCAAAAATTCTCTATCAGATGATATATGTTATTCACTTAGTTGTCTTTCTTTGAGAGTAATTGTACTATTCAGGTGACTAGTTTGGTTATAAACTAATGTTTTTCTGGGGAACCAGTCACTCTGTCTAGTAATATATATGGTTACCAAACCTCACTGTATCCAACCTGGTGAAATTAAGAAGAGAGGAGAGTGAGCCCCAGAGCAAAGAGCCCCAGGGACCTTAGTACTACTGCTATTTACTCCAATTTGCTGGGCATTCCACAGACATTTCCTCTCATTTAAACTCAGGGAGAAATAACACTGGGCAGAGTCTTCCTAGGTTGAAACACACCAATGGGAGCTTGGGAGGGGAGAAAAAAGGTAGTTATCCCCTATGGACAATTAGGCCATACCCATTTATATTAATGCCATCAGAGCCCTAGCAGATCTTTCAAATAATCATGGAAGCCTGGGCCACTGCTGCTCATTTCTGTGGGGAAAGAACAGGGAAAGACAGTCTCAAGGCAACACCAGAGAGAAATAACAATAGAACTTAACAGCCTTCCAATCTATCTTCTCACTGCTTCTTCATGCAGTCCTTAGTCCCAGGCTATAGCCACCACCCCCACATAGAGACTCATGAGAGCCTTAATCTCCCCACACTTCCCTCTTATTCCTCCAGTTCTTCAGAGTTGATCTTGGGTGAAGGAGTCAACAGCTGGGACTAGTTTGGTAGGAAATGCAAACTGGCTTAGAAACTATTTTCTTTATCAACGGTGTAGAACTTTTGTTCAATTTCAACCACTCATAATCCAGTTCAGAAATGAGACACAAGGGGCGCATGGGTGGCTCAGTCGGTTGCATGTCTGCCTTCAGCTCAGGTCACGATCTTGGAGTCTGGGATTGAGCCCCGCATCAGGCTCCCTGCTCAGCGGGGAGTCTGCTTCTCCCTCTGACCCTCCCCATCTTGTGCTCACTCTCTCTCACTCTCCATCTCTCAAATAAATAAATAAAATCTTAAAAAAAAAAAAAAAAAGAAATGTGACGCAAAATGAAAGGTTAAAATTTGTTAGTACAATATCGTATTACCATAAAATTTACCCTGGGGCATCTAGTTTAGAGAGTAATAATAAGTACTTCCTAATTCTTTCACAGACACATAACAACCCTATCTTCATACCTTTGAAAACACATTTTATTTATTTTTTCTAACTTTTCATTAACCATGGATTTATAAAGCATTGTGTATAAACTTTTGGGTAAAAAAAAAAAAACAACCCCACTATAGTTCCTCTGCTCACCAACATTTTTAACCTAAGTGTCTTTAAGCACCACGATACCCAGTCCTCTACTGCAGATCTAGACCATGGCAGGCACTCTCAAACACACACGTACAACTATTAGCCTCAAGCCAATCCAAAACTATGTCAGAAATAGAGAAGTTAGCAGATAGGATGCGTTTTCAACAATAGGCAAGAAATGAAATGGACCTAACAAGTGAGGTAGGGAGGAAGAGAAAGAATCGGTGGACAGTTGGTAAGACTTGGTTAATAAATGAATTTGGTTGTTCCCTATAATAAGGGTATCAAAAAAGCTAATTCAACCTTAAATTTCATGGAGGAATACAATATCTAGTACCAAGGAGGTAATGTTTTTTATCTATTCTGTACTGGCAAGATGTTATCAATAATAATTTTCAGTTCTCAACACCGCACACCACATGCTCTGGAGGTCAAAATCTTTTCAATTTTTGCCAGTATAATGGTTGTGAAAAATGATATCTTTTAAATTTGTATTTTTCTCACTACTAGTACGACTGACTATCTGCCAATAAAGAAATGCAAACAGCTAATAAACTCTTCTTTCTGAGCTGCCTTTCTGAACTGTTCATATTCTTTATCAATTTTCCTCAGGTTATTTTTTTTTTTATAATCAGTTTCCAGAAACTCTCTGTATTTTCAGGATTCTCACCCTTTCTCAGTTATGCGTTACAACTATTCTCACCTAGCCTATCATTTGCATTTAGCTTTTATTTACAGGGGCTCTTCTATATAACTTAAAAAAAAATGTGTATGTAGTCAACATTTGTTGGTTTTTGCTTGACATGTTCTTTCCTGTTCTGTCTTTTCCAGCACAGATAATACAAACATTAAACTCACATATTCTTCATTTTTTCATATTTTGACCAACTTTATTTTCTCCTACTTGAAAATCTATTGTACCAATACCATTTAAGTAAGTTTTTTCCCTCTGAACTGAATTGCCACTTTGATAGTATTTTTAAGTTCCATAATTACTTGTAACACCTGGATTTTATTCCTTTTGGTTGCCTACTCTTGGGCCAATACCATGCTGTTTAATTAGAGAAGGTCTGTGGTAATTTTTAATATCTAGGTTTCCTTACTTATTCTTTCCTCAGTTTTCTAGAATGTACTCATTTAAAGGGCACTTTCTCTAGGGAGAGAGAAGATGGAACTAGGTACAAATTGTAAGATGTATGTATTATCTTACAACTAAAAAAATGTAGTTAATAAGTGAATAGAAGAGTTTTAATTCAATTCCATACAATAAATAAAAGTTAAAAAGCAGAAAACAATCACATGGACAAATGCAACTGACACATATGGCAGAAACTATACCTCACATTTGAGGTTAATAACAAGGTACTTTACAGTGGAGGAAACTGAGGCACAGGTAGGAAATGGAAGAGAGTGTTAGGCCAAGAATCTGACTAATGGTAAAAACAAAAAGAGAAAACATCTAGTAAGGGAGGAGCAGGGACCAAATAATACGGAGTTCACTAATATTTTACTTGTATGATCCCATCCACACAGAGGTAAAGAAATAAATTGGATAAACAGATAAGCAAAACAGAAATAGAAATTGGTCATTCTACAACTGGTCATAGCCAACCGTCCACCTAGCCAAGAATAATGGTTCAGTGTAGGTGAGGCAATAGTTATGCAATTAACTGTAATAGTTCTAGTCTAAGGCTTGTTCTTTTGATTTTCAGAGATTACGAATCCATTCACAAATAGCAATAGAGAACATAATGATTCTGTGCTTTTGCCAGCATAGAAGGACCCCAAGCAGTCTATTTCCCAATTCCTATCAAAAACAAATTTGAGGGGCACCTGACTGGCTCAGTCAGTGCAGCATGCAATTCTTGATCTCAGGGTCGTGAGTTGAAGCCCCACATTGGGTGCAGAGATTACCAAAAATAAACAAACTTAAAATATATATATTATATATAAAACAAAACAAATTTGAGTCCTCTGGTGACTACTGGAGGTATAAATGCGGCTATCATACTTCCTACTCTGAAACCCACCAGTGAGCCAAGAGAAACAAACTTTCATAAAAATATGAAATAATCCTAAACCACAGATCAAGAAGTATTCAATAAAATATAATACAATTTGAGACAAGGTAATAATGAACATCATGAGCCAAAATATACCTCTACATATCCAAGCAATGTTGGATTTTTCTGAAAGTAACAGAAAGGTCTTAAAATTTTTAGTTGAAACAAAGATAAAATGAGAGTGTAGACAAATTATAGGAGAGAGAGCAAATATTCCTCTGAGGGTACATTTCAATATGGAGGAAGGGCAAGGGACATGGAGATAAAGAAGAGATTATGTCATGTTCATTTTCTCTGACTTCTGAATCAGAGAGCCTGTAAGGGAAGATGCTGTGATGACCAACATTAGTTGAACGGAAAGAAATAAATCATCAAATCATCACAGAGATGACCATGTTACATTGAGAGACACAGTGCATTCCGTCCTGGGTGATCTATTCTCCGGAAAGGAGGGAACACCAATGCTTAGGAGATAAAAGGTTCTAGGTCAGAGTATAAGAAGTCTCTGTGAGACAAGAAAAGTGAGCTGAACTTCCAGATGTCCCAGAACACAGGCTTCCCCATACTATTCTGCAGATAATATCAATAATTAACTGGGCTCTTATCATATTCTAGTCACATATTCTAGGAGTTTACAAATATTAACTCTTTTAAATCCTTAAAACAACCTCAATGAGGTAAGTACTCTTGTTATCTCCGTTTACAGGGGAGGTAAATGAGCGTCAGAGAGGTTAAGTAAATTTCCCATAGTTACATAGCTAGGAAATATAAGGCCCAGAATTGAACCTAAGCAAACTGGCATAAAGCTCAGGGTTTTAACTATTATGCTGTATTGTCTCTTCTACTTTAATGTTAAACAATTAGCAAACCAATAAAGTACACAGAATTTATTTATACAGGAAATATTTACATACCTTGTACTGTAAACTCTGCTTGAGCTTCAATTGTCTCATTTCCATTATCAGCTATACAAAAATAAGTCCCCGCATCATCCTCAGTAACATCACTGATCTCCAGACTACCACCTGCCAGCAACACCAATTTTTCAGAGCTGCATAAAAAAATATTGACACATTTCAGAATTAGGAAAATAATAAATACCTGAGAAACTCTCTACATAAAACAGAGAAAACACTTAAAAAGCATTATTATTTATATGGCTACAGAGAGACTAACAAAATTAGCAGAATTGAATTTAGTCCAATTACTCTGCTCATATTTTACATGCATAAATATCACAAACACGAACCAAAATGTTACAATGAATTATCTCTAACACTTATTTTTTCTGAGAGAGAGAGAGAAAGAGCATGAAGCTTGGGGTGGGGAGGGGCAGCGGAGAGGGAGAGAGAGAATCTGAAGCAGGTTCCACACCCAGCGTGGAGCTCAAATCGGGGCTCAATCTCACAATCCTGAGATCATGACCTGAGCCAAAATCAAGAGTCAGATGTTTAACCGACTGAGCCACCCAGGTGCCCCTATCTCTGAACACATCTAATTATTCTCAAAGGTACACTACTTTTATAACCAATTCCACTCCCCACAATCCATCCCTGCCTCCCAACTCTGCCCAGTTTTTCCACACATGATCTAATTTTGAATTCTGGAATCAATCTGAGATTGATTCAGGTATGCCAAATTGAGAGGACAACTGGAGAAGGTAAAATGTCAGATCAGAAACACAAAGTCGTGGGGCCACGATGCCTACTGAAAGTTTCCTGTGGTGGCTTGGCTAGGAAAGGGAGGAAAAGGGACAGGGAAGGGAGAGAACACGCTTGCCAGAGAGCAGCAACCTGGGTGTGGTTACCAGGTAAGAACCTGCTATCATGCCATCATCAACAAGGACACTGACCACTATAACCCAAATCTATACAGTGATTTAAACCTTTTAAAGAGAATATTTAAAGAAAAAGTAAGTGATCCTATAACATCAAGGGAAAAAATCACAAATCAATATTCTCATCAAGTTTTTATAAAGCAAAAAGGTTTAGTTGATTTGGCGTTTGTGGAGTTATAATTTTATTTTTATTTTGAGGTTCTATCTCTAAACTGGTTTTCATAGGCAGATTTTTCTCTCAAATCTTAATACTGTCACATTTCCTATCTGTAACTATGCTCAACAAAAAATATGGTTTTCATAGAGAATTTCTGATGGGGAAAAAAGAGAGGAAATGACTATTATGACTATTCTGTCTGTGCCACATTTATAATTCTCATCCTAAGTAAAGAGCTATTCTAGCTTAAATTTCAGTACACTGTGAACCTGAGTAATTAAGCTTCCTGAATCTGATAAACAAGATTAAGTTTCTGGACAAAGAGGAAAACCAGAATCAGGTTTGGTGGCTTCTCTATGAAATACCCTGCAAGATCACGACTGAACTTTATCAAGTGGCCTTCTAATTTGAAACATCTCTATTAGACCTCAAATCCTAATTTAATGTGATGAGAGAGAGAAGCAGTAAACATATCATGGAATAAAGCAAGAACTACTTGGATAAAACAGAGAGATAAGACTGGGTTTCCATGCCTCACAAAATAAGAAAAATTTACAAAATTGAAAATCCTCTATTTCACCCTTAGACAAAATTACTACTAATCTTCAGAAATGGAAAACAATGCTCACGAGTGGAAAATCAGCAATATATACATATGATACCCAGTTGAGGGGAAGATAATTTGAAATACTAGTTGGTATGGTACTTTTGAACTGAGATACAGTAATTCCTACTTAATAATTATACTAAAAAATATTCCTGATACTTGCTTGCCTCATATTTGCCATAACTGAGTGCCGGTACAGAAGTCAATCTTTCTGAATGGAATTGATTTTACTCCCTTAAAAGAAGCCTGGGAGGAAGAATGGCTGTTAGCTTGGCAGAATTCATTTAACTTGTTCACGTGATGATATGAGAGCTTATAGTAAGATGGCAATCGAGTCTTTAGAACTCCAAAATTCAAAGATATAAGCAAAAGGAACAGTGTGTGAAAAGTAAGCATGGTCACTGGACCCAAGTTAGGTTGAGTGTTGCTGGACAAAGTATGTGTGTGTGTCGCTGGGGAGTCAGGGCTCAGTCTAGGAGATGGTACAAAGGAGACTTTTTGTTTGTTTGTTTGTTTTGCCAAGGGAAAGGCCTTGAAGGAGATGAATCACATGATTTAGTGAAGGACAAGAGGAATGGGTAAAAGACTAGAAGCAGAAAGTTTGATTGTGAAATTATTGTAATGGTCCAGAATTAAAGAGAAAAAGATGAACTCTGGCAATAACAACAGAGGTAAAAAGAAAGCAAAAAGTATTTTTTGAGAGAGAGACAACTCTTAAAAACAATGGATGATGCAGGTAAGGAGAGGGATTTACCCACTCAGCAAATATTTATTGGTGTGCCTCCATGTGCCAGACAGCAGCGGGGGACGCAGCAGCGAGCAGAACACAGCCAGTGCGCCCGTGCGACTCAGTGGGAAAGACATACATGGAAGATGGTAATTCCACAAAATGCTATACCAGAAGAACCCACCAGGAAATTAGAAATGAAATTTTTCTGACCAAAGTAACCCTTGAACAGAGATCTGAAGAATGAGAAGGAGCTAACTAATAATGAGAAGGAGAAAAAGATTTCAGAAAGAAAGACTAGCATATTCAAGAGAACAGTGGCAGAAAGGACCACAGTGTGTTTCTGGATCTGAAAATAACCAGTGTGGCCAAGTTTAAGCCACACTGGTGGCTTCACACAATGAAGCCAGAGTAAGTATGGGAAGAACAGGAGAGTCCTGTGGTAACTGAGGTGACAGCTGACAGTAGCTTGGAATAAGGTGGTTTTCAGAGATAGTTAGGAGGTTCCATGACAGATGTAGATGGATTAGATAGAGAAGCTGAGGAAGAAACACATGTCAAGGAAGATTCTTAAGGTTAGGGTAGTATGTATGAAGGGGAAAACAAAAGGAAATTGGCTTGTTTAATTTAGTTTCTGTGTGTTGTTACTTGAGTGAGAGAAAGGTAAGCCTTTTTATAGGCAAAAAGAGAAGGAGCCAATGGAGAGGAAAAAATTTGAGAAGATTCATAAAAGTGCTGGAGAAAATGGAAAATAATAAGATTTAGAGCACAAAAGGACATCTCTTCTTTTAAAACAGCAGGAAAGGAAGGGAACAATATTTATTCTCTTTTTTTGTTTTGTTTTGTTTTGTTTTCACTAAACTTTTTATTATGAGGTAACTGCAGTTTTAAGAAATAATACAGAGAGGGGACACCTGTATGGCTCAGTCATTTAAGCGTCTGCCAGGTCTGCTCAGGTCATGATTCCAGGGTCCTGAGATTGGGCCCCACTTGGGGCTCCCGCTCGGCAGGGAGCCTGCTTCTCCCTCTGCCTGCCGCTTCCCCTGCTTGTGCTCTCTCTCTCTCACTCTCCCTCTGACAAATAAATAAAAGTCTTTAAAAAAAAAATAATACAGAGATGTATTGTATGTACATCTTTACCCAGTGGTAACCTCGTAGACTACAACATCACAACAAGAATACTGACATTTCCATCACCACAAGGATCCCTCCTATGGCCCTTTTACAGCGACACCCTCTTTCCTCCTCCTCCCACCTCCTCATTAACCCCTGGCAACCACTAATCTGTTCTCCATTTCAGTAATTTTGTCATTTCAAGAAGAATATTATATAAATAAAATCATACAGTATATAACCTTTGGGGCTTGGCTTTCTTCACTCAGCATAATTCTCCAAAGATTCATCTAGGTTGCTGCATATATCAATAGTTCCTTCCTTTTATTGCTCAGCAGGAATTCCACAGTATGGATATACCTTAGTTTGTTTAACCATTCACTCAATCAAGGACATCTGGGCTGTTTCTAGTTTGGGGCTATTATGAATAAAGCTGCTGTGAATACAGATATGCAGACTTGTGTGTGAACATGAAGTTCATTTCTACAGGACAAATGCCCAAAAGTGTTAACGTTAGGTCATACGGTAGTTGCAACACGTTAAGTTTTTAAAGAAACTGCCAGTTTTGTGGAGTGGCTGTACCATTTTCACATTCCAGCCAGCAGTGTCAGAGTGATCCCATTTCTCCACATCCTTGCAGCATTTGATGCTGTCCATTTTTACAAAGTGTAGCTATTCTGATAGGTACACAGCAGTATCTTACTGTGATTTTAATTTGCATTTCCCTCATGGCTAACAATGTGAAACAACTTTTCTTGTGCTTACTTGCCATCTTCATCTTTTCCAGTAAAACATTTATTCATGTCTTTTGCCTATTTCTAATTGGATTATGTGCTTTTCTACTGTTGAGTTTTGAAAGATTATTATACATTTTACATACACTTGTTGAAGATGTGGTTTGCAAATATTTTCTTCCACTCTGTAGTTATCTTTTCATCCTCTAAAAGGGTCTGTCACAGAGCAAAAGTTTTTAATTTTGATGAAATCCAATTTTCAACTTCTCCTTTTATGGATTGTGCTTTCGGTGTCAAATCTAATAACTCTTTGCCTAGCCCTAGATCCTGGTATTCTCCCAGATTTCTTTTCTCAAATTTCATTTTGCATTTTACATTTAGGTCCAAGAGTTAATTTTTTATATGACGTGTGAGACATAGGTTGAGAGGCGTGACCAACTGCTCCAGCAGCATTTGTTAAAAATGCTATCTTTCCTGGGGTGCCTGGGTGGCTCAGTTGTTAAGCATGTGCCTTCGGCTCGGGTTGTGGGATCGAGCCCCGCATCCCTGCTCAGCGGGAAGCCTGCTTCTCCCTCTCTCCCTGCTTGTGTTCCCTCTCTCGCTGTGTCTCTGTCAAATAAATAAATAAAATCTTTTTAAAAAATGCTATCTTTCCTCCATTGATCTGCTTTTACATCTTTGTCAAAAATTAGTTGGGCATTTTTGTTTGGTCTAAATCTGAATTCTCTATTCTGTCCCAGGGATATATGTGACTATCCTCAATGCCATACAGTCTTGATCACTGTAGCTATATACAAAGTCCTGAAATAAGGTAGACTGATTCTTCTCACTTTTTAAAAAAACTGTTAACTATTCCAGTTCCTTTGCTTTTCCATCTAAATTTTAGAATAGTCTTGTCTATATCTACAAAAGATCTTGCTGGGATATTGACAGGAATTGAGTTAACCTGTGTATCAATTTGAAGAACTGACATCTTTACTACTGAGTCTTCCAATCCAAAGACACTGTAGGTCTATTTATTTAGATCTTCTTTGATATCTTTCATTAGCATTTTGTGTTTTTTAGTATACAAATCTAACAAGTTTTGTTAGATTTTCAACTTAAGTATTTCAATTTTTGTGAGTGATTGTAAATGCTATTGTAGCTGTAACTTCGGTGTTCACATGCTCATTGCTAGTACACAGAAATACAAATGATTTTTTTCTTCATAGTCCATTCATCTGTATTTTTTTCTATAAAAATATTTTTAAATGGAAATATATACACTTATATGCTTATAATTGCTACATAAACAAGAATTCCAAAAATGCAAAGTCCTTTGCATAAAGTTCTCTCTGACCATTTGTTCATTATAAAGAGCCAAGATTGTCTTAGGCAGTTTTCCTCCATTTCTGAAGGATGGCCACCCGGTTTGTTCCCAGTGGCCAGGAATGTTCTCCATTCCCCCTCCCTTTTCTCAAGGACTAAAGCTGTCTTAATTCTTCTTCAATGAGACTTGGCGTCAGAGCAGTCTTAGGGAAGAGAAATTAAGAGCAGTAATATGTTATCTCTTTTCTTCAATGACTTTGAATTGTCCTTCTCAAAACATCCTTGGCTTACCCTGGCTTGGCTTTTTCCTCTGCTGCCTTGGTCTGAATTTACCCAATCTTGTTTCCTGGTGCCTAATTTCTGTTTTATAACCTAGATTCTTTTTTTTTTTTTCCCCATCATAAGTGTGCTTTTTAATCCCCATCACCTATTTCACCCATTCCCCCACCTGCCTCCCCTGTGGTAACCATCAGCTTGTTCTCTATAGTTAAGAGTTTGTTTCTTGGTTTCTCTCTCTTTTTTACCTTTGCTCATTTGTTTTGTTTTTTAAATTCCACATATGAGTGAGATCATACAGTATTTGTCTTTCTCTGACTTATTTCCCTTAGCATTATACTCTCTAAATCCATTGATGTCATTGCAAATGCAAGATTTCATTCTTTCTATGACTGAATAATATTCCATTGTATAAGTGTACCATATCTTCTTTATCCATTCATCTGTAGATGCACACTTGGGCTGCATCCATATCTTGGGTATTATAAATAATGCTGCTATAAACAAAGGGTCTCATGTATCCCTTTGAATTAATGTTTTCCTATTCTCTGGTTAAATACCCAGTAGTGTGATTACTGGATCATAGGATAGTTCTATTTTTAATTTTTTGAGGGATCTCCATAGTGTTTTTCACAGTGGTTGCACCAGTTTGCATTCCCACCAACACTACACTATGGTTCCTTTTTCTCCACATCCTCACCGACACTTGTTTCTTGTGTTTTTGATTTTAGCCATTCTGACAGGTGTGAGGTGATACTCACTGTAATTCTGATTTGCATTTCCCTAATGATGAGTGATGTTGAGGAAATACAATTGATTTTTATGTTTATCTTATATCTTGTGACTTGCTGAACTTACTTCTTAGTTCTAAAAGGTTTTTTTGTGGATTCCTTGGGATTCTCTATGGAGACATATCATTTGCAAATAGAGGTTATTTACTTCTTCCTTTTAGATCTGTGTGCTTTTTCTTTTTCTTGCTTTATTGAACTGGCTAGAACTTCTAGCACTGACTGTGAACTTCCTTAACTAGTTCTTGATCTTTAGAGGAAGTACTGTCTTTCACCATTAAATATAATGTTAGCTTGTAAGTTTTCTGTATATGTTCTTAAGTTATTTTTCTGAATGTTTTTTCAAATAATGAAAGGGTGTTGAATTTTGTCAAATGCTTTTTCTCTATTAATTTGATCATGTAGGTTTTTTCTTTAGTTTTTTAATATGTTAGATTATATTAATTTTGGAATACTGAGTCAGCCTTGCATCCCTGGAATAAACCCTACTTGGTTATGGTATATAAATATACATACATATATATTTACATACACACATATACATACACACATTTGAATATATATGTATATATATACACACACATCTGAATTCACTCTGCTAGTATTTTGTTCAGAATTTTTTTAAAAGATTTTATTTATTTGACAGAGAGAGAGAGCACAAGCAGGGGGGAGTAGCAGAGGGAGAGGGAGAAGGAGGCTCTCCGCTGAGCAGGGAGCCTGATGCGGGGCTCGATCCCAGGACCCTGGGATCATGACCTGAGCCAAAGGCAGTCGCTTAACCAACTAAGCCACCCAGGCGCTCCTTGTTAAGAATCTTTATGTTTATATTCATGAGGGGGTATTGACCTGTTGGCCTGTAGTTTTTGTTTTTGTACTATGTTTGTCTGGTTTTGGTATCAGAGTGATACTAGCTTCAATTCCTTCTATTTTCTGGAGAGATTGTGTAGAACTGGTGTTAATTCTTTAAACATTAGAACTCTCCAGTGAAACCATCTGGGCCTGGAGACTTCTTTTTTAGGAGTTTTAAAATTACAAAGTCAATCTCCTTAACAGAGACCTATTCAAATTATTTCATATTGGGTTAGATGTGGTAGGTTGTGTTTTGGAGCAAGCAGTTTATTTTGTATAAGCTGTCAGACTTACATGTGTATTTACATGTGTTTAGTTGCGTATAGTGTGCCCTTACCCTTTTGATGCCTATAGGATCTGCAGTAGCATCCCCTGTTTCAGTCCTAATACTGACCATTGTGTCTTCTATTTTTCTAGTTCACGGATTCTTTCCTCTGTCCCATCTGGTCTACTGCTAAGCCCATCCACTGATTTTATTTTTTTATGGTCTAACTTCCAAATTTTCTACTTGGTTCTTTAAATCTGCTATTTATTTGAGGAGACTTTTCTATGTTTTTGCTGAGATGTTCTATTTTTTTCATTTGTTTCAAGTGTGTTTGTAATTATTGAAGCATTTCTATGGTGACTGCTTTAAAATATATCAGATAATTCTAAAACCTGCCATCTAAATGTTGACATCTATTGTCTTTTCTCATTTGAGATCTTCCTGGTTCTTGGTATGATGAATCATTTTAAATTGAAATCTGGATATCTGGAGTATGTTATGAGACTCTGGATCTCACTAAACCTTTCATTTTAGGTGGCTTCTGCTGACACTCCTCTAGAGGAAGGGGGAGGTACCACCTTATTACTGTCAGATGGAGGTGGAAGTCCAGGTTCCCTACTCAGTCTTCATTTTAATACCAAAGGGGAAGTGGGGATTCCTCATTATTCCTTAACAGGGCAGGGAGTTCTGACTCCCCACTAGGCCCTCACTGATACTGTCCTCTGGCTGGTGCAGTAGGAATACCTCATTACCATTCCCCATATAGTGTCCACTGACACCATGGAGGGGGGCCTCAATACTACATGATGATGAAAGTTCTGACTCTCCACAAGGCCTCCTTTAATACCACCCTCGTGGGGAAGGGAAGAAATATCTTTTACCGCCAGGTGGGATAAAAGTCCACGCTCCCTATGTGGTTTCTACTAACACAGCAAAAGAGAGGGCCTTGATACTGCCTGGTTGAGATGAACGTTTTGCCTCCCTATTTAGCTCCTGATACCATATAGGTTGTGGGATCTCATTACAACCTGGTAAGGGTGGCAGTCTAGCCTTCCCACTTGGGTTTTTGCTCACATAGGTGAAGGTGGGGCTGCAGTTTCTTCCGTAGTGTTTGGTTAAAGTAGGAGTGATTATAGTCTTATACTTTTTGTCTTGCTATGCTTTCTCTTTACTGGTCCCCTGGCTAGAGAGAGCACATGTTTGTTAAGAACTTTTTTGAATGTGCCTATTGGCATTTTCAGGTTGCCAGCTTCTTTAGCTCATGTTGGGATATATGAGGCAAAAACAAAACCCAAGGAACTCACCATCATGTTGTTCCTTGGGTCCCACGGTCTCTAGCCAGTCATTCTTCCTCTCTCCACCTTTCAAAGTCCTTTTTCTTTTTTTTCTTTTTAAGTAGGCTCCACACCTAGCATGGAGCTCAACACAGGGCTTGAACTCACGACCCTGAGATCAACACCTGAGTTAAGAGTCAGATGCTTAAGTGACTGAGCCACCCAGGCAACCCCAGAGTCTTATTAGGTTTGTTTTACATATAATGTCTGGGATTTTTAGTAGTGGGAAGAATAGGGAAAAATACATCTATTCCATCTTCCCAGAAATGTGACTCCTCCACTTGTTTTTTAAATAATTTTTCTATTATTGTCAATTATAATACATTAAGCATTTTTATAACTATAACCTGTTCCTTTGCAGCTGGGTTCTGATCTGTCATTCCACCAAAACAGAACATTACATTGTGCAGTCACTCTACACTTTAGCATTTGTATTTTCTGGATTCTCTCCCTTTAAAATAAAACTACTCAATGAATTGGACACATTTCTACTACCACCCTTCCTTCAGTAGCTATGATTGGTTTGGATCTGAACAAATTTGATGGAAAGATTAGGTAAATATATCAATTCTTAAGACAGTTACAAAAGTCATGGTAATGTTTTATTTATTTATTTATTTATTTATTTATTTATTTATTTTAATGGTCACAAGAATTTATTCATGTATTTATTTTGTTTCAAATTTTTATTTAAATTCCATTTAGTTAACATATAGTGTAATATTAGTTTCAGGAGTAGAATTTAGTGATTCATCACTTACATACAACACCCAGTGCTCATCACAAGTGCCCTCCTTAATACCCATCACCCATCTAGCCCATCCCCCGCCCACCCTCCCTCCAGCAACCCTCCATTTGTTCTCTATAGTTAAGACTCTGTTTTATGGTTTGCTTCCCTCTCTCTTTTTCTTCCCCCATGTTCATCTATTTTCTTCTTTAATTACACATATGAATGAAATCATAATGTATTTTTCTTTCTATGACTTTTTTCACTTAGCATAATATTCTCTAGCTCCATCCACATCATTGTAAATGGCAAGATTTCATTCTTTTTATGCCTGAGTAATATTCCATTGCATATATATACCACATCTTCTTTATTCATCAGCTGATGGAAATTTGGGCTCTTCCCATAATTTTTGAGATATTTTTGATTACTGATTCAATTTCTTTGCTGGTTTATCAGTCTTGAACTTCAAGAAAACTTGAACAAGTTTTCTATTTCTTCATGTTTCAGTTTTGGTAGTTTATATGTTTGTAGGAATTTATCCATTTCTTCCAGATTGCCCAATCTGTTAGCATATAATTTTTCATAATATTCTCCTATAATTGTTTGTATTTTTGTGGTGTTGGTTGTGATCTCTCCTCTCTCATTTGTGATTTTATTTATTTGGGTCCTTTCTTTTTTCTTTTGATAAGTCTGGCTAGGGGTTTGTCACTTTTATTAATTCTTTCAAAGAACCAGCTCCTGGGGTCATTCATCTGTTCTACTGTTGTCTGTATGTGTCTGTATCATTCATTTTTGCACTAACCTTTATTATTTCCCTTCTTCTGCTGGCTTTAGGCTTCATTTGTTGTTATTCCTCTAGCTCCTTTAGGTGTGAGGTTAGGTTGCATATTTGAGATTTTTCTTGCTTCTTGAGGTAGGCTTGTATTGCTATATACTTCCTTCTTATGACTGCTTTTGCTGCATCCCAAAAGTTTTGGACCATCGTGTTTTCATTATCATTTGTTTCCATGTATTTTTAAAAAATTTCTTCTTTAATTTCCTGGTTGACCCATTAATTTTTTTGTAGGATGTTCTTTAACCTCCATGTCTTTGTGGTCTTTCCAAAAATTTTCATGTGGTTGACTTCAAGTTATATAGCATTATGGTTGGAAAATATGCATGGTATGATCTCAATCATTTTGTACTTGTTGAGGTCTGATTTGTGACCTAGTATGTGATCTATTCTGGAGAATGTCCCATGTGCACTCGATAAGAATGTGTATTCTGCTGCTTTAGGATGAAATGTTCTGAACATATCTTTAAGTCCATCTGGTCCAGTGTGTCATTCAAAGCCATTGTTTCCTTGTTGATTTTGCCTAGATGATCTGTCTGTTGATGTAAGTAAGGTGTTAAAATCCTCTACTATTATTGTATTATTATCAATGAATTCCTTTATGTTTGTTATTCATATTTGGGTGCTCCCAAATTGGGAACATAAATATTAAAATTGTTAGGTCTTCTTGCTGGATAGATCTTTTTATTATGATATAGTGCCCTTCTTCATCTCTTGTTACAGTCTTCAGTTTAAAATTGAGTTTGTCTGATATAAGTACTCCTACTTACTCTGGCTTTCTTTTGATGTCCATTAGCATGACAAATGGTTCTCTATCCCCTCACTTTCAATCTGCTGGTGTCTTTAGGTCTAAAATAAGTCTCTTGTAGGCAGCATATAGATGGGTCTTGTTGGGTTTTTTTTTCCCCCCATTCGGACACCCTATGTCTTCTGATTGGTGCATTTAGTCCATTTACATTCAGAGTGATTATTGATAGATATGAATTTAGTGCCATTTTATTACTTGTTCTGTCATTTCTGGAGATTTTCTCTGTTTCTCTCTAGTCTTTGAAGCTTTTGGTCTTTCTTTCCCACTCAAAAAGGCCCCTTTAATATTTCTTGGTTAAGCAGGCCGGGTTTAGCGGTCATGAACTCCCTTAGTTTTTGTTTGTCTGGAAACTCTTTCTCTCTCCTATGCTGGATGACAGCCTTGCTGGATAGAGTATTCTTATCTGCATATTTTTGCCATTCAGCACGTTGAATATATCATGCCACTCTCTTGTGGCCTGCCAAGTTTCTGTGGATAGATCTGCTCTTAACCTCATTTGTCTTCCCTTCAGGACTTCTTTTGTCTTGCTGCTCTTAGGATTTTTTCTTTATATTTTGCAAATTTAACTTCTACGTTGTGGCCTCTTTGCCTCTAGTTGTGCAGTTTGTTCTGTCAGTCCTCAGATCAATTTCTTGGGTATTCAGAATGATTTGATATTTATCTAGCTGCGTTCAAGGGAAGAGGCAAGCCTAGGGTCCTCCTACTATTCTGCCATCTTAGCTTCTCCCAGGTAATGTTTTAAAATATTCATTTTCACAGAGGCCTTAAGATTAGTAATAGAGAAGGATGTCTAATAGTTCAAGATTTTTACCAAAGCCAGCCTAGCACTATCTAGATTTCTAACCACTTGTTTCTTCCAATTTCAAAATTTCTTTCTAATTTGGGGTTTTAATAATTTATGAGCTAAGGCCCATCTACATATCTCATAAGGCACTGGTAGAAACAGACATTTTGAGTAATTACCTACATCTAACCTGAAGCACTCTGATTCTCCTATACTACATTCAGATATCTGACCAAAAATTATTGGTTACCGCTTTCCCTACCCCATTATGTGCCAGACACTATGCTAGGGTTTAGAAATACTGACATGAACACCATCAACACTGTCCTCCTCCTACATGCTTGTGAAGCTTCCTGAGGCAGCGCTATTCCAAAGCAATGCTTCTCAGACTTTTCTACCATGTAACCCAAGTATTCAGAAGCCTAGAGAACTCAAGGTAGAAAACAGTCTACTCAGTCTTCTGATTTATCCTTCAAATTCAGAGAGATATTGCTAGCCATGATATATCCACATTTGATTTAATTAAAAAACATTTCCCCTATGAAATATGTTTGAATAAAATTGAATGTAATAATTTTATGCAACATAAAAGGAAGATTTGTAACATTTCTACTATGACTTATATACCCCAACCACATCTAGACCCCAGTATGAGAATCACTTTACTAAAGGAACAGCTGTCCAACATACTATATAAGATAGCAATCATACCTCTACCTCTCTTGGTATCCCTGGCATACTTTTGTCTTAATTTTCTTCATAGCACTTATCATAAACTGAACTTTTACATGTTTAAATGATTACTGTCTGACTCTTCCCCACTAGAATATCAGCAAAACTCTATTCAGTTCACTACTCTGTTCCCAGTACCTAGAACACTGCTTAACATAATTGGCTTTCAGTAAACATTTGTTGAATAATTATTGAATAAGCAAACGAGAATCATAGCAATCCTCACTTTTATTTCTTATGTAAGAAATCAAACTCCTTTATCATTATATATCTTCAGAATGTCTTTCTATGATGATAAAATACGAAATCTTTTAAAAGAACCTATTTCAGCTTTCTTACCCCTCCCCCTTTTTTAAAGATTTATTTATTTCTGGGGTACCTCGGTGGCTCGGGTGGTTAAGCGACCTGCTCTTGATTTAGGCTCAGGTCATGATCTCAGAGTCCTGGGATCGAGCCCCATGTCAGAGTCTGCACTCACTGCAGAGTGGGCTTGTTCCTCTCCCCCGCCCTTCGTTCCTCTCCCCACTTGCACTCTCTCGTATAAATAAAATTTAATTAAACAGTAATTTAAAGATTAATTTATTTGAGAGAGAGTGCACAAGCAGGGGAAGGGGCAGAGAGAGAGAGAGAGAAAATCCCAAACAGACTCCCTACTGAGTGTGGAACTTGATGAGGGGCTGGATCTCACCACCCTGAGATCACGACAAGCTGAAATCAAGAGTTGAATGGGTAACCGACTGAGCCACCTAGGTGCCCCAGCTTTCCTACTCCTGATAAAGATTTTGTTCTAACATATAGCCAACTTAAATTTCTACTCCAAGAGAGCTTCAAATTTTTATTCCCTTTTTAAAGGTTCCCTATGTTTCAGTTAGCATAAGTTTTAAATATTCCCTTGAAGTTTTATAAATTCTTCGCCTAATATTTAGCTAAGGAAAGGAGTGGGAAGAAAGGATGTAAAATATAGGCAGAAGTAGTTGGTGACTGGATGAGTGCTGCGAAAGAAAGAGATGATATTGGAGATGATACCATCAGTTTTGCTAATGAAATCAGTGAAGGTTGATCACCAAGCTAACTAGAGAGTTACCCCTTTCCCAGGTCTTGGTTACTTAAGTACACAAATTAAGACTGTCTGCTTACTTTGGATTACTCAGTTGGGAATCTTTAGACCTGCTCAGTCCAAATCAATAGCCACTAGCACAGGTGGTCTCTGACACTTGAAATGTGGCTAGAATGAAGACCTGAACTCTAAATTTTATTTAATTTTTATTCAAATGTAAAAGCTGAAGCAACACTAACCACATTTATTGTTTTGGTAGAACTACATTTCACTTTAACTGGTGCATCACATAAATTATTATAGTATTTAGTAGTATGCGTTACATCTTAGTTTTTTTTTTACCTAGCTATCAAAAATTTTAAATTACACACATCGCTTGCATCATATTTCTATTGGACAGCACTGCTCTGCAACAGCGGTCCTCAACTGGGGACCATTTTGTCCCCCAAGGAACATCTGTCAACATCTAGAAACATTTTTGGTTGTCACAACTTGGGAGTGCTATTGGCATCTAGTGGATAGAGGCCAAGGATGATACTAAACATTCTACAACACACAAAATAACTTTGCTTTGGAAACAAAATATACCTAAATACCACCACCACCGCTACCTCAGTTCTTTTATCAGAATACAACAGAGAAAAGCACCCATTACGTATGTCAAGCACCTATTACATAAGGAAGTAATGAGGGACGACAGGATGGCTGATGTTTAGAGAAAAGCTTTTGTGGAAGAGAAAGAATTTATGATCATAGAAGAAGGCTCGTATGATTTTAAAAGGCAAAAACAGAAGGATGAGGAATAAACTCTCTTTTATTGTTAGAATAAAGGAAAAAACTACTATCAACAAAATGCACATGAAAAGGAATTAGAAGTCTCAGGCTAGTCAGGACCAGAAACTTCTGCAACAATTTAGGGAAAGAGGTCTTGAGGCCTTAAGCTAAGTATACTGCAGCTCAGAAAGAACAGATGGAATAATTATCCCTTAATATTTTGAAAGCAATTTTTTCTTTAAACATCCTAATCATATATAGTGTATAAACTATTTCAAGAATGATAAATGAGCATTATAATGTGCTTAAATAAAAATAAAGTAGATCACCACTTTTTTCATTATTAATCAGTAGTCCCAAATTAGATTAGACCAAGTCTCAAGCTAAGGCTGAAAAAAGCTTTTAGGCAGACAACATTACCTTTCTGTGTCAAGCGCCTCCTCATTTTTCATCCATCTAATGGTTGGAGTAGGAAGTCCTGAAGCAACACACGGCAACACTGCACTCTGACCAATGACTCTGACTAAGGAAGAAGGCTGTTTCAAAAATACCAAGTTTGAAGTGAATTCAGGATCTAAAAAATTAAAAAACAAAAGACAATAATTAAGAAAGCACTTTACTACTTTAATGATGAGGAATGGCAAATTCCTATTCAGTCTGTGTGGCTTTATTATTTTATTTTTTTTAAGTAGACTCCATGCCCAGTGTGGGGCTTGAACTCATGACCCCAAGATCAAGAGATGCATGCTTTACCAGCTGAGCCAGCCAGGCGCCCTATGTGGCTTTACATAACAAAATATTTTAAGCAAAAGTGACACAAGAACCGCCCATTTAAATTAGCAAACATTTCCGGGTGCCTGGGTGGCTCAGTTGGTTAAGTGTCTGACTCTTGATTTCGGCTCAGGTCATGATCTCAGGGTCATGAAATCGAGCCCTGCTTTGGGCTCCATGCTCAGCAGGGAGTCTGCTTGAGATTCTTTCTCTCCCTCTCCCTGTGCCCCGCCCCCCAAAATAAATATATAAATCTTAAAAAAATAAATTAGCAAACATTTCCTTAATCACCTTGATGTGTAAAGCACTGTGCTAGGCTCTCTGGGGACCTTAAGGATGTAGAAGTTGTAGCTCCGAACTTCAAGGTGCTTACTAGTCAACTGAGGGATATTTGACAAGAATCCCCTTCACATCAAAAGACTGAATAAAGTAAGTGTTTCATGAGTGGTACAAAGAGAGAAAAGACTAAGCAAGCTCAGGACCCTTAACAGCATCCTCTCCATTCATAGGGATATCGTAAGAGGTTTCCTTTACATCCCTACATCTGTGTGTTACTTCTAAAAATCTTTCTGAGTTTCATCTCTTTAACTCATTCACTTAGTCTGTCAATCCCTTGATTTTTATAATGGTACGACTGTTAGGCTGCTACTGTGTGTGCTCACTTCATACAGCTGCCCTCTTATGGGTATCTGAAAAGGCCACACTCTAATGGGTAGAAGACAGGGTTCTCTTCTTGATGGAGTGGTATTTCCAGTGTTCAGTTTTGAGAAAAAAGACTGTTCTCAGTAAAGAGATAGAACTCTTGGCCCCATACTCTCAGGAAGAGATGTTCTACAGCCATGGTAGCAACCACCAGGGCTGGCTTTAGACTTGCGTAACTAATGGATGACAGTTCTATAGCCATGGTAACAAGCAAACACTGTCTATTAGATGAGTGACAGCTCGCTTCAGTGAACATGCCTTTGAAAGCCAGCCAACGAGTGACAGCCTCAGGCTTTAAAAGTCAGCCATTCAGAAGTGGAATCACTTGCTTCTATAGCTGACATTAACCTGCTCCCACCTCCGCAACCAACCATAAAACATGCTTCTATGGCTGACATCAACCCACTCTTGCCTCTTAACCAACACACCAAAAATAACGTCTTCCCCAAAATTCTATGCGAGAGCAGCAGTTTGCATTATTCAAGAAGACTATGCTTAACAACTATGATTTTTCCTCACTTAAGTAAATAAAACATTATTTTGTTTTTGTTTCAGATATTGAGTGGTGGTTCATCCTCTGACACTGAAAATCTTTTTTTCCTTGGATCTGGTTTTGAGGCTTTGCTTGAATGGTACCCCAGAGAAGAAATAGGACCTCTGCCATGTAAAAGCAAGTCAGGAAGTAGACTAGAAGATGCTGCAATATGGCAACAGTTTTCTTGTTTTCCCATTGGGATTTAGCTAAATTTAATCATATTTTGATAGAAACAAATAAATTTGAACAAATATTTACTGGCTTCTATGTGTCAGTTACCATTCTTGGCAGCAGACAAAATTCCCTACCCTTGTTGACCTTATATACTACTAGGGGAGAGAGACAAGAAATAAAAGACATTGTATGTCAGACAATGGATATGTTCTGAAGTAAAATTAAGGGGGAAAGAGGAAAGTACCAGGGTGGATATGGAACGCTGTTGTTTTAAACAGTGGCCAAGGAAGGCTTAACAATGAAGTGATATTTGAGCAGAGAAATAAGACGGTTGTGTCAGGCAGATATCTGAGGGAAGAGGATTCCAGGCAGGGCAAATGGCAAGTAGAAAGACCCCAAAGCAAAAGAATGTCTGGAGTGTTCTGGAAACATAAGGTGGTCACAATCATAGAGTGAGGGAGAGAAGAGTACCAGATGGAAGGAGAGAGATGGTGAGGAAGGGGGCATTAAGATTATACAAAGCCTTACAGGCCAAGGACTTTGCTCTAAGATGAGAAACCATTAGGTTTTGAGCAAAGATGTAACATGATCTAATACATATTTTATTTTATTTTATAATCTAATATACATTTTAAAAAATAACTGTGGCTGCTAAGCTGAAAATACACAGGGACAGGAATGGCAAAGGCATGGATGATGATGACAAAGAAAGAAACTGCCTTAAAAAAAAGTCAGTTCAAAGCCCATTAGGAACACCCTCAAGCGTCGCTGCTCCCAACACTGGGCTCACCTTGCAAGCCAATCCATAGACTAAAAATTAGCCTACAAAGTAGTTGTATATAAAAAATCTGCCCAAACAATGTAAAGATGGCCCCATTATATTCATAAACTCAGGTTTGAAGGAAGAAATGTGGAATCAGGCACCCAGCAGTGGGAACAGAAGCTGAGAGGCCAGGAGGCAGCAGGAGGCTAGCATGCCTGGGATGAGCAACACGTGAGAGGAAGTTATGAGTAAGCAGAAGTTACACAGCTGAGAAAAGACACACGAAACAGAGGAGGAGAGCCACCAGGGGCAGAAAGAGTAAGAACCCACAAAGAGAGGGAAGAAGGGGCTGAGTCTACATTAAAATGGGGGAACGCTATAAAGATCCAAGAGCTCTTGCCTACTAGTGTCTCCAGAGCTGCTCTATTAGTTAACACGCTGCCCATCCCTTACATGAACTAGCCCGAGGGAGTCTCGGATTCTGACAAGAGATCTAACTACATCAAGTATCCCATTCCAGGGAAGGAGCAGATAGAGGCTTGACAAAAGACACAGACCTAGGGTGTCTTTGGCCAAGAAGAATGCCATAGATACACTTTATCGCTTCATAAATTTCTATTAATGTATTCACTAAAGAGTAAATCTCTCTGGCACATTTTCTTCTTTTCTCTGCCTATAAGAAACTGAGACTCCTTATGCTGACATTAATTTGTCACACCATATATTTAACAGTGTTTATTTAAAAAGAAAATTCTAACAACAATTTTCATCCATTAATAAACATAAAACCACAAGTCCTGATAATAAATTAATACCTGGAAGAACTTTCAATTCAGCTTCATCGCTATACTTTGGTGGCCCACCACTTTCAACTATGCAGCGATAAAGTCCCCCATCTTCTTCAGTAGCGTTGCTGATAACCAGTGTTCCACTTGGAAGTTTGATAACTCTATCATCCAGAAGAAGAGGCTGTCTGTTCTGTTCCCACCTCACAAACGGGACCAAATCTACATTAACTTCACAATTCAGAATTGCACTGTTCCCAGCATAAACTGAAGAAGGTTCTGGTTGGCTGGCAAATCTTGGAAGACCTGGACAATAAAGGAAAAGAAGAAATAAAATGTAGTTTAATATTACTTTAAAATGTAGTGTTGGGAACCAGGAGCAAGTCAGCCCATGTGGCCATATGTACGCTGGAACCAGGGTCAAGAAGAAAGTCCATGGGTCAGGAAACTGGCTACAACAGGGATACAAGTCAAATAAGTAAATGTACTAGGGATAATTGAAGTCACATTCCTCACAGTTGGAGAAGCAAGGTACAAATATGGAAAAGCAGAAGGGTAGAATAAATCCCATGGTATTGGTAGAATTAAGGCATCAGTATAAACTTACAGTTTTATATAATTATATATAGTTAAACATATACATAGATATAAATGTATGTGTAAAAAAATATATATACATTTCATACACAGTCATTACATACATATATATCTGTACATATATATGTATATGCATAAATCTCCTAGCTCTGTCCAGAGAGAATCCAAAATCAATGCCACTTGAGTAGCAATGAGTATATATGGTGACATAATCTTGATTTCTAAATACCATTTTCCACTACAAGGAACCAATGCCCTTAAAGAGGCTGATTCTACAACTAGAGTAAAGAAAGTACAAGATAAACCTGGAACATCCTGTGACAGGAAGTAAGGAAGCATCCAAAGAACAATATGGACCTATCAAAAGGACCCAGAAGTCAGACTGAAGGGAGTTTCCTCTGGCTCAATCTGGGATAATGATAATTGAGGCAGAAAAGAATGAATGGATGCTAAACTCACTGGTGAAAGGTGGATGAGGAATAGGATATATACAGAGCCTCAAATTAGCTCTTCCCAAAATACTGCTAATTAATAAAAGTATAAACTATTAACTTCACAGTGAAGAAACATAGCATAGACCGTATTAACAAAGTAATAAAGGTTAACATAACCAGTAATGAAACAAAACATCATACACTTCCTGATAGAATGCACTAAGAAGAACACGGCATCATTTACTTCTGTGATATTTCTTCCCAAAATGCAAAACCTGAATCTATTCATAGGGGAAAATCAGAAAACACAAAATGAGACTAGGATAAACTAAAGAATGGTTTGAGATCAAAAGAGCCTAAACTACTAAATACAACATGTAATCCCAGACCAGAAAGGAGTGGCAGAGGGGCAAAGTTCCTGCTTTTGTTTTTTGCTATTAAGAACTTTATCGAAGCAACCAGTAAAATCAGAATGGTATCTATGGTAGTATCGTATTAAGATTAACTTCCTAAAATTGATGGATGGTTATGTAGGAGAGTATCTTTGTTTTTAGGAAATATACACAGAAGTATTTAGGTGGGGGTAATGCCTCCAACTTACCCATAATGATTTAGGAAAAAACACTGATTTGGGTATGTGCATATTGTGGGGGGTTATAAGGCAGACATAGTAAAATGTTAACAGTTGGGTGATCTGAGTGAAGAGTATATGGGATTTCTTGGTTTCATTCTTGCAATAATTGTATGAGTTTGAAATTATTTCAAAATAAAATACTGACAAAAATGTAGTCATAAATACTCTGTAGATGCCACAGAATGTAGTGGTTAAGAGCCTAAGTTCTGGAGTCACATAATCTGAATGTGAATCCCAACCCCACCACTTCATGGCTGTGTGACATTAGTAAGTTACTTAACCTTGAAGTCTCAGTTTCTCCATCAGGAAAATGAGAACAATAAGAGACCTCACAGGGTGTTAAAAAGGTTAATACTTAACATAAATACTTCATATATAGCATATTGCCTTGGCACATAAAAACTCAAATAGTAGGGGTGCCTGGGTGGCACAGTTGGCTAAGCATCTCACTCTTGGTTTCGGCTCAGGTCATGATCTCAGGGTCTTGGGATCGAGCCCCACGTCAGGGTCCGCACTCAGTGCAGAGTCGTTTTGAGATTCTCTCTCCCTCTCTGCCCCTCCTGATCATGCCCCCCCCCAAATAAATAAATCTGGAAAAAAATACTCAAATAGTAGCTGCTATTATTATTAACAGTAACATCTAAAAAAGTGACTCTGAGATGCTGAGAACACAGCAAACTGTTTCTTTAAAGAGTAACAAACATAGTAAATTATGAGAAACAGTTCCAGGTTTTGTAGTTTTATGATGGTGAATTATTCCATATGGAAATAACACACAAGTTGTCTAGCCTTCTTACAAATTTTTTCTTATTTTTTATATCAAGGGGATTTTTGAAGGAAAGAAAGATAAAATTAGCCATACATCTACTTTACAGAAACCAAAAAATTAGAAGAATGGAATTAACAAAGATAAACAGAGAAACTAAGAAAGTAGGAAAAAAGGAAGCTGAAATAAAACCAAGAGCTAATTCTATTTTTAAAAAGCCAAATATTCTCCCCTCCTGAGGTCTCATGAAAATGAGTAACAACATATGTGGAACTGGCAGAAAAGAGATTTCTACAAGTTTCTCAACAGGGAAAGCAGACGGAGGAACTGGTGCTGACATATCACGGCAGAAAGTGCTGCAGCCTCCTGCGCTCACAAGTAGGAGGCCCTTTTGTCCTGCTGCTTTCATAGAATTGCAGGAGAAAGGAGAGAGAGTAGGAGCGAGATGGGGGCTGGACAAACAGAGATTAACAATGTCTGTATTCAGACCACCCAATGCCTCCACCTTGAGGCACAAAACACTCCTAGCCAGGCTACAGCCCAGGCAGTAAAACCAAAATTTCCGCTGTGGAGAAATGAGTGCAGAGAAGACTTTTCCTATCTAATTCTATGAGCTACCTACTTTGTGTTCTTTCAGAAATTCCCCTTCTTACTTGACTTGGCCAGAATCAGTTTCTATCACTTGTAACCAAAGAACACTAACCAATGTTCTTTTAAAGATTTTATTTATTTATTTGAGAGAGAGAGAGAGAGTATGAGGGGGGAGAGGGTCAGAGGGAGAAGCAGACTCCCCGCTGAGCAGGGAGCCCGATGTGGGACTCGATCCTGGGACTCCAGGATCACGACCTGAGCTGAAGGCAGTTGCTTAACCAACTGAGCCACCCAGGCACCCCCAATGTTCTTTTAGAATGGCAATTTGGCAGTATCTTTTTGAAAAAAAAATTAGTTTTATTGAGATACAACTTATATACCATAAAGTTTATCACTTAAAGTCCACAATTCAACAGTTTTTAGGATACACACAAAGTTGTGCAACCATCACTAGAATCTAGTTGGAGAACATTTTCATCATCCTTCAAAGAAACTGTGTACTCAGTTGCAGTCATTCCCCATTCCCTGTATTCACCCACCCAGCCCCTGTGCCCTTATCTCCCTCCCCCATCCTCAGCCCTAGAAAACCACCAATCTACTTCTTGGCTCCCTATATTTGCTTCTTCTGGACATTTCATATATATGAAGTCATATGATATGCGGCTTCTTTCACTTATCATGGTTTTCATGTTTATCCATGTTGCAGTACCTAGAAGAATTTCATTCCTCTTTATTGCTGAGAATATACCACATTTTGGTTAGCCGATCATCACTTGATACATTGTTTCCACTTTTTGGTTATTACGGATAATGCTGCTATAACCACTCATGTACAAATTTTTGTACAGATCTATCTTTTCATTTCTCTGGGGTTGATACCTAGAAATGGAATTGCTCAGTCATAAGGTAACTTTATGGTTAAAATTTTGAGGAACAGCCAAATAGTTCAGTGCTCTTTTTAAAATTACACCCACACACAAAGTATATTCTATGATCCAGCAACTAATACAATTACTAATTCCAATAATCTTTTCTATAGAGATTTATAAAAGACTGTTCATTATACTACTGCCTTTAACATTAGACAATTTTTATTCATGTAACTGTTCATCAAAAAGGGAATCTTGGGATAAATCACAGTATATCTATACAATGGATATTACGGAACTATTAAAAGAACTTTTATTCATCTCTTAGCTCAGATCTTATTTCCTCCTGATACTCAGGCCATGAGTGAGTTAAATAACTCTCCGACAGAATCTCGTCTGCAGCCAAAGAATTGATTATATTGTATTGAAATTGGCTGTTTACTAAGACATTAGACCAAAAAATGCTTCCTGAAGGATATGAAAATTAAAAAGAAGGATGGACAAATCCAGCAGAGCAGAAAGAGAGGAAAAAGTAGAGGACAGGCTTAATAGGCAGTGGGGAAGCCATGAGCAAAGGCCAGAGACAGAGAATAAAAGGGATTTGAAAATATTCAGTACCGGCAGAGCTTAAAATGTGTCAAAGGTGGTCCTGCTGCTTCTGATGGTAGAGGGCAGGGAGAGAGGCAGGGCAGAGTGTTAAGAAATGAAGCTGGAGAGGGGGAACTGGGTGGCTCAGTCGGTTAAGTGTCCGACTCCTGATTTCAGCTCAGGTCACGATCTCAGGGTCCTGGGATCCAGCCCCACATCAGGCTCCATGCTCAGCAGGGAGTCTGCTTGAGATTCTCTCCCTCTCCCTCTGCCCTTCCCCACTCCCCCTAAAATAAATAAATAAATCTTTAAAAAGGGAGGGAGGGAGGGAGGGAGGAAGCTGGAGAAGTGGAGGCCAGCTCATGAAAAGACCTAGAGGCCTGTTCCAGAGTTTAGACATCCACTTGATGCTGTCACTGAAGAGCTACTGAAGGGTGAGGAGAGAGCCTGACCACTGGACTGGAAGAGGGAAAGAACGAGGCAGCGGACAGTTACAGGCAGTGTGAGGTGAGGGATGATGAGGAGTAGCCTCAGGATCACGTACAAAGAAACTAGGAAGCAGAATTCACTGGATTTGGTGAAAGGCTGTGGCAGACAGCAGAGAGGAAGGAGTCACGATTAAAGCCCAGCTTAAGAACATAAATGACAAAGAAGAGCTCACCTAAGTGACACTGTAGGGGCAGTCATAATGCTAACTTATTTATCCGCATGTTGGAGAAAGCCTGGCAAGCAGATCAGAGGAAGAAAGGACGGGAAGGAGGGAGGGAAAGGAAAAAGGAAGGAAAGAAGGAAAAGAAGGGGAAAAAAAAAAAGAAAGGAAAGGCTAATTATCAAAAGAAGTGACTTTTTTCCCCTTTTCTTTTTCCATCCTCAGTCTGTGATTATGGAATAATTACAGTAGCTTTATATCACACTCAAATTCAGCTATGAGTATCTGGTTCCAAAAAGAAAAAGAGCCATGATACTCTGAATGAATGAGCAAATACAGCCTGGAGTGAGCGGGAAATGGGGTACTATCACCCTACAGTGGCAATGAGATGGGAAACTATTCTGTTACTCATTTTCTTTTTTTCACATGTTAGCATTTTACCAAGGTGAGTATAAACATAAGACAATTTCTGTACAATGTGACCCTTAACAAAAACTAACTACACTTCATCTAGTACTCAAGTGAAGAAACACTGACCCGAGGAATACCAGTATCTACTACAAGACACGCATGACTTATTCAGCTTCCGCTTCCATTACTCTTCAAATAAGAATGCTCTAAAAGGGAGTGAATGTTTGTCTCTTTACAACTTTCTGTTCTTCACCTTAATACCCACATCCTACAGGTTTTTAAATAATTAATCCAATTAAATGTCATTTCCTTGGCTGGGGCATAAAGGAACCAAGATTCTGGCTATACTGCAAGTTTTACAAAGCCATACTAAGTGGTTATGCTGGGGAGGATAAAAGTTAGCAATCAAAGGGAATCAATTTTCCTATACAACTTCCTCTGTCATTTCCAAGTTAAAAAGAAAAGAACGGACTTAATACTTCTGATCGCAGCTATTAGCAATCTAAATGACAGAAAGTGGAGAAGTGCTACAGTTTATTCCCCATGGCATGAAGCAAGTCTTAGCAGAATGCCATGCACCTAGCAGATGCTCAATTGATACTTGTTAAGTGAGTATATTTCTTGTTACCAGTTAAATGAAAACTCTAGGATAATACTGCTTTTTATCAAGATATGCCCTTTATAAAAATTTGAAAATACAAATAAATTACTTTTGAAAAACTTACCTGCTACTGTGAGCTTGGCTGTTCTGCTGACAATAGTTCCAAGACTCTCAACAGTGGCCACACACTGATAATAACCTTCGTCAGGTTTATTGTGTTTGGAATGCACCACACTGCTGATAAATAAAGACCCATCTGAGAGAAGCTGGCGTCGGTCATCTGATACTAAGTTTAAAAAAGTTCCATCTTTTTTCCATTCAATTTTTGGAGAAGGTTCAGAATATGCTGAACAGTTCAATATAACAGAAGAGCCTCTAACTGAGAGCGTATCCACTGGCTCCACCAGAAAATAAAATGGAGTGAATGTTCGAACGCTGGATCCTACAAAAATAACAAAAAGAACAAAGTTAAGCAAGCTTTCTTCTTCTATTTCTGTAAGAAATGTAATTTGTATAAAAGTTATTGTTAAATAATTATGCTGTTTGGATATGATACATAATAAGTCATTTCACTATTAGTATCTAATAAATAAAATTTCTTTTACTAGGAAATCAAAATATGACCCATTTAGAAGAAGATGAAAAAAAGACTCTGCCAGATGACATAATCCAACCTTGTTAGATTACATGAATATCTAATAAAAGTTTTATGTCAAATCCTACAATGGGATTTATAAATATTTAAAATTATTTTATTCAAAGTGAAATTTTCTATGAAACACAAAGGAAGCAGAAAACAAATGATTCTTTGTTATTAAGTTATGTTTACTGGCTATATTTGTTTCATAAATTCACCGTACATACACTTTGTCCATTTTTCTAGTGGATTACTCATCCTATTGACTTAGCAATTTTTGGGCATAGCTATCATGTTTTGCAAATATTCTTTTTTCCCCTTTGACTTTATTTTTGTCATAAGAAAACAAATTTTAACTATATAAAATTAAATCTGTTATACTTAAAAGATTTTTATTCCAAGATTATAAAAAATTTCAGCTTTGTTTTGTGCTAGTACTTCTGTGATTTCATTTTCTACATTTAATCTTCATCTATAATTCATTTTTTTTTTTAAGTAGGGAACTCACGACCCTGAGATCAAGACCTGAGCTGAGATCAAGAGTCAGATGCTTAATCAACTGAGCCGCCCAGGCGCCCCTAGAATTCATTTTGATGTAAACAGCACAGGAGAGATCAGTTTAATTTTTCTAAGTCCTTAGAAAAATTCTTTGAACATGAGGAAGTTCCTGGCCAGTTCCTTGAACATGAGAAGAACACAATTTTTTTTTTTAATTTACTATAGGAAACTCCATACTGTTTTCGAGAGTGGCTGCACCAGCCTGCATTCCCACCAACAGTGTAAGAGGGTTCCCCTTTCTCCACATCCTCACCAACATTTGTTGTTTCCTGTCTTGTTAATTTTTGCCATTCTAACTGGTATAAGGTGGTATCTCATTGTGGTTTTGATTTGTATTTCCCTGATGGCTAAAAATAGAGCTACCCAATGACCCAGCAATTGCACTACTAGGTATTTACCCCAAAGGTACAGATGTAGTGAAAAGAAGGGGCACCTGTACCCCAATGTTCATAGCAGCAATGTCCACAATAGCCAAACTGTGGAAGGAGCCAAGATGCCCTTCAACAGATGAATGGATAAACATGTGGTACATATATACAATGGAATATTACTCAGTCATCAGAAAGGATGAATACCCACCATTTGCATCTACATGGATGGAACTGGAGGGGATTACGCTAAATGAAATAAGTCAAGCAGAGAAAGACAATTATCATATGGTTTCACTCATATGTGGAACATAAGGAATAGCATGGAGGACCACAGGGAAAGGGAGGGAAAACTGCATGGGAAGCAATCAGAGAGGGAGACAAACCATGAGAGACTCTGGACTCCGGGAAACAAACTGAGGGTTACGGAAGGGAAGGGGGATGGGGTAACCAGGTGATGGGTATTAAGGAGGGCACGTGATGTGATGAGCACTGGGTGTTATACACAACCAATGAATAACTGAATACTATAACAAAAACTAATGATGTACCATATGTTGGCTAACTGAACATAATAAAAAAAATTGCTATAAATCTTATATTCTCAGCCAGAGAAAACTTTCCAACTTAAAGCTTTACCTCTTTTCTTTAAGAAGAGTACTGACCAAATCCCTTGTAATCAGACTATAATCAATTCTACTCAGATTTCTTCATGTGAACAATTAGGGAGGCTTAGGCCAATAGATGAAAACAAGACAGTTTTTAAAATATATCTACACACCCCTTTATCTATAATTTATTTACACTGTGAATTTAAGAATGACGCTAGTTCTTTACTACGTAATGAAAGAGTGGTTCTAAATAAATATAAAATATACTGGCAGAGGGAAGGGAATAATATTCACTTGTTTTAAATTTTTCAAACACTTACAATGTGAACCAAATTCCAAACAGACTAATCTTCCTTTCCCAAACACCATGAGGTGGGTTCCATCCCTATTTAATGATTATGAAATTGATTCTTCAAGTCTTAAAACTCTTGAGAATGAGCTTAGGAATTTTTCAAAAGTAACCAGCAGGGATTTGCTTTTTACTACTGTAAAAAATGTTACATTGATACTATAGTAAAATAAAAATATCAACTCCAGGGCAATACAAAAAGATTGCTAAACTAAGAGAAATTACTTTTATACCGTTCCTGTGTAACATTAAATCTTTATTATACCATCCAAATTAAACAATTCAGGAACTTAAGAGAGAAATGTATTAGACTGGCAGTCAAAATATGCAAAGTTAACAGTTTAAAATAATTATTAATAAACAAATTTCATTTTAAAATTTGGACAAAGTTTTGCCATTTAAAAAATAATAATTACACAAATGTAAATTTTTCACAGCTTAACATTCTATCTTGCTTTTGATTTTCATTTTCTTTTTTTTTTAAGATTTTATTTATTTATTTGAGAGAGAGAGAGAACAAGCGAGGGGAAGAGCAGAGGGAGAGGGAGAAGCTGACTCCCGGCTGAGCAGGGAGCCCCAAGTGGGGCCCGATCCCAGGACCCTGGGATCATGACCCCAGCCGAAGGCAGACGCTTAACCAACCAAGCCGCCCAGGTGCCCCCGATTTTCTTTCATTTTAAAAGTCCTTATCAACCAAGTTGAACAAGAGTATATGCCTTCAAAAAATTTTTTTAATTATAGGGAAGTTGACAAATGCCTTTGAAAACCAAGGCCCTTCAAAATTTTACCACAAATATGTACTCTACATTACTTAGAATACAGCATTACTTAAATATTTATGTATATCATCTTTATATTTTATTCCCTCAGTAAACACACAGTGACCTAAGGTACTGTTCCTTCGCTTAAAATCCCTCAAAGGCTTGCCACTGTCTTTTACAAAGTAAGTAAACTCCCTCTCTCCTCACCCTCTAAGGCTTGCTGCATCTGTCACCCCCCCTTAGCTCCTGCCCTCTTCACACAAGCTACTCCCACCACCACCCCTCTCCAACTGACTCCAAGTCTTCCTTCAAGCTCAGCTTAAATACTACTTTCTCAGAAATGCTGTCTGTGCCTGGTGCCCAGACAAGATTAGTTTCGTCTTGTTACAAGCCAGCATGGCATACAGCACCTACATAGCACTTCAAATGTTCTTAATCATTAAATATTTGTAATAACTTGTTTGTTACGGCACAGAAGTTCCCAAAGTTTCTTGGCTCCTGGTGCCCTTATTTTTTTAATTTTTTTCACCAATTCTCTAGGCTAAAAGAAATACCTAACAGCTTTGTTTATGTAATAGTTAGGTTCAAACAAATGAATCAATATTTATGTCCTAACAAGTTAGTATCCTATTGAAAAAATAATACAGGCAAATTGAAAAATATTTTAACTTTTAAACAACCACAACTAGTTATTATGGGATGTGTGCATATATTGGACACTGCATGAGTTCTCAAACCTTGAAATCAAATTGGACTCTGCCATCCTCTAGGACAACTGGTTACCCACATGAGGAAAAAAACAAGAAGCCTACTTACAACATGTAATAACAGTAAACACTTAACATGTTTCTATGTATCAGAGACTGCTCTAAACATTCTCTACATACTAACTACTCATTTAATCTCCACTACTATCTTATTATAGGTACTACTATTATTCTCATTTTAGAGGAGAAAACTAAAGCATAGAAATGTTAAATACCTTGTCCAAGGTCACACAGGTAGTAAATAACAGAACCACAGTCTGTGATCTTAACCACACTACACTATAATGCCACTTATAGACATATAGAAAAATACATTCCAGACCTATGAGAAAACTATGTAAAAAAAAATTTAGGGGGCACCAGGGTGGCTCAGTTGGTAAAGCATCTGCGTTCAGCTCAGGTCATGATCCAGAGTCCTGGGATGGAGCCCAGAGTCAGGCTCCCTGCTCAGCGGGAAGTCTGTTTCTCCCTCTCCCTCGTCCCCCCACCCTCCGCTTGTGCTCTCTCTCTCACTCTTTCTCTCTCAAATAAATAAATAAATAAATAAATAAATAAATAAATCTTTTAAAAAAGATTTTAGGAAAATACAAGGATAACCCTGGTGTCAGGCAACCTTTTAAATCAAAATAGGGAACTTCAAAGTTAGAAAAGATAGATATGTTTCACTTCATTGTATTTAAATTTTTAAAACTTTAAGGCAAAAATATCATGACAAAGCAAAATATGACAAGACTGGGAGGAAATTTATCACATGGAAGAAGAATTTTAAAAGTCACATCACTCAATAAAAAAAATGGATAAGGCTGTGTTCCAATAAAAGTTTATAAAAACAAGCAGCAGGATGCATTTGATCCATTGACTCCTGCCTTAGAATATTTAGCCAGCAAAAAATAAGTGAGCCACATTTCAGCTGATCTGGAATGAATTCTGAGAAAAATGAACAATGCAGACAAGTATAAATAATAAAATGTCTGTACATACGACTATATGAGCACTGAGAAAGTAGCAAAGTGTACCAGGTTGTTACCACTGATTTACTGGGAGGAGATGGAGGAGATGAGTAGATAAAAAGCTTCAAGCACACAGAAAATAATTTCATAATAAAAATCAACTTATGTGTATAATCCCTTTATAAGTATTATACGTGTTATGGTAGGTGTGGGTGAAGGGGTACATTTTTTAAAAACTAGTCATTAAAATGTGGATTATCTCAGGGTGGTGAGATTTCAGTTGACTTTTAATTTCTTCTTTCACCTTTGCTATTGCATGAATATTTTACATGAAACACAATGTTGTTCAAGCAGAAATAAAGCTATTTTCGTAAACAGTCTGCACAGGAAAAGGACAATATGAAAAGTCTGGGGCATATTCACATGCCAACATTCAAAAACTTAAAATATATATACTGTTAAATAAAAAATACTCAAGTTTAAAATACATATAGTATGACCCCACCTACATAAAAATATATATACATGTACATATATGTGTGTATGCATACATTTAAATGTAAATAATGTATGGAAGAGGTGCCTGGATGGCTCAGTAGGTTAAGTCTGACTCTTGATTTAAGCTTAGGTTGTGATCTCAGGGTGGTGGGATCAAGCCCCACATCGGGCTCCATACTCAGCAGGTAGTATGCTTGAGATTCTCTCCCTCTCCTGCTGCCCCCCCTCCCCGCTCATACACATACTCTTTAAAATAAATAATAGTTGAACACTACATCAAAAACTAATGATGTACTATATGTTGGCTAACTGCGTAATAAAATATATATATAAATTTAAAAAATAATAAATAAAAATGAGGGTCATGATAAAAGTTTTAAAATTTAAAAAAATTAAATAAATAAATAAATAAAATCTTAAAAAAAATAATAACATAGGGAAAGGGCTAAAAGAATAAACACTGAACAGTTTAACAGTGTTTTCTCCTGGGGAACTAATGGGATTCAGCTACTGATGGAGAGCATACAGGGGGAAGGCTTTTTACTCCATGGATTTCTGCACTGCTTACTGCTTAAAATATGAACAACTGCTTATGCTTTCTTCTTGTCATCTTTTTCTGTTTTAAAAACAAAATAACTTTTGTTATTGGTGGTAAATAATCCTTTCTTGGGAACAGAAGATTTTTTTAAAAAGAAGATCTACCACCATTTCTTTTTTTTATTAATTTTTATTTAAATTTTAGTTAACTTTCACTGCAATATTGGTTTCAGGAGTAGAATTCTGATTCATCACTTACAACACCCAGTGCTCAGATCTATCACCACTTCTTTAACCATTTTTCCTCTGTCACAGAAGAGTTATCAGACACCCACTCCTTGGCTGACTTTGTATAAAAACTGGCCTATATTTCCCACCAGGGTCCTAATTCCCTATCCACTTAAATTTGCTTAATTTTAGTTTGCTATGACCACAGTCACGATACACATTATTCTGAAACAGGCTTAATGATCCTGTCTGATCTCTTCTACATTCCCTGGTCTCTGCAAATTTCTCACTTTTTAATGGAATAGCTCTCACTTCTTGATAGACTATTCCTCACTTTTTGATAAAATACTTCACACTTCTTGATAGAATTCCATCTTATGAAAGGAAAATACCCACAGGGAACTTATGTCAGTTATATTCCCTCAGCCCCAAATATCAACAAATCCTATCACTCACTGCACACCAGCATGGCCAATAATTCTAAATTTTATCATGTCCAGAGTAAAAAAATAACATACAGTATTTGAATACTGGCAGAAATAAAATGAAATCTCTCTTATTGCCCGCAGAGGTTCAAAGTTTGACAGCATCAGAAATGCAGGACAGAAAGGTAAGCAAGCCTTTCTACATGCCTACAAATGTAAGCATTCTGTATATAATATTATTCATCCTATGAAAATTATGTCTTCATTATAAACTAAGACACTAATGCCAAAGGACTTCATACCTCTTTTACTCCTTAATAACATTACTTTGACCACCCTATCCTACCCAATCAGTCTGTAAATCCTACATTTCATCCTTCCTGATTGGTGTCCACTCTTGCCATATAGCTTAGTCTCTCTTGCTTCAAGTTCTCAATTTAAAATCAAAAAGTCTAAAAATGAGAAAGTTAAAATAATACTCAATTCAAAGGACTCAAAAAGATAATATATTCACATCACTGATTAAGAACAAGCAATACTTAAGAGTTAAATGTTTTCCACCCTCTTCTGCTGCATAACAATTAGGACTCCCAGCTCCAGAGCTCAGTCCCTCTCCGCCCTGCACAGCCAGTTTCTCCAAAGACTGAATCTACAGAATGCAGAACTCCTTTCCTGGAATTTCAAGTAAGGCATGTGGTTAGCTGTTAATATTACATGGATGGTTTCACTTGCATGATATACATATACTTTATGGGCATACCATGAAACAGTAGATGTCAACTTCTAACCAAAGCTGGACCTGAAATTATTTTTCAGGCTACTAATATCCTATTAGGGAAATTCAATACGATTATTCTAATTTATAGCATCTACTCTCCCAACCATTCCCCCCAAATGAAAAATATCTGAATTTGTCTATTCAAGAAACATTCGTTATAATAAGAATGCTTTCCTTTTCTTCAATTTTCAGCCTTCCTCCTCTCCCCTCTCCCACAAAAAAAAAAAAAAAAACAAAAAACCAGCCACAGTGGAAAACTCTCTCATAAAATGAAGTCAAGCAGACATGATTTTGAATTCTAGCTCCGCTATTCTAGTTCATTTCTCTCTGTGTCTAAAATTCTCTCCCTTATAAAACAGGAAAAATAATGCCCTCCTTTCAAGGAAATCTCTGCGAAGACAGGTATAAAGCACCTACCTACCTCACTGCTTGGCAGATAGCAAGTCCTAGATAAAAAGTAACTATTCATAGTTCAAAAGCCTACCATATTTTCTCCCAAACTGCTAACATCTAGAACCTTAGTTTTCACCAATCACATTTTAGAAACTGCTATGCAAAATATGGACCTTATTTTTTTTACTTTTAATCACATTTTGGACAATTACATATAAAATAATATTAAGTGATCTTAAAACTCAAGTCTAAACATCTTTCTCCTCTGCCTAATTTTGCAACAGCTCCCCCATTACAGATAATGTAATCCAATTCATTACCATGACATTCAAAAGGGGCTGAAGGATCTGGTCCCTGCCTCTCTACAACCTAATCTCACATCATGCTCCCTCTAACTCAACAAGCTCTGGTAACATTCTTCAATTTCTTGAACAAGCCATGTTCTTTCCCATATTAGAGCCTTTGCATCTGCTGTCCCCTCTGCCTGCACACTCGCTCTGCACCCACTCTTCCATCACACAGCTAGCTAGTTTCCTCTCAGCTTCCATGTTTCGACCAACTGTCACTTCTACAGGGGCCTTCTCTGACAACTATCCCTGTGAAGGTCTTAGCCTCCTAATCCTACCCTTTATATGCTCTTCCCAGCAATTCACTTTCTCTCTGTTTTTAAGGCCTGTTTTCCCTGGTAGAAGGCTAGAAAACTAGATAAAATAAAACCAAGATTAGGTAAAGAGAGTAATTATCAGAGCCCATGCTAGCCAAAAAGTTGTATTAAATTTTTAGAGAGCAAAATTTCAAGAGCTTAAGTCAGTAACAATGGACTTCAAGGCTTGTTAAAATAATAATTTATACATTAATCTTCCAAAAATATACTAAGGATCCACTACGTATAAGAATAAAAAATTTCTTATTTATTATTTCTCACTTCACCCTAATCCACTCCCATCCCCAAAATACAAGCTTGATAAGAGCAGGAACCTTTCCTGGTATCCATAGTGGGTACTCAATAATATCTGTTAAATGAATGAAGGATGCTACGCAACTAAATTACAGTAACACAGGAGTACCTACTCTCAGAGTGCTGACAGTGGAAACACACAATGATATAATCATGGCTCACACAAACACAATCAGAACAATGTGGTGGGAGCCATGACAGTATGTGTACAAGGTGCAGAGACAGAGAAGCGAATAGGCCTAGAGAGTTAGGGAAGACATTCATGCAAAACGTGATTATTAACGTGAAATCTAAGGGATGAGTAGGAGCCTAGCCAGTAAAGGGCAGAATGCATCATCAATGGAACAGCAGGTGCAAAATCTCAGAACAAGGTGGTAGTGGAAGGGGCAAAAGTACTCAAAGAAATTCAGAAGTGGGTAGACAAGGACAGATTGTAAGGATTTTTATATCCTAAGAAGTTAGTAAGTTTGGCAAAGGCTTTAAGATGAGAAGTGAAGATCACATTTACTTCTTATTAAAAGAATGGTGCTTGCTGCAAAATGGAGATTAGTTAAGAGAACACAGCTGGAGAGAAGGAAACCAGTTAGGAAGCCTCTACAGTTATCTTGGTTGAAACCCGATGAAGTCCTATTTAGGAAAGTAACAACAGTAACTAAGAGATGGAAAGATCTGAGGAATCCTTACGGTCAAATCAATGAGCCTTGGAGAATGATGTGGAAGTGAGGGTGACTAAATGTAGAGTAAGGGCAGTGGAGGAGTAAAGGTGACTGACAAGTTTCTGGCTTGGACAACGGCGTCTGGAGGTGCCAGTCACTGAGGAAGAGGACACAGTTGGGAAGATCATGGGCTCTGCTGTAGACATGGAGAGTTTAAGGGGCTCAATGGACATGGATGTGGAAGTCATACAAGCTTGAAACTCAGTAGAGATTCATGTTGAATCCATGAATTCCATTCATGAGATACACCTTAAAATAGAGGTTGCAAGAGAAAATGAGATATAATAAGAAATGTAAAATCTGAAGAAAACCAAGGACCACATTCTGCAAAACACCAAGATTTAAGAGAAAGGGAAAAAAGCCTACAAAAGTCATGTAAGTCAGAGGACAAGAGAACAGGCATCTCAGAAGCCAAAGAAATATTTCAAGAAGGAGGATGACCTGCTGAGAACACAATACAAATGGACACTCATTCATTGGATAGATATTGAAAAGGTCACTGATGACCTAGGCAAGAACAGATTTAGTGGTGTAGTGAAGACAGACACCAGACTACAATGCACTCAGGAACAAGATGGAAAATGAAGAAATAGAGCCTGTAAAATGAACAATTGCACTTCTCAAATTTTAGTTTGCATACCAATCACCTTGTTAAATCCTGCTAAAATTCAGATTCTGATTCAGTAAATCTAGGGTGGAGCCTGAAATGCTACATCTCTAACAAGTGTGCAAGTGATGCAGATTCTGCCCGTCCACAAGCAACACTTCTGAGAAGGATATAGAGACCATTTTCAAAAAGTCTGGCTGTAAAAGGCAGAGGAGAGATAGATTGGTAAATAAAGAAAACCTGCGCTTGGTCTTCTTTTATAAGCTTTGTAATGGAAGAGAGACTTGAGCATGTTGAAAGATGGAAAGAACCAGTACAGAGGGTGAAATCAGGCCAAATGATGGTAAGATTAGGATCCAGGCTTCTGGCCATTAAAAGAAACAGGAACTAGACTTACCATCCTGCCTTAGACAACTAGAAAACTGGACAAAAATCAATGAAACAATGTTTTTTCAGACACTGGACAACATGAAATGCAGGACTGTGACCCCTGAGAGATAGGAAACAAGATGAGCTGCAAAATCACCCCATCTTACAACCTGTAGATATCCCATCTTTCCAGCCCTCAGCATGAGAAAGGGAAAGCAAAGAGACCTTTGAAATCTCACAGTTAAAGAAAAAGATCAGAGTTGAGGAGCCCAAGGTTACTACAATTTGCAGAGTACAAAAGAGGAGGGAGCTGCTAAGAGAGAGAACTCTGGAGTTTGGCAAAAGAGTCCCCTTGAATCTGTGGATGACTACCAATGTACATATGAGGGGACTGAAGTTGTACAAAGTGTATCTCCTAACCACAATGGAACTAACCTAGATGTCAGTAACAGGTAGCTGGAAAACCCTAAAATATTTGGACATTAAGGAACATACTTTTTTTTTTAAGATTTTATTTATTTATTTGACAGAGAGAGAGAGAGAGCACAAGTAGGCAAAGCGGCAGGCAGAGGGAGAGGGAGAAGCAGGCTCTCTGCTGAGCAGGGAGCCGGACATGGGGCTCGATCCCAGAACCCAGGGATCATGACCTGAGCTGAAGGCAGCTGCTTAACTGACTGAGCCACCCAGGTGCCCCTAAGCAACATACTTCAAAATAACTCACAGATCAAAGAAGAAATCACATGAGAAATTACAAAATATTTTCAACTTAATGAAAATGAAAATACAGCATGAGGGAAATTTCAAATGTTAAATGTTAATATTAAAAAAACATGTCAGACAATTAATTCTGGATCAGAGAAAAGACACTTCTTTTCTTGTAACAAGAAGGAAAAATGAGAATATGAGTAAGCCTGGTGTTAGATATGGGAGTCATAGTTAATTGCTTGTACAGTTGCTGAAGTAGGACGTGAGTACAACTGTTGCTGGTGTGGGTAGGCTGGGCTGTCAGGGTCAGAGGTTTGCAGTTGGTGGTAAACATGTGAAGAAGCTGTAGTGAGAACGGATGGGAGCACCAAAAAAGGAGGACAGGATTACTGGATCATACTGACAGCACAGTCAGGTTGCTAACTGTATTTAAAAAGACGTGCAAATATGAGAACGTGGTTTTGCAGACTCTAAAGGGAAGAGAACATAGACATTTAAAACTGAAGCTTCCTAAGTAGTGAGTAGCAAGTGACAATGAAGAGGGCTGAAGATACCAGCACGTGGCTGTCAATGGCATCTAAGACAGATAGGGAAGGAAATACACAAAAGTGAACGAAAACGGGTAAGAGTGGTGCCGGCACAATGTGAGAAGCCTGGAAGGACAGGAGACTGTGGTGAGACTATGATACTATTTTAATACTATTTCAGCACTGCCAAGTGATGACAAGGGCTAGGGTGCAATTTTGGAAGCTGGTATTTGAGTGGCATGAAAGAGAAGCTACTGGAGATGAAGAAGGTGAAGAACTGAAGATGGTACTAGAAAGTAAGCCAAGCAGACACTCATTTTCCAGAACAATGACAGACTTGCAATGGAGAAGAAGACTGTAAAACAAGACCTAAAGTTTTCAATGAATGAAAGTGAGTATTAAGTACACAGATGACAGAGAACAGGCAAAAACCTAAAATTTAGTGGCCCACATCTTGAAAGAGCAGCAATTTTTTAAGTAATTCTTTCACATTTTTGAAATTATTTTTCCATTATTCTTCAGTAATCAGCTATGTTTTAGAGAGCTGATACTGCTCTAAATATTGCTAATAGAGTACTTTTCTCATATGGAAAACAAGCATTACAGATTTTATGTGACTATACCACCATATGTTTATGAATTGTTACCAAGTTCAGCTAAAAAAAAATTCTGAGTAAAGCTGCATTAATTCTTGAACATAGAAAACAAATATCACATGAATAATTTATTGAAAGCTTTTGCTGTCAGCAGCTTTACTAACAGAAGTAATATTTATGAAATCCCACAGGACAATCTAACAACTTAAATATATGCAAAAGAGAAGAACACAAGACTAAGAATCAGTAATAATGAATCTTATAGTATCAGAGCTATTTTCTGCAAAGAAAGCTGTGTGTGCATAAGCTCTCAATGCAAAGTAAACAGATGTTTCAGAAAGATCATGTCATCGTTTCACAAGGTCTGTAGACCAGGTTCTAGAATTCTTCTGTTCAACTGTGTATTTAATGATGGAAATAAACTGAATTCAAAAGCTTGTTAAAGCCTGATTAGCCTGAAGCTAATTCAAGCCTACATTAGTAAGCTGTCATATTAAGTCACAAATTCATATTTCCTTCACTGAGTTCTTACTCTCTTGATAACATATTTCTGATAGGAAATAATTCTTGGGGGGGGGGGAGGGAGGAGAAAAGGAGACCTAAAAATTCAAGAAAGATGTTAACAGTATCAGAAGGATAAGACACGAACCCCAGAATACTCACAATGAAGCCACGTATATATTAACCAGGCAGTTGTAAATACATTTGTGAGAGTAAAATAAGACTTATCCATGCTATTATAACTGCATACCATTTTCACACAGATATAGAATTAGTTACTAAAATGAAATGCAAATGGTCCTTAATCATTTTAAAAGATACTCAACCTCACTCATAATAAGAGAAATGCAAATTAAAACTACACTGAGATACAATTTCTCACCTACCATATTGGCAAAAATACAAATGTTTAACAACATCATACTCTACAGGCAAAGTATAGGGAAACAGGCTAATGGGAATGCAAAATGGCATATCCACTATAGAGGAAAGTTTGTAATATCTAGCACAATTATAATTGCATTTACCCTTTGATTTAGTAATCCTATGTCTATGACTCTACCCCAAAAATACACTGGCCAAAATATGAAAAGAGGTACAAGCAAGACTATTCACTGCAGCACTACCCATAGTAGCAGCCTGGAAGCGGCCTTGAGCCCACTGTGGCACACTGATACAAAGAGGTACTGTGCAGTTGTAAACTAGACGATAGAGTAACTTTATCTTCCACCTAGAATAAATAAAGTGAAAAAGTAAGGTTGGAAAGAAGTGTGTATATTTATCTAAAAAAGGTAGGATTATAATAGATAACACATACATAATTTTTAACCCATACAAGGAGAGGAAATATAGTTAGGACAGGAATTGAAGCTAGATGTCTCTGAATAGAACTTGTACATAGATTTGACTTTGGGATCATGCAAATATTTTACAAATTTAAAATACAAAACTAAATCTTAAAAAATCCCTAAACATTGAAAGCAGAGGTGGAACGAGCCTAAACCTCTAGTTGTCATTATAATCACCCAGACAGGAACTAGTGTAAGAGAATTTAAGAACACAACAACCAAACTATACTTAGTGGAATATGCCCTAAGGACCAAGAGAACTGTAACATTTTTAACTGTTTTAATAACCACTTTGTTGTAGTTACTATTGGTACTGTTATTCTGAGACTGGTGTGTGTACGTGTGTGTTGCTGTTGCAGAATAAAGCAAATGAGTAATTTCACTAACGTCATGAAGAACAGGATTCTCAGTGTGGAAGAAAAGCGATATAGATGTAAAATCAATGAGGTGCTCTGTCAGAACAATTAAAATCAACAACACAAGAAACAACAGGTGTTGGCAAGGATGTGGAGAAAAAGGAACACTTGTGCACTGTTGGTGGGAATGCAGTCACTGTGGAAAACAGTTTGGAGGTTCCTCAAAAAGTTAAAAATAGAAATACCCTTCGATCCAGCAATTCCACTACTGGGTATTTACTCAAAGGATACAAAAACACTAATTCAAAGGGATACATGCACCTCTATGTTTATAGCAGCATTATTTACAATACCCAAGATAAGGAAGCAGCCCAAGTGTCCATTGATAGATGAATGGATAAAGAAGTAGTATATATATATATATATATATATATAGATTCAGCTCTATTAAAACAATGAAATCTTGCCATTTGCAACAGCACAGATGGAGCTAAAGAATATAATGCTAAGCAAAGTCAGTCAGTCAAAATTTAAAAAAAATTAGCAAAGGAGAAAAGAGAGAGACAGACATACCAAGAGGCACTCTTAACTATAGAGAACCAATGGGTACCAGAGGGGAGGTGGGTTGGGGGATGGGTAACATAGGTAATGGGGATGAAGGAAGGCACTTGTGGTGAGCACCAGGTGTTGTATGGAAGTGTTGAATCACTATTAAAAAAAAAATCAATGAGGTAAGTAAAAGCCATCTATCCTTCAGTTTTAATCTTAAGTACCAATATGAATTTGTATTTTACTTATCTAAAAAATATGTATTTCCTAGCTCACTTGACTGAAAAGTCCTAGTAACAATGACCAAGCCAGTGCAATTAAGTAATCTCCACAATGAGATTTTGGCTCTAAATTTCATTTGCCACACAAAAGAACCTTTTAAAAACTGGCTAATTCCTGGTCTGCAATTGGAATATGAGATGAATCTGCAACATCTTTCAGACCAGAAAAGAAAAAGCTATCAAATGACTACTAGGGTCATCACAAAAGACTCAAGAGGTTTTTACTGGCCAAATATGGGACATTTAAGCATCAATAATGATAATAACAAATTGAAACATTCAAATATGTTGAATTCCATTACTTTATAATGACCTCAAAAAAAACAAAACCAAACAAACAAACAAAAAACACAAACACAAGACAAAACTAACTGATCACCTTTGGAGACTGCTACAGAACCAAATCATTATTTTGAAAAGTGGCACATAAGAGTAAAAGAACTAAGAATTTTCCTAATCAAACTGTTTCTTATGGCAGTAAAATTGTTGATGAAAGTAAGTTTCTATTTATAGAAGTATTCCACCTAATAATAAGGGAGTGATACAATATCACCATTTTGCAACCCCTAATGAACTGATAGCTCTGGGTAATAAACATCAATGGTCCAGGAATCAGCAAACTTTCTCTTAAAAGGGCCAGACAGTAAGTATGTTAGGCTTTGCAGGCTACATACAGTTTCTGTCTCATATTCTCCTTTGTTTTTAACTGTTCTTTTTTTACAATACTTTAAAAATGTAAAAACTATGAGTAGCTCATGGGATGTACAAAAACGGGCCACAGACCAGATACAACTCATTGGTCATACTTTGCTGAACACTGGTGACTAAGAGCAACAGGAAAACAGACCCAATCGCACATTATATGCCTTCTTCTATAATGGAATATTATTCAGCCTTAAAAAGGAATAAAGTACTAAAAAAAGGGGGGGAGAATAAAGTACTGATACAAGCTATAACATGGGCGAACCTTAAAAGCATTGTTACGGAAAAGAAACTAGGTGCCAAAGACTACATACTGTATGATTTCATTTATATGAAATGTCTGGACTAGGTAAGTCCAGAGACAAAAAGTGTTATGTAGGGCAGAGGGGCAGTGGTAGGGGGAGAGAACACAGGGAATGGGAAGTGCCTGCTAATGGGGCCCAGGGTTTCTTTCGGGGGTGATGAAAATGTTCTAGTTTATTGTGGTATACCTACTCAATTCTGTGAAGGTACTAAAAACTGAATTGCACATTTTAAATAGGTGAATTATACAGTATATAAATTATATCTCAATAAAAATGTTATTAAAAAATAATAATTATGAAAAGAACAGGGCTCCATGGACAAATGGCTAATTCTAGGACAGGGGCAAGAAATATAATAGCTAAGTCTGGAGTATATTGTGGTGCCAGAAAGTAAGAAAGAGCTTAAAAAAAAAACCAAAACAAAAACAAAACAAAAAATAAGATGGAGCTATGCCAAAGGGACAAATGAACCAAATAAAAGAACTTCCAGGGACACCTGGGTGGCTCAGTCGGTTAAGTGTCTGCCTTCGCCTCAGGTCATGATCCCAGGGTCCTGGGATTGAGTCCCACATCGGGCTCCTTGCTCAGTGGGGAGTCTGCTTCTCCCTCTGCCTATTCTGCCTGCCACTCCCTCTGCTTGTGCTCTCTCTGACAAATAAAATCTTTAAAAAATTAATTAATTAATTGAAAGAACTTCCAATGGCCAAAGCTGGGAACAATTTGAGCAACAAAATAAAGTAGTATTATATTATAACCCAGAGTATAAAATAAATATACATGAGTTCATACTGATAGAAATGGTTGAATAAATTTAAAAACAAGAGAAATTTCCCATATAGAAGAATTCCAAATAATTTACATAGACACTCCACCCTCAAGGCGGGTGTCTTAAAGTGTAGGCTGTACACAGTGACTTCCTTCCAAAAGGGAAGAGGGCATGCTAACTTTACAATGGAGAAACTCAGCAAATATTAACTCAGCCAAGTTGATCAAAGTCAACATCGAGTGATGTTACGGTGATATTACACACCCTGGAAATGATATGATTTGAGAATTATAACTGGCACCTTACCTCTGTGTTCTTCCCCCTAAAGCCATAAACCCAGTCTGAGAAAAACATCAGACAAATCCCAACAGAAGGACATTCTATAAAACACCCAACCAGTATGCCTCAAAACTGTCACGGTCATCATAAAGAAGGAATGTCTGAAAAACTGTCTTAGGCCAAGAGGGCCTAAGGAGAGATGACAACTAAATGTAATATGGTATGCTGGATAGGATTCTGGAACATGAAAAAAAAGAATATCAAGTAAAAACTGGAAATCCGAATAAAGTATGGACTTTAGTCAATAATAATGTATCAAGGGGGTCCTGCGTGGCTCAGTCGTTAAGCATCTGCCTTCGGCGCAGGTCATGATCCCAGGGTCCTGGGATTGAGCCCTGCATCAGGCTCCCTGCTCGGTGGGAAGCCGGCTTCTCCCTCTCCCCCCGCCCCTGCTTGTGTTCCCTCTCTCACTGTGTCTCTCTCTGTCAAATAAAATCTTAAAAAAAAAAAAGGATGAAGCCCTACTAATAAAATTAAAACTAATAATAATGTATCAATATATGTGCACTAATTGCAACAAATGTATCACTCCAATGTAAGATGTTGTTAATAGGAGAAACAGGGGTAGGTATATGAGAAGACTGTACTACCTTTGCAATTTTTCTGTAAACCTAAAACTGATCTAAAAAATAAAGTTTATTAAAAAGCAAGTCTGACACTTATAAAACAATTGGAAATATGAACACTAACTGGGTATTTTGTGATACAGTAATTATTTTCACTTGTCATTTGTAACAATCTTTGTTGATGTAAAATGTAAAGGAGGGCACTTGTGATGAGCACTGGGTGTTCTACGTAAGTGATGAGTCACTAAAATTCTACACCTGAAATCAATTGTACCATATATGGTAACTAGAATTTAAATAAAAACTTGAAACAAAAATTAAAAAATGTAAACACTGAAAAAGAACAGATACAGAAGTTACAATGAGTAAACAAATACCAACTACATTCAAGATCAATGGAATAATGAATATTTCCAATGAAACTCATCAAATAAATGCTGTATTTAATGCAAAATTTTGTAGAAAGATCATCAAAAGTGCCATCAAAAAATAAATGATATAATTTAGCAAGGAGGGTTCTAAGTTATTTGTTAGATAATCATTTGTTTTGCTCTGATTTTAACAGGTATCTAGAAATCCAGCAAGTAAGCTTTAAAATAAAGCTCTTAATTGCCTCCCTCAACACAATTAGCAGCTGACTCTTGTCTAGTACATAGGTTCCTCTATTAAATTGAAACTCTATCTCCCAAAGATAAAAGAGCAGTAACTAATATTGGTCCAAAAAGAAAGCAATCCAACCACCTAAGTTACTAATGTGACTTCTCTGTATGAACCTGTAATTTTACTCTGTTTCAATATAAGCATAAATGTATATGCTAAAGGCAAACAAGGGACTTGGGGATTATCCACACACACTTCTCCATTTGAGCATAAAGTTCAACTTCATGCAATTTTATTGAGAATCACAAATCATATTAAGTGTTGATTTAAATTTTCTTGCAGATGTCATATGAAAGGATACAGCTCACTATGCACAGAAGCAGAATTTTTGAAGGCACCAAACACAGTGCTGAGTTCACTGCTGATTTTTATTAAAGACTTCCTAATTATTTACAGAAAAATATTTGTTTTCCATAGGACATCTTTAAAATACTGAAACGCAACTGGAAAAAACATAATTATATAAATTTTCATATACACAAGTCTTCAGGAATGTAATGCATAAGGTAAGGTCAAATAATACTAAACCGTAATTGCATGCATACTAATGTCCACAATATCTAAAACAGGCTCTTGCACAGAATGAGCACCAATTTGCTTAAATGCAAATTTATGAGCTTCAAATTTTAAAGCCTATAAACTAGATATATAACTAGAAAAATGGTTAAATGAATTATGGCATATTGATATACAATCACTAAAAAGTTGTAAAGGGAGGCAGTAAGAATAATGGATAAGAGCATGAGTTGAAGAGTCAGGCTGCCTAAGTTCAAATCCCATTTCTGTCATTTGCTGACTATGTGGTCTTGGCAAATTATCTAGTCTCAAGTTTACGCATACTTCAGTTGGGAGGATTAAACCGTATAATACATGTAAATCATTTAACACAGTACCTGGCACACAGCAAGGTTTCAAAAATGTTAACTACTAGATTATGGCAAAAATACACTACAGAGTGTAATCTTAAAAAATACATATGTGAAATTATATCTGTGCTCTGAGTATCAGTACGTAAGAATTATGTATATACAGATAACAAGGAACAGGAGGCAATCTGAAAACTTTATTGATTTGTAATGGTGGAATGATAGCGATAACTTTTTAAATTTCCATTAGTACATTTTTAGAAACACAAAAGTTATCTATACAGGACAGAGTACAATAAAGTTAAAATTCTTATATTAATAATATTTTATTAATGCTTTCTAGTTAAAAATTATAGCATCTGCTGGCAATCAACAGTTCCATTTTGGGGGCGCCTGGGTGGCTCAGTCGTTAAACGTCTGCCTTCGGCTCAGGTCATGATCCCAGGATCTTGAGATTGTGCCCCACATCGGCGGGCTCCCCACTCTGTGGGGAGCCTGCTTCTCCCTCTCCCACTCCCCCTGCTTGTGTTCCCTCTCTCGCTGTGTCTCTCTGTCAAATAAATAAATAAAATCTTTAAAAAAAAAAAGTTCCATTTTGTTGTTGCTTTTATTTAAAAAATAAATCAACATATGCTCATTCATGGGGTTGACACCTCCTCCAGAGGTTATCATACTAACAAATTAGTGTGAATTTTTCCACACCTTTTCAACAGATCCCCTCTCTCATTGTATTTCATTCACACACACACAGTTTAGTAGTTTTACTTTAAAAAATAAAAGTGATAGTATATATTGTACTGCAACTCATTTCTCTCCCTTAATGTATCTTGATTATAGTTCCAGCCCAGTGCATACAATTCATTCTCTTCACAGATGCAGTGATCCATGCTGTTAGTGTACACATATAATAAACATATAAGTTACTATCCAAAACAGGACACTACTGAGAGTGAAAGGAAGTGCTCTTAACAATTATGCTGGTAGCACAGGGGTAAATCAGACCCATCCCAAGCTAACTGGGCATATGGTCACACTACATAAGAGAGCTACATCTACTGGCTAACATTTAAATGATCTCCAATTTTTTGCTACTGTAAACAATGCTTTAATGAACATCCTATAATTTTTTTTGTAGTTTTTAATTTTATTATGTTAGTCACCATACAATACATCATTAGTTTTTGATGTAATGATCCACGATCCATTGTTTTCGTATAACACCCAGTGCTCCATGCAGTACGTGCCCTCCTTAATACCCATCACCGGGCTAACCAATCCCCCCTCCCCCCTCCCCTCTAGAACCCTGTTTGTTTCTCAGGTCCATAGTCTCTCATGGTTCATCTCTCCCTCCAATTCCCCCCCCCCATTTTTCCCTTCCTTCTCCTAATGTCCTCCATGTTATTTCTTATGTTCCACAAATAAGTGAAACCATATGATAATTGACTTTCTCTGCTTGACTTATTTCGCTTAGCATTCTCCTCCAGTCCCATCCATGTTGATGTAAAAGTTGGGTATTCATCTTTTCTGATGGCTGAGTAATATTCCATTGTATATATGGACCACATCTTCTTTATCCATTCATCTGTTGAAGGGCATCTCGGCTCTTTCCACAGTTTGGCTATTGCGGACATTGCTGCTATGAACATTGGGGCCCATATGGCCCTTCTTTTCACTACATCTGTGTCTTTGGGGTAAGTACCCAGTAGTACAATTGCTGGGTCATAGGGCAGCTCTATTTTTAAATTTTTGAGGAACCTCCACACTGTTTTCCAAAGTGGCTGTACCAACTTGCATTCCCACCAACAGTGTAAGAGGGTTCCCCTTTCTCCACAACCTCTCCAACATTTGTTGTTCTTTCCCTGTCCATTTTGGCCATTCTAACTGGTGTAAGGTGGTATCTCAGTGTGGTTTTGATTTGGATTTCCCTGATGGCTAATGATGATGAACATTTTTTCATGTGTCTCTTAGCCATTTGTAAGTCTTCTTCAGAGAAGTGTCTGTTCATCTCTTCTGCCCACTTTTTGACTTGATTATTTGTTTTTTGGGTGTTGAGTTTGAAACGTTCTTTATAGATCTTGGATACCAGCCCTTTATCTGTAGTGTCATTTGCCAATATCTTCTCCCATTCTGTGGGTTGCCTCTTTGTTTTGTTGACTGTTTCCTTTGCTGTGCAGCTTTTTACCTTGATGAAGTCCCAAAAGTTCATTTTTGCTTTTGTTTCACTAGCTTTTGGAGATGTATCTTGAAAGAAGTTGCTGTGGCCAATGTCAAAGAGGTTACTGCCTATGTTCTCCTCTAGGATTTTGATGGATTCCTGTCTCACATTGAGGTCTTTCATCCACTTTGAGTTTATCTTTGTGAGTGGTGTTAGAGAATGGTCGAGTTTCATTCTTCTGCATGTGGCTGTCCAATTTTCCCAGCACCATTTATTGAAGAGACTGTCTTTTTTCCATTGCATGTTTTTTCCTGCTTTGTCAAAGATTATTTGACCATAGAGTTGAGGGTCCATATCTGGGTTCTCTATTCTGTTCCATTGGTCTCTATGTCTGTTTTTGTGCCAGTACCATGCTGTCTTGGTGATCACTGATTTGTAATATAGCTTGAAATCGGGCAACGTGATGCCCCCAGCTTTGTTTTTCTTTTTCAACATCTCCTTGGCGATTCGGGGTCTTTTCTGATTCCATACAAATTTTAGGATTGTTTGTTCCAGCACTTTGAAAAATGTCAGTGGAATTTTGATAGGGATGGCACTGAAGGTATAGGTTGCTCTGGGTAGCATAGACATTTTAACAATGTTTATTCTTCCGATCCATGAGCATGGAATATTTTTCCATCTTTTTGTGTCTTCTTCAATTTCTTTCATGAGTGTTTTGTAGTTCTAGAGTATAGATCCTTTACCTCTTTGGTTAGGTTTATTCTGAGGTATCTTATGGTTTTTGGTGCTATTGTAAATGGAATCGTTTCTCTAATTTCTCTTTCTACAGTCACATTGTTAGTGTATAAGAAAGCAACTGATTTCTGTGCATTGATTTTGTATCCTGCCACATTACTGAATTGCTTTATGAGTTCTAGTAATTTGGAGGTGGAGTCTTTTGGATTTTCCACATAAAGTATCATGTCATCTGCAAAAAGTGAGAGTTTGACTTCTTCTTTGCCAATTTGAATACCTTTTATTTCTTTTTGTTGTCTGATTGCTGTTGCTAGAACTTCTAGTACTATGTTGAACAACAGTGGCGAGAGTGGGCATCCTTGACGTGTTCCTGATCTTAAGGGAAAGGCTCTCAGCTTTTCCCCATTGAGGATGATATTCGCTGTGGGTTTTTCAGAGATGGATTTTATGAACTTGAGGAATGTTCCCTCTACCCCTATACTCTGGAGAGTTTTAATCAGGAAAGGATGTTGTATTTTGTCAAATGCTTTTTCTGCATCAATTGAGAGGACCATATGCTTCTTCTCCCTCCTCTTATTAATGTGTTCTATCACATTGATTGATTTGCGAATGTTGAACCACCCTTGCATTCCGGGGATAAATCCCACTTGGTCGTGGTGGATGATCCTTTTAATGTATTGTTGGATCCTATTAGCTAGGATTTTGTTGAGGATTTTGGAATCCATATTCATCAGGGATATCGGTCTGAAATTCTCCTTTTTGATGGGGTCTTTGCCTGGTTTGGGGATTAAGGTAATGCTGGCCTCACAGAATGAGTTTGGAAGTTTTCCTTCTGTTTCTATTTTTTGAAACAGCTTCAGTAGAATAGGTATTATTTCTTCTTTGAATGTTTGGTAGAATTCCCCAGGGAATCCATCAGGCCCAGGACTCTTGTTTTTTGGGAGGTTTTTGATCACTGCTTCAATCTCGTTACTGGTTATTGGCCTATTCAGGTTGTCAATTTCTTCCTGTTTCAGTCTTGGCAGCTTATAGGTTTCCTGGAAGGCCTCCATTTCATCCAGATTGCTCAGTTTATTGGCATATAGTTGTTGATAATAATTTCTAATAATTGTTTCTATTTCCTTGGTGTTAGTCGTGATCTCTCCCCTTTCATTCATAATTTTATTAATTCGGGTCCTTTCTCTCTTCTTTTGGATAAGTCTGGCCAGTGGTTTATCAATCTTATTAATTCTTTCAAAGAACCAACTTCTAGTTTCGTTGATCTGATCTACTGTGTTTCTGGTTTCTAATTCATTGATTTCTGCTCTAATTTTAATTATTTCTCTTCTAATGCGTGGCTTAGGCATCATTTGTTGCTTTTTCTCTAGTTCTTTAAGGTGTAGAGTTAGTTGGTGAATTCGGGATTTTTCTATTTTTTTGAGTGAGGCTTGGATGGCTATGTATCTCCCCCTTAGGACCACCTTTGCAGTATCCCATAGGTTTTGGACTGATGTGTTTTCGTTCTCATTGATTTCCATGAATTGTTTAAGTTCTTCTTTGATTTCTTGGTTGACCCAAACATTCTTGAGCAGAGTGGTCTTTAGCTTCCAAGTGTTTGAATTTCTGCCAAATTTTTTCTTGTGATTGAGTTCCAGTTTTAGAGCATTGTGGTCTGAGAATATGCAGGGAATAATCTCAATCTTTTGGTATCGGTTGAGACCTGATTTGTGACCCAGTGTATGGTCTATTCTGGACATGTGCGCTGGAGAAGAATGAGTATTCTATTGTTTTAGGGTGGAATGTTCTGTAAATATCTATGAGGTCCATCTGGTCCAATGTATCATTCAAAGCTCTTGTTTCCTTGTTGATTTTCTGCTTAGATGATCTGTCCATTGCTGAGAGTGGAGTATTGAGGTCTCCTACAATGAATGTATTGTTATCAATATGACTCTTTATTTTGGTTAACAGTTGGCTTATGTATATGGCTGCTCCCATGTTGGGGGCATAGATATTTACAATTGTTAGATCTTCTTGTTGGATAGACCCTTTAAGAATGATATAGTGTCCTTCTGTGTCTCTTATTACAGACTTTAGTTTAAAATCTAATTTGTCTGATATAAGAATTGCTACCCCAGCTTTCTTTTGAGGTCTGCTGGCATGGAAGATAGATCTCCATCCCTTCACTTTCAGTCTGGATGTATCTTTAGGTTCAAAATGAGTCTCTTGTAGACAGCATATGCATGGGTCCTGTCTTTTTATCCAATCTGCAACCCTGTGCCATTTTATGGGAGCGTTTAGGCCATTCACGTTGAGCGTGATTATTGAAAGATATGAATTAATTGTCATCATGTTGCCTGTGAAGACCTTGTTTTTATAGACTGTCCCTGTAAATTTCTGTTGTAGATCACTCTTGGGGTTTTTCTCCTTTTACAGAACCCCCCTTAGTATTTCTTGCAGGGCCGGCTTAGTGGTCACATATTCTTTCAGCTTCTGCCGGTCGTGGAAGCTCTGCATCTCTCCATCCATTCTAAATGAAAGCCTTGCCGGATAAAGTATTCTTGGCTGCATGTTCTTCTCATTTAGTACTCTGAATATGTCTTGCCAGGCCCTTCTGGCTTGCCAGGTCTCTGTGGATAGGTCTGACGTTATTCTGATGTTCCTCCCTCTGTACGTAAGGAATCTCTTCCCCCTAACTGCCCTTAAGATGGTTTCCTTGGTTCTAAGATTTGCAAGTTTTACTATTATGTGCCGGGGTGTTGGCCTGTTTTCCTTGATCTTAGGAGGGGTCCTCTCTGCCTCTAGGACTCGAATGTTTGTTTCATTCCCCAGATTAGGGAAGTTCTCAGCTACGATTTGCTCAAATACATCTTCTAGCCCTCTCTCTCTCTCCACTCCCTCTGGGATTCCAATTATTCTGACATTGGAACGCCTCATGGTGTCACTTATTTCTCTGATTCTTTTTTCATGGATTCTGAGTTGTTTTTCCCTGGCCTCCTCTTTTCCCTTTTTATCTATTATACTGTCTTCCAGATCGCTTATTCTCTCTTCTCAGTTACCCTAGCTGTTAGATTATCTAGATTGGATTGGATCTCATTGATAGCATTTTTAAGTTCTGCCAATTCACCTTTTATTTCTGCCCTTAGAGACTCTATGTTGCCATTAATTGATTTCTCCATTCTAGCCATTGTCTTCACAATTGCTAGCCTGAATTCCATCTCTGACATCTTGGTTATGTCTGCATCCATTTGTATATCTGCAGCGTAAGTCATAATCTCTGAATCTTTTCTGTTTTGGGGGCTCCTCCTCCTAGTCATTTGTTGATGGGTGTTTGAGGGAATGTATAGAGTCCAAATTATTGACCAGAACCCAAGCAAGATGCACCTGTTTTCTTGGGACCTTAGGGTTGCTGGCCTCTTGTTTTCCCAGCCTGTCTTCTGCGGGAGGGGCCTGCGGCGCTGTTACTCAGGCAACCCTGTTTGGGCGGAGTTGCCCTGCGCCCCTGTGGCGGGGGATGGGCTCAGCGGGAATCAGTCTTTGGGGCTTTTGTTCTCTGGCGCCTTTCCCTGGCGGCTTTCCGCGTCTCTTCCGCGAGTCAGAGCAGAAGAGACCGTTTCCAACCCTCTGCCTCAGAGCAGAGAGACCTCAGTCTGTTCTTCAGTGAGCTCTCCAGGCCACACTGTCTCCCGTTTCTGTCCATGCTGCTATAAACTGCAGCGTCCTGGGTTGTGCGCCCCTCCGCAGCGCTCCCAGTCCTGCCTCCAGGTCGGGGCACGTCTCTGCCCTTTGTGCTTCTAAAACCGCCAGTCGCTCCCAGTTCGCACGCGGGCGACTCCGCCGCTCGGGGTTTCCACCCCCGGGGGTTGCAGTTCACCAGCACGACCCCGGCGCACCGGGTTTCCGTCTCGGAGGCTGCAGTTGGCTTGCGCGGGACCGTCACTCCGGTTTCTGCCCGGGGGGAAGGAGGGGCTGCAGTTCGCGTGTGCGCGACCCCGCCGGTCTGGTTTTCCACCCCAGGGTCTGCCCTAAAGTCCTTTCCCGACGCTACCGGTCTGCGAGTCTGCGCCCCGTCCGCAGCGCGCGAGGCTGTCACTCACCGGCGGTGTAGGATCCCCCCGTCCAGGCACCCTCCCGCCGCCGTTTATCCTCCGATATCTGCCCGCAGAATCACGGCTCTCCGCTTCGTACCTCAAAACCAACTGCCTGCGATATTCTGTTTGTAGAGATCCAGATCTTCTTACATCTCAGGCTGGTTTCGTGGGTGCTCAGAGTGGTCTGGTAGATATCCAGCTCAATTCCGGGGGCCAGTTGAATTAGGGTCCCCTACTCCTCCGCCATCTTTCCCCTCTCCCCCAACATCCTATAATTCTTTGCACATGTAAGAGATAGGATAGATTTCTAAAAGCAGAATTACTGAGTCAAAAATAATGTACATCTTAAATTTTGATAAATACCACCACCTACAAAAAGGCTGTATCAATTTATATTCCTTTTAATAGTATATAAGATAGACTTTCCCCCTTTTCTTTGTCAAAATTGGGTAACTTTTAAATGTTTACCAAGTTAATGTGCAAAAAATGATATCAAATTGTTTTACCTTGCACCTCCCTCAACATGGATAAAGTCAAATATCTTTTTACCATATTTGTCATTTTCCATGCATTGCATATTTTTATTTGCTTACCAAAGTCTTTATTCTATTTTCTAAAAGTACTCCAAAAGTCAAAAATTATAGAATTAAAAATTGTTTTAAGTTAGGACAAGAAAGAACCTTAACTACACCCTCATCATGGTGAAGTAGATGTCTAAAAAGCGAAGTGACTGGTCCACTAACTCGTCCTCTATCATATTTCAAAACATTTTCATCTTTATCCAAAAAAACCTGTCTTACCTATCAGACATTTTTTTCTAAGATACCAAAAACAATGATAATACTTTATCAGGTTATTTATAAATCACTGAGCAAATTAATTTTAATCTGTACTCCCATTCCTACAATTATGCCCACTCTTAAAAATGCAAAATTTCCTACTTCTGAAAAGAGGGTGAGGGGACAAAAGAAATTATTTTTAATCATATATAAAATCTATGTCCACTCATAATCAAGAAAAAAAGACAACAAAAGCAAAACAACTAGGACTACATCAAACTAAAAATCTTCTGCACAGCAAAGGAAACAATCAACAAAAGGAAAAGACAACCTACCAAGCAGGAGAAAATATATGCAAAACATATATATAATAAGGGGTTACTATCCAAAATATATAAAGAACTCATACAACTCAATAGCAAATAATAATAATAATCAATTAAAAGTGGGCAGAGGACCTGAATAGACATTTTTCCAAAGAGAACATAGACTGCCAACAGGTACATGAAAAGGTGCTCAACATCACTAATTATCAGGCAAATGCAAATCAAACCACTATGAGATTATCATCTCACACCTTTCAGAATGGCTATTATCAAAAAGACAAGAAATAACAAGTGTGGGAGAGAGGATGTAGAGAAAAGGGAACCCTCGTATACTGTTGGTGGGAATGCAAATTGGTACAGCCAGTATGGAAAACGGTACAGAGGTACCTCAAAAATTTAAAAACAGACTACCATATGATCCAGCAATTCCACCTCTAGGTGGAATTTATCCCAAGGAAATAAAAGCACGATTTCGAAGATATCTGAATCCCCACTTCAGTGCAGCATTATTTACAATAGCCAACACATGAAAATAACCTAGGTGTCCATCAATGGATGAATGAATAAAGAAAACGTGGTATACATATACAATGGAATATTTTCCAGCCATAAAAAGAAGGAAATCCTGACATTTGAGACAATATAGATGAACTTTGAGGGCATTATACTAAGTGAAATAAGTCAGAGAAAGACAAGTACTATATGATTTCTCTTATATGTGGAATCTAAAAAAAAAAATACTGACCTCGGGCGCCAGGGTGGCTCAGTTGGTTAAGCAACTGCCTTCGGCTCAGGTCATGATCCTGGAGTCCCGGGATCGAGTCCCGCATCGGGCTCCCTGCTCAGCGGGGAGTCTGCTTCTCCCTCTGACCCTCCCCCCTCTCATGCTCTCTCTCTCTATCTCATTCTCTCTCTCAAATAAATAAATAAAATCTTTAAAAAAAAAAAAAACTGACCTCAAAGATACAGAGAACAGACTGATGTGGGAGGGTGGACATGGGTAAGTGAAATAGATAGAGGTGGTCAAAAGGTCCAAACTTCCAGTTATAAAATAAGTAAGTCCTGGGGATGTAATGTACAACATGATGACTATAGTAAATACTGTATTGTATACTTGAAAGCTGTTAAGATAGAAGATCTTAAAAGTTTTCATCACACACAAAAGAACTAACTATATGCTGATGGATGTTAACTTATTCTGGCAATCATTCTGCAAAAAAAAAAAAAATATATACATATATATATAGACAGATGTATAAAACCATTATGCTGATCATCTAAGACATGTTATATGTCAATTAAATCTCAATTAAAAAAGAAACGCATTGCAAGATAAATGGTCTGAAAATATCAGGCACTGTTGATTTATTAGCCAATAAAAATAAAATTACCTTTTATCTGTATTTATTTTCTCAAACCATTTACTCATCATCCAGACTCCAACTATTAACTGTAACAATGATGCACAAATCTGATTCTCTTCCTTCACAGAAGTTCAAGCTCAACCAATTAAAACCTAACATCTCTCTCTCCTTATTCTGTCCAGATCTTCCTAGGAGGCATCATTGTTTTTCTACTCTAGTCTCAAAACTTTATTATCTTCTACATCACCCACTCTCAGACCCAATTAATTTACCAAATTAACTGGAGTGATCTCTTGTGAATGAGCCCATCTTCTCCATTCCTAGAGCCTCTCCATTAATCCTAGTCTTCACTTTACACTGAGAACACTGCCTCATAACTCATCTTTGTCTCTCTCTAGTTTCACATTCTCTAAAGTATATATCCCAAAACTTTTCACTCTTTTTGCCCTGAGCCAATTCCATTAAGACGACCCTGCCTATTGACTAAGAAAACGCAATCCCTTTTACGTAAGTTGGACTTGTCATCTTCATACTTCAAATTTTCTTTATTTTCATCCTTCCTCTTTATTTTGTGTCACAAACATCAGGTTAAACCATTTTAAATAAAAAATAATTAGGTAAAAACTGGTCAATATCAGCAATTTCATATGGTTCAACGCTAAAAGGGGCCCAATTCCTTTGACCTCTCCATTTCTCTCCTTGGTATCACTTTCTCCCCCCCTACTTTTCATCTAGACCCTATTTTATCATTTGAAACAACTCCTACTCCCTTGCTCCTGTTCAATCTCTTCCTTTCTACTGTCTCTTTGCCTTGATCTTGATCTCCCACTTATCAAATGAAAAAAAAATTTTTTTAATCTTTCCCTTATATCCTTGCTACACCTTGAGATACTCTCTCCTCTCTCACTCCTTCCCTTCACTGTCAAACTTCCTGAAATCATCTGCACTGCGGCCTCCATCTTCCTTACTTCCCATTCCTTAACAATAACCTGGCTTATCCACTCATCCGCTCTACTGAAATTTTCTGGAGATACCACCAATCGCCACTGTACCAAAAATCAAAGCCTTTAACTTCTGAAGTCTCCAAGTGTTTCATGGTGACCCCTCCCCCCAACCCTCCCCACGCTGTCCTGTCACAGTGCGCTTTCAAAGCTCTCCTTCATCTCTAAGCCCGACACTCTTAACATTCTCTAAATGTAAGTATTTCACAAAGATTAGTCCTTAGTTTCCTCTTTCCTTTTTCTATACTCTTTTCCTGTGGTAATTTGTGCACATATTTGGCCTCAACTATCAAAATCATTTCTGAGAAGATGCTGTAGTATCCTACCAAATTCATCTCTCTCTAAACAAATCTCCTATCCACCCTGAAATGTTCATAGTTCTTCTGTCTTGAAACCTGTCCTGAAACCCATGGACAATCTGGTCATTTCTCTACATTCTGAAACCAAAGAACAGAATGTGACTTCAGCACTCTCCTAACTTTCTATAGATACTTCCAAAACATTATTCCAAATTTGTATAAACACTCCTTCTCCTTTGAGGCTTGTACCAGTTATTAATTACCTCTTAGTTTTATTTTATTTTTTTTCAAAGATTTGTATTTATTTGTCAGGGGCGGGGAGCAAGAGCACAAGCAGGGGGAGCGGCAGGCAGAGGGAGAAGCAGGCTCCCCGCTGAGCAGAGAGCCCCATGTGGGACTTGATCCCAGGACCCTGGAATCATGACCTGAGCCAAAGGCAGATGCTTAACCGACTGAGCCACCCAGGCGTCCCTACCTCTAAGTTTTAAATCCACCCTCACTGGCCTGCTTTTTTCTATTGGAACTGAATTCTTTAGACTCTGTGCTTCCTCTCAGTTGACTTGTTACCAGGCTCAGCCAAGACAAGGGTGTTAAAGGGATGTACGTACTTCTATACATCTTAGAGTTCTCTTTTACTCCTATTAGTAGTTAATTGTCTTTGACCGGAATAACAATTCTTATTAAAATTTCCCTGCTCAAATTACTGGTATGGCTTCTGTATCTGCTTGGATCCTAACTGATACGGGGCTTATGCCCTTTAGCTATAACACTCTTACTGCCTTGTTATTGCTTCTTTCCCTTCCCTCTTCTCCTGAACCATTATTTTAACTTCATCATCAAAGCCTTTAAATGATATTGAGACAACTCTGGCCGCACATAAACATAAAATTATGTTCTAAGATGAAACTCTCTCCATAAATGCTGGTAAATCACAAGTCTGGTGACCTTCATGTGCTGGTTTTTCAGTTTTTGTCTTTAGTTCAGGGGCAGTCGGATCCTCTTTGCATTGCTTTTATTTGAAAGAGACTTTTGGGCAGCTTCATCCATCTTCACTATGATGGCAAAAGTAGGATGGCCCCATTCAAGCCTTCTGAAAGTGTCAACTGTTACAAGGCTAGGTAATTTTATGACTGTTACAGGTCAAAGCTCAAACTCTACCTTTTCCATGTCACTTTCACAGATCACCATATAGCCATAAAGGTTCTCTCTCTCCTCTGAGTAACTCTGAAAATCACTGCTATAGATGGTGGTGATGTGTTGGCACTTCTTCTGCTCAACAAGTACTTATCACTTTTATAATGCAGTAGGCCATTTGCAAAAAATACAAGACCATCTTTGTCCTCAAGTTTACAACCTTGTTTGTAAAATAAGTCTTACACTTATGTGATGGAACAAAAGGCACTTCTGATTACAAACAACAGAATTCCATGCAAATTCACTTAAGACAAAAAAATTTTTTAATTTTTTAATTTAAGTTCAATTAAATAACATATAATGTATTATTGGTTTCAGAGGTATAGGCCTATCACAAAGATCAGTCCTTAGTTTCCTCTTTTCTTTTTCTATATTCTTTTCCTGTGGTAATTTGGGCACATACCTGGCCTCAACTATCAGAATCATTTCTGAGAAGATGCTGTAGACTGTGATTCATCAGTCTTATATAATACCCAGTGCTCATTACATCAAGTGCCCTCCTTAATGTCCATCACCCAGTTACCCCCCCCACCTCCCCTCCAGCAACCCTCAGTTTGTTTCCTATGATTTAAGAGTCTCTTATGGTTTGTCTCCCTCTCTGATTTTCATCATTTTATTTTTTCCTCTCTTCCCCTATGATCCTCTGTTTTAAGACAAAAAATTTTAAATAAAGTTACAGAGGTAGTCTCACAGTATCACATTTCTGTTCCAATCTCATGTGAAACCCAATTGCACTTCCTACCGTGACAGTTCATGAGATGAAATGTAAATTGAGAGGGTATGGCCCAAAACATTATATTCTAAAGAATGTGAGACCCTGAGGAGATACTTCAGGACAGTGCTTGTCCAACAGAAATACAATGGAAGCCACATATATACCTTTATATTTTTTTAATTTTTTTAAAAGATTTTATTTATTTATTTGACAGAGAGAGAGACACGGTGAGAGAGGGAACACAAGCAGGGGGAGTGGGAGAGGGAGAAGCAGATTTCCCGCTGAGCAGGGAGCCTGACGCGGGGCTCAATCCCAGGACCCTGGGATCATGACCTGAGCAGAAGGCAGACGCTTAATGACTGAGCCACCCAGGCGCCCCAACACATATATACCTTTAAATGTTCTAGCAGCCACATTAAAAACAGATGAAATTAATTATTACTATATTAACCAACTATATCTAAAAATCATTTAAACATGTGATCAATAAAGAGTATTAGTTGGATATTTTACATTTGTTATATTAAGTCTTTGAAATCCAGTGTATATTTTACACTCACAGTAAATCACAAATTGAACTAGACCCATTTCAAGTGTTCAAAAGCTACAAGCAGATAGTGACTACTATACTAAACAATGCAGCTTCAAGAATTCTTAAAATATTCAGTAGTCTTTAAATATAAAATATATACTGCAATAAACTATATACAGATTCAAATGTGTCACAGTAAAAAAAAAAAAAAAAATCTTACCACTTTGGAAATGACAAATGCACTGCTTTATGCATCCAGATTAAGTCACTTTTAAGCAGACCCAGAATAAAACTTCTCTGTAACTGGACACTTTATAAATTTGTCATTGATAAGAAAAGTTGTTACTATAATACTAGGATTTTGATTACATTTGAGCCTACATAACAATTCATATAACATGTGTAAGCAAGAACAACTGTAAAAATGCATCTAGCTTGATTAAATTTCAAGCAAGACTTAGGCACATCTATTCTGTGTAGGTTCACATAAATTATATAGGAATTAGTGAATGCCTAACATATCATACCAGGATATTAGGGTTTCAGGACTTATTTGAAGTTCTGGGTACTTAATGCCTAATTTTAGTAAACTATATGAGTAGTATTTGGGTTTTTTAAGTATCCCTTTACCATCATCCATAAACATCTACCACATTTCACTATAATTATGTGTTTAGGGGCTCCTGAGTGGCTCAGTTGGTTAAGCATCGACTCTTGATTTCACCTCAGGTCATGATCTCAGGGTCAGGGGATCGAGCCCCATGTCAGGCTCCACACTCAGCTCTGTTCTTCTCCTCTCTCTCTCAAATAAATAAAGAAAATCCTTTAAAAAAATTATGTGTTCAAATGTTCAGCCTTCACTGCTCCATAAGGGCAAGGACTGTGTTTGTCTTATTCAGTGCTCATCCCAGAGCCTAGACCTAGTATGCATAAAGTAAATTTGTTAAATGTCTCATAATTTTATGTTATACAGACTGTATTTCTTTTCTTACTGTTCTGAATTACAGTGTTCTTTGTATTTGGATTCTTCTATCATTTTGCAAATATTGGCAAAATGCTTGTCAAAAATTAAGCATGGTTTAAGCTCATTTTTTGAGTCTAGAAGTCTATCTATACATATACCAAGACTGGTATGGAAATAAAATCTGTCTTTGAACTACCTCAAAGACCTGAAAACATAATCTACACTGAGTGGGAAGAAACAATAATTGCTGTCCTGTTACTTTGTTAAAGGGAAAGAAATGCAACTGAACATACTTTGAGATGGCAAATTCTAAAATGGTATACAAATACAAAATCAGATTTTTTCAGAACTGCCACTAAAGAACCACAGTTGATAAAGTATTACCAGAAGTCCAAAAATACTATTTTTCTTGAGCGCACATAATTTCCTAAACACTATTTGAAAGTCCTTGGTTAGTTAAACTTGGTTCAAGGCTTTTGACAAATTTACACTCTGGGAAGGCCCAATCTATCATAAATACAGGATTAATATATACTTTATTATCCAAATTAGGACATTTCTGAGGGTAAAAGGGGATGCTAAAAATAATTATACCAGGAACAACAAGCAAACCGGGACCTATGGTAACTCCACATATATGTGACCTTGATGAAATACACCTAAAAACTAATTCCTGACTACTTCTATTTTGGGAGCCTTGCATACTTTTTCACCAAAGAAATCTATTTCACTAACCTTGTAAATCAAAATGTCTGACATAAATTATATAAATATTTCCTATGAAAAACTTAAAGCACATATTTTCAAGCATGATTTCATTAAAATTATATTGTGCAAACTAAATTTGATGATAAACAAAAAAATCAACAGAGAATAAAATTACAGACTGAATCACAGGTCACATTGTTATGATAAGAATAACCTCTTACTGGCATTTTTGCACACTCATAATTCAAAACCTTTCAATTCTATATCAAAATTGTCTCTGCAAGGTTGTATAGTCATAAAATATAGTCACACTCATTTGGGAAACTAAATTTTTAAGAATAATATACTCCACTCCTTAACATTTCTTAAAATAAACCATGTATATATGTAGAGACAAATATATGTTAATATATTTTATATGTATTTATACATAAATGCATAAAATATAAATATATATACACACTTTTTAAAGTCTCCATTAGGATAAATTTATATATCCTTCCTAGAAAGCAATTTGGCAATGTGTATAAAGAGACTTCAATATGTCAAACCCTTTCTAGTTCCAGAAATATACCTTAATTTTCAGGAAAAAAATCTTACATAAAAAGAACTTACACACTTAACTTTTCAACATTAGAGTAATGTTTATGTTAAATTATGGCACACAGTGAAATTAGGTAGCCATACTCGATCCAGGTATAAAATAGTATTTGTAATGTTATCCCCAATTTTGTTTTAAACACACACACACACACACACACACACACACACACACACACACACGCAGTTTAAAAATATACAAGTATATATGCAGAGGAGGAAAACTAGAAAAAAAATACCAAAATGTTAATGAAATCATGTGAATTGTGAGATATGTGATTTTTATTTTTTTCTACAGTTACTAACTTTTTAACAATATTTTCTAAGTTTTCTACAACAGAAATGTTACTATTCTGATCATGAATGTTTTTACATTTTAAAAGACCCATTTGGGGCACCTGGGTGGCTCAATCGGGGAAGTGTCCAACTCTTGATTTTGGCTCAGGTCATGATCTCAGGGTCATGAGATGGAGCCAGCACCGGGGCTCTGCGCTCAGCAGGGAGTCTGCTCAAGATTCTCTCTCCATCTCCCCCCAACCCTCCCCCTGCTCACTTGCGTTTTCTCTAAAAATAAATAAATAAATCTTAAAAAAAAAGACCCATTTGTTTTCAATATTGAATTCTAACAAACATTAAAAGAAGAAATAACATCTGTGCAATCTCTTCCAGAACATAGAAAAGGAAGGAACATGTCACAACTAATTTTATGAGGCCAGCATTACCTGATACTGAAACCAGACAAATACAGTACAAGAAAACTATAGACCAAAATTCCTCATCAACATAGATGGAACACTCTTCAACAAAATATTAGCAAATCAAATTCAGCAATACAAAAAGATTACTAAGTCAAGTGGAGGTTTAGCCCAGGAACATAAGATTGGTTTCATATTCAGAAATCAATGTAATCCATCAGAATGACAGACTAAAAGGGGAAACTGCATGATATTATCAACAAATGCAGAAAAGCTCTTGTCAAAATTCAACTCCTATTCATGCTAAAAACTCAGCAAACTAGGAATAGAAAGAAACTTCTTAACTTGACAAAGGGCATCTAAAAAACAACAACTGTAAGTTAACATCATACTTCATAATGAAAGAATGAATTGCTTTCCCCCTAACATGAGGAACAAGGCAAGGATGTCTACACTCACCACCACTATTCAGCACTGTACTGGAAATTGTAGCCAAAGTAATAAGGCAAGGAAATTAATAAAAGGCATACAGATCAAAAAGAAATAAAGAAAACCATCACTACTGCAGACAACATGATTGCCTACTTTGAAAGTCACAATGAGTCTAAAAGAAGTTTTTAGAACTTTTAAGTGAGTTAAGCAAGGTCATAAGACACAAAGTTAACATACAAAAAATTAGTCATATTTCCCTGTGCTGGCAATCAACAATTGGCAATCAAAATTAGCAGAAAAAAAACATTTACAATAGCTCCAAAAACATGAAATACTTAGGTATCTGAGAACTACAAAATGCTGATGAAAAAAATCAAAGGTTATCTAAATAAATGAAAAGATGTTATCCACCTGGGTTTAAAGACTCACATAGGTGAAATGCCAATTCTTCCCAAATTGTTCTATGGATTTAATACAATTCCAATCATAATCCTAACCAGAAGTTTTGTAGATAAAGACAAAAAACTGTAAGTTATATGAAAAAGCAAATGAAGAAGAATAAAGAATTTCAAAAAAGAGAAACAATGTTGGAGGATTCAAACTACCCTATTTTAAGCCTTACAAAGCTACAGGAATTAAGACAATGTGGGATTGGCAAAAGGACAGACACAGAGATCACTGAAACCAAACAGAGAATGAAGAGACAGACCCACACAACCTCGGTAACTGATTTTTTACATAGGTGCAAATACAACTCAATGAAGAAAGGAGAGTCTTTTCAACAAATAAGGCTGAAACAATTGGGACATCCATATGCCAAAAAAAAAAAAAAAAAAAAAGAGAGAGACAGAGACAGAAAAGGAGGGATGAAGAAAGAAAGCACTCAAAATGGATCATAAATCTAAGTATCAAATGTAAACTATAAAATTCCTTACAAAAAAATCAGGGAGAAAAATTTTTGTGAATCTGGATCAGACAGAGTTCTTAGACATGACACTAAAAGCATAATTCATAGGGACGCCTGGGTGGCTCAGTCGGTGAAGCGGCTGCCTTCAGGTCATGATCCCAGGGTCCTGGGATCGAGTCCTGAATCGGCCTCCCTGCTCAGCGGGGAGCCTGCTTCTCCCTCTGCGGCTCCCCCTGCTCATGCTCTCTCTCTCTCAAATAAATATTTAAAAAAAAAAATAAATAAAAGCATAATTCATAAAGAGACAAAACTGATAAATGGAGCCTCACCAAACTTAAAGCTTTTGCTCTGCAAAAAGACATTGAGAGTATGAACAGACAAAAAGAGTGGGGGAAAATACTTGCAAACCATTAACAAAAGAAACTGTATAAAGAATAAATTTAAAAAAACTAAAAACTCAACCACCAGAAAAACATCCAATTTTTTTTTATTGGGCAAAAGATTTAACTAGATATCTCACCAATTCTGGCAAGTAAACACAGAAAAAGATGTTCAACAACATTAGTCATTAGCGAAATGCAAACTAAAACTACAACAGACAACCATACTACTACTATTACAGTGGCAAGAAAGAAAAAAAAACTGACAATACCAAGTACTGGGGAGGATGCCAAGCAACCAGAACTCACATACGTTGCTGAAGAAATACAGAAAAAGTAGAGCCACTCTGGAGAACAGTTTGGCACTTACCACATGGCCCAACAATCTCACTCTGGATATTTACCCTAGAGAAATAAAAACATGTTGACACAAAAACCTGTACATAAATGTTTGTAACAGTTTTACTCATAATACCCACAAACTGAAGACAATGCAGTTGTCCTTCACCAGGTGAATGGATAAACTGCAGTACCTCCATACAAGAGCAATAAAAAGGAACAAACTATTGATACACACAAGATGGATGAATCTCAAAGGGACTATGCTTAGTGAAAGAAGTCAGCCTCACAAGGCTATCTGATTCCACTTACATGACATTCTGGGAAAGGCAAAACTGTAGGGATGGAGAAGAGATCAGTGGGAGTGAGGATTGGAGGGAGAGTTTGACTACAAAGGGCCAGCATGAGGGAAGTTTTTGGAAACTGTTCTGTACCTGATTATGGTGGGGGTTAAAGGAATCCATCTTACACATGATAAAACCCAAAACACACACACCCACTTTTATAATATGTTAACTTAAAAATTTAACTGAACTAAAGATGTGTACTCCATACAACCCCCACACCTGCCCCAAATCTCTTCATCACCCATGTTTCCTAAATCAGTAAAGCTGGTCCTTCATAAGCTCCATGGGTCAGCTAGGCACTCTTCATATCTGGTTCACAGTTCTATTCCCTAATGCCTAGAATACAGGAGTACTCAATAAATATTTGTTATCAAATGTGAAATCTAAAACTATATTAAGAAAGAAGAAAATGTAGGAGACCTAGGGTCACTAACACAAATAAGCACAAAAAGTAAGGTGAAATTTTAAAAATAAATGGATTTAGCCACATTAAAACTAAGGATCTCTGTTCAAAAGACACAACAGGCAAAGTAGACAAATGACAGTGAAAAGTGATTTGCAATGACTAGAACCAACAGGAATATACAAAGACCTGCAAATCAACAAGAAAGACTAGAAACCTGACACAAAAATGAATACAGGATATAAATAGGAAAGCCTCCAGAAGCAGACAACTAAATGGCTGCAATCATTGCAAGTCTCATTAGTAATCAGAAAAATGCAAATTCAACCAATACTGAAATAACTCTTTATACCCAAGTCAAAATGGCAAAGTTGAGAAGGTAAGTCCTACTTGACACTGGCAAGGATAGAGGAGACAGTAACTCATCTGTATTGCTGGTGGGAGTACAAACTACTGCAAACATTCTAGAAAACATTTAGTGAAATTAAATTACACACATGTCACTTGATGTAACAATCCCACTCCTGGATTTCTATCTCAGAGAAATGTATGAAAAGGTCAGCAAGGATTCACATATGATAACTTTGATCATGGCTGTATTTATGGCAGAGGAAGCTGGGGCAAAGCTAGGAACACACAACTTACAAAATGGGTAAGTAAAATGTAATAGGTGTATACTATGAAAACTACATGCAATCAGAGGCAACTAACTAGGCACACATGTAACAACAGATACATCCTGAAAGCACCATGTTGAATAGAAGGGAAAAAAGTAAAAAATAGAACATATTACACAAGTTCACTCCTTTAATCCTCCCAACAACCCTATAATCTAAGTAATATTATTATCCTCATTTTACAGATGAGGAAACTAAGACACAAAAATTGACCACCACAACCAATCATTCACCAAGTCTTGTCTATTCTATTTCAGTTACATCCCAGATACCTCTCACTACATCAATAATGCTCTCTGGTCCAAGCCAGAACTACCATAATGGCTTTCTAACCAACTGCCCTCCCCTCACTCTTGCCCTGTCCAATTCATTCATCACTAATCTGATTCTAACACTGCCTGCCTACACACTTCAACAGCTTCTCATGAAGTCCAAAGGCCCAGACACACCCAGCAAGGCCCTGATTTACTCCTATCCTACATTTCCTGTTTTCTTGCACACCACAATCCCCCTCTCTCTCACTAGTCCAACCGTCCTGATCTTCTTTCAACTCTTCATACTTGCCAACATCCTTCCCACTTCAGGGGGATACACACCCACATTTGACTGGATCAGTATCTGTCAGATCTCAGCTGAAATGTCACCTTCTTATAGAAGCTCTCCCTGACACACATCTCTGTGATGTACCTGTCCATGATAGCACTTACCAACATTGTAATCAATTATTTCTGTAAGTACTTGCTTCATATCTGCCTCTAGCTAGGATCATAAACTCCATAAGGACAAATACATTCATTCAGTTGTTACTACCTTCTCCTCTACACCTAACACAGTGCTCAGTATATACTACTTATTTGTATTAATACTCCAATTTAGGGCCATAAAATATTGTTAATCTTTCTATTTACTAAAAAAAAAAAAGCTTTAAAATGCCTGCTGCCATTCTTTGAAGGGAATAAACAAAATGTTTTATTTCTCTCTCCAAAAAACTGCCTATGGCCTATGATCTTTGTTTTTCTTATAAATCAATGACTATCCATATTAAAAGATTTAGAATTAACAACAATCTTCTCAAAAGCTTTTGAATTTAAGAAAGTACATTCTCAAAATGCTCAGAGTTTATTTCAACTCAGTAATAAACAAATGTCATAAGCCAGGAAGAGTTCTATACAATACAGTAGACAGAAATATATTAGTCAAAATTTCCCTATTCTATCACATTTAGGTAACATTTTCTTAATAAAAAAAACTCAAGGGAGGAAAATATCATATCTAAAGAGCCTAAGTAGACTCTAAATCTAAATATGATGCCCACAAAGGCAAAAACCCATTACTAAACTCATCAAATATTCAGTACTTGCTATGATTTCACCACCAGGTGGCAGATCCATACAACTTTCTAGAAATGCTCTTATCAGTCCTGAGAAGTCCATTAGAAAATAATTTAGAAAAAGTGAACTAATTCTAAACATGTTACATATTACTTCTCACAACATTACAAATCTATTTAACTGTAAATCTGTCTCCAGGCCACATAGAGCACACAATTATCTTTAAATAAAGAACACTAAAATACAATTTTAAAATGTGGTTATCCACAGTCCAGTTATTCAAAATCCTCAGAAGTGTAAGAGCAAGTTTCGAATACAAAAGTAAAAAAAAAAAAAGCAAGAGATAAAAAGGAAGTGTGGAAAAAGACATGATGAGAAAAGATGAAAGGACAAAGAAAAGAAGAAACACGTCTCAAACCTAGAAGCTGTAAACCGAGTTAACAGCAACCCAAAAGAACCAGTGACATTTTTGTGTTTCCAGCAAAATAGTCTTTTTTCTTTTTTTTAATTTATTTATTTGACAGAGAGAGACACAGCAAGAGAGGACAAGCAGGAAGAGTGGGAGAGGGAGAAGCAGGCTTCCCACCGAGCAGGGAGCCCGACGCGGGGCTGGATCCCAGGGACCCTGGGATCGTGACCCAAGCCAAAGGCAGACGCTTAACAACTGAGCCACCCAGGTGCCCCCGAGCAGAATAGTCTTCTAATCAATAAAGACCTTAATCTCAAGTCAACCAGTTAATTAAGAAACTGACTTTTCAAATTTTTCAATAAAATTATCCTAAAATTTTAAAAATGTGTTATTAAATTTAAGATGAAATATACTATTCTGGCATGACTCTTCGTTATTTTAAAATGCTATTGGAGGGGCACCTGGGTGGCTCAGTCGGTTAAGCGGCTGCCTTTGGCTCAGGTCATGATCCTGGGGTCCTGGGATCAAGCCCCGCGTCGGGCTCCCTGCTCGGTGGAGACTCTGCTTCTCCCTCTCCCTCTGCCTGCCTCTCTGCCTACTTGTGCTCTCTCTCTCTCTGTCAAAAAAAAAAAAAAAAAAAAAAAAATGCTATTGGAAACCTTAGTTGCAAATGTATCCTTTCAATCTAAGGAGACCATCCTGATCTTCTCACTCCCCTGGCTGCGGTACATCCTCCCCTCCAACACTCCTATTCCTACTTCTTCTGCCTCCAGAAAGAGACCCCTGACCACTACAAACACCAGGCAATAGCTCTGCTCCCTCAGTAATATTTCCTTCCTGGTATCCTTCAAATCTACCTCAGCCACAACTGGAAATCAATACTCAAACTGCTTCATGAACCAGGGCTGAACTGAGTTTTATGGTGTTTGAAGAATATATCATTTGGGGGCCCCTTTTAAGGAAAAATAATACGAGAAAAAATTCAATTTTGCAGACTTCACAGAAATAAATAAATATGGAACACATTGCTAGAGCCTCTCCCAGGCCTTACTTAAAAGGGGCCTCTGCAAGTGAGGGGATCCAGACTCATCAACTTAAGGGTAAATCCTCCCTGCCATGAACACATGCCAAGGAAAAAACAAGCCTCTAAACCCTGTTAAATAAAACAAAACAAATGGTTCACCAATTCCAGTCAGTAAAAGGAAAAATACTGCCTAGAGAGTTACAGTGGTCCCAGTTACTCTAGAACAAAGTGGCTAAAATTAAGGACAGAGCCAAACTGTCTAATGATGACATGAGAGCAAAACATAGGGAAGAAAACTGTTAGTGGGGGTAATGTATACTCATCCACTTCCTGTATACACTCTGCCATCAGGCTCCCCCAGGAACACTGTTCCCCACTGGGTTCTTACATACCGCAGCTTCAGAAAGCTCTCTCTTTTCTTCCCTGACAAGAACACTCAAATACAGAAAAAACAATTCTCAAACAACTTAGCTTTGAGGAAATTTTTCTTTCAATTATGCATTATACATTCCATCATTCTATAGTCCAAAGTCCCTAACACTATTAGAAAAAAGTTGCCCAACCCCTCAGTCCTTGCTCTAATATAAACTGTTTTGATATACTCAAAGGTCTCAGCAGCTTATCTGAATGGACAAGAACACAAGTTCTCATTTCCTAATAACTTCCTGAATATTTTATTATCATTTCCTCCCAGGAAATTTATTCACTCCATGTAGCTCCAACACTAACAGTCCATTTTTGAAGGGAAATTATTCAAGTACACCAGAAGCTCATATAAAAGATTACCTCCACTACTAGGTTATTGTTTGACAACATATCTGAGTAAAAAAGACATGAGTTGAAAATACATGTGGATTTTATCACTACACAGAAACAAAGCAAAGGGAAACCACTATTTAAACAAATAATTTAAATAATTATTTAAACTTATTTATATTTTCACATACCAATTAAAATATGCAAAAAATAAAGTGGTATAATCATCAAAACTGATTGAATAGTACACCTGAGATCTACATCTTCATTTCAACTATATCCATATTTCAATTATACCTGAATTAAAAAAATAAAATTAAAAAGAAAGTCCAAGAGTAAGACTGTGTAATTTTCCCCACCAACAAGAAAAATTACTGGTACTCTTTTTTAACTCTGGTTCCAGGGGAAAATATTTATAGAAATTACCTTGCATGTTTTAACTTCAGGATATTTTTAATACATCATTTGTATTCCTAGAGTCACAATTATGGGCCCATTGTACGGCTTAACAACATATAATACATGCCAACCTTTTCACAGTATAACTTCTGCTCTTTGGAGCGAAGACTTTGGGGCATCAAATAACTTGTAACAAGACTCCAAAGCAAAATCTATTTCAGCATTCTCTTTGTCATTAATGCTTCTGAACAATTTTAAAAGAGCTTCTTACGCCAATCGAAGAGATAATCACTTACACCTGTCAGAATGGCTAGGCTAGTCTCAAAAAGACAAGAAATTACAAGTACTGGTGAGGATGTGGAGAAAAAAGAACTCTCATACACTGATGGTGGGAGTGTAAATTGGTGCAGCCACCGTATGAAAACAGTGTGGAGGTTCCTTAAAAACAAAAATACCATATAAATTAGTAATTCCACGACTGGGTATTTACTCAAAGGAAAAAAAAAAACACTAATCAAAAAGATATATGCCCCTATGTTTATTGCAGCATCATTTACAATAGCCAACATATGGAAGCAACCCAAGTGTCCATCGATAGATGAATGGATAAGGAAGACATGGTATATATACACAATGGAATATTACCCATAAAAAATGAGATCTTTGCAATAACATGGAAGGATCTAGAGAGCATAAAGCTAAGTGAAATAAGTCAGTCAGAGAAAGACAAATACCATATGATTTCACTCATCTGTGGAATTTAAGAAGCAAAACAAACAAACAAAACTCAGAAACAGACCCATAAACAGAACAGAGGGATGGGGTAGAGGGATGGGCAAAATGGGTGAAGGGCAGTGGGAGACACAGACTTCCAGTTGCTGAATGAATAAGCCACGGAGATAAAAGATACAGCACAGGGAATGCAGTCAATGGCACTGTAATAGTCGTATGCTGACAGATGGTAGCTACACTGGTGGCGAGCAGAGCATGATATAGAGAGTGGTCTAAGCACTATGTTGTACACTGAAATTAAAGTAACATTGTGTGGGCACTATAATAAAAATAAAGTAAAAAGAGCGGCATTCCTTTCTCATTGGAACAGGGGAAGTAGGTTTGACTAAACGAAGGGGATGGGAATAAGTACACATTAGAGAGGGAAAGAGCCAGCAATCCAGGAGAGAACACCACACTGTTCAGGATACTGTAGTACAGCCAACTGGTTAACAGCCTGGTCTGGGTTCAAATTCCTGCTTGTCACTTACTAGGTACATAACCCCAGTTTAAATGACTTACTACACGTAGTGCTTTCCACATGAGAAAACAGGCATAGACAAGTTAACCAACTTGTCTCAGGTCCCCAAAACCTTGGAAACACCCAACAGTGCTAGTGAGTTAAGCATGAGGAAGAGCTCTGCAGAAAGACACAAGGAAAATACAGCCACCCAGATCTTAACACAGCGGAGAAACAGGGCATCTATTGTATCTGTGTAACCAACAGCTGCCCATGACACGCCCTACATCATAGTGCCCCTAAAACCATTTAAGACCCTTTTACTATGTACTGGACTTCTTATTTAGCACAAGGTAGGAAGCACTCCCACAATCTACCAGAGCCCTCGGTGGAGTGAGAAGAGAGGAATGAGACCAGCCCAATCACTTTCACTGCTGCTCTTCAATCATCCTTGAAAATACCAACATGAAAAACTACAACAGATTTCAATGATAAAATCTGTAGGACAATGGATTTTTAATGCAGCAACACAGATGAATACAGTATAATCACAGAAATCACTTTAAAATATCGATCTTTCTCTCCTACAGGATTCTATTTGAGCAGAGAACACTTTCTTTTTTCCATGATAAAACTATGAACTCCTGGATCAGTGAAACAATGGTCCACGAAACACTAATTTTTGGTCAATAGCCCAGATTCAACCCACTCCTCCAATTCATAATATACTCAATTGCCCTAACTTTCTGTCCCTATCTTGTGCCACTTCACATTCACATGCTACACCTCAAAGTAAATCACTTTCTGTTGACCGTATCACCAATGCTTTCCTGCTCAGACATTTGCTCATTTCATTTCCTCTCTCCCGTCCCATCTCCACAGGTGCACATCCTCTACACTTAGCCAGGGCCAGCATCCTGCACCAAGAGCCTGTGCAGCCGATGCAGGACCATGTACTCAGCCTTCACAGTCCATCTCAAATTCTACCACCCCACCAAGTTACTCCGAGTTACTGTGTCTGAAAGCACCTTCTCCATCTTTAGAACTCCAGAGCACTCTGCACCCCTTTCACAGCATACATCACTTTCTACACAGCATTATCATTTCTATACATGATACACCCTTTATCAGACTGATAACTCTCATTTCTCCCACCTCCCAATGCCTGCTAGCACAGTGCCTTGCCCATGGTAGCTACTGCATAAATGCATGTTGAGTGAAAAATTAGTCTGAGAGTCTATTTCCCATTGGAGAATCGTAATTAGCTTTCCTTAAACACAGCTAAATAGACTGGACTTCTCCCTCAGAGAACACAAATTATTTGAAGTTGCCAAGAGCTACATCTTAAATCAGAGAACGTCACTGCACTATACAGCAGAACTTCATTCACACAAGCGTCCTTGTACTTACTTGTTTACGTGTTCTTCTCGGTGAAACAGGCCTTTATACTGCCAAAATTGAGGAGGGTGGAGAACATAACTAGTTTGTTTTTAAAAATGCAGCCAATTAAAATCTAGTTATGACAGCCTGCAAATGTGGCTCAAAAAATACCATGTTATTATAAGATATCACCTATCCTACAAAATTTTCCTCTTACTAATCATAGAAGATGCTTCTGAACTTTTTCTGATAACTCAGGTCTTTCCCCAGATAGTACTGCACTTCTTCAGGGGAAGAAGGAACTAGGACCAAAGAAAACACAATCAACACAGAAACTAAGACATGATCCTTCTAAGCCCTAGGAAATAAGCAGACCTGAGAAGAGAAGAAAGAGTTAAGGAGGTGATCAAAGCAGTGGCAAAGTAAAAGTGAGAGAAATCAGCCTTGTCTCTAAAGAAAAAAATCAGTTATCAAAAGGAAGGGACTGCTTCAGGTTCTGAGGAGGTAAAAGGGAAGTGCTGAGGTCAGGAGAAGTTAGAAACACAAGATCAGACAGAATGAAGTACTTATCTTTGCTGCAAAGCTGCACAATATCCCAGGCCTTCTCCAACTGCCACAGCCCTCAGAGGCCCCCCTATGTTTACTGTCCGTGCCTCTGTCTATCCATCCAACCAATATGTACTGATAGTAAATTATGTGCCTGGGCGCTGTTCTAGGCACTGGGAAAACTGTAATGAGCATTCATTTGGCACAAAGATATACAGAATTGCTATGTAACTTCTTTAGGTGCTTTAACCCCCCATCTGACTGCAAACCTTCTAGAAACAGTATCTCTCAACTAGATTACAAATACCTTTAAAGCAGGGTAAATAATATATACTAAGTGTCATTATCTTCACAGCTTCTTTTATCTAGATCTGTCATAGGATCTATTCATACCTCCATGTTGCTACTGATAAAAAGGAAAATATTCACCAAGGCTATTTGCAGTCAAAGTTACACCATCACAAACCAAAGCAGCCAAAAGGGAGACCAGAACTGTATCTACATCCTTGGTTCTCTGTACTTATGCAAAATTTACTGGAAGTAACATTTCACCATTTCCCTCCCCACACTCAACTCTTCCCCAAATTTGTGCAAATATGAGACATTCATTTTATACCTGGAGAATGTCTTGCTAAATAGAGCAAGAAAGGACATTCAACAGAGAGAAAAATAAGCTACAATTTAACAAGAGGACATGCCCTTGTGCCACTTACAACTCAAGTAACGTGTGACCTAATCAAGTGATGCAAACTCTCTGGACCAGAGAGAAGGGAAGATGATCTTAAAGGTCCCCTTCCAGTTAAAAAAAAAAATTCTAGGATTTATGAGTTCTCACAAATGCACACACACATAGATGAAATAACTTTACAACAGGTCAGCACTATGCAACTTACTTGAACGGGCTGAATGAATTCCTCAGCTGCCGACAAGGCATCATAGGGCACAAGAGAAACCATCAACTGGCTCCATCTCCTCACGGACAGTTTACGCTAAGAAACACCTTACCCTCATCTCTATCAAGTGGGCAATAATCACCAATAGGTACTTCCAGATATAGAGTTCTCCCAACTTAAACCTGTTCCCGCTTCTAGAAAAGTAACTAAAGATGCATGTCTTCCTGATGATGGATCATTAGCTTTTTTTTCATTTTATGAAGTTGGCATATATAAAAGTGGACCACTCATTTGATATTTAATCATATACTGCTTTGAGAAATATGGATTCTTATGTTATCTCATGTTACATTAGACAAGTTCCTTTACGGCAAAGCTATGTCTTAAGCAACTCTGTACCTGCCTTAACAGTATCCAGCAAAAACAGGCACCAAAAACAAAATAAAACAAAACAAACACCACCACAAACCACTGCCACCCTGAGAAATAAAACAAAAAAAACAAAAAAACAAAAAAACAACAACCCCAAACCAAAGAACTCTGCTAAGATAAATGGCTGCTTGACTTTCTACTTAACTTGGGATTCCTAGAAGGCTGGGGCTGTATCTCATATTCACTTACCTCTATGTATGGTCTAAAGTATAATTATCCATGTCACAGGAATGTAAATAACTGCTACTGAATCTAAGCCTCAATTTTCTCATCTATAAAAGCAGAAAGATAAATTAAATGATTCCTCCTGTGACTCTGGAATTTCTAAAGTTCTTCATTCAAAAATAAATATTTCTGGAGAAATTATATGCCAAGTATTGTTGCATTAGGTCCTGAGGATACAGAGATAAAACCTGTGGCCCTTAGCTGGACAGCCGTGGTCTAGTGATCATAATTTGAGTCCCTCCATCTGGCCTCTGCACCCTTCCTGACCTCAGCTGTAGTTTGCCCAGATCGCTAGATGCCAGCATTTCATATGCTTGCAAAGCAAGGAGTATAAGCAGTGACAAGACAAAGGAGGCTGAGGATGCCTGGGGCAATGAAAAGACTAACGGAAAGGGGACAGTCACACTGGAAGGGGTGTGAAAGTGACACAGAGAAAAGGGCTACTCCCCCCCAGGAAGGGCCATATGCCTATACTGCTTCAAACATAAGAAAATAATTGTCTGCCTAGAACAATTAACTGTCTTTATAATCTAAATAACATGAGGGTTTCCTGACACATTGAAAACCCATTTTATTACACTGAATATTATAGTCATTTCTGACAGCTTCCAATGAACCACAGAAATAAAGCACAAGAAAAACTAACAAGCCAAAGAGCACTTCATTTTAGCCATTAATTCATCTACGTTCTCTGTTTTTCTTCTCCCTATCTTATGAGTTTAGAATAACAAAATGGCCAAACAGAAGGCTAGGGTTAGATGAGAGCAAGAAGCAAAAGGATTGCCTAATCTTGAGACAAATAAAATAGTTAATTAGCCCCTGAATAACTGGGAATTGGTTATAAAAGTTCCCACTTTTAGACACAACAGGTTTTTAGAGATGAATGTCTGAAGTGAATTGCCCTGAGGTGAAATTCTGATTGCATTTACAATGTATCTTAACTATGCCTGAGCTGCTACCTTCATCTGTTTAGACATGGATTGAGTCCTCAAATGAGCAAAATCTGCAGTGTAAATCAAGTTCTTAATTAAAGAGAAAAGCTTAGTAGGCTGCAGGGAGAAGTTTGTTGAAATGGTGTATTAAACACTGTTATAGGAAGAGACTTTTTTCACTTATTAATTCTATCATTGTCAGTCAAGAGTAGTTACTGTTCATGCATTTTTCATTTAAGATTCTAGTTTAGGGTAAATATTTACTGAGAACCTACTATTGCCAAGATGCTCATGGACACCCAGCAGATGAGGGGGAAAAAGGCATAGAAAATAATGCTATCCCCACAGAACTTAAAATCTTGTTAAATCTTCTAGTCTGGTATATTCTCATATACTTTAAAAAAGTATTGATAACCCTGCGTCTCTAATCAACTAACTCCCTAACTCTCCTGGAAACTATTTCTTACTTACCAATCCTCTTCATGCACAACAGAAAGGCCTGCTTCCTTACTAAGAATATTCACCTATTCTCATTCTCCTTCCCTCCAGTCAGAGTGGCCTTATCACTCCTCCTCTCTGATCTAATCCCAATCTTTCTATTTGTGCTCAGAACAAACCCCATATTCCCCAGGACACTTACACTATTGATTATTTCATCATTTTCCTTGTATATTCAAACTACCCTCCTCAGTCTTCCATTGCCTTTTAAATATGCTCAAGAACCCTGCCCACTAAACACACACCTCATTCTTATTACACCTCAACCACTACATGTAGTGGTCCCCCTTCACAGCTAAATTTCTGGAACTTTCCATAGTCTTCATTTCCTCCCTTCCCACTTATCCCTCAAACTGCTTCCAAATTCTACTTAAAGCTCTTAGTAAGGCCGCCAATGACCTGTGGATAGCCAAATGCAAAAGATACTCTCCTCTTCCAGCAAAACTGAGACTCCCTTCTTGACTTCTACGAAACAACCCTCCTTTGGTTTCCCTATTTCTCCACTCACTTCTCTCATTGTGTAACAGCCCATCCCTCTCAACTCAACCACACTCTAAGCAGATGACACAAATCTATAGCCCCCGTCTTCTGCTATGTTCTAGATTGGAACCAACAGCCCCCTGGATAACTCAAAGGCATATTAAATTCATTAAGTCCAAAATTAAACTCATGCTCTTTTTGCCCCCCAAAACTTATTTCTTTCCCAAAATACCACCATCCGTGCTGCTACATAAGCCCTAAAGAACCTCAGGAACCATCCTGGACACGTCTCTTACCACAATATCCAACCCATCACCAAATTCTACTTTATCACCTAAATATCTTCCTAGTCCATAAACTTTTCTCCAACCCCATTATCCTAATCCTAGTTATCTTTGTACACTACCTAGATTACTATAACAGCCTAAGTGTGAGACAACACCATGACTATTACCATCTCCACACACATAAACACACCTTTTTTTCCTTGCATGTATTATAATGGTTAGGTTATTTAATTACCTTTTATTAAAGTTTCAAATTCCTTACAATTAGGCAAAGCACAAATCACCTGTTCACATATAGTCCTTTCCTATCTTATTCCCACTAGAGTGTGAACTTGACCAGGACAGGGTTTAAGTTTTAATCATCCTCATGGCCTCAATATAGAGCTTGGCATGCAGCATGTACTGATAAAACTTTACTGAGCGTATTAGTCTGAATTTCATTGTTTTGGAAAAAAAATGTTTTAAAGTTCATATACATAAGACTTTCAGTTTAACTTTTCACTTGTGTTCCTGCTACCAAAAGTTGAAGCAATCAATAAAGCAAAACTAAAACTTTAAAAGATGTATTACAATTTGGGGGCACCTGGGTGACTCAGTCAGTTAAGCATCCCACTCTAGATTTTGGCTCAGGTCATGATCTCAGGGTCGTCAGAGCAAGCCCGCATAAGGCTCCGTGCTTAGCCGGGAGTCTGCTTAAGATTCCCTCTTTTGCCCCCACCCCCCTCTAAAAAAATGAATTATAGTTCTGAATCTTCCAGATATTATGTTAATGGAATGCAGTCAAAATTCTAATGACATTTTATAGTTGAAAAACCATTAAAAGTCATTAAATATAATATGGTTATTTCCATGGAAAAACAACTAAAAGACTTCCTGAGAAATGGAATTCTTTTTCAATATTCCAAATGCTCTTAGCTATAAAAAGACATTTCTTAAATACAAATGAATAAATAGCAACTACCCCATCGTATGCATTATATTTTTCCTTGGAGAGAAAGTTCATCTTAAGATTTTATTCCTTTTAAATTCAGAAGCAATATTCTGAGTTTTTCCTCAGTCAGATTTAGAAAATATGTCTCAATCTTTGTGAATAAGAAACCACTCAGATGCTTCTTAAAATGCAGATTCCCAGGGTCCCAAACCACAAATTTTATCTCAGTAGATAATGATGCCCTGAAAGTAGTGACTACACTTTAGGAATCACTCAGTCACACTGCCGTTGGCTAAAGCAACCAGCCCCTGTGAAGATCTTAAACTAATCTTAAAAGATACTATAAACCACTGATGTTTGGGGGGGGGAACCTCACTTCTATTTTCTTCTACCTATTCCATGATTCATTTTCATCATGAAATTATCCTGTGTTGTGGTACACAACAAATGTTCACTAAATATTTCCTGAACTGAACTACTGAGCTGAACTGCATTCATATAAATCATATTTACAACTTATAAAATTATACTTCATTTGCTTAATGTAATTAAAGGTATTAATAGTTACAACATCTCACAAAGCACTCCACTACTTCCAGATGTTCTAACACTTGAACAAGTGTGAAAGCCATTGCATTAAAAACTGAAAACCTGGCAACAAGTGTACTTTGTCATATCAAGTTTATAAGATTACATAAATAAATAATGTATTTAGCCTAAGATGAAACAACATATAAAGAAAATTAACTCCTATCATGACAAAGCATTAGTCAGGAAGACTCAATTTAATAGCTTTCCCTAAATTGTACTATTCTTGTTGGATGTAAAATGAAGATAGCCCACTTGCCTCACAGTGTATTTTATATCTACAACAGAACTAACATTATTCTTCTTGAAACAGCACAATGAAGCTAGCCATTTTCTTTTCCAATTCACCTTTTGGCCCCAACTGCCTGCTTTTCCTAATTCCTTCTATATCCAATCTACCAAACCACTTCCAAAACATGGTTTCCTGACTGGCAAACTCCAGATTTAAGGCTAAAGCAAATTCCTAATTCTTTCCCTAAGTAAAAAGTTGCATAATGAATATATAATGCTTCTACTTTTCTCTGTTTCATGTCCTACCTTTAAATTCTGAGTTGGATTCCTTATTTAAAAAAAAAAAAAAAAAAGGCCATGCCCTCCTACTTCCCATATATGTGTAACAAATGAGTAAATTCAATCACATATATAACATAAGCCCCTGATTGTTGATAATATATGATTACCTGGTCAGGGCATAAACTGAAATTTATTATATAAATAAAAAATAGGTAACAAAACCAAAATTGTAAATAAGATTTTACCGGAACATTTTCTACATAAAAATTATTATCAGCATCTTTATAAATACTCATTTATATTCAACAATGTAACTAATGGGTTAAAAAAAATCAAAATTTTATATTAACATTGGTGTTCTCATCCTCCCAAAGTCTCTGAGGCTGACCTCAGAGAAAGGTATCTCTGCCTCAGGAATAGGTACATAAGATTAAGAGACCTACCCATGTCTGAAATCCCAAAACCTGGCACAGCCTTGGGAACAAAGTCAGCATTTGCAAAAATGTACAATAAAAAAATGCCCCATTCTATCAAAAAATTCCTATCAGATAAGAGTCTATTAGAGCCCTTCAGGAACTGCACAATTATAACCTATATGTACATAAAAGTAGAAAGAAAATAATACAACTATTCTTTTTTTTAATTGGGTCAGACACCAAATTAAGCCAAGTGAAAAAGAAAACAATACACATGCAGATTATCAATTCAAGATGGCAAAACTGAGCTCCTTAATTTAACCAATGCCCACCTGACATTCCACCCCAATGTCCACTTAAATGACCAAAGGAGTAAGTTCTTTTTAAGAGAACAGAAACACCTGGGGAAAAAATCTGTAGCCCACTGAAAATCACAGAAGAGTACCAACCATAAATGGACTCGGAAGCCTCCAAGAAGAAAGGCTGACAAAGCATTCATGTTGCAGATAACGTGCTAGGTAAACTCGAGGGACGGGGCAAAAAGAGAAGAGACACTACCGCTAACCCCGCAACCAGCCGTCAACGTTGGATTGTAAATTTTATTTCTGCACTGAAAACACATGCTTTCTCAGTAAACCTCCCTGTTTCAGAGCTGACTATACTTTGCCTCTAATCTCTGCAAATCGGCAAACCAATGATCTAGCAATGTAAAATTACTGCAAATCTAAAATTTTCCCTTTTTTCATCTGGATCTGAAACGTTAGAACAGGAACCCACACAAGTTCAAAAGGGTCCATCTCTACCAGCAATACTGAGCACATTTAGACACCATCCCGTCATCACAATGATGCTCCAATGGATACCTGAAAAGACCCAGAAGCTAAAGGAGTGATTGTTCTATTAACTGGAGCAAATTTTTCCCCTGGAACATTCACTGAGGAGAACAAACTTTAAAATATCATTAGAATTCCCAAATTTAAGAGAATACTGTGTATATGAAGAGAGAACAATCTGAAATAAGGGAAGACTGCTTTCAGCCACAAAACAACTGAACCTTTTTTTTAAGGTTTTATTTATTTATTTAACAGAAAGACACAGCGAGAGAGGGAACACAAGCAGGGGGAGTGGGAGAGGGAGAAGCAGGCTCCCCACTGAGCAGGGAGCCCGATGCGGGGCTCGATCCCAGGACCGCAGGATCATGACCTGAGCCGAAGGCAGACGCTTAACAACTGAGCCACCCAGGAGCCCAACTGAATCATTTTTAAGAAAAAAATACAATAGGAGCAATAAATTGCAGACTGAACATGACAAAAAACCAGGGAAGTTTGAATATTTCTCACAAAACACAAATAAGAGAAAAGATGAAAGGTGAGTTGTGAGAGTTCAACCCCAGGAATGACAGATTAGGTGGTTCAGACCAAATCTTCCACTGGAACAACTGAAAAAAAAAAAAAAATAGACAAAATACAAAATATCTGTGTGAAGGCAATCAAAGGGATGAGGAATTAAGGGACCAATACCAGGAAAATGAGAAAATCCAAAGAGAAAATCTTGAAGCTGCTTCTTGTCTAGAGGTATCTGCAGATTCTAAAGGCCACTACTGCTGAAGAGCCTGAGAAGATGAGTTTAGCTTCTGACAAACTCAAGCCCTGAGGGGACAAAAATGAGATGAAGGCTTGCCAAGGAGGAGGGTGAACCCCTTAAGCTGTGGATCAGGACCTCAAAGGGCTACATCTAAGAAGTAAAGGTAAACCTAAAACATTGCAACTCATATGGTCTGAAGCCCAACTTTAAATCATCTCAAATCCATCCCTGAATGGGTTAAAGTGATCTGAGATTGTTATGTCTCTAGTATAACCACATTACCAGAAGAGAAGCAATGGTAAATCCTTTCTGGAAGAAGAGAGCATCGTTCAGACTATTCCTATAATTTTTCATACACAATTCCTGTCCCTCAATCATAAACAAACAGGCACATAAAAAGACAAAGCAACTCCCAAATCAGGAGAAATAACAGACATAAAAGCAAACCTTCATGGGAACACATATGACAGAATGGGTTAAAAGAATAAAGATACAAGATGGAGAATTTCAGCAGGAACCTAGATACTATGGAAGAAAACAGAATGGAAATTCTATAACTGAATGATATAATAAAATCAATAAAAGGAGTGCTGCCTCTGGTTAGAATGTAGAAAGTCACAAGAGACTGCAGCTCTTAACCTAACAACCCAAACAGGGCAGATAAGCTACAAAAACCCATAGTCCTTCTGATCCCATCAGTGTGATGAGGATTCAAAGACATAAGTGAACTTCTGCAATGGGGAAGAAGAAATATTTGAAGAGATAATGGCCAAGAACTTTTCAAAACTGACGAAAGTGATCATCTCACAGATACAAGAAGCTCAACAAGCAGGATAAATACAAAGAAAATCACAACTAAGCACATCACAGTCACATTTCTCAAAACCATAAAGAGCAAATCTTAAAAGTGATCAAAGAGGGAAGGAGGGAGAGAAGCACATTATCTACAAAAGAGGAAATTAAGATCGGCTGACTTCTCATTAGAAATGATGGAGCACAGCAGAAATGGAATGGCATATTTAAAGAAAAAACTATATACTACAATTCTACACCCACTGCCTCCCATCCCCTGCCAAAAAAATTGAAGGTGAAATAAAGATGTTTTCAAACAGACAAAATCTGAGTGAATTCACTTCCAACAGACATAACTCCTAACTAAATACTAAAAGATATTCTCCAGGCCTAAGAAATGATCCCAGACAGAAGCTCAGAGATGCAGAAGGAAATGAAAAGCACTAAGAAAGTAAATAACTGGGTAAATCTAAATGAATAATGACTTACAAAATAATAATGTCTTATAAATCTTAAATATAAAGAGAATTAAAATACATTAACAAGAATAACAGAAACCAGAGGAGAAGGACAAATTGAATTAAGGTATTCTAAAAGGCCTCACATTGTCCAATAAATAAGGTAAAAGCAGTCAAAGATGCATTTAGGAACCATTAAATGAATAGCAAAAGAATATATACCTGGTAAGCTAAAAGAGAGAAAAACTGCACAACTGAAAATAATCAAAAGAAGGCAAGAAAAGAGAGAAAGGAGAACACAGAACAGGCAAAAAAAAAAAAAATAGTAATAAAATGGAAGATTTAAAGCCATATTATCAGCCAAATATATCATTAATATATCATTTAATGTAAATAGACTGAACACTCTAGTAAAAGGACAAAAACTGTCAGACTAAACAAAAAAGAGAACCTAACGATATCCTACATAAGCAACATAAATATAAGATTATAAAAGGCTGAAAATAAAAGCATGCAAACACTTAAACACTAACCAAAAGTCAGTGGGTAGAGCTACATTAGTATCAGAAAAAGTAGACTTAAGGTAAATAGCATGACTAGAGATAATGGTGAGTCCATTCACCAGAAAAATAAAATTCCAAATCTGTATGCACCTAATAATATAGTCTTAGTTGACACACAAAAAAAGGAGAAAGAGAGTGTCATGGAGGAAATAGACAAGAAAGCAAGTATCTCTGGAATTCCAGAAAAAGAAAACGGAGTATAGGTAATAAAGAAATAAAAGAAAATTGTCCTACCCTAACACAGACATGTACCTTCAGAACAAAAAGACTCACTAAATAGAGAAGTCACATCATACAGACATTTTAAGTTAGAAGAATTCAACTATATATTAGAGAGAAAATGTGAAACAATTTATGTAGAACAAGCCATTCTCCCTGCCATTCAGTATGAGCACGCAATCTGAGACATGAATTTGTTCTCCCAATTGAGCTCAGTTCCGGTGTGCCTTAGTGTGAGCATCTCATCACACGACAATTCCAGAGTTTAAAAAAATGTTTTTGAACAATATAAATGCAAATGCTCCCCTTCATTCAGTACTTAACAAAAGAAATAATTTGTTCCAACACTAAAAGGAAAAGCCATCTATGCCCAACATATTGAGAGATGAAATATCAGCCTCCAATGTGGGACTTTTCTAAGGTATGTTGAAGGGAAATAAGATAATATGCAGTTTCCATATTACTTGCAGACTTTAAATCTAATGCCTAACTAAAATGCAGCTCCACCGTACCAGGTTGAAGAAAAATCAATTAATAAAGTCCCACCTTGTCATATCCTGGTAAAAATTCTGTATCTCAAAGTCCACAACACTAAAAAAATAATTCTACAAATTTACAGATTAAAAAATTAAAAAGATACAGTAGATATTAATACTATGTACAACATTAAATGTGGGGGTTACAGGGAGAACTGTCCAGTGAGTTTTGAAAGAAAAAGACTGTGACATAGGAATTTTATATCAAGGTCAAATTATTATGCATATGCAGAGGCAAATTTTAAAACTTAAGTGTGAACAAAATGGAACTACCAAGTTAGTACCCACAATGTTTTCTGATATTTCTTACCCACAAATTTTAAAGACTAACAAATATGACTAATTCTGAAGCTGTAAAATCTTTAACTACAGTTACTCTGAAGAAAGAAGTTCACTCTTCCACAAAACTGCCACAAATTTTTTTAAAAAGCAAAGATTTCTTCAAAAAGTGGCAAAAATTAACTCCTCAGAACTTCACAAGACACATTATTCCAAAGCTTCTTTCTGCGATTTTGAATTAACTCCAGAGAAATCAATGTTTCATAAAAGATGCCCACAACATCTAGCAGGAAATAAATGAAGTCTTAAAAAGCAGATATGGAATGATAAGGTTAATTTTCAGGCATTAAAAATTGCAACAAGCATCGTCTCCAGTTTCTTTTTTTTAGCCTGCAATCTTTAAAAGATAATCTGGCCTATGATTTCATCATCTAATAATCACCTTTCCACTTCATAACAAATGATAAACTTCAGAATAAAAAAAATGAACTTTTCAAGAAATGAGTCACTGATCAAGAACATTTCAATTGCGGCACCTGGATGGCTCAGTCGTTAAGCGTCTGCCTTCGGTTCAGGTCATGATCCCAGGGTCCTGGGATCGAGCCCCACATTGGGCTCCCTGCTCCATGGGAAGCCTGCTTCTCCCTCTCTCACTCCCCCTGCTTGTGTTCCCTCTCTCGCTGTCTCCCTCTGTCAAAAAAATAAATAAATCTTTAAAAAAAAAAACAAAAAAACATTTCAATTGATTTTGCCTTTCCTCTGCCTCAACTCCTATTGCTCTTCCTTCATCCTCCTTGTCAAAAAAAACCCTACCCATCTAAAAAGCCTCCTCATGCCTTCAAAACCAGGTCAAGTCCTACCTCCTCTAAGAAATTTAACCAAATACTCCAAACTAAACAAATCCTTATCCTTCTCAACATATGCACCCTCATTTAACAATGTAATTATACACAGCCATCAAGTAAAAATATAAAACAAATTATATAAGCACTAGTTAACTTTCATGTATTTTTAGCTAGGCTCTTCATCACTTATAAAATAAAAACAACAATAACAACGGTTTACATTTAATGAGTCATTAAGATAAACCAGGCTCTGTTCTAAGCATGGACACATATTTACTCATTCATCTCGTACCTCAGTCCAGCAGGATGGTAAGTGAGTGTGTGTGTGTGTGTGTGTGTGTGTGTGTGTTTTATTTAAAGTTGTTCAGAATTGTCTCGGTAAGCCTCCCCTTTCCCTCCCTAGCACTCTAACCTACGGCCACACCACGCATGTAGGGTTAAGTGAAAGGAACCAATATTACTTTGGCACTATCCCATTTATTCATATAGAGGTTTGTGAAGAAGATACCCATAGGCGGAGTGAACTTTATGTTACATATCTCTGACTCTAAGTACTTTTCTGCAGACAGGGTAATATTTCCCTTCCTTTAGACACCTATGGGTGTATGCTTGAGTCTTTGCCCTCTGTCTCCTTTCTCCTTCCTCAGTGATATGATCTACCCTCACGGCAAACCTCTATCCAGATAATTCCTGAATCCAGCCAAGAGAGCTAGTCAGACTTCTCACCTGAGCCTAATTCTGTAATGCCTTTACAGAAATGTTCTGCTGGCCTCTCGGACTCAAGGTGTCCAGAATGAAAATAATATCTTGTCCCTTGAACTTGTCTCTTCTGCTACATTCTTCATCCATTTCCCACTTGAGACCACTTCAGTGCCTTGAGTCAAACTGGCATTCAAGTATTTGAGTAACTGAACTTACTCTAAACCGAAGTTTCTCATCCTGTCTTAAAAGAGATATTGGACCTGCTTCAATTCCTATTTTTCAGCAAAACAATGAATAAAATATTTATTTTCCTTCAAAATAGAACAGCTTGAAAGCTTATGAATCCGTATCAAGCGAACACAAGCAGTGGTGAGCAGAAGTCAGATAAGCAGACTGACTCGATTACTCAGTTCACTTCTCATTAAGTTAAAAATCTCAAGCAACCATGGGAGTTTTGACAATTATAAAATTTAAAATTGTTCCTATTCTTAATTATGTATTTAATTTATATTTATAAATGAACCTAAGACTCAAGAATGAATATAGGAATATGAACAAAAGACCTGAACAGACAATTCTCAGAAAAAAACCATCAATAAAAATCTGAAAAGATGCTCAACTCCGTTAACAATTTTAAAATATAACACTTAAAGAGATATACTTTTTTTGTCTATCAAACTGGCTAGACTAAGAAGACTGAAAATAACTACTATATTGGCAAAGGTGTGGGGAAACAGGCACTCTCTCACTTGCTGTTGATAGGAGTAAATCAGCCTTTTGGAGAACAATTTGGAAATAACTATCAAACATTTTAACACACATGCTCTTTTACCCTACAATTCCACATCTACAAACTTATTCTATGGTATATTTGAACATGTACACAAAGATATTGGTAAAAATGGGTTCATTGCATATGTTTGCAATAAAAAAAATTGGGAGCATCAAACTGGAACTGGTTAAATTAAGTATGATACATCTATAAAATACCATATGGCTATCAAAACAGCTGTGATAAATTTCTATGTACTCACATGGAAAGATGTCTTTAAAACAAGCTGGAAGACAGTATGCACAGCACAACCCAATTTTAAATATATATTTATCTATATTTGGTTTATATATGCATTAGTTGTTATATATGTATTATATATTTAAAATACTTAACTGTGCATATAAAACAGAAATTCCAGGACACCTGGGTGGCTCAGTTGGTTAAGTGTCTGCCTTCAGTTCAGGTCATGGTCCCAGAGTGCTGGGATGGAGCTCTGCGGTGTCAGGCTCCCTGCTTAGCCAGGAGTTGGTTTGTCCCTCTCCTGCTGCCCCTCCCCCCAACTCTCAAATAATTAAATAAAATCTTAAAAAAAAAGTCCATAGCTATTAAAAGTGATTATCCCTGGGGAGAAGGTTGAAATAGTATATGATTTCACTTTTTATTTTACATATTGTTTGAAGTTTTATAATGTGTTTCATTTCAAACCAACAATTAATTTCACCCAAAAATTAAAAATTCAAATGCAGTACATATTTTAGCAATCAGGGCTAGAGATGCTGCTAAAAAAGATAAATTCCATGGCCAGAGGTGTAGGGACTAGCAGAGAAGGAGCCGTGCCCTGCCACCTCACCTCTCTTCCTATCACATTTCCTGTTCTCCACCTCAGGTGTCAACCTGACCTGTACTATTTTGAGGTGAGATGAAACTCCAGAGATTTCAAAGTTTAGACAGATCTCCCAAACAGCAACTTTATGTATAATATAAGGGGAAAAGAAAGGGCAAGCGGCAGGCAAAATCCATTAGCAGTGATGGAGAGGCAAAGAAACCTTCTTCAACATGGCTGAGACAATTTTTTCTGTTTAAGGGAAGACCTTTGCATTTTTTTTTTTTTGAAGATTTTTATTTATTTGTCAGAGAGAGAGAGAGAGCGAGCACAAGCAGGGGGAGCAGCAGAGGGAGATGGAGAAGCAGACTCCCCGCTGAGCAGGGAGTCCGATGTGGGACTCGATCCCAGGACCCTAGGATCATGACCTGAGCCGAAGGCAGACGCTTAACGACTGAGCCACCCAGGCGTCCCAGACCTTTGCATTCTTATGTTTATTTTAAATCTCCTTCCTTACGAGGTCACAACTTGCTGTCGTTAGGGGGCATTCCCAAGAGAGCCTCTACCCACTTCTGATCAGCAATGGGCTTAGAAATCAGACAGTACAATCTGTTAGAAATCCACATGAATTAAAGATAAATAGGCTCTAAACAGAACCTTTGGGACTCTGAGAAACTTACTTACTTTGATGCATGGACTTTAAAAACTTATTTCTCTTATTCTCTAGTCTTCAGTTATATTCTAGAGGTAAGGGTGCATATGGTTGAATTCTACGTAGGTGAGGTGGCTATTAATAAAGGGATTATTGCCATAAGAAGTGTAACAATCTCTTGGATATTAACACTACATAAATTTAAAACAATAACCCCACTTCAAACTTCAAATGCTTTGAAGAATTAACCAAAAAAACCCTTAAATTTTAGTTGCTGCATTAAAAGTTATGCTATGAATAAACAGTTATCAATAAAACATAATTTGTGATTCTGTCCCTAAATTTATAAATTATAATGATATCTTAACTAGACCTTATATAACAAAATATATCAGGGTGATTTTTTTAAAGGTCTTACTCATTTGAGAGAAAGAGAGTGAGAGAGCACGCACGAGCAGGGAGAGGGAGAAGCAGGCTCCCTGATGAGCAGGAAGCCCAATACAGGGCTTGATCTCTGGACCCTGGAATCACAACCTGAGCCAAAGGCAGATGCTTACCTGACTGAGCCACCCAGGCGCCTCCAGGTGATTTTTTTTTTCCATTTACTCTATATCTGAAAAACAAATATTCTGTATCCAGTTTCCATGTAGTATCATGTTAAAAATTCACTCTGCTCAGGACTCATCACCAAGTTTTACTGGCTATTACTGACCAATAATAAATTCTGAAAACCAGTATAATCAATCTCCACATTTCCCAAAGACATGGAAGAAGTTGCACCTCCCAGATGGTTCCGTTATTAGAATTCTCATATATTCAAACATTCCAGTGACCATTTCGCTTAGAAGAAATGAAAAATAACCTCCTCTGAGACTTCTAGTCTACTGACTTGCTAAAACTAAGTTAGGACTACTTGAAAGCTATGAACCAAAATTATGAGAGAAAGCAGAACTATTACTTGATTAACAGGAACACAGTGATTCCAGAATTTATTTTTCCACCTACAGCAGTAATGACACTTTCTCCATCCAAATCAAGTTATTATCTGTGGGGATGTCTTACCTCTGCTATTAGACCAAGGCTTCCTAAGGATAGAAACCATGTCCAGTTCATCTTAGTATCTCCACGGTGTATAGCTTTGTGCACAATTAACCATCGATAAAATGTTTGCAACTAGCCAACATTACCTAAATGTTTAGTTTTGGCTATAGATAAACTGACTGGAAAATTAAATTTTAAAATTCTTGCTATGAAACAATTTTAAAGAAGGTTATTTTCATGGTTTTTTTAAGAGGAAAAGCAAAAAAACACACATTTGACTTTCAGACTGCCCAACTGCTAACTCCTGGAAGAATTCACATACTGATTTCCTTAAAGTTAAACATATAACTACTACCTCTCTCTCTCTCCTTTCTTTACATGAGGGAATCAAAAGAAGGAATCACAACCTGCTCATTTCAGCCAGATCTATAACCTGAGCAATTTACTTTATATCACGTATAAAGCCTAAGAGTAAGCATCTAATATTTCAAGTAATCCTGCAACTTAAAGTATCTCACAATTTCCTAACACTTAAATCTTTATTTCTTGAAATCAGCCATAAAGCTATTTTTATACCAAATCATACACAATCCTGTTTACAGTCAACTTAAAAGATTTCCCTAATCATATCCAACTTCATGTCAGAAAAAAAAAGATGTACCATAACTGGAGCTCTAGAGAATGACAAAAGGTTAATTCTTGCATCCAAGAACAGAAATGATCAGTGTTCAAACACAAGAACTGAATAGAGGTCATTTAGATATCCACGACTCAATTTTATAGACTTCAGAGTTATAGAAACTTGAAGGGAGAAGGGACCTTTGAGATTACCTATTAATTAGGTAATTAACCCCTGCAGTTAACAGATGAAACAGAAGCTATAGGACCTGCATTTTAAAATAATGAACTGAAGTATTCAATGTTCACAATTAAAGGTAAATATACCTTGAAAAAGTTGTAGAAGTACTAGTAAATGGTATTATTCTTGATGATATCATACTCTTCTATAATAAATGGAAACCTGACTCTCATATACACACAAAAATTATCTTTTCACCAATAATTTCATATGTGGGGATCCAAAAAATAGAAGGGAAACACCATATGCAGGAAGATGTTCATGACAGCATTTTTTATTACAGCAAAATACTAAAAACAACTTCAGCATCCATAACAGGAGAATAAATAATTAGAAGCAGTATGCAGTATAATAAAAAGCATAAGCTTTGGAGCTGGAAAGACCTGGATTCAAATGACAACTTCTCCACAGGAGAGCTATGGGACCTTTGGTCACTTACTATTTGAGACTCAGTTACCTCATCTGTAGAATGGGGGGATGTTACCATCTTCCTCACAAGGTGAAAGAAAGAATTAATGCATGTAAAAGAGCTTGGCACAGTGCCTAGAGTTCAGTGAGTGTTCAATAAATACTACTTTTATTGGTTGCTATTAATGCCATATTCATTCACTGCAATATTATACAGACATTTTCAATAATGGTTATAGGAAAATCTATACATACTGGAAAGATCTCCAACACACTGTTTAAAAAAAAAATCAAGTTGAAAAGCAATAGGTAGTATGTTCCTGCTTATGTGTAAAAAATACAACTATACATATATATGTAAATGCAGGAGAAAAAATACCAGAAGTGGTTATTTATAGGTAAAAAAGATATTTGTTGGTAGAAGTGATACTTTACTTCTATGTTGTCTTACTTCAAAAATATATTTACATATTTTTAAAATAAATTTTAAAAATAAAATTATTTAAATATAATATAGCAACCAAAAACTGGCATAACGTTGAGAAAACATCTACATATAAAGTTGTACATACTACTATGTAACACTGATGTGTAATATTAACAGAGACTAGAAAGAAATATACCAAAGTTATACCAGTGGGTCTAAATGGCTTTTGTCTCTATTTCCAAAATTTCTTAATCAAAAACCTATTTTCATTCTAAATGAATCAAAAATTTGGGTTATATTTTAGTATCTTTCACGGGCTTGTGTTCCATGGCAACGTCAATTTTTTAAAATCATAAACACTAGACTTTTCATTACCTCAGGTAGCTATCTGGTCAACATGATCTTATCTATGGTCATTTCTTTTGTTCTCCTATTGTTCATACAATTTTACCTAGAAGCCAAAACACCTACCAATGACATGGTAAATACCTTGCAACCACCCAGAAGTCACTAATAAAATAAAGTGTTTGGGAAAAGACTATTAAATAGGGCCTAGAGCCTTCGTATATAATGAGATTAATGTTACCCCAGTATTTTTTTATTAGTGTAAAGAAAACTCATAAAGAAGAAATCAACAATGATCAATTAAGCCAACAGAAAAAAATCTACACTTTCAAAAAATTTAATAGAATTGCAGTATTTTTTAAAAGTTCATAAAGAAATGTTAAAACCACTCCACAAAGATACAGCACTTTACAGTTTATAAGCAGTTTTATATTTAATTTTTCTGACAATCCAGTTAGGTAAAAAGCAAGGTTACCTATAGCCCTCAACAGATACAAGAGCAGGTATGGACCATGAGTGAAATCCCAAATCCTCTGCCTCATATCCTAAGTCTTTTTTCACTATCCCACATCACATACTAATTTTCATACAGTCTAAGAATAGCAATATTTTTTATCTCCTTTGAACGTTCTGCCTAGAAATCTACAAATTCTTTTATACCTCATCCTGTTAGGCAAGCAGAGGAGGGCATCGTCTCTGTTTACAGAAGACTCAGTAAAATCATTGATCTTTCCAAAGATGACAAAACTAATAAAGACTAAAACTGCAGCATATCCAGAGAAGGATGACCAAACTCAAAAAGGGCCAGAAAAGTAAGTAATGGGAAGAGTGGCTGAAGGAATAAAGGATGATTCACTTAGAAAGAGGAGGGGAAAGTGACATACTTGCACACACACAAATGTTGTCACTAGACACGTGAAAGGCCATCATACAAGGAAAGCAGACTTGTGCTATATGGCCCTAAAAGTTAAAAACAAAGGCAATTCAACATTCCTTCAACAAACATTTACTGGTTATACACTCTGTTCCAGATGCTTCTGCTACATTAGCTATACAAAAGGTAAATAAGAGAAGTCCCAATCCTCAAGAGGTTCAGACAAGTTGAGGAGACAAGAAAATACATAACACAAGATTTAAAGCTATGAGAACAAGGAGAATAACAACTCTAACTCTCTTTGAGCAGGGGGATAGCAGAGAAAAATTCACTAAATGATGAATAGGAATTTCAGAAGTAGACAAGGTGGGAAGTGGCATTAACAGGAAGAAAGGACCAAAAAAAAAAAAGGAAGAAAGGACAGCTTGTCAAAGGCATGGGGACATGAAGCTCTGCAATAAACCAGAAGTGGTGGAACACCAGGTACACATTAGAGGTGCCAAGAGATGAGGCTTTAAATTCGGGGTGGGAGAGGCCAGTGGTAAAGAACACAAAAGGCTTCACAATCTTCATGCCAAGGAGTTTAGACTCTAACACTCAAGCTGTGGAACACTAATAGGAGATTTTAAGTAGGAGTATGGGATGCTCAGAAAAGGACATAGGAAAACTCATTCCTGCAGGAAGACAGATGTCTGGAGGGTAACAGTGGAGATAGAGAGATGAATTACAAAGCCACTATTGTTAGTCTAGGTGGGGATGATGATGAAAAGATTCAGATTCAAGAAATATCTAGGAGGTAAAAATCAAACAGAAGTATTGGCTATAGGAATGAGGGAATGGGGAGGGTCCAGGATGACTTCTAGATCTCAACTTGGGTGAATGGTGCACAAAGATGCCCAAGACAAGTAATGCAGGAAGACAAGTCTATGCAATCATTCAAAAATGTGAAAGCCCAGGGCCAGGAACTGGTTTGTTATTGTCTAGAGAAAGGGGATGAGTGAAGGAGGAGGGAAGGGGAGCAAAAATGAGTTTACCTTTGGTCTTGGTTAAGTAAGGTGCCTAGTCAGTGAAGCTACTGAATGGCACGTGAAGAAGAGTGGACTAGGAGAGTCATTAGCTTACAGGCAGCAATTGAAGACAAGACAGAAGGAGATCAACTTTGATGCCAACATTTAATAAGGGAATAAAAGAAAAACTTGAGTAACAAATAACGAACTGATCACAAAAGTAAGAGACGAATTAACAGAGTGATGCCGAAAAAGGCAAGAGAAAAGGAAAAAGAAATCAAGAGTGAGAAGGTCGAAAATTAAAGTTAAATGTGCTGCATAAAGCAAAGTTTATGGGTAGAAGTTATTCAAAATGGGAACAGACCACCTTGTGAGGTAACAAATCACATCATCAAGTAAATGATTCAGACAGATAGCGTCATCTATGTGGGATGATGACAACAGGATTCTTCCCTTAAAGGAGAAATGTAGCTACAGTACACCTCTGAAGTCTAGGACAAGGTTAGCCTCACCACCAGTATGACATTTCATCAAACACATTTTTGCATTCTGACCAAGAATGGAATATTCGATTACTCCAGTAAAAGTTTTTTAAAAGGTTTCTACATATTTCATGTAACTCATAAGCAACCAATACTGGATTAAAACTTCACTAATTCTACTCTTGGCATACAGAAAGTTGCTGGAGAAAGTGTGGAAATAGCTCATCTGGTCTACTTTAAATTCAAACTGATTTCAGCTGAGCTCTCAACACTGACTTCCCTACTTTCCCTGTTCTTGCATCTCAATTCTACCCCCTCACCATTCCTTAATCTTCACTCTGATTAGAGAAGACTTGCACTGCACAGGCAGGCTGCTCTGTCCTGACTTCTTTCCCTAGGTCCCTACCCATCTTTTCAGAAATCTTCCTTCCTTCCTAAAGCCAGACAATGTGCCTAATCATTTCCAACCCTCTACAGCTGACCATTTTCTATCACTAGTTCGTCTCCCTCCTTTGTCCTCCTCAACGTCACCCTAAATTGGAAAACCACTCCATTTATCCTGCTGTCCCACACCCTAATTTTCTCCCTTTTCTACCAAATATCTCCATCCCCCTACCACCTACTCACTGTAATCCCCCGCAGAAAGGTTTGAGTCTACCACTCTTCAAAAATAAAAAATTAAAACTACTGACAAATGACGTGGGATCTACTGACCACTTGTTTCAGTTGCCACTTACTCAGTTCTCAATTCCCTCGATCTCTCTGCAGCTTATGACAGAACTGACCAGCCCCTTCTTATTGCAGAAATGAGAAATAAAGCAGGATGGCTTGTGCAAAGCACTCTGAACCAAGAATCAGATCTGTGCTCTAGTCCCTACTAATACCACTGACTAGCTGTGAGCCTCCCCACCTCCAGTCCTCCTCACCCTTGGGATCTCACTTCTCAGACACCCTGACACCCAGACTAGGTTAGGTCCTGGCAGTATACTTTCTCAAAACCCATTCTTCTCCTTTCTAGTGCTTACCACATTACTTACTTACATAATTAGTAGTTAATGGCTATCTTTCCTACCCACTCACCAGACTGGAAGCTCCATGAAGGCAGGACACACATTTAAGCAATGCCTGCACCTCATCATCACAAAATAAAAGCCCATCAACTGAATCAATGTTGAAATACATGTTTCAATCACTTCTAAGAGACTGCTTACATGACTTTTATTAACCTAATAAAATTATTAGTATTTTATTTATTTACAAAATTACTGACAAAATTCTAAACAAACCCCACCAATTACCTAAAACATACATAATATGAATTACATATAAAATTAAGAGTAGGAAGGAATCTGTCTTCCAAAATAGTTACATTTCTCTTGCCCATCCACAAGAATAGAAAGGCTGGATCAGTAAACCTACATTTCAGGCCCAAAATGTGTATTCTAACCCAGGTACAGGCTGAGTGTGCAAGTGCAGGTTTGATACTAAAACACTGTTGCTTATATCGCTGTTTAGATAATGCCCATTGGTATTCAGGTTTAAAGCTTTTCTTTAACGTTGGCAAAAGCCATGAGCTAATAATACTCTGCAAGAAAATCAAAAGAAAGTTTAATCAGTTAAGTTACATTTGCAGTGTGATTTTAAGTATTATTCAGTATAAATCCAAAAAACAACTAAAGGCTTGGCGATTAGAAGCTGCCACTGTGCCTGATCAGATGACGTTCAAATGCAAAAATCTCAGATCTCATACTAGTAGGTGAGAGTTTTGTCAAGTTTTACAATACACCACCTTGGTCAAACAATTTAAACAGATTGCATGTTAATTTGCCCTTCAACTGCTGAGTGTGTCCCGCTCAACTACACTGTAAGGTCTTCTCCAGGCAGGCTAAACAGGGATGCAGGTAATTTCAATAATCTATGATATTTAAATATAACACCTAAAAACAGTTTTTCAGGCTAAATATATACATTGCACTTGGAAACATAAAGTACTTAAAATCCGATGCTTAGACAATTCCCTAGGTTAAGAGCAGTTACCAGGCTGTAAATATAGTTGTAATCCCCAGGAAAGAAGAGGCATTTCATAACGGAAACACTAACAGATATAATCAGTTGGAGCGGTTCTCCAAGTCGCCCTCATCGTTAAGTCAACACCAGCGGTTGTGAGGGGGCAGCTGTGCCCCTCAGACACCCTCACTCTTCCGCAGCCTCCGGGCTACAATCCCCGCACGATGTGTCCCCTCGAGACCAGCCAGCGCTTCCCTGGGACCTCAGCTGGGAAATCCCGAGCCAGGGAATGCGGAGTTCAAGCCCCCCTCCCCCTTCCTTTCCTGAAAATTAATGAATTGGCCGTGCGATTGTTTATTTAATGAGGTGTGTAGTGGCCTCTACTGGTGCTTGTGTGAGCACAAGAATGTCCCACTCTTACAAGTGGGATGAGCCTGGGGGAGGGGAGGAAGGCGAGGGGTGAACCTGCCTCCGGGTACAAAGCGCAGAACTAGACCCGGGAGCCCCCGACGCGCCCCCGCGGCCGCCCCTCCCCCGGCCGCGTCCCCGCCCGCCTACTTCACTCTCCACCTAGCGCGACCGCCTTTCTCTTTGGCAACCGGTACCGAGGCAGAGAAGTTCCTGCACGTTTCCTCCAGGATCCTAAACAAAAACACCGCAGCCACCGGTGCGGGTACGGGTGCGGGTGCGGGTGCCGCGCCCCCGCCCCCACCCCGCGCCTCCCGGCCCCGCGCCCCCGCTTACCTGGGGACTGCGGCGGGGAGCCGCTCCTGGCTGCCGCGGCGGGCGCCGGGCGCCCGAGCAGCAGCAAGCAGCAGAGCCAGAAGGAGGAGGTGCTGAGGAGTCGCCGGGCTCCCCGCTCCGCCGCCATCTCTGCCCCGCGAGCGGCGGCGGCGGCGGCGGCGGCGGCAGCGGCAGCGTCGCGGAGCCCTCGCCTCCTTCCCTCCCGCGCGCCTCAGCCGGTCCCTCGCTGCAGGCTCGGCTCCTGCGGCCGCCGCCGCCACTGTTCCGCCCGGCCCGGCCCGCGCGGCCCCTCTCGCGGGAGGGGAGACTCGGGGGCGCCTCCCTCCTGCAGGGGGGCGGAGAGGGGAGGAGAGCAGAGAGGGGGGAGTCAGTACATTCCGGGCCGGGGTTGGGGGGGGTCGGTCTCCAGGTTCCAGGCGCCGCCACCCGCCGCCGACTCCGGCTCCACACACCAGTGCGAGGGGGGCGGAGACCGCGGGCGGCGGGGGTGGGGGTGGGGGGCGGGGGCCCGGGGCGCGCACACCCGCGCACGCGCAAGCGCGCGCCTCCCTCGCCCGCACCCCCTTGGCTCTGTGCGCGGCCCGCCCCCGCTCCAATCCCGGCTGCCGCCTCGCGGGCCCCGGCGGCGGGCCGCTCCCCTCCCCCCTCTCCCCGGAGCCGCGGACGGGAGCGGGGCGCGCGCGCCGGGCGCTGCTGCTGGCGTCAGGGAAACCCCGGAGAAGCGGATCCTCCTTCTCCTCCCCGCGGCCGCCCGCTCGCCGCAGCCCCTCGTCCCCGCGCGCCCCCGCCGCCTGCTCCTCGCCCCAGGGAGAAATCCACACCCCCCTTCTCACCTACCCTGACGCCTCGGGCTGCGGAGACCTGGGGGCGAGAAGCGCTCCGAGCTCAGGCTCGTCCGGGAGGCCGGAGCGGGAGCGCACCTCTCCTCAGCCTGGGCCCAGAGCCTCTATATAGGGCCTCAGAGGAAACCGAATGGCCTCCGGGAGGAAACCTGGGTGCGCAGAGGGTCGGCGCGGGGCTTTATGTGCTCGCCAAAAACAATAGCGATCCCGCCCGGCTCTTGCTGGGACCTGGCGCGGCTCCCGTGGGAGGGGGCCCACCGCGCCGCCGCTGACCTCCAGCTTCCAGGCCGGGCCGCCCTCGCCGCGCGCTTCCCGGGACAGGGCCGGGGCCCGCCCGGACCGCCGGGCCCGCGCCTCCACCCGCGTCGCTCGGCCCGGGTCCAGGGAAGCAGGGCGCAGACAAAGGTGCCCGGTGTCCACCCCTCCAGCCCGAGCGGGGACCGAGGCTGAGCCCCAGGGTTCCCCGGGCTGATCCTCTGGCTGTAGCAAACCTTTTACCTATACCTCTGCGGGGCACTTCGCTCTCTCAAATCTGGAGATCACGTCTTTCGCCGGTAAACCGGGAGCGAGAGGAATGTGATTTTGAACACTTGGTCATCGTGAAGCAGCACCCAGGCTTCCCCAGGGTTAGGGGAAAGCAGTTTGTAGTTACACTGCTGATGGGAATACTGCTAATTTTATAAACTGCCTCCATGGAAAATTTAAGAAAATCTCTTTGTGTGGTTATGCGCTTCAAGAGTCATGTCTTGTTAATATGAGTTGGATTTTGTTCACTGCTCTGTATAGTCAATAACCAAAATGTGTTGCTTCCCACGAGAAGATGGCTATTTCTCTTTCCACATCCCTACGTGCCTTCTCCCAATTATTTTCTTCAGCTATTTTTTTTTTATTCTGACGTGCCAAAATAAGCAATGTAAGGCTTGCGTTAACATTAGGAGGGAAGAGCTCAGACTCCTCATAAAACCTCTTAGATCATCAAAACGGTGGAATTAGGAACCCTCATCCCAGTTCTTTCAAACAATTGACTCCTAAAAGAACAAACATGCTTATTGTTTTCCACCAGGGAAACAATTTAAATATCTTTTTGTTTTGGTTAGAGTTGTTAACCAGCAAAAATATTTCCTAAATACCCCTGATTGACCTGTTAAATTAGAAATAGATTACCTCCCAATTACTTCACAAGTATTTGCTTAATTAACCTTTAATAATCACATCATGAATAATGTGATTATTCAGTTTTCTGAGATAATTAATGAGAAAAACCCTTTGGAAACTATAAATTACCTCGCAAATGTTAATTTTCAGGTATCTTTTCTAAGTCTGAAAATTTTTCATTAGTAAAACTATAAAATGTATAATGTGACTTCTAAAATGAAGCTTAAATTTATCTCCAAGTTGAAGAAATATGAGTTGTGGCTAATAAAGTAATCATTGATTTTCATGTATGACTTTTGTGAACTGTGTCACTGATGTCTCAGCCCACAGTGTACATCGGGGTTAAGTCAAAAAGGTTAAAGTGCTTTCTGTAAAATAGGGTGACTAAATCATGTATTTCTGACTTGTGATTAAATCACAATTTTAATTAAACCCACTCTAATAAACCACTAATAGATGGAGCCCCAAATAAAGAATTATAGATTCTATATCAGTTCAAGAAAAGTAACCCCAGGCACACACTTGAATTCAGATTCCTCACCTTATTGCAATGTAACTGACATTGTAGATACTCTCTTTAAAAATCAGCATTTGAATTCATTAACCTCTCTTCTCTTTACTAAGGCATCTCTGAGAGATTTTCTTAGGCATATTCATCCTCCCAACAAGATTTTCAACTAATACTTCAATCCACGTTTACACTGCTAATCAACATACTTTATGTAGTCTAAACTACTAATCTACGGAGAGATATTAAGCCATTCGTGAAATTAACACTTTTTTCATCTAAGTTAGAACCTGAGGCCCATGTTCAAGAATAGAAGCACAAAGAAAGTTTTAGAGCAAAGAAAACAGACTGGCCATTGTATGTTGGTATAAGTTATCAAAGTGCAGGCCAAAAATAACTAGACCAAATATTCTTGTGAAATTTATTCTAAGTGTACTTTGATATAAAAATTAAATGAAAAATTAATAAAGCCAATGAATATAAAACTTGGTAAGAATCTTATTCTCTGTAGTAAAAGGATTATTTTTCAACTTTAGAGAGGCAATATATTTTAGTGTTTAATTGCTGGCAGTAATTAGATTCTGTAGCTGATTCCCTGGCTGAATACCAGTATCCAAGGTAGCGAAGAAGAAAGCTAGCCCCCTGACTAGTAGATCTAAGTATAGAACACTTCCTAGACACAGGAAATTTTAAGCAGGAGTTACCCATGTCGTAGACACAAGATTTTCTCCTACACAGGTGTTGACATTTTTACATTCACCCTTTACATTTCACTAAGTAAGAATTTGTATTTCTCCCTTTCTCCTCCCAAAGCCACCTGTTCTAGGGAGCCATCTCTGAAGTAAGCCTAATTAAGAAGGATATGTGCTCCTTTTTTTTTTTTTAATGTTTTTTAAGAAAGATTTTATTTATTTATTTGACAGAAACACAGCGAGAGATGGAACACAAGCAGGGGGAGTGGGAGAGGGAGAAGCAGGCTTCCCGCTGAGCAGGGAGCCCGATGTGGGGCTCGATCCCAGGACCCTGGGATCATGACCTGAGCCGAAGGCAGACACTTAACGACTGAGCCACCCTGGCGCCCCGGATATGTGCTCCTTAAGGACAAAGCCTACACAATATTAATTTTGCTTGTTACACGTTGCTTGATTAACCATATATCTGTAGTTCCACAACAACTTATTAATTCAACAAATATTATTGAAGACCTTTTGTTTGCCAGATATTGCGCTGGGTGCTGAGATAAAAGTATTTGTTCATTCATTTAATATTTATAAAACACTGTGTCTCATGTTCTGCCCTGTGTTCAAGGAACGCAATGGTGAGCCAGATAGACAAGGTTCCCTGTCTAGCAGGAAAGATAAAGAGTTATAACAAAGAAGTGTGAAGAATGTTATGGTAAGGAAAGATAAGGAGTGTGGGAAACAGTAAGAGCATCTAACCTGACTAAATTGTTTGTGGGGGCAGAGGGAGGGTGGGGTTGGGGAATTAGGGAAGAAGCGTCGGTCTCTAAATTGAGCCAAATGGAAGAAGATGGGTAGGAGTTAGCTATCCTGCAGTGAGAATTGACGTCGGATTTGCATTTTAGAAGGATCACTAGGGGCGCCTGGGTGGCTCAGTCGTTAAGCATCTGCCTTCGGCTCAGGTCATGATCCCAGGGTACTCGGATCGAGCCCTGCATCGGGCTCCCTGCTCAGCAGGAGGCCTGCTTCTCCCTCTCCCACTCCCCCTGCTTGTGTTCCCTCTCTTGCTGTCTCTCTGTCAAATAAGTAAATAAAATCTTTAAAAAAAAAAAAAAGGCTTCTCCCCATACAAATTGTAATAATTCAGGTCTATCCCCAGGAATTTAATTTCTAAAAAAAAAGAAGGATCACTCAGGCTGCTTCATGAAGTGTAGGTTGGAAGGAGACAGGACTTAACGAAACCAGTTCGGATTTTGTTAACAGTAGTCTGGGGAGGAGATAGTGGTGCCCTGGAGTAAAGCAGAGGGGGTTAAGAGAAGTGAGCAGATAAGAGGGAGATTTAGGTGATAGATAGAAGCAACAGAGGTGTGTGGGAGACCGGAGGCGAGTGTGACTCAGATTTCAGCTTGGGCATAGGAATGAAGGTGGTGACATTCACTGAGAGAGGAATTAGGAAGAGGGGCAGATGGGAGGAAATGTGAGTTTAACTTTCGACAAGTTTAATTTAAAGTGCCTAAGGGACATCTAAGTAGAAATATCAGTAAACTGTTTGTTTGGGTCTGGGGTTTAGCAGGGAGAATTGGGCTGGAGGTGAGTCATCAGCATATACCATCTATGCCTAAATATAAGGTGCCTCTGAGTACAGAGCGTGCCCCATTTTCCCAATTAAAATCCGCCCCCAATAAAACTTTGTAGCCAGCTTAAATATATGAACTTTTAGAGATGTAGATTAAATGATCAGAGATCTACACTGATAATGTTTAATATATTAACTTAATTATACTTACATACTTTAAACTATTAATGAAATATAATTTTTAAAACAATTTTCTAGAAACTCTTCACAGTGTTTTTATCATCGCCAGAGTCATATTTTGAGTCTCTGACACAGTTTCCCAAGACAGATTATCTTTACTTCCACCTAAATTTTGACTTTATATATGACATTGTCACTGGGAATTTTTTTTCCAGGCTTCGGTATCTAATCACACTACATCATTCATCCTATACCCATATTCACTTATATATTTTTTTCCATAATGACTCTTAAGGGCTTGTTTACAAGCACATCCAACATTTACAAATTTGAAGGTATTTCCCTGGAATTAATTTCTAAATCTGTGTTAAATTTCCTTATTTCCTTTCTTACCCATTCTGTCAGGGGGCTTCTGTATGAACATTGAATGAGATTATTTCACACTAGTGCATATTACCCCAAAGAGCATTGATGTTCAAAATAATTGAGAGAACATCCAGTAATATGAAGGACTTTTTTAAGGTCAGAATATAAGGTGACTCTCTCTTTTCTAAGGGATTTATTGGGGAGGGAAGCTGGCATTATATTCCAGTATATACAGTAATGACAAGAAGTGGTTGAGATTACCCCAGGAAAGTTTCAGACCAGAGAGGAGGATGTAGGACTAGAACCAAACCAGGGGAACACCAACACATTTAAGGTACAGAACAAGAAAAGGAACTTGCAAAGAAACAAGCAGACATATAAAAAGAAAACCAGAAGCATGTATTGTCACAGAAGCCAAGGAAAGAAGGTGCTTCAGGAATGCAGGAGTGGTCCATAGTGTCACGTGCTCCTGAGAGGTCAAGTAAGGTAAGACCTGAAAAACATCTGTGTTGCATTTCATGATAAGGTGGTCATGGACAGCCTTACCAAGTGTGGTTGCAGCAGAGAGTAAGGCCACCTGATTGCTATGGCTTGTCACTGAGTATGAACAACTTCCTCAAGGTGTTTACTTATAATAGGAAGAAAGAGTGGGGAAGTCTAGAATGGACTCTGTTAGGAGGGGAGTGAACTTAAGTGCTGATCCAAGGAGCCAATAGAGAGAGAAGTGTTGAAGATTCAAGAGAGCAAGGGGATAATTGATAGCTTCGAAACAGTGTAGTAGATAATTTGGCAGCTGTCATTCAGCAAGGCCCATGATTATCTGACCTCAGTAGTCTCAAGCAACTGGCAATATGCAAAAAGGACTTCACAGAATAGAGTTACACCCTGGCCCTGTGGTTCCCAGGCAGCTTTCTGCTGTATTTGAGCATGTGTCATTCTTGTAACACCTTAATGAAGGCTGCAAATAAGAAGCCACATCCTGATGATGGCTACCCAGTCCTCTCTCCTCAAAGGACACATGGCTGGGTCCCAACAGACAACAGTCACAAAACAAGGCAGTCCAGCTTTCCAGCAAGAATGACAGGATCTTGCTTTTTGGTTGCAAGCAACAGAAACCCAACACAAAATACTATCTGAAGCTGAAAGAAATTTTATTGGAAGGACCCTGGAATCTCAGGACAAGGATGCAGCCAGACCTCAGGAATGGAACTAGAAACTGGAGTGCTTTAAAGAACCCAGAGAATCCTCTTTTGGAGAGTCTCATGTCTCTGCTCATCTTTCTGAATCTGCGTCAGCTTCACATCTGTTGCAGAATGGCTCTCTGTCCTATTCCACATGGCAGAAAGTGGCCACTGCTAACCACTTCCCAGTTACCCTGTAACAGTCTGCTTCTGACTGCCCGTCCTAGTTACGAACTTCCCAGTGAAAGGACTGACAGTCAGCCTTAATTGAGCCCATCCTAACCCATTCAGGCAGTAATGTGGCAGCTCCCACTGTAATTAAGTAAAGAAAAGGGGAATGTGCAATTCATGGAAAAGAGGTGCCAAATAATTCAACAAGCATCGATTGCAGATGGGTTCCATTTATCACCAAATCCCAATTGCCAAACCTGGTACCTGGCATTTAATAAATATCTCTCTAAGACATAAGTAGTTGATGTTGATATAAAGATTTTTAAAATTATGGAAGGGAGGGGCGCCTGGGTGGTTCAGACGGTTAAGCGTCTGCCTTCGGCTCAGGTCATGATCCCAGGGTCCTGGATTCGAGTCCCACATCGGTCTCCCTGCTGAGTGGGGAGCCTGCTTCTCCCTCTGCCTGCCACTACCCCTGCTTGTACTCTCTCTCTCCTGTCAAATAAATAAAAAAATCTTAAAAAAAAAATTTAAATTATGGAAGGGAGTTTAGATATAGGTCAAGGTATTTGCTTGGGTGAAAAGAGCCAGAAAAGAAGAAAGCAAACATACATCTGTGCAGATAGGTTCATAGACAAGAGGATACAAAATTCATTCTTGAGGGTCTTGATATTCTCCATGAAGTAGGAGTAAGGCCTTCTGCTGCAAGAAGAGAAGGGGTGTGGTAAGGTGTTTAAGAACAGTGGCGTGTGTTTGGAAGAGTCAGGGGGGATTATTATAGGGCAGAATACATGGGTCCAGCAGAAATTCCTAATGACATGTTTGTGATTTTTGTCCATCTAGTGCTTCTAAGGCAATACATAATAAGAGGAGAGAATGTGGATTGTTGGATTGACCCAGAGTTGGGGATTTCTAGGAGTGGGTGAAGAAGTAAAAGACAAGGGTTGGAAGGACTCAAGGATGCTGAGAAGTGAATTAATAAACTGGCAAACCATGTGCGCTAGTCTAGATAGGGAAGGAAATAAATCCAGAATGGTTAGAATGACTAGGATAAAATGAGAGTGTCAACATATTGGAACACTCAAGAAGACCCAAGAGTAGATGTACAATGTATGAATAAGGAAGTAAGAGCATAAAGACAGAAGGTTCCGTCTTTGAGACTAGAAGTTGACTGTTTCAGAAGAGCCAAGGAAGCCAAGAAACTCTTAGTAATAGTGTTTGGTGCATTACTTTTTGGTGCATTGCTTACATGTTTTGGAAATGTTGGGGGTTTCCTTCTCCCTGCTGTGGACTCAGCTCTATCCAGTTGCCTGCCATTGAGCTTGTATATCACACACGCACACATGCACACACGCACACACCACACCAAGCCACTTTCTACAACGGAGTTGAAATGGCCAAAAAAGGAGATTACCAGAGGACAGTTTGGCTTCTGTTCCAAGCTACAACCCTCCCACCCACCCACCACCATCACACACCCCCAGTCTGCTCTCCAACACTAGGGAGCTGAATTCAATAACATAAAAACCTCAAGAAGCTCATTTATTCCTTTAGCTTATGTCCAATATAAGAGCTACCTCTGTTTTCATCCCTTTCTATTAGCCCTGAAAAACTCCCAAGCAGAAGGCACCCTCAACCTTACCACTAATTGGGAAACAAAAAAGAGATTTGCCTCACTCCAGGTTCTGCTGTAGAAGGAATCAATGGGAATGCTATTCTATATTGGCATTTTCCTGCCTTGAATGTTGCCATGGAAGCTCCTGTCTGGTGGTGAAGATGGTGGAGAGGGAGAGGGAGGAGAGCAGGGTCACTGTGACTAAGAGATGGGTCACCCACAAAGCCAATGAAGTCACCCAAGATGGCAGGCAGAGAGCAGTTGGAATAGAGAGAAAGAATATAAGCCACTTGACACTTAAAGGTATCTGAGAAATGACTCATAAGTCGATCATTATATGACAACAACAACAACAAAAGACACTGAGCTAGATGCCACGATTCCCAAAATCAAACAGAGCTCTTGTTCTCCTTAGGTTTTTTGTTTCTACCCCAAAATGTAAGTGATTTGGTGGGATCCCAGATGAATATTAACACCACCTACTGGTCACTTGAGATCTGAACAAATGAGGTCCACAGAAGTGGCCTCAGGAGAAAGTCAGATTTAAAAAACGAAACAAAACAGGAGATAGAAGGGATGCCTGTGCAGAGAATGGGTAAATAGAGGCATTTGTTTACAACCCAGTGGGACTTCCAAGGGAACAGAGGATATGTTCGTAAGAGAGCCTGAGAGCTTGCATCAATGGGGAGCAAGTGCAGAACATTATGAAAAGAGCCTGCAGGACAATGACCACTTGAATGAGAGGTTCTGAATTAGTGGTGACACCAAGCCAATGTATCAGGGTGAAGACTATGGCCTGTGAGGAGCCCAGCCCAGCCCAACACAGCTTTCGGTGTTCTAATAAGTCCATGGAAGCCTAAGGGAGGAGGAGGGCCAGTCTGTTGGGTTCTAGATTCTGAGGGTTCTAGATTCTGCGCACAAACCCTCAGGGGGACAGCCACAACCACAGCAGCTGGAGCAGAATGGCAGGAGCAGTAGTGACCCAAGGGCAGATATGAGAGAGGTTCCTCTAGAAGTTCAAGGGTACTGCTCTCAGGAGAGAAAGCCTCCCTGATACTTAGTGCAGGGATTCCCAAATATAGAATCACCCAGGGTGATTCTAACACACGCAAAGATTCCTAGGCTCCCCCCCAGTCCTCTTGAATTATAAACTCCCAGCGGTGGCCCCAGGAATATGTATTTTTGAGAAATCGCTAGATGGCTTCGGAGTTTCTATCTAACAGGAACTTAAGGGTGGTGATGTAATTGGTTAACAGAAGTAAGCAGTGACTCAAAGGATAATCAGCTTTATAGATTTTCATATTCTTAAACCCAAACTTCTCTAATTACATTAAAATAAACCAAAACATTAACTCGTAACTCCCTATATTTAGCACTTTTGCTCTTCCTCCGCTCTTGTTCCTTCTTGTCATTATTTGCATTTGAAATCATACCCTCTTGTCGTTGGTGATTTTAAAAACCATCCCTTTTGATGTTGCATTCATCAAATTTCCCAATATTAAAGGAATGCATGTTATGGAACACGTGAAAAATGCCCAAAAGTAAATAGAAGAGTAAAATTACCTATATTCTCTCTTCCCACACCATTCTTAATGTTTGGCTGTATCTCCTTCCATTTTTATTCGTCTCCACAAAGCTTTTTTCCATATTTGTAATTATATATAGAAAAAAACTTTGTAATCTTTTCTATATATAGTTTCTTATACTAGTTTTTAACTTTGTAAGAAACTAGTTAAGAAAATTTGTAATCATAATATATATGTAAACATATTCTACTTTCTTAAACTTATTATTATGTATTCTGCTTTCTTAAACTAATCATAATTCTTCCTTATGTTATAAATTATTATTCTTAAAAATATATGCAATTCTCGGGGTGCCTGGGTCGCTTAGTCGGTTAAGCATCTGCCTTCAGCTCAGGTCATCATCTCAGTGTCCTGGGATTGAGTCCCATGTCAGACTCTCTGCTCAGCAGGTGAGTCTGCTTCTCTTTCTCTCTCTCTCTCTCAAATAAATAAATAAAATCTTTAAAAATATATATGCAATACTTTGCAATATTATGTTGAATAGATAAATCATAATTGCCTAAACCATTTTCTTATTGTTGGATGTTTGGTATTGTTTATTCATTCTACAAATATTTATCAGTTTTCTACTATGTGCTGGGCAGGGTTCTGGGGCCTAGAAATACAGTCGTGAAGAAGTAGGCGAATTCTCACAAGGCTTACATTCTAGTGAGAGGGAGACTGGCAATAAATAAATGCCAGGTAATAATAAATGCCCTCCCCCAAAAAACAGGGAAGGGATAAAGGATGACAGGGCTTATGTTTTATATAGCATGGTCAACACAAATAATACTGCGATGAATACATTTGTTCATAATACTTTTAAGTTTTTAAAATTGTTTTGCCAAGATACTTTACTGGAGAAAGAATTAACTAAATGGAGAAGTGTGAATATATTCATTGATATATATTGTTAATGACACTCCAAAGAGTTGGACCAATCTGTATTCCCACCTTTGAGATAGGATCACTGGGTATTTATACTATTTAAAAAATTTTTAATTTAAATTCAGTTTAGTTAACAGATAGTGTATTATTAGTTTCAGGGGTATTTACACTATTTTGTAATCTTTGCTGATTTGAATTTCTTATTGATTTGAACAAGCTTTTAGAAAAGGAAAAGTTTGGGGCACCTGGGTGGCTCAGTCAGTTGAGATTCCAGCTCTTGGTTTCAGCTCAGGTCATGATCTCGGGGTTGTGAGATGGAGCCCCACAAGGAGCCTTGCCTGCAAGGAGCCTCAAATCCAGCCCCTCCAGGAGCCCCAGGTGGGGCTCAGTGTTCAGTGGGGAGTCTGCTTGTCCCTCTCCCTCTGCCCCTCCCCCCTGGAAGATAGATAAATAAAATCTTTAAAACAGTAAAAAATAAAAGAGGAAAAGTTTAACTTTTATCATATTTGCTACAAATCACTTTTCCAAATTCTTGATTGACTTTTAACTTTGGTGGTGTGCCCCTCTCTATTTGCATAACTACCAGTTGTCCCAAAACTCTTTGCTGAATGATTTTTTTCCTCATACACTGGTTTGTGCAGTTACATTTATTATGTATTAACATTTTAAAGTATATCAGAATCTGTGTCAAAGTTATTTATCTGGTTCATTCACCTGTCTACTTTGCATCAATACCACACTGTGTAATTATTTAAGTATAAGACATTCTAATACCTGTCAGGGCTAATTCTCTCTCATTATGCTTACCTTTAACATATCTTCTTTTTGTTACTCTATGATTTATTATTCTAAATAAATTTTATACTAATTTCATCAAATATTCATCCGAATCTGCTGCCTACCATTTTTGTATTTTTGATGCTGTTAGGAATGGGATTTCCCTTTTCATCACATTTGTATTACATTATTACTGTTATAAGGCTAGTTATTGATTTTTGTATATTTATCTAATCCTACCATTTTATTGAACTCTTTTTATCAATCCAAATAGCTTTTTAATGGCATCTCTTTGGTTTTAGAGATGTATCATTTATTTTTAGAGATGTATCATTTATTTTTCCTTATACACTATTTCTAACAGGTTTTACTGTGTGTTACTTGATGGTTTAGGATTTATTACTGTTATGTTTTTATTCTGAAATACACCTCTTACCAAATAAAATTATGCTCTTTGCTAAATGGCGTTGGCCTTAAATTTTACTTTCTTTATGTTTATTTGGCTTATTTGTGTGTAATGTATCTTTTTTTTTTTTTTAAAGATTTTACTTATTTATTTGACAGAGAGAGACACAGTGAGAGAGGGAACACAAGCAAGGGGAGTGGGAGAGGGAGAAGAAGCCTTCCCGCCCAGGGATCCCAATGCGGGGCTTGATCCCAGAACCCTGGGATCATGATCTGAGCTGAAGGCAGACACTTAACGACTGAGCCACCCAGGCGCCCCTGTGTGTAATATATCTTTGTGTTGCTTTTATTTTCCAGCTTTTTCCTTTTTGTTTTAGCTGTGTCAGTGGACACCTGTGGGAATGCCTGTCATCCACCTCTTCCCTTCCAATCCCTTGGTTCCCACTGCAGCTACCCCGTTAGTGCAGGGTGATCTCACCTCCTGACCACAGTCGATTGGGCTTGATGTGGACACCAGACCCGAGATTGGCCAGTCATTCTTTCCTGATTACTCTGGCCACCCTCGATTGGTTCAGGAGTGCCGGACTTAAACTGAGCCTGGAAGAGACTCTTCAACTTGGAGAATGCAGGGAGAGAGAGAGAGGCCCTTCTTTCTGGTGGTTTAAAGTCTAAACTTTTCAAATCAGAAACTGTCCGAGGCCTTGTTTTTCCACACGTGGAGAAAACTAACGACCGGCAAAAGAGAATGAAGCTGACGCACAGAATCTCAGCAGCAATGGATGAGACGGTATTTGAACGTCATCCAAGTCCTTAGTTTCTTCTGTTCCTGAGACATAGTTGCATCTCTGCACCCATAGTTGTTCAGCTATACTTTGGGTTTGGTGAAATGCTTCAGTCTTGGTCCAATAAACCCTCCTCTTTAGCTCAGGCGAATTTGAATTGGTTTTCTGTCATTTGCAACCAAATGATTCCCAGCTAATATGTTTTTGTAAATAGCTGAGATTTACTCTTGAGGCAGGAATGCAGGCCAGATAGCATTCTAAGTTCTAGTGGCGATAAATAATTATTTTTGATGTTACATTGGCCAAATCACTTAGGGAATTAAGAGAGAGGAGAATACAATACATCGGTTTAGGTTATCTTGGTAACCATTCTCCTCATCTCTTATCTAGATAATGCAAGCCACCGTTTCTGCCACTGGGTTGAGGTCCTAAGAAGTCTCAGTCACGATGTGACCACTTTTCCAAAACACCTATCTGAGCAGTAGAAGATTAGTTTCATGGCCTCTGGATGAAGTGAGGGGAAAAGAGAAGAGGTTGATAGCCTTTGAGTATAACATGCTCCCTTTCTAAAACATGCCCTGCAGTACTATCTTCAGGGCTGTCAGCCTATACCTTTTGCCAGCTAAAGGCAGTAGAGAAGAAAAAGAATCACTTGAGGGTACTGAATTTCCAAAAGGAACATCCTTCCTGTCACCTCCCAGCATTCTCAGGGAACTGATGGTCAAAGTCAGACTCTCCAGGCATGTGACACCGAGGGGCACTAGTCCCAGATGGAGATCGTATCTGAGACCAGCACATTTCCCTGAGAGCTATGCCACCAAGAACGTCAAGATCTGTACATCTGCTTTCAGGACGTGGAGTTAGCGTTTTGGATGGTTTTTTAGTCCCTTACCAGCAGCTAAGAAATCAAATTACTCTGCTGAGTGCCAGAGGCCCTAGCTCACTGACTGAACCACTGAATCAGACTAATGGCGGTAACAAATATGCCTGAACGTTGCTTCCTTGAGCAAATGCAACCCTCAGAAGACATGACATTTAACTTATGACTTGGCTGGACATTTTGACAACTAGGCATTTCTGAGACTGCTTTTGATTTGTATTGATTAAAAGAAATATGGAATGAATTTTAAGAGTCCAAATGTACCTCTGCCCTGATTCAAACATAAACAGACACACCAAATAAAAATTTGTAAGTAGAACGCAAATCTAGCACAAGTCCGTAACAACTCAAAACTTTACCACCTGAACTTCAGCTTTCAGACCCATATGCGGTGATTTCAGGGGTTTGGTGCAGTTCATAATGGGCCGAGTGTCAATGTCACAAATGCCTTCCAGAAATTATTACAGTTGTTTGGCTACTGTGCTGGCAGTCTCAGCAGGACAACTAAGTATAATGTTACCAGCAGCACACATTCCTTCCTTACTCATGGCTAGATGTGTTGCTTTGAAGACAAAAAAATGAGGTGAGGACGAATAACTTTCACTATTTCTGTCAACCTTCAAAACATTTGGTTTAACTCTTTTAGTCACAAGGAAACAAACATTAAGGCAAGAAATTAGAAAATTCCTTTAATAACTGGATTGTAAAGTTAATGGCAAGAAGAAACTCTTGGAATAAAATGCAATGTGATATAATGCAAAAGGAATCCACCAGAAGTGTGTAACAGCACAGAGAAGGAAGACGTGTTCCTGAAGATTGCCATGCACCATGCTGTTATGTTAAACAGGCTGATATTTTAATCAATGCTTAGGACCCCAAAATAAGCTCACAAGATATTGAGATCTTACTTTAAATGAATTATTCATAGACCAAATAGCAAATTAAAAATAACATTATCGCATGATCCTTTTTTTGCCAACACGAAAACTCTAAATAAAGAGAAAGAAAGGGTAACCATGGCAAATAGGGTACTTCAGCTGTAACTTGAAAAACTTGGACATTTTTTGTTCCTAGCTTTACTACTCAGTAGTTCAGTTTCTCATAGAGTATCCAAAATCCCTCTGTCTACATATGCCAGTTCCCAGCGGTACTTCAACTATGAAGAATAGTGTGGGTCTAATTAATATAGAAAGGCATCAGGGTGCCTGGGTGGCTCAGTTGGTTAAGCATCTGCCTCCGGCTCAGGTCATGATACCAGGGTCCTGGGATCAAGCCCTGCATTGGGCTCTCTGCTCAGTGGGGAGCCTGCTCCTTCCTCTCCCTCTGCCTCTGCCACTCCCCTTGCTTGTGCTCTCTCTCTCAAATAAATGAATAAAATCTTTTAAAAAGTATAGAAAGTCATCTATGAACCACAGTTCATTGTCTTCTTCTGACTTTCATATTGAAAGGTATTTTATAAGCAAACATGATTATCTTTTAGGAGGTCAGTCCTGAATATCCCCCAGCTTCCTTGATTGACCATTATGGACTATTTACCCATTTTTGTATACCTTGGGAGAGGAATCCTCCTCAAGCACAGCTCTGAGAGGCAGTGTGGCTGAATTAGAGGAGAAGGACAGCGTAACTGGCATTAGAACACCAAAGCCTGGGGGCACTTGGGTGGCTCAGGTGGTTAAGCGACTGCCTTTGGCGCAGGTCATGATCCTGGAGTCCCAGGATCGAGTCCTGCATCTGGCTCCCAGCAGGGAGTCCGCTTCTCCCTCTGACCCTGCCCCCTCTCATGCTCTCTCTCTCTCAAATAAATAAATAAATAAATAATCTTTAAAAAAAAAAAAAACAACACCAAACTTGGATTCCAGCTGTACTCTAGATAAGCTTGTTTATTATTACATAATCTATTTTCAAAACAGGTAGACTGAATGCCACTGATGCACAAGGCTTTATGGCTGAAGCTGAGCTGCTGATTCCCTCAGCCTTTGGACTGGCTGAGTGGCCACAAGCCGACTCAGTAGCACGCTCAACCCCAGTATGCTGTGAACTCAGTTCTACATACCTTTGCCATAAGCATCTTTGCCTCAAGCATTTTTTTGCATTTTTGTTGCATAACTAATTGGCTATAAGGCAATTTTACCATAAAAGATAAAATCATAAAAAATAAAAGAGGACATTCATTCAAAAGGACGTAATGAAACATAAAAATGAGCAACAACATTCAAAAGACTTGATTGTTGAAATACAAAATACGCGAATACGTTTAAAATGTGTAGTGTAGAGTCATGGCAATAGTGCACAAAAAACTGATCTTACTTTGTGGGTTGTATGTCAGCACTTGTCTTCAGAGTCTTTCATTCATAGTATTATACATTTTTTTGTTTGTTGATTTGTCTCCTTGTTCAACATTGCACTTTTTCCTTTTTCACTAAAATTTCTTCCTTCTAGGATGCATATTTGGAACTGAGCTTTGCATTGTGTTGTGAAAGCCTTCTACATCGTTGTTTGTTCTTGGCATATTGTCACAGACGTTGCAAAGTTCTATGGGAAATGTGGGTTCAAAACTCTGCACTGTTCTATAGACCATTATGAGGACTCAAATGTATATACTATAAAAACGAGAGTACTATGTCAATGAAGAAATTAAACCCAACTGTCAACCAGTTGATGAAACCAACAAACTGTCAAGCCAAACTCTTAACTAGTTATTTTTTTCTATCTTTTATGGCAGAATTGCCTTATGGCCAATTAGTTATGCAGCAAAAATGTTTGCAGAGAAAATGCTTGTGGCAAAAACACCGGACATGGGAAAAATAAGACCAGCTTCTACGAGATCCATGATATTAAAAATACTGGATTGACTAACAGTGGCATTTCTCAGTCTAGATATACAAAGTCTGAAACTATGGGCTTTGGGTGAACGTGTGTCGGTGTAGGTTTGTTGATTGTAATAACTGTATCACTCTGGCGCGGGTGTCAGTAACGGGGTAGGCTATGCGTGTGTGGGGGCAGGGTGTATGCGGGGAATCCCTGGACCTTCCCCTCAATTTCGCTGCGAACCTAAAACAGCTCTAAAAAATAAAATATATTTTTTTTTAAAAAAAGGAACAAAGCTTTTAAAAAAGCATGGTGTGAACACAGTGACAACTGGCCCTTCTTGGGTTTCTTGTCCTGATCTCACTCTCTTCTCTTTTCCATGTAGCCATCATAGAGATTATTCTAAATACATGTCCTTCTGAAATCCCACCAGTGAAGCCCATTGTCGACAGAGAAATGTCTAAACATGACCTGTAAGGTTTGTCTTATTCTAGCCTGTGTCTACTTCTCCAGGTTCATCTCCTATCACGGCCACACAAAACCCTGCGGCAGTATTACATGGCCTCTAGCTCCTTGGATACCCCGTGCTTTTATATGCCTCTGTGCCTTTGCTCAAGCTGTGCCCTCTGATTAGAATGTGCCTGGTAAATTCCAACTCCTCTTTTATGTTTCAACTCTCCTGGGAAGTTTTTCTTGCCTGGAACCCCATGCCCCCACAATCCCACCCTCATATAGCCAACTGTTTCCTCCTTTTTGGTTCCCTGTGACCTTGAACATGACCTCCTTTTTGGTTCCATGTGACCTTTTTGGTTCAAAGGGACCTTGAACATACTTCTGTGATTGTACTTATTGCCATATTATGATTTGCAGGTCTGTCTCCCCAACTAGGGCAGGGACCACGCCTTATTTGTCTTGGTAATTCGGAGGACTGGCAACTGTAGGCACCGGGGTAACGTTTGTTGGGCAGATGGACACACCAACAGATGGTTGAATGGATGAATGAATTCAGGTTAATGTGGTCTTGTTCACCAACTCTCAAAACTCTGGTACAAAAGCTTTATGAATAACAAGAGGTATAATTTTACATAATGCACACTTATTTGGTACTTGGCATGTCACAATCGATCCTTTTATATTAATTTCCTGTTTCTCCCAGGAGATCGTAAATTGCCAACACACATACCAGTGAGGCGTGCTGTAAGTAGCATAAAACTTGATTCTTTGAGACTTTGTGTTGCGAGTGTCTGATCTCTAAGACAAGGCCAGCCACTTACAGTCCCAGGGGTTCTCTTGGGAGCAACATTATTTACTGGTGGTCAGTTAGAACTGTGTGGAGTTTAAGATATGTTGCAAAAGCCAAAGGACTGCCCTCCTTCTAATCTCTGAAGGCATTCATATGACTAAGAACCCTCCCTTATCTTTACTTCTGAACCTAGAGTTTAGTTGAGTAAAGTAAATAGGGGTAGAACCAAACAAGTAAGTTTCTTCTCTAATTCAAAACATCATCTCGGAATAGAATAACAGAGTTTAACTAGGGATTTAGTATTTTTTAAGTGATTGCAAAAAAGAAAAAAAAGGGGGGGGGGGAGTTGCTATACCAAAGGAAAATATCAGAACAAAACAGGATCTCGGATTGAGCAAGACTTATCTTTCTACTTCACCCTCTTCCTCTCGGCACTGTTTGCTAGAACTAGGGTGATTATGATGGTTTTGTCTACTGCTATTCTCATCGGAATCAGAGGCTGCAAATTATGGAAATGCAATTGGCCAGTGAAACAGGACTTTCTGCCACTAAATAAAGCTCCATGTCACACCCCTGTAAGAAAGCCCTCAGCTTTTTAGCTCTGATCAGCTCAGCCCTTACCATGTCGTGTTTGGGGAAACAGTGGACTCTTCTAAGCTTGCAGGGTTCCTGCTTTCAGGAGGTATTTTTACTGCATAACTAGAAGAGTGTCTTTTTGAGTTTGGACTTCCTAACCTTGAGAAGGAGTTGACGTGCTTCTTCACTGAGTGTGAAATGAGCAGATGGTGTTGTTTCACTCCAATTTGTTTTGCATGGACTGAGGAGGAGGCTGTGGGGGAAGGGATAAACATGTTCTGTCCTTGATTGCTGAGCACAACTTATTGGCACAAAGAATCCACTTCACTAACATTGGATCATCTACTTCTTAATAAGGACTGGCTCTTTACTTACTGCACTCCAGTCTGGAAGTTATTATCACCAGGTTGTTCTCTTTATCCAGAAGGGATTATATTCTCATTACAGCAGAAAAACCCCAAACAAAAACTGAAAACAAAACAAAAAAAGCCACGACATATTTGGTCTGCCCAGCCTAATAACTGAAGGAGCCTACTGCGGGCCCTTTGAGGTAAGGAAAGTCACACGTTTTAAAATACCAGTTGCCCCTCTCCAGGCATGTTCATCTCATTTTCATTCATTTCCACATTCAGCTCACCAGCACCCGAAGATGTCCCTGGTGAACCAAGACAAGGAGCCTGATGACTGTCGTGGAAAATTTGCTAACTCCCCAGGGACCCTCTGCCAGCTCTCTGTCTGGACTGCTAGGGGGAACATGGGCCAGAAAAGTGGTGGTGAGACCCCTTCTTCCACCTTATCCTGGGGATCAATTGGACCCTCTACCATGTGCCTAGGAGGAACCCTAGTCCATTCTCATCCAAGGCAAAGGGCTCATAGGGCTAAGAGAGCTGTCTGCTCTGCCAAGTGTCCCCAAGCACATGCTCTGTTCCCGTCACACCCTGCTTTGAAGCAGCTACAGCACGTTATTTGTGCTCCCAGCTCCCTCCTTTTCATCCACTGGCACAAAAACCCCAGTAATACACACTTTGCTGAAGATTTCACTGGGGAGAGGGAAGGAATCTGTAACACACAGAAGCGCCCCCCAGTCATCATTATCCACGTGAGCATTGTGTTTCTCTCCTTACCAGTTTTCTACTACCCTTCATCCACGCCCCCTTAAATTCAGCTCTGCCCCCAACTTGCACAGTCCCCTCAGTAAGAGCTTTGCAGTTAGTGGACCTATCGCCCTTTTTAGAAGGCAAGTTACTAACTACCTGTTAGTATGAAAGCCCACTCTTTGGGAGTCTTATGCCCACCCCATGAGACACAACAACATCTAATATTGTCCCTGGTAGGTAATCTTGTTAGTACGATCTTCTTCACCTCCTTGTATCTGGTCTGGCCCAATCGCCAGAATTCACTGAGGCTACTTCCTACTTCGCCTATTTAACCTGCTGCTCCATACATTTGTCTCTTGTTTCATTGACCTCCTTTTTTTCTCTGCCCCTCGGCAACCGAGCCAGCCTCACCTTAGCCCTTCCTTGCTTTGGCGACCTGTTTTGGATACGCTTCTTGAAGCCAGGCCCACCCATCTCCCTAGGACAGGACCCATGCACTACTCCTCTTTAGGGGAGACCCTACTGTCTCCATCCTGCCTGGGATGCTCACCGAGAGTGGTAGGTCACACGTCCCTAAGCCACTGTCCTTAAACGAGATCCTAGCATAGTGCATAAGGAATTTTCAAACCTGTCCATACGTCACCAATACCTTTAGCGCTGAGGGATGGTCCATCGTGGCCTCGGAGACTGACCATAAGATGAGGATGGCCAATCACACACAGCTCAGCTCTGGAATTCTTCCTGGTCTGTGCTCTGTCCGCTGCTTGGTGAGTTTAACACTTGTCAGTTTGACAGCTGTCCATTTGGACCTGGCTCTGCCTTTGGAATGCTAACCCTCAGAATGAGGGCCTAGCTTCTGCACCTCGCTGTCAAGTTTGCCACTGCTTTGGGGGCCCCCTCTTTTGGCTTTGGTGGCCTTGCTTTACCTCAGCTGTGGAAAGAAAGGTCCCTGCCTGGGACCTGTGTGGTGGGCCTCTCCCATCCTCCACCCCCCACTAAGGTGGCACAGAACAAATTCACAGTTTCCAGGGAAAGAACTGTAAGAATTGACAAAGTTATAATAGGTTTGCCAGGTGTCTGGTATTGAAAGAGACAATCTGGTATTTTAACTTCCTGTCTAGTTAAAACAACAACAACAAAAATTTTTTTAAAGGAAGCACATATTTCTGAGTAGTTATGAAGTTAAAGAACTATCTCTAATATATATTTATTGAAATAAGCAGATAAATTACTTGAATCAATTTTTATATCACCCCCACTCCCCCCTGAGACCCACCCCAAATGCAGTTTTGGTACTTTTATAGAAAAAACCTAGAAACCTAAGTTATTGTTGAATGTTGAGCCTCCTCTTCTTTTAATTTAAAAATGGGCAGTAACTTGCTCTGTTGTTTTTCAAAACAATATACGTATGTTAGGGAGCTATATAGATGTGTATTCAACCAACCATTTAGAACTATTTTCAAATGTTTGGTTTTCAACAGAATGCAAAATGTGGTCTTCCTAAAATTTGTCTCCTAATCTTGGGCTTCAAAGGACATTCAATCATGATTATCATCTCTTTTCACTTAATAAGGTAGTTTTAAAATGTTATTTGATATCTAAGAGAACCTCGTGAATTCTTTCAGCAATTTCCTCTGTTTTGACCTAAGAAGCAGTTTTGCCAAAAAGAGCTGGAACATACAAAGTTTTGGGACTGTATTAAACTATACTGGTTTTTCATTTTTTGAAAGCTTGCCAGAATATTTATCTTCTCCAGTTTCTAATTTTTTTCCTTTTTTCCTTCAGTTACCAATTGAATAAAAGTTAAAAGGTCACATCTTTCTCATCCTCTCACCAAAGTAAACATTTCTCCAATTACCCATAAAGGGCAGATGTTTCCAAGGAATTATTTATTGTTTATTAAGAAAAAAGGCAAAGGATGTAATAGAAGGCTCTGTGTCACCCACATGAGTTCTTAGCAAAAGCATTTAAGCATCCCTAAGCTTAGGGGAAAAAAGGAAATCAAAGAAATCATGCCACATCGACTCTATTTCTAAGAATTTGTTAACCAAGTGCCTGCTAACATGCATCTCTACCATGAATCTGAAGAACTGTTTCTTGTAAGTATCACCTTCACAATTCACTTGTTTCTCAAATGTTTATAGCCCGGCACTGTTTTAGACACGGGAAATACAGGAGTAAACAAAATAGAGAAAAATCCCTGCACTTGACAGCTGCGAGAAGAAACTCTCCGTTTCCTTAATAGTACCAGCTTATTAAAAGTAAGTGCAGAACATAAAAGATTACTAGAATCCAAAGAAATCCAGGCTTCCCCGCCAGACTGTAAATTTCTTTCTGGGTGGTACCCTCCTGGAGGAAGGACTGAGAGGCATTCATCTCCAAACTCCTCCTCTGCCCAGATTGGTGTTTGTTAAACCCATCAGTAATTTGCTGTAACCACTTCTGGACAAAGAACATCTGAATCCTTGGAATGATAACTTTATAGAAATAACCAACAATTTTTCGGGCTTATCTGATTATCCGCATGCAACAACCATTCTTTAAACATCTCTGGCATAAGAAAAAGAAGTTTTAGTAATTGAAACTTAATCAAGTGAAGTAAGGAGATATTCTCACATTGTTGCACCTGCATTGTTCTTGGAAGTACAATGCTGGAGAATGGCATGAGTTATGGAGTAAACTGGGAGAAGCCCAGGGAAGTCCCATCTACCCATATTCCCCTCTCCCTACTGCCCCCAATCTAGCTCTTATACCCAGATGTCTCATTGCAGGGGGAAAAAAATCCATCATTGCACTGGTTATTACCCTGTACTGAACTGCCTTCTCTAGGTTCCTTGTTAAAGTATGCAGATACCTCTTAGAAGATTGTCACACTCTGCTAACAGTCAGTGCATCCAGAAGATTGCAGGGAACTGACTCTGAAAGGGTTTGAACTACGTGCTAGACACTTTGCATGCCACATTGGTTAACTCCTACCCTGATCTCTAAGAGTAGGTTTTCTCATTTTACTGATGACGAATCTAGGGTCCAGAGAGGTTAAATAACAAACTCCCAGATCACACAGCCTTCAATGCTGGAGCCAGTACTCAAACGTGACCTTTCTCTCCCTTAGTCTGAATTCATTTATCAAATTCCTTTCCTCTGTGGCACACAAAACCTAAGTAAGGATAGCCTTGAGAATGATGACTGCCTGGCAAGAAGGTTGAAATTGAAGGGAAGAGAACAGAGCGATGAATTGAGAGACAAAAAGGAAACATTTTGCTGACTTTCCAGTTTTCTATGAGGTCAGATTCAGCACAGGGCTACATTCTTACTGCTTTGATAAAATTCCTGATTCTCAGAAATACTGACTTGGCAGGACCTTAGAGGTCATCTAGCCCAACCCACCATTAAAAGCTTTATTTAGTCATTAACTCACTTTATTACTGTTGGTGATCTGGGAAAGAGTGTCATTGACTTGGCAAGTGAGAACATTTCTCTGAACCACAATTTTCCACTATCTCATCATGGGCTTGTCTGGAGAGATTTGACTTTAAATAATAAAAATTCTTTACATCTCTAAGCTTTTCACAGTTGTCAAAAGGCTTTCACATACACTATGCTCTTTAAACTCTCATTTCTGTAAGGTAGGGAGGGGTGGCATTTTACTGTGGCAAGAGCCCGGACCTGGGCCGGGTAGATCTGGGTGCAAAATCCCACTCGGTGACATACAAGCCATGTGAACTTGGGAAGATCGATTAAACCCTTTGAGCTTCCTCGGCAAGTCACTTTTAAGCCTCCCAAGTCCTTATCTGTAAAATAGGGATGATAATATCCCCTACATGAGGTTGCACTAAAGTGTGTGTAAAGCGTTTGTTTGCTCATGGCAAGGTGCTCAGGATTGGTTGCCTTTTCTCTTTCCCTCTCTTCTTTTTATTGTTGAGGAAGCAGTGGTAAGAAGAGGTAAAGCAATTTTCCTAAGATCAAAGAGCCAGTGGTTGGTGAACAGAGGCCAAGCCCTTTGACTGCAATTCTAGGGCTCTTCGTACTATCCCATGCCGCTTGGAATAACTTCCTCCTTCTCTGCCCTTTCGGTTTGTACACACCTTCTCCTTTTACCGACTCCTGATTTCTTTGTAGTGCAAACTCTTCTGCTCCCTTTCTCCACGCTGCGAGCCCGGAGCCTGGAGCCGGGCGTTCTGTTTTGCTGTTTCTGCCCCCTCGCATTGCTGCGTTCCTGCTAGTTTCTGTGCATACTGCCTCTGGCTAGTTTCCTCTGTGTTTTATATGCTCTTTGGAAGTTCAGGACAAATGTCCTCAACTCAGCTGTGTAAGCCGACTGTGAAATCCAGTTCTCCTAGAGGAGACAGGGCAGCTGTGGTGGCATCCGGGCAGATGGGCTCCCAGTCCCTGGGCTTCTGGTGCTCGAATGTGACGTGCTGCCGGCTGCCTTCTGGATTTTGATTGCTGTTCCCCTGGTACCGCTGCTTCCCCAACATCCCTCTAACAAACCCTGATTTAAACAGCCCTACGCTCAGCCTTTCACGTACCCTTGTACCACACGGAACTGGAGCAGCCCACGGGGAGCCCCTGAAATGAATCGCTGCCAAAGGAATTGGTGCTTTTAAAGAGGTCATTCTTCCGCACGCCTATACAGAAATACATGCAAGTCTTAAAAACTATCTTTATTTAGGCCATTCGAAATGCATGGTCACAGTGATGCCCCGGAGTGAAAAATAAATGTGTAGGCAAGCAGAGTCACAATACGGCATGCCTATATAGTGCGCGTATTGACACAGAACACGTAATCAAAAAGATACTTGTCACTCATTTCCCTTATCATAAATTCAAGTAGGACCATTGGAATATTACCCAACCCAGAGAAAATATCATACCATAGATCTGAGAGAATTCTCAAGAGATCATCTTGTCAACCTACCTATCTGTAAGCAGAGGAAATGTCTAAACTAATTAGAATTAAGAGTTGATGTTCCCTTATTGAAGATCTCTATTCTGCCATGAAGCTTATTTATATATCTAAAGTTGTTTTCTTACCATCAAACAAACAGCCTCTTGGGAATTCCCACAAATAAGAAGGATTGTATTTGTTTTCCTTCTCAGGGTAGGCGTTAGGCGTATGATCTTAGCAAACTTGTCAAGATGGGGCGCCTGGGTGGCTCAGTCGGTTAAGCGTCTAAATTCAGCTCAGGTCATGATCCCGGGGTCCTGGGATTGAGCCCCACATCCAGCCCCACATCCAGCCCCGCATCCAGCCCTGCATCGGACTCCCTGCTCAGTGGGAGTCTGCTTCTCCCTCTCCCCCTGCTTCTTCCTCTCCCCCTGCTCGGGCTCTCTCTCTCTCTCGTTTGCTCACTCTCTCTCTCTTAAATAAATAAAATCTTAAAAAAGAAAAAAAAAGAAAACTTGATGGGAAACTCTATGTCAAACGCCCCTCGAGTGCATGGGGCCAATTCTATTTCTTCCAGGCTCCCCTCCCGTTGCCCTCAAGAGTCCTCAGGTGCTGGACCACCACAGCCCAGCTGGTGCAAGGCTGATGATCTACTTGATGTCTCTTGTCCATGGGGCCATTGGCCATTTCCAGATATCTTTGTTTCCTGGGAGCACAGAACAAAAATAAATTTAGCTGTTGGCAAGAGTGCTATGCTCTTCTGGGCCCCCCACTGGAACTGAGACTCTCATAGTCCATTGCAAACCAGATTTACTCTTATACTTTATTCATTTCCCGGCCATCCCCCCCAGACATACAGCCCCCAATGCACTGGCCCATTCCTTAAGGAATATGAGAAGAGAGGAGGAAGGACAAACTGCACAGTGAGTGACAGAGATGGTCCTCTTGATCCCGCATGTTCAGTCCAGCATGCCCCTCCCCACGCGCTCTGCCATTCTTCCTGCTGGTCCATCCTCGCGCTGAGCAAATCAAGAAAAGCAAAGCAAAGCAGACAAAGCAAAACTGCAGACCACACGTGGGAGCCTGTAGAACTCAAGGACCCTCTTCGGCACCCTGCCTGACCATCCACTTGGATGCTCTGCGAGCTCTTAAATTCCTTTACACAGTGGCCAGAATTCATTTGAAAGTGTAACTGGAGTTTGTCTCCCTTTCCCTGGATTCTCATCTGTCCAGAAAAAAACCTGTTGTGGAGTAACAAAATATCAGTATTCCCCCAAACAGTTTTAAAATATACTTATAAACAACATTGTAAGAAAGAGGGAAAAACAAGTATGCGGGAACAACTGGTTTCACTGTAGTGTGAGCTGATTATAGAAAAATAAATCTAATTTATTCTTTCTGTGAGAAGAGAAGGGAAGCAAATAGGTGATATTCAGCCTAAAGAGTTGGAATCTACACCACCCTTGGGCAAGCCCTGTCCTCACCAGGACCTATTCACCCCTATCTGATATAGAGATTCTACCTCCAGAACTCTCCTAGAGCCTCAGCAGTCCCCAAGACTCAAATATCCACTCTCTGTGGACCCTGGCCACTGGCTCAGGGCTGATTTGGGACACACTTGCTTGCTTCTAAGTCTGTAAATCTAGTGAGAGCCTCATTAACATCCTAGTGTTTCTTATAAATAGGAGTATACATTTTCAGTCTTTTATCTTCTCTTGTTTCTCTTTCTGAGAGTGCCTCCTCTTCATGGCCAGGGCCTGGGATTTGGTCACGCTTCTGCCTGGCCCAGCCTAGGTGCCCCCACGGAGCCCATTACCTGCATTCTTGGTCTTGCCGCCTCAGGAGCTTCCTGTGTATTAACCCAGCTCCATAATGTTTCAAGCAAGAGACCAGCACAGCTGATCTTTGGTGATGAGGATTGATGGCCAGCAGAGTTAAGATGCAAAGTCATAAGGGATGTGTCTTCTCAGCTGGACCCTGTCTAGATTCCAGTACTTCCAACTGGAATGTGAGGGATCCTAACCTCGCACTTAGTTTCCCCCAAAGGGAGAACTGAATTGGGTGTGTATTAGTGTGTGAGAAATGTATTTCCTCACAGTTCTGAAGGCTGGAAGTCCAAGATCAAGGTGTCGTCAGGTGTCATTCCTTCCGAAGCCTGTCTCCGTGGCTTGTGGACAGCCACCTCTTGCTGCTCACACGGTCTCTCCTCTTTGCACGCACGCCCCTGGTGTGTCTCTCTGTGCAGTCCAAATTCCTCTTCTTGTAAGAACACCAGTCAGATTGGAGTAGGGTCCACTCAGACGACCTCATTTTAACGTAATCGCCTCTTTAAAGGCTCTCTCTTCAAATACAATCGCATTCCGAGGTAGTAGGGGTTAAGGCTTCAACCTAGGAACTGGGGGAAGACACAGTTCAGCCCATAACTTCCACTAGGAAGTGGCTCTCCCTGGGCAGACTATGCCACACTGCCTCAGAGATGGTTGCTGTGGCTGGCTCATGGGTGACTGACTGATTGCCTTTAGTTTGGCATCGGTGTCTGGTAAAGCCAGTTATGGTGAGGGCACTGAGTCGGTTTCACTCAAAACGTGTCATAAGCAATAGCCACGGACACAGGAAAGAACCGGTTTGGGCCGCTTTCCTTAAAAGGTAACTTCAGGTGTGGCCGGTGTTCTTTGACTCCGGTAGCTCGGGCTGAGGATTCCTGTGGCGGCCAGCTGCTGGCTTTCTATCAGCTGCTTCCCCTCCCCCGTCCCCCCCCCCCCCCGCACCTGCCCAGGTCTCAGCCTCCAGGATCTGAAACCAGCGCTGTGTCCTCCCCACCCAACCTCACCTCGGCCCTCTCCAGCCTTGAACCAGTTCCTACATCTCTGTCTCACCTGGTCTGACTCTTCTAAACACACACACACACACACACACACACACACACACACACACAAACACACACACACACCTGCCCTGGAACCAAGGCAGCTCTCTCTGGTTTCTTTGTCACCCACTCCTAGACTCATCTTCCATTAACGCTTCTCGGTAAACCATTTAGTTCTCTTGGCTTCTCACTTCAATTCAGCTCCCTCACTACTGCTTTCAGATCTCCGCCCCTTAGTTCAGGAGTCCCATGACCTATTTTCCAGGTCACAAGTGACTTGGCCCCCAGTACCTCTCCACCCGTCTGCTTCCCTGGAGGCAGCCCCTTCCCAATCAGTGTAGACCCTGACACAAATCCGCACACAACGCCTTGAACACGAAAGTGATGAACCTGGTTAGCATGAGGAAGAGGTTTTAGCTTTTGGTGAATGAAGTAGTGAAACTGTTGATACCAGCTGGAAGACGTACAACCCTACACACTTGATAATTCTCAGGGTGACCAAGAGAATGGCTGTATTAGCCAGGGTTCTCCAGAGAAACAGACCAGATATATATAGACGTGGATATACAATGATATATCTATAAAATGAGAAATTGGCTCACGTGATTACAGAGGCTGCAAAGTCCCATGATCTGCTGTTTGCAAGCTGGAGACCCAGAAAAGTAACTTAGTCCAAGTTCAAAGGCCTGAGAACCCGGGGAACCATGGTGTAAATTCTAGTCCAAGGGCAGGAGAAGAGATGAGATGTTCTGGCTCAGAGAGTGAGGCCAGATAAAACGGACAAATTCTTCCTTCCTCGGCCTTTTGTTCTATGTAGGCCTTCAATGGACTGAATGATGCCATTCACATTAGGGAGGGCAATTTACTGAGTCCGTTGATCCAAATGCTAACCTCATCCAGAAACACCCTCACCGACACACTCAGAAATGTTTAATCTGGGCACCCCATGGCCAGCCAAGTGGACACACAGAATTAACTGTCCCAGCCGCCTTTCTGGGTTTCCACCTGCCCAAGAAGGGTAAAAAGTGGGTCATCTTCATGTGCAGCTAGACATGTAGGCACAGATAATTTATTCGGCAACCTGCTCCCTTAGGCGTGGCAAGAGGTTGTCAGGTCCATGCTGGGAAGGGGGAGATGGAGAAACAAATGAGACTCTTTCCAGAAGCACCCCCAGCCACTGGTCAGGTGGCAAGGTTACACCTAGGTTAAGAAGCTTGAGCCAGAAAGACCTCGACTGTGGCTACAAGAGCCGCACCTGGGGCAGCTGCCTTCTCCGCTGGGGGACTCTGAGCCTGCTCCCCTCCTGGTGCTCACATGATCCAAGAGCACACAGACTGTCTCCTTGGAAGCAGAAAGCCAAGGAGCTGCCCCCTTCCTCCTCTTTCAATTAGAGCCTCACCCCAGGCTCAGCGCTGGGGTGCCTTCTGGCCTGGACTCAGCTGCTCCCAACAGGGTCCTGGTGCTGTTTGAAAAGAAAAAAACAAGTGAGCCAAGGTCCCACCTGCTAACCAGGCCTGAATGCAGCATTTGCTGAGAGCCCATACCTGCTCTTACTTGCCCATCTGGCCAAGGGGCCCAGTGCTTCCAAAGCTGAATCTGTAAGGGGTGCAGCCAAGCCTGCAGAACCATGTTCGTTCATGGAGGAAGGAGGAGAAGGCGTCCCTCAGAGAAACCAGGCTCTATGGGTTTCACTGCCCAGCAGAAGGCATTGAGTTGGCCCTTCGGGATCCAGGGGCTGGGAGGGCATTTTGGTATTTAGGCTGGTCGTGAGACAACCTGGGAAACGCCTGATGGCGGGTTCCTGGCTCTCCTCTCAGGAGATGTAGACAACGCTGTCAGGGTGACCCGAATCCTGGAGTGGTTTCTTTGAAATTGCAAAGCTGCCACCACCAAATTACATCCTTCTGAAGAAGTACAATTGTGCCTGGTCTTCAGTCTAAGGTGTTCAAAAATTCCCTTTAACTCATTTTGTTTGAATTATGCTTTTGTCGGCCAGGCCTCTTTCCTTTGGGAGAAATGCCCCTCCCTCACACCATGTGATTCTGAAGAAAGCCACAAACCATGGGGCCCTGCCCCTTGCGTCACAATCCCCACTCAGACCCTTTCTCCCGGGTGTTTGAGTCTGAAGCCAGAACACAGAGGCAGAAGAGAGATGGAACGGAGCTTCCCCAAAATACTGTCCCAACAGCTTCCTTGTGTCCCCGATGAGAAAACAGACTCAGAAAATTAAACATCTTCTCCGAGGTCCCACACTAAGAAATGGCAGAGCCAGGATCTGAACCCAGGTCTGTGTGACCTCGAAGCCCATGACTGTTCGCTCATCCAAATAGTCTCCATTTACAAAGTACTTCACTCCACTTTACACAATGGAGAAATTAGGGGGAAATGGCTTCAGCGCCTGCCCACTTCATTCAGGGAGTTAGACGCAAAAGCATATATGAGATTCAGTTCTTTCTCATTTATATGCATAGTATCATAATATTTCATCTCCCCACCTTGCTGTAATTCCCCGCAGTAGCTCCTCATTGTGCTTCTCACGCATCCTACTATTAGCCGACGAGGGGTCTTCGGTCTTTCCAGATGCACACTCTTCTCAGATTTCAGGGCTGCCCTCATCTTCACCTCCATTAAACAGGCACTGTCTTGTGCATGTCCTCGATTTTCCTGAATCTCTCTTTTCTCAACCAATTACTGTGCCCCCTGGAAGTCCCCCCCACCCCACCCCAACTGCCTATAAAAGCAGCTGGAAGCCAGAGTGTCCCGGTAAATACTGAGATTGCTGTTGCGTTTTGTCATTAGACATTACGCTTTAACCAAATAAAGCATGTCTGCTGAGGGCACTGGAACCTCTTCAGAGATGGTTTATTTTCATACGCCCGGCGAGCTTCTTTCTTCCTGATGAATCAGCACTGCCGCTTTGCTCTCAATGCTCCAGCAGTAACAAGGCACAAAGACTGTCAAGCTTCAGCCCATAAATGACTCTAAATGCACCTATTATTCCACTGTTTTTCCAGCGGATTCTCCTGAGCTCAATACTCCGTTCCAGGCGGCTGTATGCATCAGTATATCTTGCTGCGGGCTCACGGGCTTTGAGAAAGCATTTGATTTCTTGGGTGTGCTGCATGCTTTGGGAAAACCAAACCACGCCAAGCCATTCTTATTTGAAAACCATGGTCTTTTCATAATCCTCAAAGGGAAGACTGAACCCCAGTGTCAACCTCATCTAATTAGCCCAGAAGCGCACGTCAGGCTGTTCCTGTGAAGATAAACTCCAGAAGAAAAGACCTGCTTGACACACCTCTCGTGGACTTGAAACCCACTTCCGGTGGCCGCCTACCTCGATGCTCCTAGAAGCCGCGGAAGGTGCACCGCAATTGCACGTAGCTTGAACACAATCATTTCCTCGTTAGGGTCTAAGGGTCGTGATCAGATGTGCTTGGGTTAATTCGTGCTGTCACTTCTCAGCTTCTGCTGTGGACTCCACCAACTCCCGGCCTCCCCACCCCTCACCCCTTTTTAAGTGCCTGTCTTTCTAGGCACTGTGGGAGGGAGGAGACAAGAAATGGCCAGATAGATCCCTTTCAAGGGCTTCGCAACACCAGTCATAGAAGCAGATTGTACCACTGGTGGCTGGACCCTGAAAAGAATTTCAATTCTCACAGAAGCAGCCGGAAATAGGCTTTTAAAATCCTTCCTCGCCGGATTCTAACCTGCTTGGGAGTCGGCTGCCCACTTTCGCTGGTCTCCTAGCAACCGAGCCCCTTCCTCCGCAGGCGCGGCTGCGGTCCACCCAGCCGGGCTGGGGAGAGCCGGGCCTCTCCCTGTTCTTCCAAGCACAGGGCAAGAATGTCACCCCGGGAACGGGTGTGAGCACTGGGAGAAATTGCTAAATGGTCTATAAATTCACAGTGAGGACGACGATCTAAATGGGGCCACCTTTCACACATTTTTTCAGGGGATCTTGGGATTTAAATTCATCCTTCTGCTTCCTTCCAATAATAGCTTGCATGGGTGGAATGCTTTGTATTTTACAAAACACTTTTGCATCCATTACCTCATGCAGTTCCCCACCAGAGCCTTGAGAGACCTCGACAGTGGGAAAAAGATAGGGAAATTTTGTGAGTTCTCTTTGAGATGCTTTTAAAGAACCCAAGAAGAAACTCCGGGTCACTGACTTAGTATGGTAAAAAAAAAAAAAAAAAAAAAAGTGGAGAAAATTCCAAATTCCAGTCTTTTATATTATTATTACTACTATCAATAAGTTAGGAGTTAGGGTTCTGGCCAGCTAACCTCTGCCTTTGTGCCTGGGAGTTTGAGTGGAGCCCAGAAAAGGTGATGGGTTCTCTTTCTCCCTCCTGCTTTCTATCATTCTTGTCCCCTCCCTAGCGGCCACTATTGGGATTAAAATGGACCCAATTCTCTCTGTTTCTAACAACCTCATTCTGAATTTTACCTATAACATTCTTCCCTTCTGGTGAAAAGAGAAATTATTCTTAATATGCTGTATTAGTCTGCTCAGGCTTCCATAGCAAAATGCCACAGACTAGGTAATTTAACCAATGGAATTTATTGCTCCCAGTTCTGGAGTCCAGGAAGACCCAGATCCAGGTCTGGCTGGGTCGGGTTCTGGCGAGGCCTTTCTTCGGCTTTGCAGACGCCACATGGGAGGAGAGAGAGCTTTGGTGTCTCTTCGTCTTCGTATAAGGGCACAGGTTCTACCAGATCGGAGCTCCACCCTCCTGGCCTCACTTAACAAAAACTCCCATCCCATGGAGGGTCAGGGCTTCAACAAATGAACTGGGAGGCATGGGGGCACAACTGGGTCCATCACAAGCTCCTTCATTCTCCTGCAGGGTGGAGGGAAGAGAAGCAAAATCTTCTCCCTTAGAAACCCTGCATGGTTCCGCTTAGCTGGAGAGGGAGGCCAGTCTAAACTGTGGGTCTGGAAATGTGGCTCCGTGATAAAAATCTGTTTGTGGAGACGCCTGGGTGGCTCAGTCGTTAAGTATCTGCCTTCGGCTCAGGTCATGATCCCAGGGTCCTGGGATCAAGTCCCACATCCGGCTCCTTGCTCAGCAGGGAGCCTGCTTCTCCCTCTCCCTCTGCTGCTCCCTCTGCTGCTCCCCCTGCTTGTGCTTGCTCTCTCTCTGAAAAATAAAAAAATAAATAAAATCTTAAAAAAAAAATCTGTTTGTGTTTCCCTCTCTCATTTGTGGATTGGAATCCTTTGAAAGAAGTTACTGATACTCTGTGGTTTATAGCATCTTTGTCATTTCAATGGTGTTCAAACAATGAGCATGATTGTTCTAGAAGACTGCTAGTAAAGACGGGGCCTAAAGATGCCGTTGAGGAAGCTGCTTCTGTCTTCATATCACAGGACATTTACCAGCAGCCTGTGCTTCTGGGGAGAGCTGCGGCAGCTGGAGACTTGAGCGGACTCCCTTTAGCAGCACCATGGAGGGCAGCAGCTGCCGCCGAGGTGGTACCCCAGTACCCCAGTGGCCAGGAAGCCCAGATACAGGGTCTTCCAGAACACATGCGCTTCCTCACTCTTGCCCTGGCTTTGATGTCGTCTTCTGGCCATGTCCTGGTCATCAGGCTTAGGGCAGAGATGAGGTCTCAGTTTTGCAGCAGTAACAGCTTTCCGTGCTACGATGCAAGGCTCTGGATAAATATAGGCAGCTACACAAAGTCCTAACTTCACAGGCTCATGATCTTGAAAAGAGAAAATACAAGATACCCAGGAATAAACCTAACCGAGGAGGTGAAAGACCTGTACTGTGAAAACTAGAAAACACCGATGAAAGAAATTGAAGATGACACAAATAAATGGAAAGACATTCCATGCTCATGGATCGGGAGAACAAATACTGTTAAAAAGTCCATACTTCCGGGGGCGCCTGGGTGCCTCAGCGTCTGCCGTCCACTCAGGTCATGATCCCAGGATCCTGGGATTGAGCCCCATGTTGGGCTCCCTGCTCAGCGGGGAGTCTGCTTCTCCCTCTCCTTCTGCCTCTCCCCCTCCCTCCCCCCCCCGTTCATGCGTATGCGCTTGAGTGCACTCTCTTTCTCTCTCTCTCTCTCAAATAAACAAAATCTTTTTAAAAAGTCCATATTTCCCAAAGCAATCTACCGATTTCATGCAGTCACTATTAAAATACCAACGGCATTCTTCACAGAGCTAGAACAAAGAATCCTAACATTTGTATGGAACCACAAAAGACCCCGAATAGCCAAAGCAATCTTGAAGAAGAACAAAGCTGGAGGCATCCCAGTTCCAGACTTCAAGGTATTTTATAAAGCAGTGGTAATCAAAACAGTATGGTAATTTTGCAATGACGTGGATGGAGCTAGAGAGTACTATGCTATGCAAAATAAGTCAGTCAGAGAAAGACAAATACCGTATGATTTCACTCATATGCGGAATTTAAGAAACAAAACAAATGAGCAAAGGGAAAAAAAGAGAGAGGGAGAGAGCGAGGCAAACCAAGAAACAGACTCCTAACTCTAGAGAACAAACTGATGGTTAGCAGAGGGGAGGGGGTTGGGGGGGTGGGTGACAGGGTGATGGGGATGAAGGAGTGCATGAGCATGGGGTGACATATGGAACTGTTGAATCGCTATACCGTACACAATACACTAATATAACACCATATGTTAACTATACTAGAATTAAAATTTTTAAAAAGAAAGAAAAGGGGAAATACAAACATAAACATTTTTTTTTAAGATTTTATTTATTTATTTGACACAGAGAGAGCGCAAGCAGGGAGAGTGGCAGGCAGAGGGAGAGGGAGAAGCAGGCTCCCTGCCAAGCAGGGAGCCCCAAACATAAACATTTTTAAATAAACTTTTAATCTTGGAATAATTTTAGATTTACAGAAATGTTGCAAAGATAGTGCAGGGAATTCTGCGTACCCCGCGGCTAGTTGCAGGGTTCCCTAGTGTTACCTCACGTTACTAAGGTATACTTATCAAATTAGCAAACTGGTACTTTACTATTAGCCAAATTCTCACTATATTCAGATTTTGCCAGGTTTTCCAATAATATCCTTTTTCCGTTCCAGGATCCAATGTGGGGACCACACTGCATTTAACTGTCATCTCCTTAGTGTCTTCTAATCCCTTATAATTCCTTAGCCTTTCCCTGTCTTTCATGCCCTTGACATTTTTGAAAAATAGTGGTTAGGTGTTCTGTAGAATGTCTCTAAATTTGGGTTTGTCTCATGTATTTCCTCATGAAAAGATTGGGTTATGGAGGTTTTTTTGTTTCTTGTTTTTGTTTTGTTTTGTTTTGTTTTTTTGGAAAGAATGCAGCTGAGGTCACGTGCCCTTCTCATCATCCCGCAGCCACATGACCTCACTGTGATGGGGACATTGGGCATGTGGTTAAGGTGGTGCTTGCCAGGTATCTTCACTGGAAAGTTACTATGTTTTCCTTCTCATACTTCTTTCTTTGGAAATGTGTCACTAAGTCCCACTCGTCCTGGGTAGTGGGGCATGAGAGGGGAGAGTATTTACGTATATTATTTGGAAAGACTTGTCTCTTCTCCCCTATTTATTTATGAAGCATGCATTTAAAAAAATCACAATTACACAGTCTGTAAATTCAATGTTTCTGGTCTGAAACAAAGTCAAGTACTCTCAGACGAGTACCAAAAGAGAATGAAGACACTGAGTACTCATGTAAATAAAACATTTAGAAAATCATAGCATTTTGAAATTTATAATGGAGACTTTTAAAAAATGCTTTAAAATGCACTATACCAACAGAACAGATTCTTTAACTGCTTTGTAATATGTCCTCATTATTAGAAAGGATATTGAACCCCAAGATGTCCATCGCAGCAGACCTTGCTAAGGACTGGGGATTACCTCTGAATTAAGGCGGCAGAGGGAAACTTTCCAGGGCAAAAACGATACTGTTTCTTGTGCAGTGTGAATACTAATTCTCAGAGTTAAACAGAAAAGAAAAAGAAAGGTCCAAGCTCCTACCCAAAACAGACTGCAGAATCCCAAGAAGGTACGGCAGGCCAGAGATAACCCCTCTCTTATCTGGAAATATAGAAAAAGAAAATGCAGCATTTGATACTGTGAGCATCCTGGAGTTTGTCTTAAAGAGAAGTGCCTCTTGCCGGTTTGGGTTGGAAGAGAGCACTCAGCTGGATTTGCAGAAACCAGCTTTTCTTTGGAAAAGTCCGACAAGGCAAAGAACCAAGCAACAGGGAACCAGAGGTTTCCCAGATGAGAGCAGAATCAGTGGGGAGGCTTAGACCAACATTCATTCTAAAACCAAGGCAAGAAAGGGGCGCCTGGGTGGCTCAGTCGGTTAAGCGACTGCCTTCGGCTCAGGTCATGATCCTGGAGTCCCGGGATCGAGCCCCACATCGGGCTCCGTGCTCAGCGGGGGGTCTGCTTCTCCCTCTGATTCTCCTCCCTCTCACGCTTTCTGTCTCTCATTCTCTCTCTCGCAAATAAATAAATAAAATCTTAAAATAAATAAATAAATAAATAAATAAAACCAAGGCAAAAAGAACAACCACCAGACAAAACAAAACCAAAAACACATTTTTTCAATGTTTACTTTTATTTAAAAATAAAAATAATATATTGCAAAAAATAAATATAGTCAAAAGGGTACACACTGAGAAAGAACTCTCCTTCTTGTTCCAAATCTCTGGGCCCATTTTTGACAGGCAGCCTCTATCAATGGTTTCTTATGTTGCCAGAGATGCCTAGTGCAGCATTATCTGTAATAACAAAAAAGCTGGAAGTTAGTGAAGTGCCCATTGGTAGTGCACTAGTAAAAGAAATTATGGTTCATTCCTACAACGGGAGGCTATATAGACGTCACAAAGAATGAATTCATTTTACAAAGGCTTATATGGGAAGATCTGCAGAATATATTATTAAGTGAGAAAAAGCAAGGTATGCAGAACATGACTTGTCTTCCCGATTTAGGGCACAAGAGCTTCAGTCAGAAATAATTGCTACAACACCACAGGAAGGGTTGGTCTTATCAGAAAATGCCTGGAGTGAAGTCACAGACCTGGCAACAGTGTGTTGGAGAATATTGTCCCTTCTAAAGAGATGTTACTACTGCATTGTCCGGAATCTTCAGTGTCACCAGAAATTTTGCCCTTGACATTAACATGGCACTTCCCACTATAACCTGGGGCACCCTGGGATACCCTGTTATGAATGCTGTGCTTCTGAAACATCTTTTGTTGGTGGTGGTCACATTTTAACAGCTCTGAAATCAGGATGTGTGGTCCAGGTAGCAGTTGGTGAGGGCCTGTCATTGTCCACACGCGCACAACAAAATTGGGTCAGGGACTTGGAAGAAAATCCGGGAGATATTTGTGAAGAACCCTTTTTAAAAAAAATGTTGCAACAGCAAAGATGATTGTGTCTGTGTGTGGAGGGGGGTGGTAAGGAGGGGAAGGAAGCAGCCTTCAACTCTAATTCAAAAAATTATTTAGGAGAGGCAAATTTTAAATGTGAAAGTTTTTTAAAAGATTTACTTATTTATGTACCACATCTTCTTTATCCATTCTTCTGTTGAAGGGCATCTCGGCTCCTTCCACAGTTTGGCAATTGTGAACCATGAGAGACTATGGACCCCGGGAAACAATCTGAGGGCTTCAGAGGGGAGGGGGTTCAGGGAGGGGGTAACAGGGTGATGGGTATTGAGGAGGGCACGTGCTGTGATGAGCACTGGGTGTTACACGTAACTAATGAATCATTGAACACTACATCAAAAACTAATGAATCATTGAACACTACATCAAAAACTAATGATTACTACACAGTGGCTAACTGAACACAATAATAAAAAAAGGTTTAAAAAAAAGATTTACTATTTATTTGAGAGAGAGCAGGGCAAGAGGCAGAGGGAGAGGGAGAGAAGGAATCTCCAGCAGATTCCCTGCTGAGCGGGGAGCCTGATGTGGTGCTCGATCCCAAGACCCTGAGATCATGACCTGAGCCGAAACCAAGAGTCGGATGCTTAGCCGACAGCCACCCACATGCCCCTAAATGTGAAAAAGTTTTAAGACTATTGTAACCAGTTTGTTTTGCTCGGGTTTTTCCTTTTTTTTTTTTTTTTTTAATGTACACACAAGAGTAATGCAGGATAAGACTCTGTGTCTAAATAAGTTTAAAGAGTTCTTTCAATAAGTATAAAAAATTCAGGTGAACACAGCATTAGATCAGAGTTTAATTGGCAGCCTTCATTATTTCTTAGCAGAACATGAAACAATAGTGCGTCGTACAAACAATGGTATTTTAGATTCACTGAGATGTGGGGTGTGTTTCTTATTCAAGAAAAAGGACAGCCTGCGGAGGGATTAAGAATACACAGCTCATCTCTCTGATGGACCCTGCTCTTAAATAAATTGGCTCATTTTCAGGCACCCTTTTACACCTATGAAAACGCTTGGATCTGAAAAACATTTCTGGGAAAGGACAAGAGAGAGGTGTTTAGTTTAAGTGAAAGTGTTCCTTATTTACCTATAAATTGCCTTTTTCATTATAACAAGAGTGTGTTAACAATCATTCATACGTTAATTCATTTCTTTGTAGCATAGGTTCCCTGATGTCATCCGGTCTATATAAATAAAGGAGGTTACTTTGACCATAACCTGTATTTTGCTAATTGGCTCCAATTGCAATCTCGGGACCCAAGTGCAAAGTTGCCCCTCAACTGGCAAGCGTTTCTGGGTTTACCTTGGGTGTCTCTGATGCCTTCTAAATAAATTAGGTCCACTCTGTGGGGTTCTGCTGTTTTCCCCCTCTTTGGTCTGATACCCTTGCATGGAGCGTGCTCCAATCTCCCCGGGGGCACTGGCGTCTAGTGGGTCACTGATGCTTCGTCCTGTGGTTGGTGCGCCGTTGTCCCTGAGTCCTACTGCACACTGGGGCAATAACCATTTCTCTTTCTGGCCTACACCGTGGCTGTGTCTTCAGTCCTTCCTACTTGCCAGAAACGGGCTGTTGATCTAAACTGAGCCAATCAAAGCTCTTCCCTGAAATTTTTGAACTTGGAGAGCTCTAGCATCTAGAGTGGTAAATCTGATGTGAACTTGAGAGCTCCTGGAAGCTAAATTTCTAGAATAGGTTTGAGGCAAGAAAGCCAGCATGCAGAGAGAAGCAGAGACCTGGATTTCAAGCCCAGCTATACCCTGTCCTTGCAATGATTTGGTTATGTGAATCGAGTTTGCTTAAGCTAATTTAATTTGGGTTCCTGTCACTTACAAGCCAAGTATACCCACCACACCGTGACACCTCTCTTTCAGTATTACTTCCACCCCTCTTCACACCTGAGTTCATGGTGGGCTGTGCTGGGAAATAAACCCAGGTGAATGACACTACACTGAGCCATCACTCACCCTTTCCACTGGCCAAAGCCATGGTCTGAGGCTAAGCTTGTGGTTCTTTCCCAGGTTAAGTTCTCTGCCTGCCATTCACCCCTGTACAACTCAGTAATCACTCTCCCATACTCAAGCTCTACATCTCCTCCGAAGTTTAATTCCTTAATTACCAAATTTCTCTGTATCTTCAATGTTTTCATTGAGCATTTCCTCCATCTGCAGTCTTGACTGAAACCAAACTTTGTCCCAGGAACATCACTTCTGCTTCCATCTTAAATGGCAGCTGTTCAGTTATATATGCTTCATGTACTTTAGGGTCAGAAATTGGCATCTTGTTCTCCTTGTTCCAAAATGCTGCCTCTAGATCATTATCTCCTTACTCTGTTGTGAAACTAAAAAATCCATTTTGGGACCTTACTCCCCTCTCTTCATCTTGATTCTGCCTTTTACTGCCTAGTATCTCCCCCTCATTTGCAGGTGACATTTGCCCCTCGACTCACAGGCTGCCTCTCTATCCCAACTCATGCCAGCATCCTGGGGGACTTTGCAGTCCACTTGAACAACCATCCAAAATCTCGGTTTCTCTGTCACTGACTCCTTCATCACCAAAGGCCTTCCCTCCCATACCACCCCACCATCATCTCCTCCCACTATCTCAATTTGGATCCCGTCATTTTTCAGAAACTGTACCGATGACCATGCCACTAATTTCAACATCCTGCTTCCAACCACAACCTCTTACCCTCCCGTCTTCCTCATCTAATGACTCCCACTGTATCTGCCCTTCGACAACAAAGGGGTCTCATGGGAGCTACCCTTTTGACCTTTCAGCTTTCTACTTATCTGTCAGCTCCTTTAGCAGAAATAGCATTCTGTTTCCAGAGACATTAAGGTCAAAAGTGGCATCTGGTACTAGAGGTGGCATGGTGTCATGTTGGCAGAGATGACAATGGAGCTATATTTAATTTCCCCACATCCTTGACACTACTGAGGAGTATTAGTCTTTTTCGTCTTTGCCAATATGCTAGAAAAATACTTCCTCACTGCTTATTCAATTGGTATATCTGATTACTAGTAAGGCTGGACATTGTTCTGTATGGGTGATGGCCATTTGTATTCTTTTGTGAATCATTTGCTAATGTCCCTTGACTATATTTATGTTTGGGTGCTCATTTTTTCTTATCAATTAATAAGAACTCTGTATTATTAAAGGTATTGTTTCCTTGTTACATATATTGCAAACACATATTTGTGTTTTACTTTGATTATGGAGTGTTTTTCCGTCTCTAGAAATTTTTAATTCTAGAATATCTACCTTTCTTTATGGTTCCTACCTTTAGTAGCAAGTACCAAAAAAAACCATTTCCATTTGCTCTTTAGATATCTTTATGGTTCAAGTTTTACATTCTTAATTTGTAATCTCTCACAAATTTACTTTGATATAAACAAGTACAATGTAGATCTGGTCTTTTTTTTTTTTCTTTCCCCAAAATGGCCAGCAAGATGTCTCAACATCATTTATTGCAATTCTATTCCATTTATCTGTCTTTATGCCACAACCAGACTCTTTTAATTTCTATGGCTTTGAAAAATGTTTAGTATCTCCTAAAGTAAATTTCTCTCATCAGCAAGATAGGATGACTCTCCATTAGGCAAGTGTTTTCCCATGACCTCTAAGTTTGTTGTGTTCTTCTCAGAAATTAAATAGATAAATTTATTTACATCTTTTGTCAAAGAGATTGTTTTTATTCATTTATTTTATGTTTTCTGCTTTTTGTGTTATCTAGGTATTTCCTTCGCTTTCTATATGTTATTCTATATTTTATGTTGTATTAAATTAGTAGAAATGTTTTATTCACTTGAATTCTCTGTGGTAATTTAGAATTCAGAAATTCTATTTTTAATTATTCTACTAATATCTTTAGGCTGAGAAAAGTAATCTGTAAATCTTTTTTTCTTTATCAATGGCAAGAATGTAAACCTTTTTCGTAAACCTCGTGGTTGTTTTTTGGTTTTTTGGTTTTTTCTGTTTAGTCATCGATGAGTGAAGTAAGTAGATTCAGACTCGGGGGCTGCCAACAGACAAGATATCTTTACTTGTTTACAAGTTTACTTTGCTCTTTCAGCTCCAAACCCATAGATTGGGCTGATAGAAGAGCCTGTACTAGACATCTGTTGGTGTATTTCTGCTGGACCCAAAGATACACTCCAATCAACCTGCAACCCATGCCAACAAGAGAGTCAGATGCAGTTGGTGGCTTTTCTTTAAATAGTGTCGGACTTGAAGGCCACACACCTCCTACAGTCTTCCTATTTTTCCACTCCTGCTCACAAGGTAGGGGTGGCTCTGTCTAGGATGTGGTGCTTCTCAGCTTGCTTCTACCACTTCCTGTCCTATTGCATACTGGGGGTGACAGTGCCCAGGGAACTGGGGAGCAATGCTGACAAAGCTGGAGGGGGCTGAGCCCAGCTCATTCAGTACCTGACTCCAGCACAGTTAGGAAATGGCAATTTATTTGTCTAGATTGTCTGATCTCCGCCTGAATTATGTATAGATAATAAAGGAAGATTCTAAATAATTCCTTCCTTCTCTGGGGCCATCTGCCCTGTTTGCCTTCAGAGGATGGAGCATGCAGGAGGCAAATCAAATCATATGCTTCTTAATCCTTCTTTTTGTCTGCCCCACTGCAGGCCTATGACATTGTCTTATTTATGGTTTCTAATGCCATTGCTAGTTTTGTATTTTGCTCATGGCATTTTAATGGGGAGGCAGGAGGAACTGTATCAGGGACAGCTTTCTGCTGCCATGCTAACCCAGAAACCATCTATATATTTTTTCCGAAGTAAATGATGTAACTAGAAACCTACCCCATTCAGGAAATGCAAACTTTGCAGTTCTTGGGGGAATATTGTATCACCATCTTTGCATTCACTTAAGGTATTTCACATAAAAGGCAGAGTAGTAATCTAAGATACTTTCTACTTTACATGTATTAATGCAACAGTCGTAGGTTAATATTTCATTAGGCTTGAATTAAGTATTTACAGATGTGCATACTAACGGGGGCCAGCTTAATATTGCACCGGTGGGGGCGGTCGACAAACCCATCCATTTCAAAGTGGTTCGTACTAGCCAGAACGATGTCTCCTTTTACGGAAGTGTAGGATTGTATTGGTACATTTTTCCTAGTGGGACATCAGGAACTCTATTTTCTTTAAGGAGTCTTGGCATAGTGCCTACAAATGCGAAAAAGAGATTTTGATGCTGAGATACTAAGACAACAAAGACCAAAAAAGGAGAAAATAAAATTTTAATTCTTTTCTTAACCTTTCCCCCGCCCCATCCCACATTATTGTTTCTTTGCTATGAAGGTTAGCAGCCCTAAGCTTTGTTGTTTCAGTATTTGTTCTTATAACTCTGCCTCTACCGACTAGACGAGCCTGGATGAGTCCCGCACCTGAGTTTCATAAACTGCAGAGCGAGGCAGGAATACCGGGGGGAAAGGACGGGGGCTGCAGGTGACGGCGGCTGTACCTGAAGGCCCGAGCTGGGAGTTTCAGTGAACCACTGGGTCTTGAGGGAGGAGGGGGGAAACAAACATTTATTAATCTCTGTTAATAGACTCTGACATCAGAAATCTGTGATCCAGATGCTGCAGGACTCAGGGCCCGGGGACCACAACATGCTCACATCCAGGCACCTCATTTTAAGAGAGATGTTGTACCGAGAGAATGAATTGCATCTGGGGAAGAGTATCCAGGTGGCAGAAATTAAAAAGAACGAAAACACACCCACACCATGAATTGGAGAACAGATTGAGGAAGAGGCAGAATATTTTAGATTTAGAATATTTTAAGTGGCACGATGGAGAAAAGATGTTACAATTCGCCTCTGTAGCTTCGGGGGCCAGGATCAGCAATAACGCCTAGAAGTCTCAGGGGGACAAATCTGACTCAACTTGAGGCAGGATTTTCTCACAATAGGGGCTGTTTAGCTGTGAGAGAGAATGCCCTCTGAGTCTTAGTTCTTAGCGTTCATGTGTTGTCAGAGACTCCAGAGATACAGGTCAGGATTCCTCTTTGGAGGGACCAAATAATTACATGATCTCTAATGTCCCTTCTAACTCTGATTTCTCTTCCACTTTCCTTTTATAGGATGGAATTTTATAACTGGAACATTATAATATTCAAATTCCTATAATACTTTTATATACAACTAGACCATGCTGCAGTAGAAATGTGTATCATGGAGGATCTGAATCACAAGGAAATCTCAGAGGCTTATTTTTTGTTCCAGAATTTCAGAGCAAAATTCTTGTGACCCAATCTTTTGACAGTTAAAAACAAATTCTAGTTATTTTCAACATATAATAGTATTTTCAAAATACCTCTCAGTTTAGGTTAGTTTTTATTTAAGTCTTTCCCTGCCCTCCTCACTTGCTGTTAAGGCTTAGCCATGAGGCTGGGTTAAGGAGGAAGAATTATATGGAGGAAGAGGAAAGGGGTGCCCAATCTCTCCTGGCCCAGGTTACTGAGATGGGTGTCCTGTGCAAACAGGAAGGCAGAGTAAAAGAAACACCTCCTCCTCTGGCATAGGAGGCTAGAAAGAAGAAGGGAGAGAAAAATGAAAGAATGGAGAGTGTGCCCAGAAATTTTTATGGAAGCCTCAGCTCAAGAGTGGTGAGGAGTGTTAGATGGGTTATAGGGAATACTAGGGGGAAGCAGATGTTGGTTTGCTTCCTGTCTGGCAGGAAGCAAGCTCTGGAAGAAGGTCACCTCCAAGGTTGCTCTGCCCCAGCCTGGGGGGGTCACATCAGAGGACACTTGGTTGGGCAGCATGATGTGCAGAGCAAGAACTGGAGTTTGGTTTTCCCGAATAACTGCTGGTTTTGCTGTGCCACGGTAGGACCTAGAAGCTCCCACATGACTCTGAGTGGGAGCATGTTTAGAACATCACTGAGTTGAGAGCTGGTGGGTCTGCAGGGGGGCCTGTGATGGTGAGGGGCGAACAGTCAGATTGTCCGGGGCTTGGGTGGAAAATGAGGCAGAACCTCAGGCAGGTCTGTGATGCCTACAAGAGGTGAGGAGCCAGTCGTCCAGGAGGACCACTGTGGCTTGGTCAGGCTGAAGACCCGATCACAGACAATGGCAGAGGAGGCTCACAGATCAAATGGAGTTGAGTCAGAAAGAGACATCATTACCACAGAGGCCATCCAGGACTCAGAGAGCCATATAGACACATTGATCTGGATCTAGGACCTTCTTTCCTGCTGCCAAGGTCACTGAGCCGTACCGCTTCCTCATAAGCCTGGGCGCCATCTTGCAGAGAAGTGGGGAGGGCAGCTGGAAATCTGAGAGGCAGAGCATGTTCTGAGAGAATTGAGCATTTTCTCAAAGACACTGTTTAAATGATTATACCAACACACCAGATTTAGTCCAAAGATTGGGCGAAAATGTAGGAGTTTTTTCTGGCTTCCCAGCAGATTGGATCTCGTGAAGAAGATCTGTTAATGGACAAGAAGAAGCAACATTCCCTTTGCATGTCTGAACTGGGGTACGAATAAATTTTTGAGTCCATTACAAATGTCAATAGCACAAAAATTGTGACATGGAGCTTGTGGACAGATGCTTGTATTTCCGGTGCCAAGGGTGGTGACTAGAACATAGAATGTGCCAAATAATTATTTGCTAAGTTAATAAATTAATTGATAGCCAATTTTCAGTAATAGGGCGGAAGTGGAGGAATATTTTTACAAACTCAGATATATTATTGTAGAAATATCAGTCACTTCCTTGGTTCAATGCAGGCTCTCTGGGGAATCTATATAATTCAGTCTCCGTCTGAAACAGGACCAGCAAGATAAGGTATCTCATCAGGGAGAAATTGAAAAGATGAAATGGAGTAGGAGGGACTAGCATCAGAAAGGACTGTGTAATAAAGGTCACTGAGAGGAGATGGAAGAAAAAAAATCAATGAAGAGCTGCAAAAGAAAGAAAGAAAATTTGTAATAGCTGAAGTTAATTTAAGTCAATGACAAATGGAGTTGGGTCTGGGTTATGTATATGAGGCTACCCAGTGCAGTCCATTTTATTTTTATGCAATATCCTTAATACCCCATGTCATAAAGCACTTAACATAAAACACTCAATGAAAGAATCAATTACAGACAGGAAAAGACATAAAAATAATTTAAAAAATTTTTTCACATTGCATTTTCATACCAATTAATTTCAAAATGAGTTGCTGGTTTGTTGATTTGCATATTTACTCTTGAACACAATTCTCTTTGCCTCAGCACAGCCCAAAACATTCACGGCACAGAATCAGAGCCCTGGAGAGGACACTTTCACAGTACACTTTATCATAGAATTTCTGCAAGGCAAATATCATTCCACTCATCCTAGACACACTTTTCTTCCTCATCCACCTCTTTTGATTCTTTTTTATTTTACCAACACACTATATCTTAGATCTGCCCAGCTTGGACTCTCTATACCTCTTGTCTAAGCCAGGAATAGAAGACAAATTTAACTCCTGTGCCAGTTCAAATGGACTGCATTGAAAAGGATTCAGAGGCATCGAGCTGGTACCCAGGGAAAGAATGTCAAGATTGTTTGGTGATGTCTCCTGTGGAGATGGGAGAAGGGCCAGTATACCCTGGCCAAGGTATTTTAACAACTTCTCCACTACCTCCTTACCTTTAGTCTCTTGCCTGTATAATATTGTCTTCCTAAAATAGTTAGGAATATTTACTCCCCCCCCCCCCCCCCCCGCCATACACCTCTTATGGCTCCTTAGTTCTTACTTAAGAAGTCTGATCTTCTTAGCATGGTGTTCAGGGCCATCACACTCTGGCTTTACCTTTCTAACCTTTTGTTCTGCTGGAGCCTTACAACACTTTACTAATCACCCCACTTTCCAGCCACTCTGAACTATCCAAATAGATCATGCCTTCATTCATGGTGTTCCCCTTCTTTGAAATACCCTTCACTTTCCCATATGCATGTTCTCAACATCTTTCATGCTCTGGTTCAAATGCCTTCTCCTTTGGAAAACCTTAAATCCCTCCCAACTAGTTGGATTTAATTGATGATTCCTGGAATGTATTGTGCACCAGATGAAAATGAGCTCAGTGAAGCATTCTGAACAGGAAGCTACTTACCAGGTTTTGCCAATGCTGGGACCCAGGACCTTTACCTCGATGGCCAGAGTGGTGGCCTCCTACCCACAGATGTATGTATTGTAATATCTGGAAGGGCTTTATAAAAGAAACAAAGGGGTTGAGAGTTAATAAACCTGTCTTCTGAAATGAGACTATATACTCTTATTTTTTTTTAAGCTTAAATATATTTGGTAGCGTTTGAAATTAGATTTTTGTTCCTTATCACAAATGAACTAGTGGAAGGATGCCTGGGTGGCTCAGTCAATTAAGCGTCTGTCTTCAGCTCAGGTCATGATCCCAGGGTCCTGGGATCGAGCCCCACATCTGGCTCCTTGCTCAACAGGAAGCCTGCTTCTCCCTCTGCCTCTGCTGCTCCCCCTGCTTGTGTGTGCTCTCTCTCTCTCTCTCTGGCAAATGAATAAATAAAATCTTAAAATAAACAAACAAACAAACAAACAAATGAACTATTGGAAATCTTATCAGACTCTGTTCTGATTCAACGGCAATTAATGTAAATGAGATAAAATTGCCTAGTAAAAGTAAAAGACTCACAGACTGGGTTTTTATTTTCTTATTTATTGATTTTTAAAGTTTTTTTAAGGATTTATTTTTTTTAAGATTGGGGATGGGAGTAGAAGGAGAGGGAGAGAAGCAGACTCTCCGTTGAGCAGGGAGCCTGACTTGGGGCTCAATCCCAGGACCCAGAGACCATGACCAGAGCTGAAGGCAGATGCTTAACTGACTGAGCGACCCAGGCGCCCCTAAGATTTATTTTTTTAAGTAATCTCTACACTAAATGTGTACTCAAACTCACAATCCCAAGATCGAGAGTCACATACTCTACCAACTGAGCCAGGCAGAGCCCCCTGGGTTTTTATTTTTTAAACGATATCATATAGGTTATCTATTTGAGACACTTTTACAGCACAGTGACTCTGAAAAATGGGAAATGCAAAGATGGGAAAGGATGTGCTAGGAATGTAAACAAACAAAAAAAGAAGCAGAGATTGAGCTACTATCATCAGATAGTAGTTGAACTCAAAAAATAAAGGCTAAAGGGAAAATATTTCATCTGTGATGAAATACAACAATAATGAATCTTTTTGTACCAATACACCTAGCAGCAAAATTAATCAATGAAGCTGTGCTAGTGAGAATGAATGAAAATAGGTGTCTTTCTGGGCAAACTCACACACAGGACCCTGGTAGCTCTCTTGGACCCAGGCTTCACTGAATGCCAAGCTACCTACTGAAAGTCTTCTTTGGATATCTAGTAATTAGGCATCTTAAACTTAGATTTTCAAAACCAAATTCCTCCTTCATTCCCAAATCTGTTCTGGCAATCTCCAACTCTACAAACGACAACTCCGTGCTTCCAATTGCTCAAGCCAAAAACCTTGGAGTTTTTCTTGACTCCCTTCACTCTTCCACACCCACAGCTTTTCTTTCAGCAAATTCTGCCCCACCTCCAAACTACAGCCCAATTCTCATCACTTTGTCTCCTCTGCCGTTGCCTCCCTGTCCCAAGGCATCATCTTTCATCTGGATGATTATAATGCCTTTACAGTTGGTCTCTCTTGCCCTCGGGAGAACAGTGGTCACTTTAAAACCCAAGACTGTGTCACCTCTCTGCCCAGAGCCTTCAATTGCCTTCCATCTGCTCAGAACAAAAGCCAAAGTCCTTACCTCGGCCCACAAGGTGCTGCCTATCGGGCCTTCACTTACTTCACTTACTTTATCTCCTTTCACTTTCCCTGCCTCACTTCACTTTAGACCCACTGACACCCCCCCTCCCCCACTACTCATAAAATAAGCTAGGTGTGTCCCTGCCTTTGGGCCTCCGCCCTATCTGTTCCCTCCCGCCCGAACGCTCTTGATTGGAGAGCAGTATGATTCACTTCCTCACCACCTTGGGTTTCTGCACAAGAGTTACCTATCACAGGAGGCCTTCCCTGACCACCCTCACTGAAATAGCAATTTGCTCCTTCTCCTCCCTGCCACCCCCACCTCACTTCCCATCCTCCCTACGTGCTCTATTTTTCTACATAGTCCTTATCACATTTGACCTATGATACGTACTTTTTACAAATTATTGTTTGTTGGATTTCCTCATTCCCCCCCAGAATGCAATTTCCCTGAGGCCCACACAGGGATTTGGTCTCTTTTTTGTGGGGGGGGGGGGGGGTGTTGGTTGTTTGTTGCTGTAGCTCCAGAATCTACAATACCTGGCATGTGGTAGAAGTTTAATAGATATTTGTTGGATGGTTGTGCCACCTTAACTATCCCTTGGAACTCAGGAAGGATCCATGAAAGCAGGGAGGGAAGGGTGGCTGGTCTCGCTAGCCTAGACTGACCCCTCTAGGAGGGACTTTGGCACTTGGCAGCCCATCTCATTAGGGAAGCAGTTGTTGGGGGTCCGGGCCTTATTTCCACGATCTCACTATGTCCCAGCTTTCCTTCCTTCCACCTCCCTCCCTTTGCTCTCACTACCGGCACCAGGACCATGGTCAAAAAGCCCTTCCATAGGCTTTATGAAGCACTTTCTAGCTTTGAGCATCTGCCGTGAGCAGCTGTGGGGCTCCAGGGTGTGGACTGTCTGATATTTTTAGGCAAAGAGAGTGTTTAGCAATGAGCTCACCCCTACGAACTGGAACAGAATAGGGTCAAACCACCTGCCCCGGCTACTGCTGTGTAACCAATGCTTCCAGGCGCTGTTAGCAGGCCGGATTCAATTAGTCCTCATGAATGAAAGCCAAATGCAATTGGTCAATGCATGCAGAGGTTAAGCGTTTGCACTTTGACAGACCTGAGTTCAAGCCCTGCCACTTAGTAGCTTGGAGACCTTGGGAAAGTCACCTAAACTGTCTAGGCCTCAATTCCCTCGTTCATGATATGGAAATAATAGTAGTATTTGTTTCAGAGAGCTGCTGATAGTGTTAAATGAAAACTCTAGTCAAACATTTAGCCCCTCAGCACAGTGCTTGGCCCACAGCAAGAACTCAGCTATGACTAGTCACTGCGATTACACTGGTCAGTATCTCCACATAATTATATAAAGATCCCCCATAAGAGGAAAATCACTTAAGTTTCATCCTGCCCGCAATGCTCTGTATGGACCATTCGGACCCTGAATTTTCAAGGACTATGTTGGGTCCTTGAAGTTGCTGAGGGGCTAGAAGTGGGGAGAGTCCCTGAGAGAGAGCTCAAAGGATTAAGAAATAAAGTAAATGTTTACCTGCATTTTATGTGCTTGGTCTGTGAAATAGCTCTGTTTTCATTGACTTGGCCCAAATTGATCAGTGATTCACAGGAGACCTTAACTATGCACTTCTATATATAAAGTTGAATTAGCTGTTTGTCTTTTAACTGCTTTGGTATTTTTGGACTTTTAGAGCATACCTGACCGTTATTATCAACTGAAAAGTAATGTGCCTTGCTCAATATGGATTTCCAATTGGGTGGCCACTGCTGAAGGAACTGGGACCAGACCCGTGTTTGTGTGTATCATGGCCTAGCTGCTCTGGGATGTTTGTTTCCCTTGCTTGATGTGAGTCTGTGTAGTTTTTGCACACCTGTTAAACTGGAAACACTTTGAGATAAACGAAACAAAAATGAGGTTTCACCCTCTTTTGTTCTCCTCCACAAAATCTAGTTGTGGTCTATGCAGGGATAAATGGTTGAATGCCTGAAGAGTGGGTTCCTAACATTTGTATTCTGCTAGCTCAGTGCTTTTTGGAATTGCAAATGGCCTTTCTCTTTAATCCCTGGGGACTCATTTATTCACATTCTTAGATCCACAGGTCTCTGGTTAATATGCATTTGTGTGTGTGTGTATGTGTGTGCATGTGAGAGAGGGAGAGCCCTGTCTCGGGCCTGAGAAAGGATCTAAACCTATCCAGAAATGTCTGATGAACTGAATCACAGATCTTCAAGAAGGAGTTGATTTAGATGAAGGTTTAGTATATGGAAAATAAGGCATTTGTTTGAGCTTATGGAGGGAGAGCCTGGTGTCAGCCTGGAATCTTGTTTCACAGCCTCCTCCTGAGGAGGACTCAGGCCTGAGGTGTGGGAAGAGAGGAACTGGAAGAAGGAATCATTTCCACAGGGTTTGGAACACCCATAGATCACTGGGTGGCTCTGACACAGTAAGGAACTCTGCTGGTATGAGCCTACTTTGGCAACTTCAGGAACACGAGGAGAGAGGCCTTGTGGTACAGGCTACAGCATTCTCACAGAGGACCCAGCAAAGGGGGCAAAGGGGGGCAAGGATGAGGCACTTGGCCCCCACCCCCATCCACACAGATAATACACATCACCCACTATAATGGGTGGGAACCACACCAGCATAATTATTCTCACTGTTGACATTGAGTGTGCCCATTTGCCAGGCACAGTGCAAGGCACATTTAATCCCATCTTTACAGGTTGAGACAGGAAATTGCCTAGGTCACACATATAGCATGCGATGTATTTGAATTTAATCTAGGCAGTTTGATTCCAAACCTCTTACTCTTCTTGATATATCTCTAGGGTTGTATGAAACAGAATAGGAAGTCCAGAAATTGATCCAAATATATATGATTGTTTTATATATGATAAAGGGTATATCTCTTAAAAGGGCAGGTAAAAACATATTTATAAACAAATGGTATTGGGACAAGTGTGCAGCCATCCAGAGAAAGGTTAAGTTGGATCCCTACCTCACACTGTACACTAGGACAAACTTTATATGAATCAACTATATGTTTCAACAGAAATATAAAATCATACCTATACTAGATGAAAACACGGACAAATTCCCTTATAACACTGTAGTAGGAAAAGCCTTTCTAACAATGACTCAAAAGTCATAAATGAAAACTATGATAAGTTTAATTATATAAAAAAGTCAAAAGACAAAAATGGAAAAAAAATGAACTCCTATCAGAAAAGGACTGATCTCTGATTATATAAATAGACCTAAAAATTGATAAGATAAAGACCAATGATTAAGTAAAAAGTTAGGCAAAGGACATGAACTGTTGACAGAGAAAAAATGCAAGTGATTCTTTTTTTTAGGGGGGAAGGGGCAGAGGGAGAAGGAGAGAGAGAGAATCCTAAACAGGTTTCACACCCAGCGTGGAGCCTGATGTGGGCTTGATCTCAGAACCTTGAGATTGTGACCTGAGCCGAGATCAAGAGTTGGATGCTTACCTGACTGAGCCACCCACACGCCCCACAAATGATTCTTAAATATGTAAAATGTTCTCATCCTAACTCATAATAAGAGAAATGCAATGAGATGACATTTGAAATGATGGAGATCCATTTTTCACATATCGGATAGGCAAAAATCCAAACATTTGAAAATCCAAACACATCCTGTTGGTGAGGCTCTGGGAAAACAGGCATTCTCCCCATATTCCAATGGGGGGAGGTCACAACCCTGTGGAGGGCAATTTGGCAGTATCTATTAAAATACAGATGCACTGGCTTTCTAACCCGACAAGTCCACTTCTGGAAATTCATCCTACAGCTCTACCTGTGCACATACAAAATAACAGATATGCCTAAGGTAAGTCATTGCATTGTTTGTCTTGGCAGATTGGAAACAACCCAAGAGCCCATCATTTGAAATCTAATCAAACTCAGGTAACTCCACACAATGAAATATTGTGCATTTGTAGAGCGAGAGGAAAAACACATAGGGACCTCTGTATATATTGATTTGCTAAAATATACAGAGCATATTGTCAAATGAAAAAAGCAAGGCATAGAAGAAGGCATATGGTTCATTGCCTTTTGTATAAGAAAGGGAGAAAATAGAAATATATATTCACATTGACATAAAGAAAACTGGAGGGAAAGGTAAAATAGTAAGAGTATCTCTTGGGGCAGAGGAGTAGAAAACAAAGTGAATGGAGGATGGGAGAGAAAACTTTCACCCTATGACTTTTTATATTGTTTTTACTTTTAACCATGAGAATGTATTATCTAACAAAAAAAAATAAAGGAACTCAAAGAACTTAATTTTCTATACATTGATGTTTGTCGGCTGCTTTCCTCAACCCGTGTGCTGATTTTAGCCTTGGATGACAGAGGCTGACCTAATTCTGATTTATCTTCAAAACAGTGAACCGACCTCAAAGTTATCAGCGGTCCAAATTAGAACAAGGTCAGTTGTATTTGGTCCAAGAGTGCAGACAGTGGAAGGTGAGCAGGACAATTCCTTAAAAATATTGGAAAAGTCTTATAACTGAGTGTTATTAGGCCAAAGAGTGACTAGGATCCAATTTAAAGTTACAGGTGGCCTACTCCGAGAGAAATGCAGTTCTCTGGATTTTTCCAGAATTGAGCTGCAGGTCCAAGTCAACATGGGGTCTGCTGTCAGCTCTGTGGCATTCGAGAGCTCTCGGCATGTCCAACCCGTCAGACGACAAGGGGGAAGTCGGTCTCAAACTGGAGGCGCAGCGAGGGACGAGGGCTGGTGGGTACCGTTAGCCGCCATCATTCTTTGGAAGCTAATGGAGGGAGCGGAGATTGAGAATAAGGCCTGGCTGAGGAAAAGAGGGAAGTGGCCTGAGTCAAGAAGATAAAACAGGGGGGAGAAGGAAGGAGAAAGGAACTCACGGTTTTTTTGTTTTTTGTTTTTTTTTAAAGATTTTATTTATTTATTTGAGACAGAGAGAATGAGAGAGAGAGAGCACATGAGAGGGGGGGGAGGGTCAGAGGGAGGGAGCCTGATGCGGGACTCGATCCAGGGACTCGATCCAGGGACTCCAGGATCATGACCTGAGCCGAAGGCAGTCGCTTAACCAACTGAGCCACCCAGGCGCCCGGAACTCACGGTTTTTGAGGGCCTACTATTTGCTGGTACTTTGTATTTTGTTGTTAAATTCTCCCAACAGCCCCTTGAGGCACGTGTTCTTTTACACATGTTAAAGGTAAGGAAACTGAGTCTCAAATAGATTAACCGAGCCAAGCTTAGGAAGATCATAAGCGATGAAGTCAGCTCTCTTGGATGCCCCAGCCTGTGCTTTCCGTACTGTAACCCCCAAGTTCATACTTAGCAACAGGCTCTTCCGGTCATTATTACCCCTTTTCCAAATAGCCCTTCTCTCTCCTGGTGTCCCCAGCCTCAGCTTCCACCAACAGAAGAAGCTGTGAAGCCTTCCAAGCCTGACCTCGGCTGGCCAGAGCTCCCAGACTCACGGCTCCTCCTGCGTCTGTCCTGCTGGTCCCCCGTCTCTCCCTGCCCTGGCCCAGGCCTCTCGTGTGGACGGTGTCACCAGTCACCACTCTTGTAAATGCCTACTGAAAAGATGACTCTAGTCTCTCAGGGTCTGGGGTTGTTTTTAGAGCTTTTTCTCCTGAGGACTTTGCTCTGGGACTCCTGGTCCCCAGTTTGAGTGGTACTCCCTTATGTCAGAGTTCACGTCATCCTTCGGGCCTGCCACTGCCGGTGGAGTCCAGGCTTCCCCACCCGCCCTCCCGCGTACTGGTCTCTTGCTTAGTCCTTCAGGGAACTCTCTGATGGGTTAGAACAAAGCCTGTGTCTTCTCTTTGACTTAGAGACTTTATCTTGAGGTAAGGTAAGCTCTTTCTGATTTCATGTTCTCTTGACTAGATCATGGGCCTTGATGCCGGCCCTTGAAGATGCCAGATCCTATGACTGGATTTCCCTTAGACCTTTGATAAGCCTGCGGCCATATTTGATCTGGTCCCGGATGGTGGTAACTAATTCAGTCATTTCCCTCGGGGCCCAGCACTTCTCAGCCCCCATAGAGACAGCACATTTTTCTCTTATTTCCAACCTACACACTCCCTTCTGCCTGCCCAGCCGTCCCTTTAAATGCTATCTCTCCTAGAATCAATAAAATATCAAATACACTTAATCACTTAAATACCAGTTTTGTGGTGCTATTCATCTCACTGAAGTATAAACATACATGTATATACATGTGTAAAACACACCACATGCTGGTGTTTACCCAAGTTAATATGCTGCCATCCTGAGGCGTTTGGCACTGTTTTTTTTCTTTTTTTTCCTCACTGAGTCTCTTCAGTGACAGCCCAGTGACCTTTTGTCTGACACAAGGCCGTATCTGTGAAGTTAACTTCCAATGCGGCACACATTTTGACTCGTAAGCCATAAAGGGACAGCCACAAGTCCTGACTCTTTATAGATAAATTTAATACATGCATATGTATCATCCCCAGGCGCCTCAGATGAGAGCCCTTTGGAAGAACACAGTGTTCATTTATATTCCTCTCCTAGCTGGAAGCAGCAGTAAGCAGTTACTTTTTTATTGATGAGCCTAGGGCCCACAGGCCTGAGAGTTCTGTCTCCGACTGGTCACTCCTCAGGCCAGCCCCCCTCGGGAGCCTATGAAAACCATTCCCCATCTTGGAATAGCGAGGAGCCCTGTGTAGAAGCATCTCGAAGGTGCCACTGACAGTTGCAGTCCCCGCTTGAACTCTGGGAAACAAACCGCCCACTTGCCACGCTGTTGCAATTTACTACAAGTCTTAGCATGAACAGTCCCTGTTGCAGACTGGCACCCAAATGTCTGGGGTTTGGAAATTTATAATTGGTACTTGAAAGAGCCACCAAAACTTCTTGGAAAAAAAGGTTGAAAGACTTCCTTGCAAACATCAGTACTTACACATGCCAGGTAATTGGCAACAATGGCCCTCATGCCTCTCTTTCCTGTGTGAGAGTGGGGACACCCGTACCTTTCCACAGCCTGATGCCACGGCCGGCTTTTTATGGCTCTGATTTCGCTCTGCTCTGGAAACTGGGGAGGAATGACTGGAGATTCAGGTGGGAAAGTTCAGCAGGTACAAATGAATTCTGCCAGGTAGGAGCTCATGTTCCTGTGTGCATACAAATATCCCCTAAGATTTAAAAATGTTGAAGTGAGAAGTGTAAGTCAAATGATTTCCTACCTTCCTCATTGAGGATCAGTGCTGGAAACGGATAGGAGGAAGTGCTCAGCGTGAGCTGATGACCCAAGCGTGCTGAAAGGTATGCCCATGTCTCTATATTTTCAAATTCTGAGCCCTCCATTTTCAAATAATTGTTAGACTTATTTTTTATATGATGAAAATTATAAGGTCTCTGTAAAATTTGGGGGGAAGAAAAAGTAAAAAGGGCATGGGAGATCCCAATCATCATCCTACCATCCAAATCAAGTGTTGTAACACTTTGTTGTGTTTTCTTCCAGACTTTTTAAAGCTTTCAAAACTTTGCTTTTTTTTTTTAAGAAATTGATTCCCTTGCCAATATTTGCCTCACCAAATACAAAGCAAACCTTATAAGAAACTCAAAGGGGTGTGTCAAAGGAAAATGCACTTTTCCCATTTACCACTGGGCCATGTAGGCAGCCCTGGGGACCTCTCTCTCTCCCTAGTCCTTTACAGCTTGAGAAGTAACTTTCCCCTCTCTCCTTTTGGAATCTATAGATTAAGGTTTTGGGGAGTGGACCTTCATTTCTCTTCATGTAACTCATGATTTAGCCAACAGGCCCCGCCTCTCCTCCCTTGGAACAGGGTAATCTTTGCCTCTCTGCCCCCCACCCCACCGCACCCCAAGTCTGCTCTCCAAGCTCAATCCTGGGAATTAGCAACTTCCCTCTGAGAGAGACAGATATCCCCTAACAGCACTGTCCGTGAGCAGGAAACCCCAAGAAAGGTGGCAGGGTCTGAGCAGCTCCCTGCCAGGATATTTCTGGGGTCAGTTCTATTTCAGAGGAGCTCAGCTGAAATGTGACAAGATTAATAAGGATGTTAAAGAAATCTAAACACAGGCTGGAGGAGTGCCACACAAGTCATAAGCACGTGAGCACACACAAATTTTTCTCTTTCCTGGTTCCTCCATTCCTCGGTGCCATCAGATTCTAGAACAATTTTTATTTATTTTTGTTTAAAGCTGGATGGGGTCTGGGGTGTCTGTAGAAACAGATACATGATTTGTGGGATATGGTGCAAAATGAAAATGCCTGCCCCGTATTAAAAAAGTATTAATGTTACAGCGCTGACAATGCGGCATTAAACCAAGCAGAGGGTCTGTCTGAGCATGGGGTCTTTTTTTAAAAAAGATTTTATTTATTTGACACAGAGAGATATAGAGAGCACAAGCAGGGGGAGCAGCAGGCAGAGGGAGAGGGAGAAGCAGGTTCTCCGCTGAGCAGGAAGCCTGACGTGGGGCTCGATCCTAGGACCCCGGGACCATAACCTGAGCCGAAGGCAGATGCTTAATAGACTGAGCACCCCCCCCCCCAGGCGTCCCTGAACATGCAGTGCAGACTGCACGCCCATGGAGTCTGCATGCATGATCCATATTCTCGTAAGCTGTATCCTTGTGCCCGTTCTGGTTTTAGGGATCTGCTTTGCATGTAGAATTCGACTTCACTCTCTTTAAAATAGGGGAGTAGGGGTGGCCTGTAGTGGAAAAAGCCAAGTAGGATACTCATGTACACTTGCCTCTAATAAACTCAGCTGCTAACGATTAATTCAGGGCCAGGAATTAAACCGGCAAGTGATTGAGGGGGAAAATATTGACAGCTGATATGTTGTTGGTCAGGAAAGGATGAGTAGCGTTATTTCCTCCAAGGCACTGAGCACAGTACTTGGCGCTCATCTGATGTTGAATGAATCAATTCAGGAATGGCCAGAATGTCAGGTTTCTGAGAATGAAGGGACAAATGGAGACCTAATGCCTTTTATTTAAAAAAAAAAAAAAGTTGAAAATACAGGAACTGTTTCTTCACTGCTCCTGGGCAGAGCAAAGACAGAGACACAATTGAACTGTGTTCAAGCTTCGGTGGAAAAGAGTAAACAAGGGAGAGATTATACATAATTATAGACAATCATGTTTCAGGGGATAAACAGCAATCAAAAGCAAGGAGGTGCTGAAGCCTGGCCCCTTTCCAGTTTCAGCCAGGACCCAGGAGTGGAGAGAAAGCACTAGGTAGGAAACATTGCCCCGAAAAACTATTTTCGGTTAGTTAGGGGATGGTCTGTTGAGCTGTTTTGTGTTGTTTGGATTTCACTTTGTCTGCCCAGGGGTGGGGTGGCAGTTACAGAATTGCTCTAACTGTTCTTTTGGCACTTTGGATTTTTTTTTCTTTGCCTAAGGCATTACCGCACCCCCCCCCCCAAAAATCAACTGTCCAAAGGAACACACTGAAGCCAAAGCCAAATCATTTGAAATACTTGGCCAGTACAGAGGGAAAAAAGAATCTCCAAACCAAAATCTCTCCATTTGTTTAACACATCATAGCATAACACATTGAAATGTATAATTTGCAAAACAAACACTTAAAGTCCCAGTTTCTGCAAAAGCCAAAACAAGAGACCAATGAGATTTTGATCACTCAGACCCCAAAATTTATGTGGGGGAAGAAAACTGCATTTCATTTGGCACATTTTGTAGTCAAGTTATCCAAATAATTACACCTAGATCTCTGCTGGGTGTTATCTACAGGGACTCGGCTATCCTTTTCCTGAGTTTAGGCAAACTAGCGGCATTAAGACTTAATTGGATGCTATAAAGACTGACTTGAAAATCAGGAACATTCTACCCACACCAGATGGCCATGGCCTAGGAAGCCGAGGAAAGATCAGCTCTATGACCTGTTCAAAATCTGCTCTGCACACCCTTAGGCCCCGGAGCATCACCAGGGTAATCTTTGCCCTTCTGCTTAAATTAAATGTGTATTTCACACATAATTATAGGGTTCGATGGGACTTCCAAGACGGTATCCACCTGAATTAATCATGTTACGGCTTCTACATAGGTAATTAACCAGGTAGAAATAGCCTGGGGCATCAAAATAACCAAAACTGCTTCAGTGTTGGGACACTGAAACATATTCAGAGGCCTAGCAAGGGGTGAGGAACTGGAGACAGTTCTCCGTGTTAGCATGCATTAGCATCACCTGGGAAAGCTTGTGAAAAATGCAAAATACTGGCTTTGCCCTCTGAGCGTCTGAGTGGGTGGGAGCTAAGGTGGGGTCCGCTGAATCTTCATGCTGTGAAGCCAGGTGACTCTGATGAAGGGGGTCAGCAGCTCAGGCCTCAGAGAAGTTTGCTGTAGGTTTCCAAATTTGGGCAAGCGTCAGAATCCCCAGGAGAGGTGTTTGAAGCACAGATGCTGGGCCCCACCCGCTGAGTTTCTGATTCAGGAGAAATTCGTGGAGAACCTGAATTTCTAACATGTTCCCACATGATACTGCTGCTTGGTCCGCACATCAGACTGTGTGACCCACTGCTTTAGACCCTTAATATGTATTGAAAATATGGTTCCTAGAAACCAGCAGCATTAACATTACATGGAAGCTTGTTAGAAATGCAGAATCTCGGGGCGCCTGGGTAGCTCAGTCGGTTAAGCGTTGGATTTGATCTCAGCTCAGGTCTTGATCTCAGAGCCCGGAGTTCAAGCCCTGTATCGGACTCCACAATGAGCATGGAGCCTATTTAATTAAAAAAAAAAGAAACAACCCAGAACATCAAGCTCCATGCCACACTTTATGAATCAGAATCTGCTTTTTGTTAAAACCGCCAAGTGACTTGCATCACATGCAAGTTTGAGAAGTGTTGATTTAGACTACAACAACAGTTTGCAAACTTAAGTATACTTGGGAATCACTGGGAAGCTTTTAGAACGAACTGATACCTGGGGCCCATCTGCAGAAATTTCTGGTTTTGTTGCTCTGGGTGCAGCCCTGGGACTGGGAATTTTTAAAGCCCCCAGGTGATCCTAACATGCAGCCAAGATGGAGAACCACCGCTGATGAAGATGCTGCACAAGGGGCGCCTGGGTGGCTCAGTCGTTAGGTGTCTGCCTTCAGCTCAGGTCATGATCCTCAGGGTCCTGGGATCGAGCCCCATATCGGGCTCCCTGCTCTGCAGGAAGCCTGCTTCTCCCTCTCCCACTCCCCCTGCTTATGTTCCCTCTCTGTCTCTCTCTCCGTCAAATAAATAAAATCTTAAAAAAAAAAAAAAGATGCTGGACAAGCATTTGTTGGGTGACTGTTGATGGAAATTTCCAGCAATGCTAGGGAGATAATCTCCACTTTAGTTTGAGTCTTCTTCCTGCTGAGTTGCCCCTGAGTTGTCCAGCACCACAGAACATTCACAGCCCTGACACCACTGGCCAAAGCAGAAGAAAAGTCTCTTAAAATATGAGTATTCTAGGCATGCTCAGAAACTAATACAGAAAAAAGAGAACTTAAACAACAACAACAACTCTAATTAGTATTCTTAGTGAGATTTGAGGGGACATTGCAGTGCTAAAATAGAAAAAAAAACTGTCATGAGAAAGGAGCAATCTGAGAACAACAAAGAGTTCTTGGAGATGAGAAACATTGTTAAAATAAAATGCTCAATAGAGCAGTAAATAGCAGAAAAGATATTGCAGAACCAGGAATTAGTAGATTATAAAAATCGTTTTCAAGCGCCCAACTAGCTGAATAAAGAATTTTGGGACCACTCAGAAGACTGGGCTAAGGAATTCTCCCAAAACTGTAAGAAAGAGACAGGAAAATGTAGAGAAAGAAAAAACAATAAGAGGCACAGAAAGGGCCACAATGTTGCAAAACACTGGGGCAGGGGTGGAACGGGGGGAGGGCTTGCTGGTGCGCCTTCCCACATGAGCAGTGACTTCCGGGTTCGGTGACCTTGTGCCTTTGAATGGAGGATGGTTGTTGGAAATATGTAACGAAGTTCCAGAAGTAGATAACCGAGCAAGTGCAGATGAAATTATCAAATAAAAAATAGAAGATCATCTTCGGATCAAGAGGGACACCAGATGCGAGTCTAGCTTTATTTTTTTAGCAGCTAGTCTGGACCTTTCATATAAATGGAATCATACGGTATTAGTCTTTGGAAACTGGCTTCTTTGACTTAGCGTGTTTTCAAGGTCCATTCATGCTGTAGCATGTATCAGTGCTTCATTTCTTTTTATGGCTGAATAACATTCCATTGTATAGATAGACCACATTTTATTAACCCTTTCATTACTTGATGAAAATTTGGGTTGTTTCCACTTTTTGGCTATTATGAATAATGCTTCTATGAACATTTGTGTACAAATTGTTGTGTGGATATGTTTTCATTTCTCTTGGGTATATACCTCTGAGTGGAATTGCTGGAACATCTGGTAACTCTTTGTTTAGCATTTTGAGCACTGCCGGACTGTTTTCCAAAGTGGCTGTACCATTTTACAATCCCATCAGTAATGTATGAGCATTTCGATTTCTCTACATCCTCACCAATAGTTGTTATTGCCTATCTTTTTATTCTAACCACCTTAGTGGATGTGAAATTATATCTCATGGTTTTGATTCGCATTTCCTTGACACTAATGATGTTCAGCATCTTTTCATGTGCTCATTGGTCACATATATCTTTGGAGAAATGTGTACTCAAATCATTTGCTTATTTCTTAATTGGTTTGTCTTTTTATTGAGTTGTAAGACTTCTTTATATATCCTAGATACTAGACCCTTCTCAGATATATGATTTGCCAATATTTTCTCCCATTCTGTAGGTTGTCTTTTAATTTTCTTAATGATGTCCTTTGGAGCACAAAAGTTTTAGCTTGCTGAAGTCCAGTGTATCTATTTTTTCTTTTGTGCTTTTGGTATCCTACCTAAGAAGGATTTGTCTAACCTATGGTCACAAAGATGTATTCCTCTGTTTCCTTAGAGTTTTATAGTTTTAGCTCTTTCATACAGGTCTAGTATCCATTTTTTTTTTTAAAGATTTTATTTATTTGACAGAGAAAGACACAGCGAGAGAGGGAACACAAGCAGGGGGAGTGGGAGAGGGAGAAGCAGGCTTCCTGCCGAGCAGGGAGCCCGATGCGGGGCTCGATCCCAGGACCCTGGGATCATGACCTGAGCCAAAGGCAGACGCTTAAGGACTGAGCCACCCAGGCGCCCCTCTAGTATCCATTTTGACTTAAAATTTGTTTATACGGTATGAGGTAGGAGCCCAACTTCATTGTTTTACATGTGGTATCTAGTTGTCCCAGCACTGTTTGTTGGAAACACTATTGTTTCCTCTATTCGACTGTATTGGCACCCTTTTTGAAAACCAATTGATCATAGATGTAAGAATTTATTTCTGGATTCTCAATTCTGTTTCATTGACCTATATATCTACCCTTATGAGAGTACCACATTGTCTTGATTACCGTAGCTTTGTGGTAAGTTTTTAAATTGGTAAGTGTTCTTTGCTCTTCTTTTTTGGGATTGTTTTGGCATTCCAGATCTCTTCTATTTTTATATACATTTTAGGATCACCTTGTCAGTTTCTGCAAAAAGAAGAAAAGGCAGCTCAGATTCTGGTAGGTATTGTATTGACTCTGTAGATCGATTTGAGGAGTATTACCATCTTAACAATATTAAGCCTTGGGATCTATGAACATTTATTTAAGTTGTTCTTAATTTCTTTCAAAACTGTTTTGGAGTTTTCAGAATAAAAGTTTTGTGCTTTTATTAAAAAAAAAGAAAAAAGATAAATGTATTCCTTTTTATTCTTTGATGCTATTGTAAACAGCATCAAAGAATAAAATTCTGTTTTTTTAAAAAAGATTTTATTTATTTATTTGACGGAGAGAGACACAGCGAGAGAGAGAACACAAGCAGGGGGAGTGGGAGAGGGAGAAGCAGGCTTCCCACGGAGCAGGGAGCCCGATGCGGGGCTCGATCCCAGGACCCTGGGATCATGACCTGAGCCAAAGGCAGACGCTTAAGGACTGAGCCACCCAGGCACCCCTAAAATTCTGTTTTGATTAACAAAACAGTTATTTTTTTTTTTTTTAAGGGAGAGGGAGGGGGGAGGGACAGAGAGAGAGGGAGTGAGAGAATCCTAAGCAGGCTCTGTGCCCAGCACAGAGCCCAACTCGGGGCTGGATCTCACAACCCTGAGATCATGACCTGAGCTGAAACCAAGAGTCAGATGCTTAACCAACTGAGCCATCCAGGTCCCCCCAGAATTGTTAATTTTGTTTTCAGATTTTTTAATTGCAAGTGTGTAGAAATACAATTGATTTTTGTATACTGACTCTGTATCCTGCAGCTTTGCTGTTTATTAGTTCTAGTAGTTTTTAGTGTATTCCTTAGGATTTTCTGTCTATATGAACATGTCCTCTGAAAATAGTTGTATTTCTTCCCTTATAATCTGGATCTCTTTTATTTTTGTTGCCTAATTGTCCTAGCTAGAACCTCCAGCACGATGTCTATAAGAGCAGACATTTTTGTCTTATTCCTGATTTTAGTGGGAAAATATTCAGTCTTTCACCATTAACTATGATGCTAGCTATGGGTTTTTTTGCAGATGCCCTTTATCCAGGTTGAAGAAGTTCCCTTTTGTGGTAGGCAGAATAGTGACTCCCCAAAGTTGCCCACATCCCTGAAACTTGTGAATATGTTGGGTTACATGGCAGTGGGAAATTAAATTAGCAGGTGCAAATCAACTGGCTTTAAGGGAGGGACATTATCCTGGATTATCCAGGTGAGCCAATATAATCACAAAGGTGCTTAAATGTGGAAGAAGAGGTCCGAGGAGTAAGAGAAGGAGATGTGACAACAGAAACCAAGCCAGAGACATGCTATTTTGCTGGCTTTGAAGGTGGTGGAAGGGGGCCACTGGCCAAGGAATGCAGGTACCTTCTAGAAGCTGAAAAATGCATGGAAATGAATTCTCCTCTTGAGCCTCCAGATGGAACACAACCCTGCTTACACCTTGATTTTTATCCCACAAGTATCCCACAGGTATCAGGATTCTGACCTCAGAAAGATAATAAATTTGTGTTGTTGAAGCCACTAAGTTTCTGGTAATTTGTTACAGCAGCAATAGGAAACAAATACACTTTCTGTTCCCACTTTGGATATTTTTATCACAAACAATGGTTGATTTTTTTTTAAGCCTCATACCTTATGGATTCCAAAGAACAAAGAGAACATTCTAAAATCATCCTGTCAGAAAACAGTGCATTTCCTACCATGAAAAATGAAGCAGATTAGTGCTAGCCTTTTCCTCTGCACTATTGAATGTTGAGAGATGACCAGGCAACGTTAACAGACATCTGAGGGTAGAAGGTTGTGCCTATAGATTCTCTGCCAAGCCAGTGATGCTTCACGTGTAAGGACAAGAGAAAAATATGCTCAGATGTGCAAAGACTTGGGAAGGATGCCACCCCCAAATCCTTTCAGGAAATTTTCTCAAAGAAGAATTTCATTCAAATGCAAAATGAGTAAGAATAAAGGAATCAAGAAAGGGTGAAGGAGTCTGAAAAACAGTTAAATCTAAATGCTGAGACCGGGGTTGTAAGGTACAGTGCAAATATTTTTGAAAGTTTCTTGAAAGAGAAGGATCTATGATGTCAAACAAAATCAATAGCACTTTGGAATTCTTCAACAAGATCGTAAGGTAGCAGAGAAGGGAGGAATTAACAGCTGCCAACAGCCTTTTCTTGTTGAGCAAGGAGTTCTCAGAGAAATACGTGCTCAGATACTCTTGTTACAAATTGTAAGGTAAAGGTAACCATAGGTAAATCAGAAATAGAATACGTACCTTTCAAATTCTTTTTTTTTTTTTTTTTAAGAGAAGGGGAGATAGAGTGCATGTGTGGGGGAGGCAGAGGGAGAGGGAGAGGGAAAGAGAGAATGTTAAGCAGGCTCCATGCCCAGCACGGAGCTTGACTTGGGGCTCAATCTTATGACCCTGAGACCAGGAGCTGAAATCAAGTGTCAGGCTTAACTGACTGAGCCAGCCAGGTGCCCTCCTTTCAAATTCTAAAAGAAAAAAAAAAGAGAAGGAAACAAAGCCATCATGGGGGTCAGAGGTGACAAAAAAGGAGGAAAGGAAAAAAAAAAACAAATAATACACTAAGAGGCAAATACCATAAAATACATAAGAGGGTTGAATCCCTCTGTTAAAGATTGAGATTGGGATTATTTTTTAAAAATATTTTTTAAAATTGGGATTATATTTTTAAAACAAGCTATAAACTACATTCTAAAGCTCTACCTAACACAAAATGACATAGCCAGTTTGAAAAGAGAAAGATTGGGGAGCCCGGGTGGCTCAGTCATTAGGTGTCTGTCTTCGGCTCAGATCATGATATCAGGGTCCTGGGATCGAGCCCCATGTCAGGATCCCTGCTCAGTGAGGAGCCTGCTTCTCCCTCTCCAGCTCCCCTGCTTGTGCTCTCTCTCTCTGTCAAATAAATAAAATCTGGAAAAAAAAAAAAAGAAAAAGAAAAAAGAAAATAGAACGATGGACCAATATATTCCAGGTTAAAATGAACAACAAAAATCTGGGTCCCAAAACTAATTTCAGACAAAGAAGAGCTTGAGGCTAAATGACCAAGGCAGTCTGAGAGCAGACACTGCTGGTTAGATGATCTAACACTGACTGCCCACCTCTTCATCACATCCTTCCTCTAACACAAAGGCTAGAAAACCTAAATATTCAATTCACTTTCCTAACTTCCCTTAGATCTCCAAATGGTCCCGCGAATAGGGTTGCCAGACTTAGCAAATAAAAATACAGGATGCCCAATTAAATTTCTATTTCAGATAAACAACAAATAATTTTTTAGTATGTGTTAGCCAATATTCGGGACATACTTAGATGAAAAAAAAAATGTTCGTTTACCTGAAATTCAAATTGAACCGGGAATTCTGTATTTTATTTGACAACTCTGTGTGTGACTAGCTCTGGCCAATGAGGCAGAAGTGACATCTGTTAAGCTGGTATTTCTGTGTTTTAATTATTTATTATAGTGACAAAATATACATAGCATAAAATTTACCATTTTAACCATTTTTAAGTGTACAGTTCACTGATACTGAGTACATTCACATTGTTGTGCAATGCATCCCTAGCATCCATCTCCAGAACTCTTTGTATTACAAAACTGAAACTCTGTACCCAGTAAACAGTACGCCCCAATTGCTCGTCCCCTCAGGCCCTGGCAACCACCATTCTATTTTTTGTGTTTGATTATTCAAAGTACCTCCTGTAAGTGGAATATACAGTATTTGTCCTCTTGCGATGGGCTCATCTCATTTATTATAATGGTCAAAGTTCATCCATGTCCTGGCATGTGTCAGAATTTCCCTCCTTTATAAGGTTCAGTAATATTCCATTGTATGTATACATCACATTTTGTTTATCCATTCACCTATTAATGGACATTTTGGTTGCTTTCACCTTTTGTATATTGTGAATAATGCTGCAATGAACATGGGTGTACAAATATCCATTTTGAGTCCTGGCTTTCAATTCTTTTGGAAGTGGAATTGCTAGATCATATAGTAATTCTATTTTTAAATTTTTTGAGGAGCCATCATACTGTTTTCTATAGAGGCTGTACCATTTTACATTCCCACGAGCACTGCAGAAGTTTCCATTTGAGTTGGTTGGTATTTCAAGTTGGGCTTTTCTGTTTCTTGGGACAACATTCATCCTAATTAATGTACCATTTCCATAGATTCAGGGAGGAGACAGGTCTAGGTCTAAGGGAAGCCAGTCAGATTCTTCCTTGGGACTTTTATGCCAGAGTTATTTCTACAGACCTACTCTTTCGACTGGGGTTGTACATTAGTTAGGGGGTCAACTACATATAACAGAAAACTCAAATAACAGTGGAATAAACTTATTTCCTCATGTAAAAGAAGTTTGAGATAAGCAGTCCAGAATAGGATAGCAGTCCCACATTATTGTTAATTACCCATGATCCTTGTTTCTGCTCTTTCTTAGCATGTAGCTTCCCTCCTCAAAGGTACCTCATGGTCACAATATGGCTGCTGCAATTCCAGCAATCATCCATGTTCCAGGTGGGAAAAAGGAGAAAAAGTGAAAGGATAGAGGATGCATGCTGAGTCCTTTAAAACTTTGGCTGTAGCCCCATCTAATGACTTTTATTTTTGGTCAGCACTGCATCCTACCTGCAAGGGTGTCTCAGAAATTTAGTTTTTACCTAGGCACATTGATTCTCAAAATAAAAGTGGGGTTCTGTTAGGGTATTGGGTAGACTAATAGCAGTCTCTGCCATAGATTACGTCTATAAAAAAGTGAGTTGAGAGCACTTGGTAGCCTTGTGCACGGCAGATGGAGAGAGCCTACCAAGAACTGGAGAGACAGAAGTGTGACACCAATTGACTCCTTGTTCCAGCTGTGCCTTCACCTCCCAGGTACTTATGTCAATACATTCCTTTGTTTCTTACAAACTAGTTTGACCTAGGTTTTTGTCATTTGCAACAGAAAGAGTTCTGAGCAATGCGAGGATCATGAGAAAAGGATTGGTTAAATAAATTACGGTACATCCTTAAAATAAAATGCATACATCTGTTAAAATTAAATGTGTATAACAATATAGATATATTTATCTCTGTCTATGTATCTCTGAAAAAACTGTTTTTAAAATATGCCAAAATGTTCATGGTGATTTATCTGAGTGATGGGACTTCCAATGATATTTACTTCCTCCTTTGTATCTTCCTGAATGCTGCATAATGAACATGTATTACTTTTAAAATAAAAAAAAAGTAGCTACTTTCTTTTGTAAAAATGAACAGAATTTATATCCTGATCTCATTTCAAATATGTGTATTTGTATTTGCATAGAATAAAGTCTGGAAGGACACTCAGTGAGAGTTTAGCAGTGGTATTTCTGGATGGTGGGTTTCCTGGTAGTTTTCATTACATTTCATTTCTGGGCTGTCTAAATATTTTACGTTGTGTGATGATCAGTTTTATGTGTCAATCTGGCTAGGCTATAGTCTCCAGTTATTCAATCCCTAGCATAGGTGTTGCTATGAAGGTGTTATATAGATGTGATTAATGTCTTTAATCGGTTATCTTTAAGAGGATTATCCTTGATAATCTGGGTGGGCCTGATTTAATCAGTTGAAAGCCCTTAAAAAAGTAGAGCTGAGATTTCCCTGAAGGAGAAGAAATTCCACCTGTGGGCTGCAGCTTCTGCTTGTGCCCGAGCTTCCATTCTGCCCTTCCTGCCCTGTGGATTTTAGACTTGCCCAGCCAGCCCCACAACTGCCTAAGCCAATCCCTTGCAATCAGTCTGTGTGTGTGTGTGTGTGTATTTTTTAACTGGTTCTGTTTCTCTGGTAGCTCCCTGACTGATACAGATTTTGGTACTTGGAAGTAGAGTTGCTGTAACAAATACCCAAAAATATGGATGTGGCTTTGGAATTGTATAATGGGTAGAGGCTGGTAGAATTTGGGGTCACATGATAGGAAAAAGGTAGATTGCCTTGAATAGACTGTTGGTAGAGATAGGGATGTTGAAGACTCTGCCAGGGAGGGCTCAAGAGTAAGTAAGGTGCCTACTTTTGTATCTTTGGGGTAAATACCCAGGAGTGCAATTGCTGTTTATAGCAGCAATGTCCACAATAGCCAAACTGTGGAAAGAGCCAAGATGTCCATCAACAGATGAATGGATAAAGAAGATGTGGTATATATATACAATGGAATATTATGCAGCCATCAAAAGGAATAAGATCTTGCCATTTGCAACGACGTGGATGGAACTGGAGGGTATTATGCTGAGCGAAATAAGTCAAACAGAGAAAGACATGTATCATATGACCTCACTGATATGAGGAATTCTTAATCTCAGGAAACAAACTGAGGGTTGCTGGAGTGGGGGGTGGGGTGAGAGGGATGGGGTGACTGGGTGATGGACACTGGGGAGGGTATGTGTTCTGGTAAGCGCTGTGAATTGTGCAAGACTGTTGAATCTCAGATCTGTACCTCTGAAACAAATAATGCAATATATGTTAAGAAAGAAAAAAAGAAGAAGAAGAATGTAGCAGGAGGGGAAGAATGAAGGGGGGGAAATCGGAGGGGGAGAAGAACCATGAGAGACAATGGACTCTGAAAAACAAACTGACGGTTCTAGAGGGGAGGGGGTTGGGAGGATGGGTTAGCCTGGTGATGGGTATTGAGGAGGGCACGTTCCGCATGGAGCACTGGGTGTTATGCACAAACAATGAATCATGGAACACTATATCTAAAACTAATGATGTAATGTATGGGGATTAACATAACAATAAAAAAATTAAAAAAAAAAAAGAGTAAGTAAGGTGCATGGCGGAGAAAGCCTGTATTGTCTAAGAGTACATACATATCATCACAAATGGAAGGTGGGTAGAAATATGAATGTTAGAGGCTTTGCTGGTGAGAACTCAGAGGGGAATGGAGAACATGCTCCTGGAACATGAAGGAAAGGAGATCCTTCTTACACAGTGGCCAAAAGCCTAGCTGAATTGTGCCCTAAGGTTATGTGGAAAGCAGAACTTGTGAACAATGAACTTGGATATTTAGTTGAAGAGATTTCCAAAGTGTTGAAGATAACAGCCTGGTTTCTTCTTATTGCTTATGTAAAATATAAAAGGAAAGACATAAATTAAAAGAATTATTAAGGAAAAAGGAATTAACGCTTGATGATTTGGGAAATTCTCAGCCTATCCAGATTGGGGGGGAAGAAAGCTGGTACTAAGAGATTCACTGTTAGGAAATGTGCTCTGGAGAGAAAAGTCAAGGATATGGTGGATAACATTTTGCTAGTGCTAAAGCAATCAAAGGTGTGACTCATGAATCCTCTCAATCATCTCAACAGAAGCCAGGAATAGCCGTGGGATTACCCAGGAATGATCTGTGCAGGACCCTCTTGTCTAAAGGCATGAGTTTCTGTGAAGTATGGGGGGATCCATAACGTTTCTGAGCCCGGTATGCCAGCAGTGTACTGCTGACTTGGGGCAAAAGGGACAGAAGGAGGTTGAAATAATGGGAGCTTTTGGACCCCCAGATCTTATAGGTAGGTAAACTAGTGAGCAGCAAACAAGGGGAAACAAGGATAACTCAGAGGGCAGAGCCTCAGGCCTCGAAGCTAGAAGCACCGTGGGTCAGGGTCAAGAGGCAGACGCCAGAGCCCTGGACCCCAAGGGCACAATCTTGACCACAGAAGGTTACTCCCAGGCCTTGAAACCTAATGGAATTTGCCCTGCTGGATTTTGAAATTGCTCGGGAGCAGTGACCCCTTTATTCCTCCCTTTTCTCCCTTTGGAATGGGGAGATCTAGAACTATTATGCTAAGCTGTACCACCACTGTATTTTGGAAACAGAGAACTGTTTTCCAGTTTCTTTTTTTTTTTTTTTTTTAAAGATTTTATTTATTTATTTGAGAGAGAGAATGAGATAGAGAGAGCATGAGAGGGTCAGAGGGAGAAGCAGACTCCCTGCCGAGCAGGGAGCCCGATGTGGGACTCGATCCCGGGACTCCAGGATCATGACCTGAGCCGAAGGCAGTCGCTTAACCAACTGAGCCACCCAGGCGCCCCTGTTTTCCAGTTTCACAAGTGCACCAATAGTGATGAATTTTGCCCCAGGAGGCATCATACCCAGAGAATCACCCATTCCTGATAAGATTTTGGACTTGAGGGGCGCCTGGGTGGCCCAGTCGTTAAGTGTCTGCCTTTGGCTCAGGTCATGATCCCGGGGTCCTGGGATTGAGTCCCGCATCGGGCTCCCTGCTCATCAGGAAGCCTGCTTCTCCCTCTCCCACTCCCCCTGCTTGTGTTCCCTCTCTCTCTGTGTCTCTCTCTGTCAAATAAATAAATAAAATCTTTAAAAAAAAAAAAAGATTTTGGACTTGAGTTGATACTGTAATGGGTTGAAACTTTGGGAATGTTGGGATGGGGCGACTGTATTTTGCATGTGGGACAGACACGAACCTTGGAGGGCCAAAGGTCAGACTGGTAGGCTGAAAATAAATGCTCTGCCAAAGATATCCATATCCCAATTTACTTTCTATGGAAAAAAAGGTCTTTGCAGATGTGATTAAGGTAAGGGTCTTAAGATGAGGTTCTTGAGATGGGAAGATTATCCTGTATTATTCAGGGAAGCCCTAAGGCAATCACATGTAGGCTTATAAGAGGGAGGCAGGAGGGAGCAGTTTTCACACGCACAGAAGAGAAAAGACAATGTGGCGATCTAGGCAGAGAGAGAAAGATTTGAAGATGCTTTGGGTTTTGAAGTTGGAGAAAGAGGTCATGAGCCAAGGAATAGAGCCAGACACTAGACGCTGAAAAAGGCAAGGAATGCAGCTCTTGGTTGGAAAAGGCAAGACATGAATTCTCTCCTAGAATCTCTGGAAGCAGCAAAGTCCTGGCAGACACTTTGGTTTTGGCCCCGTGAATCCGCCAGACTTCTGGCCTCCAAAACTGTAAAAGAATAAATTTGTGTGTTTTTAAGGCACCAAGTTTGTGGAATTTGTCACACCAGCAATAGGAAACCAAACGGCTATATGAGCCGAAACCTAGTAAGACAATATTAATCGGATATGTGTGCAGTATATAAATGCTACTGAGTTTGAGTTCTGATCTCTTATTTGGAAAGTCTGGATCTGTATCCCTCAACAGGTTGGTCTGTACTTTTCTTCCACACGCTAATATCTTAGTCAGATTTGGGTGTCAGGATGCACGAGTCTCTTAAAAAGAAATGAGATGCCTTTCTTCTTTTTATAAGTTCCAAAACAGCTCAAATAGCAATGGAAGCAGTCAAACTCTGTGTTTCCAGCGTTCTGATAAGGGATAGCTCTTGGATCACATTCTTGATTTCTTCCATGGTCTTTTAAAATTTCGATGATCATAGTGCATCAGATAAGCTGTTTTTACGTCTATCTTTTAATCCCCACACAATATTCCTAAACTTGGGGTAAATTCTGTTGTTTGTGCCATTTCACAGTTAGGGAAACTGAGGGTAAAGACCTTAAGGAATTTGGTTAAGTTTCCACAGGTACCAAAAGGCAGAGCGAAGACCTGAAATGAAGAGTGTCTTTGCTTTAATAATGGCTCCTGGTTGTACCCTCCTTTCATACATTTAGTAACTTATGTTCTCTTAGAAAATCTCTCATTTCATCTAGGTTATCAAATGTCTAGCATATCCTGGGGCGCCTGGGTGGCTCAGTCATTAAGCGTCTGCCTTCGGCTCAGGTCATGGTCCCAGGGTCCTGGGATCGAGCCCCACATCGGGCTCCCTGCTCCGCGGAGAGCCTGCTTCTCCCTCTCCCACTCCCCCTGCTTGTGTTCCCTCTCTCTCTGTGTCTCTCTCTGTCAAATAAATAAATAAAATCTTAAAAAAAAAGAAAAAATGTCTAGCATATCCTAAAAAATAGTCTCTTACAATTCTTTAGATTTCGTCTCTATTTGTGGTCTCATCTCCTTATTCTAAATTTTCTATCATTTTGCTTTCTCTTTCTCCTTGGAATGACTGAATGGATAATCTATTTTACTTCCCTCTCCTTCCCCATCCAGCTATGTGACTTAATTTCCATTTCCAAACTAATAACTAAGGTTTTAAAATGTTTTCTTTTACCCTATTTCCCCTAAACTCATATTGTCGTTTTTCTCTAATTTCTTAACTCACTAAATGTTTATCGATTGCTTAATATGTGCCAGACATAGTCAATGGATTCCATTGCTCATTTTAATCTTTTCTAATTCGGTAACCAAAGTGTTCAAGTCTATACATTTCCTTCCAAGTACAGCTTTGGCTACATCTAAAAGTTTCAACACGTAGTATTCGCAATATTGATATTTACCAAACATTCTGTAATTGCAGTTTTTGTTCCAAGTAGTTAGAAATTTTTGGTTATTCTCCCATTATCTATTTATAGTCACACTGAATTATAATCAAAGAATATAGTTTATTCTATGTGTACATTTTTGAATGTCTCATAGGCGAAGCTATCAAGTTTTGTAAATATTCCGTGGACGTGAGAAGACTGTGTTTCCTCTAGCTACTGGGTTTGGATATCAATATTAGTATAAATCAATATTAGATCATCCTTATTCTTTGAATTATTCAGCTCCTTTGGATTTCTCTATTTTTTGCTGGTTTAACTGTCAGTGACTGAAAAGGATATGCTAACTAGAGATGATTTTTTATTCAACAGGATTTGTTGTATACATGTCAGTTGAACACTGATGGTAGAGGCTGTCAGCCAGGATATAAAAATAGAGTACAGCGGCATCATGAGACTGGCACACCCTGCCGAATGTCTACAGTTTCCTTTCCCAGTAGAAGCCGTCTAGGGTTTTAATACCCAAACTTTATTGAACACACGTATTTGTCAATATATTTTTGGCTGATGTTTACATAAGAGAGAATCCTATTTACATGCCAGAACCTCAATTCAACATTTTAACAAAAAGACATTCAATAAAGTCTTAACTTACTTTCTGAATACAAATAGTAGAATATCAGAATCACGTGCAAATGTTTTGCAAAGCATGCCGAGTGTCCTCACGGGTCATGGGAACTATACATCCTGTGGCATACCAAGGAACTGCCTTTGTTTATTTCGCTGCTGTTGTTTTTTAAGGCATGATTTATATACAGTGAAATTCACCCTCTGAAAAAGTATATGGTTCTACGAGTTTTGACAAACGTAAACAGTACCATATTCAAGATATAGAATATTTCTGTCCAAAAATTCCCCTGGGCCCCCTTTGTGGTCCACTTCTCCCCCCACCCCTAGTCCCTGGCAACCTCTGATCTATATTCTGTCCCCATGGTTTGCCTTTTCAGAATGACATAGAAATGGAACTATAAAGTAGGTAGACTTTTTGAGTCTGGCTTTTTTCATAAAGCATTCAAGATTCATTTGTGTTGATGTGTGTATCCCAGTCTGTTCCTTGTTATTGCTATTAACATTCCATCATGTGGGGAGGTCAGTCCATGTATCCAGTCCCCAAATGAGGAATATTTGAGCTGTTTCCAGATTTTGATTCTTATGAATAAAGATGCTGTAAATATGCACATACGGGTTTTTGTGTGAATATAAATTTTCATCTCTGGATCATATTATTGTATGTTTAACCTTGTAAGAGACTGTCACACTGTCTTTCAAAGTGACTGTCATTTTACATTTCTACCCACAATGAATGAGAATTCCTGTTGCTCCATACTCTCATCAGCACTTGGTATTATCAGCTTTTTTTCTTAATGTTAGCTATTCTAGTAAGTGTATAGTACATTTCCCTAAACTAATGAGGATGAGCATCTTTTTATGTGTTTATTTGTCATCCATATATCTTCTTTGATGAAGTCTCCATTATATCTTTTGTTCATTTTTAATTGGATTATTTCTATTTTCTAATATTGAGTTCTAAAAGTTCTTTAGATGGGGGCACCTGGGTGGCTCAGTCAGTTAAGCATCTGCCTTCAGCTCAGCTCATGATCCCAGGGTCCTGGGATCGAGCCCCACATTGGGCTCCCTGCTTGGTGGGGAGTCTGCTTCTCCCTCTGCCACTCCCCCTGCTTTTGCTCTCTCTTTCCCTCTCTCTCTCGGTAAAATCTTTTACCAAAAAAAAAAAAAAAAAAGTTCTTTAGATGTTCCTGAATCAAGTCCCTTATCAGAGTGTAACTTGAAAATATTTTTTCACATCAATATTTTACACATCAAGACTCTGTGGCTAGTCTTTTCATTCTCTTTACAGGGTTTTTGGGAGAGCAGAAGTTCTTAATTTTGATGAAGCTCAATTTTGCAATCTTTATTTCTGGTGCAGACTGTGTTTTTGGTGTTCTATCTGAGAAATTTTTACCTAATTCAGAGTCACAAATATTTTCCTCTAGAAGTTTATAGGCTTAGATTTTTCATTTAAGTGTTAGATCCATTTTGATTTAAACTTTGTAATTTTGTGGTTTTTGATCAGAGAGAGATGTTTAAGCACTTTACAAGCGAAGACGATAGTTGTTACATATATAGGCATTTTGTCATGTTTCAATTACGTTTTAGAAAACCAGAATGGAGGGTTGTTACGGGATACATTATCCCCATTTAAAATAATGATTAGTGTTTGGGGCAGAACATCTGTTTTTCAGGAACAGACTATTGATGTTAAGTGAAATATGCTTGTTTTTTTTTTAAATGGGATTTTACCTCTCGAGGTCTCATCCAAAACGTTGTTTGATGGCAGCACAAACTCTGACCCTTTCCATAAACGTTATTCAACATCAGGGTCAGATTACATGTGAATGGATGAAACTATATTCAGGTCACTAAAATATGAGGGGTGGTATTTTCTTTTTTTTTTTTTGCTTCATTTGAGCCCCACTGAACAGCCTTGCTATCAAAATCATACTATAGCTCTAAAAAAAAAATGAGAGAAATTTTAATAAGCTGGAGGAAGCAGGTGCCCAGGGGAGGCTGGATGTGTTGCGCCGTCAGAAAACCCCTCTGCCAACACACACACAAATAAAACGTGCACGGCGGAAGGAATGACAAGAATCAGCCAACTAAGGAGAATCATACAGATTGTGTTTGCACCTGACAAAACTGCGAGTGGGCAAAGCATTAAATTCTTTTTTGTATTCATTTGCTGTTTTGTTTAAAATTTGTACTGTGAGTAACTCCACTTGATGTGTTTCTTGCTGGAGATTTTCAGTAACTCATCAAGAACTACATACATAATCAGATAATTCCTCATGACATTTTATTCACTCATTCATTCTCCCATGTACCTAATATTTACTGGTGTTTACGACGTGCTCAACATATAACAATGAATGAGGAAGACCCAGCGCATTGGTTCGAAGGCACTGAGTGATTTAAGAGTGATGGGCCCTGGAAGGAAGCTTCAAATTTGGAGGATCTTGAAGAACGTCTGCCATCATCACTACAAGGAGGGTCTGCTCACAGGCCACATAGTCATGGCGCCCCATCCAATATGGGTCATGGCAAGTTTGGGTGATGGTCCCCCGAGAGTGCTCAGGAGCAGGAATGGGTTTTCCATTGTGTATTAGTTTCCTACTGCTATTGTAATAAATCACCACAAACTTAGTTGCTTAAAACAACACCAATACATTCTCTTACAACTGTGGAGGTCTGGAGTCTGAAATGGGTCTTACTAGACTAAAATCAAAGTTTTGGCAGGGCTGCGTTCTTTCTAGAGACGCTGGGGGAGGGTCTGGTTCCTCGCCTTTTCAAGTTTCTAGAAGCCACCTGCATTCCTTGGCAAATTGTCCCCTTGCCCCATCTTCAAAGCCATTAGCATCAAATCTTCAAATCTCTCTCTGACTTTGACATTCCTACCTCCCTCTTTCGCTTGTAAGGACATGTGTCATTCCATTGGGTCCACTCAGATAATCCAGACTAATCTCTGTATGTCCAACTCCTTAATTTAATCACATCTGTAAAGTCCTCTTTTTTGTGTAAAGTAACCTATTCCCAGGTCCTGGGGATTAGGATATGGACTTCTTGTTGGAGAGGGCATTCTGCCTACAATACTTCGGGCTTCCTGGGCCTATCATTTGGCTCATGCCCTACAGATAGTTGAGGGCATCACGAGAGATGCAAGGCCTCAGAAGTCCAGGGCACTATTCTGAGTACCTGGAGGGAGCCAGGCCAGGAGGTCTGTGGGTGTGTCACTAAAAATGGATGATCACGCCTGGTCCGAGAGATCAGTAGGAGCTTACATCAGACCCTGGAACTTCAAGCAGACCGTACAGTCTCAAGGCCACCCTGATCAGCCACTTTGCCCCAAGCATGTCTGATCCCTGTATCAATAAGGGTAGTCTAAGCTATGCTGTGGCAACAAATAATCCCCAAATCTTGGTAGCTTATAACAACCAACGTTTATTGGGTGATGCTACACATCTGCCGTGGGTCGGCAGAGCTCGGCTCTGTGCTCCTTACTCTGAGACCCAGGCTGACACAGCGACCACTATTTCAAGCATCACCCGTTGTTATGGCAGAGGGGCGGACAGAGATCATGGTGGGGAGAGGAGTGTCTTGCCAAGCGGTGAATTCCTTGGGCTTTAAAGTGACACATATCACGTATTACAAATTCATTGGTCAAACCCAGTCAAGGGTTCATACTCCAACACAATGAGATCAGGAAAGACAACTGTGTCATGTGTCCAAAAGGCAAAGAACCAGGACTACTTGGTGAATAGCATTAATGACTACCACACCTGGTATTTTCTTCTGGTTCCTGATGTGGATGAGGCTGTGCTCCCAGCAAGGCCACTTTTGTGAATCCTAGGGATGATCTGAGCTGATCCGAGAGCTGGCGTCAAGTAGAAGTAAATGGCAACCCCGTATCATCATCACCACGTTAACTCCTGGCAGGCCTGCGGAGCTTCCCTCTGCAAAAAGAAGCCCCAGAATGTGGCAGAGATCTGATGCACCTTTGAGCTCCTGCTGACCTGGGTATCGGCTTTGAAAGCCGGTCCTTATACCTGGCAAGGTCTGTGCCAGTGTGGCTCAGAGATTGCAAGTTTGCCTGGTTCCTACTGCGGTGGGCTCTGGGAGCGTTTGCGTGGGCTGTAGATACCAGGACACGGGAGTGAAGCTGGCAGGGCCATGGGATTCATGGAGGGAAATACATACATGAAGAGCAGGAAATAAAAACGTGAACATAGGGTGAGCAGTAATATTAACCTCTCCTGGGTACCCCTCCAACTCCAGCCACCCACCTCAAAATCCACAGCTAAGACTCAAAGCATCTTATAGGCTAGAGTTTCCACCCCAACTCCTGCTGTTCTGTCCCCATTGTGGGTGCTCAGTAGGCACAGCCACCTGGACTGGGATCGACTTGCGCCAGGTGGTTTATAGGGTTTGTGGAGCCAGAGTTCTGCTCTCAAATTTGGAATAGATGGATTTTAACCAAAATCTCCTGGCAGTTTGGTGAGGAGCTCAGAGAGGAGCTTGAGGTGGTAGGGTGAAAGGTTCAAGGAAAGCTGATTGATTCCTCTCCCCTCCCTTCTTGTAGATGGACATGGGGCCCATCAAACTGGGTCCCCAAGCAGCAGACGTCACTATGGTGAATTGGCCAGAGGATCATGGGGTCAGACTCTGGAGGTCAGTGTCTGTGGCCGCCATGTTGGGAGGCAGTACAAGGCGACTCACAAGGTTGGAAGCTCTCCTTCCGCCTTCTCCTGGACCCACCCCACTAGCAATGTGGCTCTGAGTCCGTGTGAACAGTCAGAGCCTGCCGCTTTTTTTCCCACTTCGAAATGAGAATTAACTACCTTTTCCCCTGGAAATTACCAGCATGCTTCTCGTAGGCAGGGAATGTCTGGTTCTTCCTTTGGCCAAGGGCAGAATTCCCAGCACTGTGTTCTTAGAAGAGTCGATCACAAACCCAGACGGATTCTCAATAGGATAGAGGGCAGCTTAGGGCTTCTTGATTAAAAAAAAAAAAAATTTTATTTGAAATGCAGGGAATTGAGAGAAGGAGAATGAAAGCCTGAGACGGAACCGGCAATTAGACTGGCTCCTGGAATATATTTAAGTCAAATCAATGCACGAGGGACTTTTAGTCATGGCTCCCTTTCTGTCTCCCACAGCCCACGGCTGGAATCCTAGCCCTTCAATCAGCGCTCCCCAGAAATACAGCAACATCCATCTTCTAAAATGCTTTATCACAGTTGTGCAAAGTCCTAGTACATTCCCCTGCTCTTGGGGGTTTATTTACATATTGATTTATTTATTCCTCTCTCTACAGCAGCAAGCCTCTTGAGATTATATTGTTTACAAAGACATTGGGGTCGTGCATCCGGACAATGTAGTGAGGGAGAGGGCCAGCCTTGGATGTGCTGAGCTGCACAGATTAGCCTTGTCAAAAACCAAGGAGGCAGCCTCGGGCCCTCTGACTCCCTTGGTCATCTTGCCCCCAAAGGCAAAGGCTTGCGCCCCGAAGGGAAGTCAAGAAGAAGGAAATGGAAATGAAACAGCGGGGAAGGGGATAGAAAAAGCAGCTGGGAGCTCTGGGTATGACCTCCATGGGACCCCACAAGGCAGAGGAGTAGGATCTCCCTACTGCGACCCACAGTGGTCCAGCGACCCCCTCAGCAGGGAGAGGGCAGCCTCTATTTTCAGGTCCTGCACAGAGCTGCCCCTCTGGCTCCCCTGGATTGCTTTCCCAGACAGAGAGGACTCTGTTAAGAGAGGGAAGAAAAGGGGCACCTGGGTGGCTCAGTCGTTAAGCGTCTGCCTTCGGCTCAGGTCATGATCCCAGGGTTCTGGGATCGAGCCCCACATCGAGCCCCACATCGAGCCCCACATCGAGCCCTGCATCGGGCTCCCTGCTCGGTGGGGAGTCTGCTTCTCCCTCTCCCACTCCCCCTGCTTGCGTTCCCTCTTTGCTGTGTCTCTCTCTGTCAAATAAATAAATAAAATCTTTAAAAAAAAAAAAGGAAGAAAGAAGAAAGGAAGAAAGAAAAAAGGAGAACACACAAGAACAGAGCCTGGAAGAAACTGAGATGAGGGAGAGAAATCTGTTCCCTGGCAAAGGCCCCGGACTGCAGGAAAAAGCCTTCCAGAGCTTTTTATAGATGACTTTTTTTTTTTTTTTTTTTGGCTAGCAAGGCAAATGTTGGAAAACTCCCTTCGTTCTGATTAGCATTCTTATCACTCGGCATTTCCCCTCTCAACTCTGGAAGGATTAGCGGAGACACAGAGATGACATCTTCGCAGTGGTCATAAAGGAATTCTGGGGGGCACTGAGCTGGGCAAACAGCTGACAGCCTAGAGAAGCGGAGGGTGCCCGGAACTTGGCGCACAACTTCCTTTCAGGGTGGAGGCTCTCAGACTTCAGGGTTTAAAAGGAGATGTTTGTGTTTGCGTGGGATGAGTTTGAGGCTGACAGCCTTGTAGGAGAAAGTCAGCCCAAGGCCGGGCAGCTTTCTGGGCAGGACCAGTGTGTTGAGATTGCGGCTTGAACTTCCAACTGAGGTTTGCAGCTGGAACCAGAAAGTGTCCCCTTCTTAAAGGGCCAGTTCTCACCCGGCACCAGGGGGAAAGTCGGAGGAGCTCACCTGTGTTGGCTGCAGGAATAAAAGGGCACCCCAAAGGCTGCGTTCTTGAACCTGCAGCCTCAGAGGTTTGAAGACAAAGTAGCAAAACGAGCCTCATCCGGGAAAAGTTCAAGCTAATACATCTTGGCAAACATAACGAAAAACACAGACAGTTGCTTTAAGAGAGGAGCCCAGAAAGAGGTCAAGTTCTGCTGAGAGAGGCAGAGCAGCAATTAGATGGGGGCTTATGTTGCAGCGTGGAGGCGAAGGGGTCAGAGAGAGGGTAGGACACTGTGCATCTGATTTCAGGGGGGGAAGCGGGCCCGGAGACGGGCCGGGGGCGCTGCGCGGGGGAGGCGGGCGTGGGCTGTTCCAGAACTCTGAGCAGTCAGTCTGTGTTGCTCGGCCTGCAGGGGAGGCGAGCTTTTACGCTAGGACGGCTGAGCCACATGGACACAGTGTAGTCAGCGGGGAAGGAGGGGAGTTATTTACTCCGATTTGAGGTTTCAGAATGAAGAGTTCTCATTGGAATGCTTAAAATAAAATTTTCAGCGAGAGAAAAATAAGGAACACTGAATCCCATCAGCTTGTGGAATAGTTCTTCCAAGGGAAGCGCTGGAAAATCCCATCATGAGATAGTTTCTAACTGTCAAGGGGAGATGAGCACCAAATTCATAAATTTCATAACCAAGACCTCCTGAGACACCGGAGCCCAGGTTTTATCTTAGATTTGGGATCAGCCAACTGGAGAAGGAATGTGAGGAATGGAGGGGGCAAGACCGGAGGTGTGATTTCCACGAAGTAACCAGTCTGGGCAGCTGCCAGAGTCCCCAACCCCCCAGTCCCTCGCCAGGCTAATGCTAAGGCGCTTATGGGGCCAGATGTTAGAGCAAATCCCCGGTACAAGCTCTGCTTTGACTCCATTATTTAAATTGCTATTGACCAATAACTTTTCTTTTGAAAATTGATTATTAAAAATTCACACACGGGGCACCTGGGTGGCTCAGCCGGTTAAGCGTCTGCCTTCAGCTCAGGTCATGATCCCAGGATCCTGGGATCGAGCCCCACATAAGGCTCCCTGCTCGGTGGAGAACCTGCTTCTCCCTCGCCCTCTGCCTCTCCCCCCACCTGTGTGCTCTCTCTCTCTCTCAAATAAATGAATATAATCTTTAAAAATAAATAAATAAAAACTCACACATACAAATCCTGTCTTTCCATTAGGAGCTATATTTCAGAGTAACAAAATTGCCCCTGTTGACAAGGGAAAATTCTGTCTCACAAAGAAGGCAGGCTAATAAACGAAGAAGGAATGATAAAATTGGGAAATTACCATTTTGTAACCCCCATAGGGATAATTAATTCAGGCAAGGATCATCAGTGGATGCTAAAACCGTCCGGCAAAGGTTGATAGTGGATTATATATTTACAAGGTACCAATTATCACCCCACAGTTTAGTTGCTAGTTCCAAGGGGTAGGGGGGCTTACTTTGCAATGAAGGGATTAAGCCATCACCACCATAATCTAATGATCAATCTTAGCATCACTAATAGTAGGCCAGCCTGACACTATGTGCCTCCTGGTATGAAGCATTGCTAAGTACAAAGCATCATCTATGAGCTTTTCTGGATGAATATATTTAACCTGAATCACATTAGGACTGTACCTTTAGCTTCCATGACACCAGCATGTTAGGGGTCACCTCAATGAAGCAATCGGGCAAATCCAGAAGACGAGCTATTCTGCACTATCTTCAGGAAATCAGTGTGTCAGAGAAAGAAGGGAGTGCCGGGACTAGATCAAAAGAGACAGAAAAGAGCTAATTACCAAATGTCATTTTGATCCGTTATTTGGTCCTGATGTGAGGAAATCAGCCGTAAAGCCTAGCTGGGGGAACAATGGAAGAAATCTGAAGGTGGACTAGGTATTATATGATATTTAGGAATTACTATTACTTTTATTGGTTATGATAATAATATCATGGCTATAGAGAAAAAGTCCTTACTTTTTTTAGGGATGGGACTATAATATTTAGGGGTGAAGTGTTGTGATGTCTATAAATAATTTATTATAAAACTCTTGAGCCAAAAAGGAGATAGAAGAAGCAAAATCAAAAACTTTTTGCCACTAACCATAAGGAACGAGAACAAGCAAATTCTCCCCTACAAATACTTGTTGAACCCCTGTCATGTGCCCAGTTTGCTAAATGCTGGGCATATAGTAGTGAACAAGATGGGCACATGAGTCCTCCTCGTGAAATTTAGAGTTTAGAGGAAAAAGTCAGGAAAACCCATTATAATCATAATAGTGATAATGATAATAATAATAAGCATTATTGAGCATTTATTATGTGCCAATGTAAGAGTGCTGAAATGCATAATCTCCTTCAATCTTCCAATAGCCCTATGAAAAGGGTACTCTTCTGCTTCAGCAACTGAGGCTCAGGCAGGGATGTCTCTAATCCCAAGTCACAGAGCTGGGGAGTGGCTGAAGCAGGTCCTAAATCTTAGATTTGTGTGCTGGTCCTGTCTCCTCCCCAGGTGTGTGGCAGGAGGTCCGTTTGACTCCGTAAAGTCTTAGTGTGGATTAACACTGCCTTTTTTCTCTGTCTCTTTCCTCCTCTTTTTTCTTATAATCATTGTAAAATGACCCTGATCTTGGCTGTCAACCAAAAGGGAAGTGCTGCTTCATTTACATAAAAGGTATAAAAGCAAAATAATAAAAACCTAGTGCCTCTGTGAACCCCATCTCTAAATTGCCTAGATTTTTCCCTAGTCTCCCTAGAAACTTCATTTTCAACTCCCTCTAGTTAAACCTGCTTTCTTTCCAATGAACACATTAAGATAAATACATGTAAGACTAATTATTGAATTATTTAATGCAGTGGATGGTCTGTTATTTTCATTGCTAGCATTAAGCAAAATTGTTTCTTATATTGAAAAATATACAGCTATTGGCTAAGGGCTAGAACTGGACCTTAGCCCCCACCTGGCTATCACTGGTCATCAAATATTTACTGAGTATATACTATATGCCATGTGCTGTGCTACATTTATAACATGATTTCCTTGGCATTCCAGGTTCCAAAGGACTGCTTTACAAACAAGGTTTAGGGGGCAACTGGGTGGTGGACTTGGTTAAGCGCCTGACTCTTGGTTTGGGCTCAGGTCATGATCTCATGGTGGTGAGATCAAGCCCGGCATCGGGCTCTGAGCTCAGCATGGAGTCTGCTTGAGATTCTCTCCCTCTCCCTCTGCCCCTCCCTGCCTCGGTCTCTCTCTCTCTCAATTTCTCTCAATCTCTCTCTCTCAAATACATAAATCTTAAAAAAAATAATAACAAGGTTTAGGATTCTGGCTCATTTGCAAGTTGGGAAGGGCCTGAATACTGACCATATATGCCTTCAGGGCTAGCATTCGGTGTCCACAGGGAAGTCAGGTTTTATGAGCCTGTCACCACTGCATGATGCATTGCCAAGGGCAGACATTTTTATACGGCATCACGGTAACTGGTTCCTGCAGTGGAGGCTCTTCCTATCAGAGGAGCAGTGGTGGGTCTCAGGCAGCTCCATCTGCCTGTGCAGAGGACTCAGCCATTCCCTGGGCATCTACCCCAGCAGTGTTGCAATGAGGGCTATGACGCGGGGACTGGGACGATCTCCAGCCAAGGATCTTAGCAGTTCAACTGGAGGCAGATGTGTAGAGTCCCCAGCCCGCTGTCTAAAGCCACCTTATTTGTGGCTTTTATTCTCTTCCACTTTTGCCCTCAGGCGCCCTATTGATGTTAGTGGATTGCCATATCTGAGAGGGACTTAGAGAGCTCCAGAGGTTAATGGACTTGTTCCTTGTTACCCAGGAAGTCCGAGGCACAACCAGAAAGGCACAGCTCAGCACTCCTGCCACCCATTAGAGTCCGTCTTAGTTACAGCCAGAGGACTCCAAGTCCCCATGTGTCATTAAAGGAAATACTCAGTGGGACTGCACAAGCTTTGGCATGTGTGAAATTTCACACCTCAGAGATAGCACTTCTGTGTGTGTCCAGGCTGCTTGCTTGCATGTTAGGTTTTTGTTTTTTGTTTTTTTTTTAAGTGTGAGTTATTCTACACCAAGACCTTTATCATAAATTATTTAATTTCTTCTCCAGAAAAACATTTCTCCGTTTTGTTAATCACCTAGCCAGTCACAGAAACAATTACCGGGTCTTTTTTGAAAAGTACATTTCCCCCCAGATTACAAAACCATTACATGTTTGTTGTAAAAAAATTATAATAAAGACATAAAAACATAGAGAAAACAATTTAAACTGCCTGTAATTCCACCCCTCAGACATAACTGCCGTCGATATTTTGTGGAATTTGCTTTTATTCTTTATACATATGTAATTTTTAAACAAAATTGGGATCATACCACTTCCTATAACTTATGTAGTTTGAATTCTTTCTTACAGAGAACATCATATTGTGAGCATACTCTTGGCAAAGATCCTCAAAAACATCATTTTTAAATGGCCACATAATTTCAGTAAATGAATTAACAATCTATTTAACCAACCTCTGAACATTTCGCTTGTTTCCAGTATTTTACTCTCATAAGGTACACTTTGTTAAACAACCTCAACATGAATTTTTGCCCTACCAGGATTATTTCCTTAGGAAAAATGTGTAAGGTGGAATTATTACATTATAGGGAATGAACTCTTTAAAGTCTTTCATCCAGGGCGCCTGGGTGGCTCAGTCATTAGGCGTCTGCCTTTGGCTCGGGTCATGATCCCAGGGTCCTGGGATTGAGTCCCACACCAGGCTCCCTGCTTGGCGGGAAGCCGGCTTCTCCCTCTCCCACTCCCCCTGCTTGTGTTCCCTCTCTCGCTGTGTCTCTCTCAGTCAAATAAATAAATAAAATCTTTAAAAAAATAAATAAAAGTCTTTCATCCTCCAGAAGGCTCGGCCAACTCACCTTTCTGTCAGAAAAATATGAGTCCACTTATTTAGCACTAGGCCATTTTACAAAATTTTTAAAAAGCTTTCCCAATTAAATAGGCATAAAATAATATCTCTCTATTGTTTTAAGACTATTTTATTATTGCTGAAGCTATGCCCTGTCGTACCATAAGTTTCTGGGCAGGAAAATAAATATCCTTGCAAGCTTAGGTTCTATTTTATGGTTAGGATTTATTCCAAGGTTTAACTATTCAGCAGTTTCCTGTTAGGAAAAAAAGGAACTTGCTTGGCAACTATTACTTACAAAGTATTAATTGTGGAAGGTTTTCAGATGTTGCTAATTATTGTAGACATAGGTAGGGAAAATGCCCATGATATTTTTGCAAAGACTATTACAGTTTGGTTTTTACTCTCTGAAGACTCCTTCATTGGTTTTTTCACTTCCAGTGTCCCAAATACAGGTTTTCCCCAGGGTTCTACACTCACTCCTCTCCTCTTGTCTTGAAATTAAATTTAAATCAGTAAGCTCTATCTACCTGCTACTTTGTGCTTCACCAAAACTGAACAAGACATGGGCCTTGGCTTATAAAGTTTTATAATTTAGACAGATGCCTGCATATATAATGAGATCGAAATGCCTACAGTGCCAAGTGTTGCTATAGGGCTCTAAAATGCTAGGATACTGATGAGTGGGAGTTACACCAACCATCAGGTCTGGGGAGGCTTTTTATACTACGTTTTGAAAAAAGAGGCAGGCTTTTCTTTTCCTGAAATAACTGAAAAATATTTCTGGTCCCCCATGTTCTTGTAGAACCTTTTCACTTGCCTATCGAGAGGCGGTGTCTATAACCCCCTCCCCTTGAACCTGAGTGGGATTTTATGATGGCTTTGAGGAATGGAATGTAGCAGATGTAACGCTGCGTGACGTCTATGGTTAGGTCATAAAAAGTGATGAGGCTTCCCCCTGCCTCTCTTTCTCACTTGAGACAGGAATCTTTGCAGTCACCATGTGAGAAGCCTGGTTACCTGCCTACCTGAGCCACCATACTGGAAAGACCAGGAAGAGAGAGGAAGGAAGGGAGAGAGGAAGAGAGGGAGATATCTGAGGATCTCCGGCTGTTCCTGTCCCCACCTGTTGGATTCTTCCCAGCCTGAGCTCTAGACATGTGAGATTATTTCAGCCCGAATCAGTCGATGACCACCACTTGGGACGTCCTGAGCAAGAACAACCCAACGCAGCCCAGTCAATCCTCAGAGCCAGAAGAGTTGACAATAAAATGACTGTTGTTGTTTTAAGCCACTAAGTTTTGAGGTCGTTTGTTACTCAACACTGGATAGCTGGAGCACCAGGTGTAGGAGAAGGAGCGTTCCAGTCAGAGGCACAGTCTGAGCATTGTCCCCTTCAAGCCTGCTTTCTTTTTTGTTTCCAGCTGTCCTTTCTAATGCAGACAACTCCTGTGGCTGACACTACAATCCTCCCCTCTCCCAACTGATGAAGATAGTCCCACCTGCTTGCTAGGCAGCTCTGTCTGGGTATCCTACCCCCACCACAAAATCAATATATCACAAAAGGAACTCAAAATGATCTCCCAGAAACATCTATTTCTCGTGACCAGTATTTTCATCAACGGCACCACCACAGTTCCACTCCCCAGGCTGATCATCTGGGTGTTTTCATTGATTTTTCCCTCTCCCAAAATTTGACATCCTGCATCCTGCAATTTCACCTCCATAATATTTTGGGCCTGTTCTACCACCATCACCATGTCTCCCTGCCCTCCTTCGATTCAAGTTGAGATCTCTCACATGGCCTAGACCGCTACCCCCAACCTGGTCCCCAGTTTCCTCCACTCTCTACTGCCACGATAGTTCTACCACAGAGCAACTCTGATCATGTCATTTTTTGCTCAAAAGCCTGTAGGAGCTAATTTCTCCTTACCCCCTGCAATTTCTTTCCAATATATGGGTAAAGTAAGAAAAAACAAGCAAGAAGGCTATAAGACTTCTGATTTGAGCAGGTGATGAAATGATACTTGGTGGGTGGGGAAGGCAGATTAAAAGGTAGAAGGCCTTCTGTATTTTATGTTAGTCTCCATTCACCCCAGCATGACATCAGTAAGTGTCCTACATTCCTGGGATCTGTCACCTGCCTGGACTGTATTCCTTCTTGTCACCCAGTCACTCCCTCTTCCATCTGCAAGGCCGCCGCAGGGTGGGACAAGAAAGGGGCTGGGGAAAACATGGAACCAGCCTTGAATGGTGTCTGAAAGCTAGGGACTAGGGAATGGTCAGCAATGTGCACCCAAGGGTCTAGCCTACTCATTGGAAGAAGATCAGTGCCACGGAGGCAAAGCAGAGAATGAGGAGCAAGATCTAGGTGGCGCCTGGGTGGCTCAGTCATTAGGCATCTGCCTTCGGCTTAGGTCATGATCCCAGGGTCCTGGGATCGAGCCCCACATCGGGCTCTCTGCTCCATGGGGAGCCTGCTTCTCCCTCTCCCACTCCCCCTGCTTGTGTTCCCTCTCTCACTGGGTCTCTCCCTGTCAAATAAATAAAATCTTTAAAAAAAAAAAAAAAGATCCATAGAAATTACAGCTGCGTTCGAGGCCAAGGAGAGTGTGGCCGAGGGTAAAATTATAGGCACTGGGTAGTTGCCTGGGGTGGGGCAGGAGTTATGGTGGGGGTAGGTATGGAGTCAATGATATTCCATGAAGCAATGAGATTGGGTACAAATCACTGTTTGGGGCATCAGGCTTGGCTCTCTCCAGGGAATCTTTCCATGATCCTCCCTATTTGTTTTAAAAGTGGAAGCAACAAAGCATCAGATCCCATCCTTATTCCTTTGTGGATGAAAAAACTGAGTGTTTGGCATCAGCAGAGCACAGTAAAGAGAATCAAGCAGGTGGAATGGCAGCAAAATGTCCGGAGGAGAACTGAATAGCAGGCTGGCCAAACGTTGCAACTTCTAAGAGCAATCATCCGTCCCACAGTCCTGGTGTTTTCAACGATGTGAAGAAATCTGCCTTCTGTAGCTGAGTAGGTCCTAGGGAGTTCCCATATAGAACGCGCAATAGAGAGTATGACTGGCTCAGATTTTGAGAGTCAGGGAGAGCTTGTGAAAGATTGTACAGACCATGACAAAATCTGGCCTTCTAGAAAGTGCCAAGCCTGGGGAGCCTGAGGTTGGACAATGTTCTACGGTTGGTGATGAGGGTTGCCTCCAAGGGGGGTGGGTGGGTATTTCAACCATTAGTATTCATCAACAGCTATTCGCTGAGTCCCTACTATGTGACCTCTTACACTAGGCTAGAGAAATGGAGAAAAAGTACAGTCCCTGGCCTCAAGGAATTCAGTTTATTAGGAGACCCAGAGCAATAAAGGTGATTTCAGTAGAGTATGGGGCAGGCAGGGAAAACCAGGTTGGACATCTAACTCTCACCTGGGCATCAGTGAAAACTTCCTAGAGAGAATCTTGATAATTTGTTGAACTCAGGAAGCCATCTGTGTCCCCCAAACCCAAGCCAGGAAGATCTTAGCGCAGAAATTTGGCACAAAACTTCTGTATGACCCTTGGAATCTCAGAAGTTTAGGATGTCCTTGACATTTCAGGGTGCAGCAAATCTCCAGCATTACAGACCAGGAGGTCTCAAAGTAGCTAAACCATTGCAGGTCTCTGGCTGAGGGGCTCTCTCTGGATAAGGTGTCCCTCCACTGGCAGCTGTGGTCAGCTAGAAGTCACGGTGGCAGGACACATGGTTTTGAAGAGCCTGGACTCACAAACATGTGGGTCAACAAGCACCCACACCCTCTATCCCCAGAAACCCGAAGGGCAGCCAGTGGGTTGAGACCAGAAGTAGATGCAGCTGGGCCCTAGTGAAGCACCCCATTGCCCACTCTTCACACCCCAGCACAACCTCTTTCTAGCTTCTCCCTAGCTCCCCACCCTGCCCAAAGGAAGAATAGTTGCTCACCTGACAGGTCAGAGTCCAGAATGTTCATTGGGCCACATTTTATTGGTGAGTGGAGTTACCGTATTTTAATGGCACCCACCCCAGGTTCCACTTTCTCTCTTCAACTTTCTACCTTGTGCCTAGGAAGGTTATGGTCTTCGGGGCTTCCAGGGCTTCTGCTTCCTACAGGTATGTGGTAAGCAGCCCCAGGCCATGCTGCCACCTCAGCGTGGGCCTAGCCATGTCTCTCTCTCTCCCTGAATATGTAGTTAAATGAGTAAGTTAGACTGGGGCTTCCTCGCTCTCTGCCACATATACCTGCACTCGCTGCCCCTGGATTTAGTTTCAAGAAGAGGGTCAGTGGGGGATCTTGCTGAGACCTCAGCCAACTCACACAATCATCCTTTCACCAACTTCTTCATGTGAGTATAAGCCACTAACAAGGTTAATACCAAAAAAAATGGTATTTTTTTATTCTTATCCTGCTACTCTTCCTTATATGGGATACCAAGGAACAGGCTGATTGGCGGGATAGTTTTTAGCCTTCCTGGCTGTAATACCATTATAATATTTATACCGAAACTTTTAACTCCAGCCTTTAATGGTCCCCTGTAAAGGGAAAGCAGAGCCTTCTACTTATGGGCACATTGGACTAAGGCCCAAAGTCCTTGGGATTCTCCCAAGCATACTGGCTCAGCTTCAGAAAACAGCAGTGAGCTGACAGATTGGGAGGCTCGGGGCCTGGAATGAATGTTCCAGCGTTGCCCGCAGCTCTCCAGAGGCAGTGGGCTATGCCAGGTGCTCAGCCCCTCCTGGAGCATGACACATTGTGGCATGAGTCTGGTGAGATTTTCGGCTGGGAGGTCTGAGCCAACTGGTCCAGGGAGGTGGGTGGGTGTGGAAAGGCGGATGGAGAGGTGGGAACCATGCAGGTCTTCCTCAGACTGATCTTTGAAGAGATTTCTTGCTCCTGGTTTAATGCTGGCCATGGTAGTCCAGATATCCAAATCGTGTCCCCCACCCCCGATGTCCATGTCTCCTCCCTGGAAACCATGAATATGTTAAGTTACAAGGCAAAAGGGACTTTGCAGATATAATTAAGGTTACGGATCTTAAAATGGAAAGATTATTGTGGATTATATGGAGGGGCTTAATGTAATCCCATAAGGCCTCAAAAGAGAAAAGATTTTCCCAGCTGAAGAGAGAGATGTGGCAGAAGAGAAGGCAGGGAAGATAAGACAAGAGAAGGACTTGAACCTTTGATGCTGACTTTGAAGACGAAGGGGCACATGAGCCAAGGGATGTGGGTGGCTTCTAAAAGCTAAGAACCCCTGGCTAACAGCCATCAAGGAAACAGGGACCTCAGTCCCACAACCACATGCAACTGGATTCTGCCAACAACCTGCGTGAGCCTGGAAGGGATCCCAGCCCAGAACCTCCGGCAAGGAGCACAGCCCCGCTGACACCTTGGATTTAGCCTTCTGAGACCTATGTCCAACTTCAGACCTACAAACTAGGATGTAATAAATGGGTGTTGTGGTAAGCCCCTGTGTTTGTGGTAACCTCAGTAGAAAACTAATACAGAGATGGAAGGCTGAGAGAGATTACTGAATCAGTCCTTGGCCTTGGTCTTGGAGTGCCCTTGACCATCTACACTTCCTTAAAGGGCTGGTAGATGGGATTCCTTAAACATAAACTGTGATTCTCACAGGGATGCTCTGCCAGCCTATTGGGGCTCTGGTTCTAAACAGTGAACTTTGCCTGTTGCTTACGCACAATTATTGTCATGGATGGTATCTGGCCTCTCCTGGGTGGTCCTGGTCCCATTTACCTGTTAACTTTTCGAGTGAAGTGACCCCATATTTGACCTGAATCTTCCAAGCAGAAATAGTGGTCCATGGGCAGGGAATATGTAGGTCCAGTGCAGCCAAAGACAGCATGGTGTGCCCCAAAAGGACAGAGCTGTGGCAATCAAGGGTAACATCTTGTCTTTAAGGGTGTGGTTCTAGACCCTGAGGTCAGAGACATCAGCTCTTCTTCCTGGAGACTGGGTCAGATAGAATTACGTGAATTCTGAGCTGTGGGGTTAGCCAAGGACAGGCCTAACCCTTCCTGAAGATCCCCCTGGGGACAGTGCTTGGACTGTAGTGATCTAGAAGGTGGCCCTTCTCAGGTAGGACCCAGCAAGCCAGGAGGATGTTGTAGCTGGATTTTATTTATACCTGGATCCAGCTTTGTGTTTGTCTCAATCACCCATTCTCCTTATGAAAGAGGAGCAGATTCATCTGATGAACATGGGGCATCACTGACCCAACTTCTCACCAAAGTGGCCAGCCTCTTCAGAAACCCACACTCCCCCAGGTGGCAAGAGGGCGGACAAGTTCAGAGGGAAATCAGGGCTCTATCCCTTCATGGAATCTTTCTGGCAAACGAATAAATTAGCAGATGAAAATCATGATTAGAGTCTAGCCTTTCGACTCAAATCCTGTAAGAAGATCCAACAGGGAAAAGAATCAAGGAGATTTCACTTCTACCATTTTTAAGCAAGTGGTAACCCCTAATAGAACCGCCCTCAATTAGAGATAAGCAAGCAGGAAAAAACGCAGCATGGGACCTATGCAAAAAAGCACCTACAAAAAGCCCACAGTAGACAAAAGATGAATGAAGAGAATTCTTCTGAAATTTTATTCTCGGAAACAGAAGAATGACAAGACCTTGGACTAGTGAGGGGCTGGGGCTCAACCCCTTTCATGCTCTGCTGGTGGTGACATAAATTGGTCCAGCCTTTTTAGAGTGCACAAGGATGGAAGGAATGAACGTTTTAAGCAAATGTACCTTTGACCCAGCAATCCCACTTCTTGTAATTTTCCTCAAAACAATAATTGCCAAAGCGTACAATGATCTAAAGATAAGGATTTCATCTCAGCTGTGTTTATAATAGTGAAAAATGGGTGTTTTCCTAAGTATTCATCAATGGGGTTAAATCATTGGTTAAAGAATTATGGCACATCCATGTAGATAATATATAAATAATGATGTAAATCTCTATTTGATGATACAGAAATTTGCCTACGACACGTACAACTGAGTGCAAAAAGGGAGCTAACAGAACAGCAGGATCCCGTTTGTGTCATATTCTAATCGGTACACAAAGAGAGATGTCTGGAAGGATGTTCACCCTAACAGTCGTGTTTTACTTTATTCTTTGTATATTTCAATATTTATAATGGCATGAATTTTTACAGAATAGAGCTCTTTTCAAAATAAAGAGTGAATGTGGTAGACTTCTACTCGATCTACCAGATATGAAGAGATCCATAGCTGACAAGTGGAAAATGGAAGTTCCTGGGTGAAACCATAAAGAATGAAATAGGCATACGTTAAACAATTTATTTCCATTTAAAATATATAAATGAACACCCATTCATTTAAGGATAAGACATTTTATTTCTATGTGTCATAAAACTACCATCTGAGGGCAGAATTCTTCTAGATTTTTTTCTCCAGAGTATTTGTCTATATTTAATTTGATACTGATTTTTAACTTACCTTTATCAAGTCAAGATTCGTTCCATTCCTCCTCTTCCTTGTTTGCCTCTAGATTAAGAACAGAAAAGTTGAAAACTTGCTTTTTCAACCTTCTCTTTAGCAAGGGTGGCCATGTCATGGTCAATGAGGCATTGGCAGTCTCCCGAGGGCTTCTGAGATTGTTTTGGCTTTCAGCTTCCATTTTAGCTGTCCAGTCAGTTGGCCACAATTTATTCCTTGGTTCCTATGCGAGTTTCTTTACTTCTTATACCACTGGACCTGCCAACCCCCAGGCAGTGCTGGCTTTGCCGGACATCACTGTAGATTCTGTGGGACTCCTTCACTCCACTGCATTAATTGGAAACTCGCCTTGCATCTCCTGGGCTCCGACCGCTGTACGGCGATGCATGATTACAGCTTCTCCTGAATGAGGCCAGCTCTGCCATGTGTTGCCGCCGCCACCATCAACACCACGGCCAATATCCCAGACCTCGTGGTGGCAAAGCTACATAGAAGTCTGTAGTAAAATGGGGAGAGAGTGCTTCTACCCCTTGGCTTGTCACACTCTGTTAAAGGATCCCCAAGGGAGGGCTACCTTTGCCCTTCTGTGTCCCTGAGTATTTAGCAAAGTTCTACTCTTTTGCTGTGACCTGAGCCACGGGAGCCTGGCTGGGGCAGGTCTGAGTGATGGGCACCCAGCTATATTTGGAATTTCCTCTCCTCCCAGAAATCCACAGCTCCATTAATGGGCCAGCTTAGTGTATTTGACTCCCGGTGAGTAAATCCTCTCCTAGCAGGCTCTTCAACCCCTCATGCTCCCTCACAAGTTCTCTAGATGTGTTTAGAATTTATTGGTGAGTACACTTAGACCCAAGTGGTGCCTTCCATTGCAGGTGTCGGGGGTGGGGGGGAACAGGAAGGAAGCAGGTAAAGATTTTTAGGTATCTTTACTTTTAAATAAATAAGTCTTATTTTATAATTATAAAATTAATACATACTCTATAAAAAATGTAAAATACATAGATGCAATGAAGAAAATGAAACTCACCTATAATCCCACTACTTAGAAATAATCGCAAACAATGTCTTGATGGTTTATACTCTTCCATTGTTTCACACAATTAAGATCACACTGTTTATATAATTCTATAGGTTGTTTTTTAGCGACTCACCATTTATCATAAATATTCTCCCTTGACATTAAATATTATTTATAAGCAATCTTTAATGGTTATATAATATCAGTGGTATATGTGATAGTCAGGAGTCTTTTTGATTGAAAGTCACATAAACCTAGTCAAGCAAGTATAAATTTTTTTTTTTAATGAAAGACATTTGTAACAAGGATCCAGGGGTGCTTCCTGGAGACTAAAGGCAGAGAGGCAGCCAGACCTTGGGACTAGATCATGAACACAGACTGGACTAGAGTGTAGGGAAGGCTACAACTTGCTTCTGTTTCCCTCTGTACTTCTCCACTATCCTCTGTTTTTGTAGATTGGCTTTTGCAGAAACCTGGATGTTGACCACTCCTGAGTTTACCTATCCAGGACCTCCAGAGAGAAGCTGATTTCCCTCAGCTCTGGTTTCAATTATTTGGGAAGCTGCCCCGATTGGCCCAGTTTTGACCAGGTGGTGACTTTGATCCAATCAACAATGGGAAGGGGGACTGGGGTCATTTGGTAGGAACCTGGCTGTTCCTATTGAAATGAATGAGAAGGATGAGTGGTGAAAGGAGAAGGGGATTCCAGAATGCCGAGACAGGCAGAGTCTGTTGGACAACCTGTGTGCATACAGGTTACCCTGTAGGTTCCAGAGCTTACCAAACCATTTCCTCTACTGTATTAATCAGCACCTGCAAGTAGATACTGAGTTGGGAGTGAGGGTTGAGTTACCTCACTCTAGTCCCTAAGAACATATAATTTGCAGATCCTCCCTGGCCAAGATGCCAACTTATATTTCTGTATGGGTACTAGTGGACCTGACAGAGAGAACTCTTCTAACTTAGCAAAGGCTGTTGCCAGATACCTCCAGACCCAGGCTTTTCCCTTCCTGGAAAAGCTTCAACTTGTCCATAATATGAGAAGCCTCTCATTCCGTAAAGTTAATAACTGGTAAAGTTTAACAAAGGAAAGGAAATACATCTTTCCATCATGAAAAACCAGTCTGCTGCAGGGGGTAATTGTGTCGGAAATAAGGCTTAGATTTTCAAAGGAGCTGGATGGTTTTATGATCATTAATAACATTCACAGTTATGCATGTGTGGATTTCATATTTCATGGTATGAGCTGATTTCCTGGAAGGGTCAGGAAAGGCTATTTTCTAGAATTACACTAGTAGGTAGGTCCATTGTCAAAGACTTTTACCTTCTTCTGAAGCATTAATTGGTCTCTGACTTGATGAAATGATCAGAAAGGAAACAAACAAAACCTTGTGTATTCATGTGCTTCTCTTGGGCTTATTCCCAAGGTCTCACCAACTTACCAAGAACCTTGGGGAAAGTTCTGGTTCCATGTTCCTAGCTTAAGGCTGGGAGCAGCAGGTGGGGGCTGGTATTGAGGCCCAGCATCTATTGGTTTCATTCTGATTTCCACAGATGGACAAGTAAGGGAATTTTCTGCCTCACACAGGAAGGAGTCTTGCCCTGCCCCATCAATAAGGTCCAGTAGCAAGGACTGGTTCATGTATCAGTGCCCTTGTTATGTGGGACGCTGGCAAACGCAGCTCTCAGGTTCCCTCCTCGACACCCTCCTGTAGTGGAAAAGGCCAGGTTGGCCAGCAAGGAAGTGTTGCTGTTGGGTGGGCACCCACGAGTGTCTTCCACCCTACTAGGCACAAAGCCTGGTGCTAGGCTTCATGGTGAGATACAAAACAAGCACAGACTGGTTGCTACCCTCAAGGAGCTCAGTATCCACTAAGTGCAACCCAAATAATAGTACTGACTCTGAGTTAGAAAAGAAGCAAAAAGAGGAAGAGACCAGAATGTGCCGGAATAGTCTGGACAGACTTTGGGAAGTAGTGGGAATATAGCAGGAGCCTTGAATGGATGGTGGGATCTTAAGAATGGAGGACACTCCAAACTGGGGAGGCACACACAGGCTGAGACAATGGTGCAAGAGGACAAGACTCTGCATACACAGGGCTCCAGAGGGAGGAGGCAGCTGGCTGAGTGGAAAGGGGCTCCCTGGGCCAGCCTGGAAGGAGGCCGTCCCCACGGACCATCTCTAGACCTCAGGCCTTGAACAGTGTGCAGAGAATTTGTACTGAGTGCAGAGGCATCTTGAACAAAAAGGCCAGCAGACCAGTGGCAGGGCTGCTTTAGGAAGACGCATCTCAAAGTATAGTGTCGGGTTAGAGGAGAGAGGGAGCCTTCAAGAGATAGGTTAAGAGTCTGTTGCAGTGACCCAGGTCCAAGGGGGGCACCCCCTACCCCGTGTCATATCCTGGGACTGCCAGACCAGGGTTCCAGATGAGAAAATAAGGTTTCTGGTTAGGGTCTGAGATAGGCAACTTTGAGGGACAGATAGAGCTGGTTGGTTATTCAGGGTGCCTGAGACTGAACAGTCTTTGGGGAGAGCCAAGGGAAATCCCAAGATGTATCCTTGACCCTATGGTAGTCCTACGGGGCCAGAGAAGTGTGTAACTTGGGAGAGCTGCCATGAGAGCCTGGACTTTGGGGACAGCCTCCAGCTGGTAGCAGAGGAGACCCCTGCACTGCTCCAAACCCGGGGTTCTTGAGATCGACTCGCTACGACACCTCCCTGGAACATCCAGGGGCTCCGCCAAAGGAGTGAATTGGGACTGGCTGACCATCAGACCAGGGCAGTGGCCTTGGAATCTGAGAGGAGAGGGCAGGTCTGGGGGTACCTTGAGACTCTCTTCCCTGGACAGATCTCCAGGCAGAGCACAGACACATGCCTCTCAAAAGGAAACCATCCACCAGACATCACCGTGGAGCCACAAAACCCTCCAGGAAAGGTCCTTGGTTATAATGAGAGGAAAAGTGGCCCAGAGAGCAGGGGGGCTCTGACGGGCAACCATCCAGAAAATAAGTCTCCCTGCTGCCTTTCCAGCACTTAGCCACCAGTATGGATGCTGGAAGGCTGAGCTTATGTTTACCAGCTCAGACCCCACTTTGCCAAGAGACTCACTGGTCCTAGTAGAGTAAGAACCGGCTTCTCCGCCTTAAGTAAACCCCATGTTGCTCTGGAGAGGATTTTCCTTGCTCTCTTAGGGGACACCACCACCTCCTCCCACTTGGCATCCTGCCGGGACCTTACCCTGGGGCAGCCAGCATCCGGCCTCCTGGAGCCCACAGAGGGCGTGGGTCGCACTAAGAGAGCCACAGCTGTGTTGAGAGGCAGTGACTAGCTCCCTGGCCTGTGATCTCTTTAGGGTGACATCCCTTCCCTTGAGGAGCCAAGTCTGGTTCTTGTCACTGCGAATGTCCAGAGACTTCCCCTGGGCTGCACATGGCCTTCCCTTGCCTCAGCATTTGGGAGAGAGGGGGCTCAGATACACCCCATGGGTACACAGCTCACAACAGCGCTCAGAACTGCTGGGCTGGAACTTGGCATAAGCAATGTATTCATAAGCCAAGGTTTTAATAAAAAGACCAGGAAATTGGAACACTGGCTTTCAACCCCTGTTGCACATTGTAATCATGTGGTACGTAGTTTTTTTAGATTCTGATGCCTAGAACCCTCCCCCCAGAGATTCTGATTTCCCTGGTCTAGGATGTGCCTGAGCACCAGAATTTTTAAGACCACTGTGCAGCCAAGAAGGTGAACCCCTGAATAAAAGAGATTGAGAGAAAAGCATTTTATATTGCAGAGAGCGAAAGTATATCCTCTCATCGTTCTACTTTTTATAGGTGCACACAGGTTCTTCTGTTGGATTTGTTTTACCCTCTGATAATACCACAGCAACTTTCCTCTGGGAAATGGAAATCCTTTCCATTTCTGTGTACTCTCTCCCAATTCCCCCAACTTCTGGGGTGAGCATGGCCCAGATGGATTTAGTGGGGCTCAATGAGCCACAAACCTTGGATTTTCTCTGAAGCTATCAGGAAAGAGGAACCCTTTCTCTGGGACTGGAAGCTGGTAGCCTGTGAGCCTGGAGTTTCTGGGGCAACTATGAAGAGAAGGTGGGCCTAGAAAGGAATCCAACACGGGGAGAGCAGAGAAAAAGCAGAAAAGGCACAGCACTAGTGACATCAAAAGAGCATCTGGATGCAGCTCTGCCTGAAGGCAGATACTCCTGGATTTCACCCTTAGTGAGTCAATGAATCACAAGTTTTGTTTAATCCAATTTGATTTGAGTTTGTCAGTTGCATCTACAAGAATCCCATCTAGGAATATTTCTCAAAACCTTAAAAATAAGCTCTGATGGATGTCAGATTTTCTCTTTTCCCTTGTATTAATTCTGTCTAAATAGGTTAATGATGAGAGCAAGGCAATATTTTGGACTTAAATAAATCTGGCTCTGTGATGCCTATGTCACAGATTGGCTATGGGGATCACATGAGATAGAACTTATGTAATGAGTGACCCAACAAGGTGTCTTACCAAAATTTTTATGTGTTGTTATTGTGATTGACTGATTGGCTGATTTTAAGGAAAGCTGCCAGCTGCAGTCTAAGTGGGGACAGTGATCACCTCACCTACCCTCTCTTAGTTATGCAAATTGTCAGGCCAGCCCTTGGGAAAATCTGTAACAGGACTTTAATTTGATACAGCCAGATGATCCCCTAAGTATGCAGAACTTCGGAATAGGCGAATCGATTGGCACAAAACCCCCAGAGACCCTACTGGAAGGAATGAACTGATAGCTCCTCCCCTCTCTGAGACCGGTGCCTCATCCCTGACCAAGGCCCGGTGCCAAGGCTGGGGGAACAGAGTCTCACCCGGGCCAAGGCTGGGGGAAGTACTGTGACTCTGAAGGCCTTGGCCAGTTTGGGACAGAGCCATAATATTGGAGAAGAGGAATCAACTTCCGCTTCCAAGTGGGGCTCACCCCAAATGGTCTATTTGATGGTGGGAGCCAGAAAGGACCTGTTGCTCCTCTGCCCCAGGTAGCTTTTCCACACTAGCTAGAGCTCCTCCCCTGCTAGGACAACACAAGAGATGATGGCAGAGACTGTGTCTTTCCCCCCTGTATCCCTTCTCCCTTTCTTCCTTTTAGTAACAGAAATGGCCCACCAAGAATCAGAAGGGCATGTGGCTGAGAGCTAGAGACTATATCTCCCAGCCTCCCTTGCAGCTGGGTATATCCAAGTGACTATTAGTTTAGCCAATGAGATGTGAGCAGAAGTGAGGCGTGTCACTTTGGGGTCTTAGCTTAAAAGGATTGGGTTTCCTTTTCCCAGCCCCTTTTCTCCTCCATCCTGGGTAGGTAAGAATAACAAATGTGTCATATGCCTTAGACCCAGAAATGGAAGCCATATATTCAGAATGTCCTCACCAACCCTGCAACCCTGTATTGCAGACTTTAATGTGTAAGAGAAATGAGCATCTGAAAGTTCTATCTTATTTAAGTCACCACATTTTTTGTTTTTATTTTGGGTTTTTTTTTGTTGTTATTGTTGTTTGCTTTGTTGTTGTCTACAGCCTAACTAATATAAAGCTCAAAATGACTGGAATATCCAACCCTTTCAGAAAAAACAAACCCCAAAGCACTTTTAGCACATGGAAATTCCTAGACAAAGATTTTGGTAGGGGAGGGGGCCCTGAAGGTGGTGCACCAGATTTCCTGATAATACAAGCCTATGGTTGGCTATTACTATAAGGATTCTTAGGATAGACTAGGTTTTGCTACATTAACAAGCAACACCAAAAGCATTGTGGCTCAACACACAAATGCTTATTTCTTACTCAGATGAATCCATCATGGGTCCTGGTGATTCTTCAGGGCAACTGTCCTGCATGTGGCCACTCAGTGACCTGCACTCCTCCATCTTTTGACCCTGCCAGCCTGACACAGAGCATTCCCCAAGATCATTGCAGCAGGGAAACAGAACACAAGAAGGTCTCACACCATCAGTTAAATGCTTCAGTCTAGAAGTGACCCATGTCACTTCCATTCACAACCAATGACCGGAGCTGGTCATACAGTCCTGCCTACCTGCTGGGAAGCTGAAAAGTATCATCCTCCTGGTGCCAAAAGAAGAGTATAGCTGGGTGTGGGTGAGCACTAGAAGTATCCACCACAGAGCACCTCTGCAAGCACATAAGCACCATGCTCAGCACAGGGGCTCAGTGCTCAACAAATAGGGGGAAGTGGGGGAGAAAAAGCCCAGAGAAAGTGAGGAGGAGAGAAGAGAGAAGCCTGGAGGAAATGTATAGAAAGAAATCAGATCCAGAGCCCAAAGCAAGAAGGCCCCAGAGCACAGCCCATGGGATGCTAGAGCTAGCTCACACACTAGTTCATGAGAGTCAATTGCTAAATATTCAGGAATTTTGCAAACCAGTTGTTACACAGTGATTATTAAAAATTATATAAGGGGCTCCTGGCTGTCTCAGTCAGTTGAGTGTCCAACTCTTGGTTTTGGCTCAGGTCATGATCCCAGGGTCCTGAGATCGAGCTCCACGTCAGGCTCCACGCTCAGCAGGGAGTCTGCTTGTCCCTCCCCTCTGCTCCTCCCCCCGCCACACTCTCTCTCGCAAATGGATGAATAAAAATCTTTAAAAAAATTATATAACCTTACAATTAAATAAACTATATCAAAGACAAAGGTCATAAATACTCAAAAAAATATCACTTCCTAATTCTCTTCCATTTTACTATTATCTATGTTCTTGGGGTTATTTCCATCTATTACAGAGCATGGCGTGCTACTGAACATTTCTTCCCAGCGCCATCCAGAGACGTGATTTGGCAGCCAGTGGGAGTCTTTGGTCCATGGCAATCAGCAAATGCTACAAATCAGGGCTTTTGTCTGCTAAAAAGCTGGTGGTTGAACATTTATCAGCCTGGGTCCGGCCTTCCTTCCCCGGTACGTCTGAACTGGGAGTTTCAGTGAAGCCAGTAAGTGTGCTCTGACCTTTCCAGCGCAGTGCTGGGGCAGGAAATTTCCATTTGTCACCAGTGACTGGTTGAGAGCTGGGAATTTAGGGAGTACTGATGGGTGAGCATTTCCATTTGGAGTTCCTATGGGAATGGGCTGCAGGGTCAGCAACCTAAATCATAGCATTTTGCAAATACAGACGTTCCCTTCCATGTCTGCAAAGCGTGACCCTCCCTCAGAAGCCTAAACCATTGTTTGCCTCCCAGGAACCAAAGGCTGGTGCTGAATAGTAATAATCACCTGCCAGGAGCCTATTGACCAGGAGGACTGCCGGCTGCCCGTAACTCCTGGTAACAGGGAGCCCTTCGAGAGCCATCTCTGTGCCGACTCCATAATGAGATGGTGGTGCCTTTCTCTCTCGAAGCGTTTTTACTGGGTCTCTGAGACAGTAGCTGCCAGAACTGAAGCCAAGGCTGGCAGCATGAACCACAAGGGGCCCGAGTTTATTTGACCAACTCGGAATTTAGCTGTGTGTGCATGGGGCTTGTTTTTATAGCCGCTGTAAAAATTCTCCTTACACTTGCTACTTCACTTTCCCCTGCAGCCCAGAGCCCTCTCTCTTCCCCCTCCGTACCCAGCTCAGCCATTACCGGCCACTTAACCGCCAGTGTTCAGGGCCCCTTTTAAAGCACTATTAGATGTCTGGATGGTTTATGGATCTCTGGGCTTCTGACTCCATGGACCACATCACTCTAAAAGCTGGGCCATCAGATACAGTTGCAGAGGGGAGCATCGGACTGGGCAGTGCGTGGGTTTACTCTTTAATGCGTGAATGTATTACACCAAATGGATGGACATGCTATGCTGGCAATTTTTGCTTCTTTATAGGTTTCTGATTAAAAAAAAAAATCAATTAGCGTGTTTTTACTTATATTAACTCAGTCTCAGGATCTTCAGTTTTTGGAATCACTGCTACTCTAGTGGCCAATTAAACTTGCTCAAGCCTCCATCCCACGTACCTTCCCAGGATTTATGAGGGATCCCAAGATGCTTCACGTTCTCCTGGTTACCTCACCTCAAATTCGTGACCCCTCTGAAATCTTGATCTTCCCTTGTCACCCGTCCTTCGAGTAATGATTTTGCATTCTCTTTTATTTTTCTAAAGCTCCACTGTCATAAGGTTCTGCACGTAGCTGACTTTTTCCCTAAAGCTTTGGGGATAGCTAAGGGGTCTGTAGGATAGTGCTGAGCAGGAAGCAAGTAGAATTTTAGGCCCCTGGGATCTTAAAGACCTGGACCATACCCACCATAGGGCTGTCCCATTGACCAGTCCTTTCATCAGGCCCCAACACCTGCCATTCCTTGGGCCTGCTCTCTCTCTTACTCTCCCCTTTCTAGATCTTTCTCCCATTCCAGGGCCTTGGAGACTCTCTCTGCCTGGTTGCCAGGACAAAACGGGTGATCTTTTCAGAGTAATCTAGCCCTCTTTGGTTTCAATGTTCTTCCATTTAGACAATCTTGTTTAGAACCAAAGAGCCCACTGTGGAATGCCCTAATCAAGAGAGCCATCCACCCTGGCCAGCCATCCTGGGCTGACACACCTAGCAACACAAAGAACAGGGAGTTATTTTGAAATGTTTGGTTTTTTAAAAATTTACCTAAGAAGCACCTGAAAACATCCTTGCTGTAAAACATTCAAACCACACAGACCACACTTTCTACGCCCTCCCGCAGGCCTGCTCCTCCTGGGGAGAGGACCACTGCTCTTTCAGGTGTTGCCTTCCCGGCCTTTCTCAATGTGTTGACGTGCGTGTGGAAATATATATGGTTTTCACTCGTGTGCAAAATTTAGAAGTTCATTTATGTATGTGTTGTTCTACAAGTTGCTTTTTTATTGATAACAACCCATCTTTTAGATGTGTTTATGCCAGCATCGTTCAGAAACAGGAACGTTCCTTTAGGAAACCACCTACGTGCTCATCGGTAGGGAGGTAGTGAATTGTGCTTTGTGGGCATCTGGAACCCCTGTGCAGAAGGGAGTCACCCCTGAGCAGATAGGACTGAAGGGAGGCAGGGAAATGTGGGGGTCACACCCCTCTGCCCCATGCTAGATTTCTGTGCTGAGGCCCAGTGTCCTTCCTCAGACTCAGACCTGACCCCTCTGGCTTGATTCTGGAGGGGAGTACAGAACCACCTCTTTCTTCTTCACAGAAGAACACAAGCCCAGGAGCCCTTTGGATTTAAGAGTTTCCTGCTGCTCACTTGTGGAGACCGAAACTCGCAGCGTGGACAAAGGCTCATGGTCGCTGGTCAGCAGTTCCTGGCTTCCTCCGGGACGGTAACTCCCGGGAGAGGGTTGCCCCAACGCCGACTACGGAGTTTCAGTCGTGATCAGGCCCTGCGGTCAGCACAAAGGATCAAGTGGGCACTTTGCCTCCCTGAGGCCCACGGGACTGAGCCATCCTGGGTGCCCCAGCCCAGCCGCGCCCAGCCTGGAATGACTAGCTCAGGGATGTTTTCTTGGGGCCCGTTGAGCTGCAGGCTGTGGGCTGGGCTTCATGCTGGATGTGAATCCAGCAGGACGCCAGGCAGGAAATAGGAACAACAGCCCGGTGTGGGACTGGGCCAGGCTGGGGGGGCCTGTGTTTGTGCAGCGTGGAAGGCCCAGAACTGGTGCCTGACCCAGGGAGGACTCTCCAACGTTCTCCCTTGGGTTTGGGGGACAACTCTGAGAACACCTCTTAAGTGCAGCCCCGGAGGGGGTGGGGGGAATGGGCCTCCCAGAGCTGGTCAGATTCAGTGGTATACTCACCATGGCAGGCCAACCTGGTGCTGGACCAGAGTAATTGTCAAGTAGAGCCCACGTTAGTGCTGGAAAGGAGGACCGACGGTCAGGACTGAAGTTGAACGGGAGTGTCAGCTTCTCTCGGAAGCCTCCTTCACACCCTTCCCCTTGCAGCCCCAGCCCTGCTGGGCCCTCAGTTCATCTACCCCTGCACGTAGCACACTGGGTTATGACTGGGTGTAGACAGTTTGCCAGGTAGTGACTTTCTTCCTCACTGGACTGCCGTGGGAAGGGGGTAGAGAACTGTGGCTCCGTGCCAAGGCCACGCATGGCTACCACTGCTGCTTTTTCTGCAGGACTGCATGCACCAGGGGCCACGGGGCGAGCACGGCCGATGGAACCACGGGTGGTGGTCCGAACGCCCAGCGCAGGCCTGGCTCTGGAATGGGCTGTTAAATCACCTGCAGGTTATCAGTGGAATCGATGTCTGCAGCTGAGGGAGCTGGGGGTGGCAGCTTTGTAGGATGAAAGCCATACCTCTTTGCCTTCCTCTTCTACTCGACTGCCTGGCAACAGACCCAGACACCAGACGGTTCTTGCTTTATGCCTAGCACATGACCTCTCAAGACTAGCTCTGTGTTATCTTGAGGCTATATATATATTATCATGGAGCTCCCAAGCCTAAATATCACTTTCTTGGAGAGACCTTTCCTCATTGACCTAAAAACACTTAGCTCAGCTCCTAGCTACTCCATATTACATTAACCTGTTTCTTTCTTTCTTTTTTTTATGTTACTTAGAACCACCCGAAATGATTGATTGATATGTTCAGCGTGTGTCTCCCTAACTAGGAGACAAAGTCCATGGGGGTAAGGGGTTTGCCTGTCTTATCCCCTCTTGTAACCCCAGAACCTGGTACATACAACCTGGTGGGTGAGAAAGTGGGGAATGGACATGGAGGAGTAGGGACAATGATTAATGTCCGCCCCGATATCCAGGAGCAGGAATCATCCCTCACCAGTGAGTTCTGGTCGGATCTGGACTAGGATCTCCCACCAAGGCCTTTTTTAAGAGTACTATCGACTCTTCTGCCCCAGCTAAAGTACACATACTAACCCAAAGGGAGAGGAAAAGTTGGGGAAATGAGGATGGGCTGTTGGCGTGATTTGGAACTTGTGCTATTTTTCACATGCCCACAACAAACATAAAAATTTGAAAACTTCTGTTCACGATGGTCCTGTTCTCCCCTTAACTGGCCGTGGCATTGTTGATATCAGCCTCAGCCCCAACTGGAAGCAGAAGAACCCCATGTGGGCCTGGCCTAGCTGGTAAGTTTCTGAATTCAGTGAAGAGAGGCGGCTGGGTTGGGGGAGGACCGAGGTAATTTCCTGCAGAACCCTGGGATTTTTTTTTTTCCATAAAAATAAACACAGAAAACTAAAGAAGAAATTCAGTAAGTCTTTTTCATTCCTCATATCCCCACCTTCTTGGGTCATTCCTTTCATGTTGTAAGGTGCCCAGCAGGGGCGGCCTGGAAGACACAAGACGTGCCCAGGAATGCTCACAGAGGTGGGTTTCAGCTCTTCTTCTTTTCTGATTTTTACCGGGCCTTCCTTTCCAGGGACAGGCCCCTCCACAGGTACTTGGGGGGCTGCTCTACAAAGAGCCAGGTTCTATTTCTGTTTGTAATTGAAGGCTGGCCTGCAACCCAAAGGCAGGAGATATTAATCACCACAAATGGATGTAGATTGCCCCTCTGAGCTTTGTAAATTCCACACCACCTCTTGTTCACTGCCGTGGGCCTCGGTTTACGGAGTGCCCTGCCAGAAACGAAAACCTTTCATCAGTGGAGGAGCGGAGCCTGGCTGGTGCTGTGTTTGGGCTACAGAACTGAGGTGGAAAGTGTTATTTTAGGGTGTTGCCAAGAGCCAGGGCTGTGATTTGAGCAGCAAACTCAATTATACTCACCTTTTCGCTTTTGGGAGACAAGAAATAACATTTAGGCCATAATTTATCCTGTTGATATTTTTTTTATTTATTTATTTGGGTCAGGAGAGGTAATTTAAGTTAAATTCATTCAGCCAGTGGACTTTGAGTTATGGGAAGAAGAAAAATAAACTTTCTGTTACCAGAGGGATTTTGTGTGCAAACACACACAGATGCACGTGTGCGCATGCAAACACACACACACACACACACACACAACTACAACAGGTCAAACAGGCATACATAGTTAGTCATTTAGGATGAAAACTCACTCTGTAAGCTGCCAGAGGAAGTTATTTAAAAATAATAGGAACAATTTAAATATAAATCTTCAAACATTTTCCCACAAGATAAAATCAAAGCATAACAAAGTGGTACTATATGTGGCTAGAACGGTCTGCAAATTTTGCCTTTAGCTCCACAGGTTGTTTATGAGGACCTCCTGTAGGCCAGGTCCTGTGTAGGCAGTTTCTACTGAGAGTGAAGAATATGGACCCAAACTAGCTCCGCTTACATCCTGGGGGCAGGACAAGGAAATGTATTGGATGTTACAAGAGGGGTTGGCAGCGGGAGGCAAGTGAACTGAGGAGAAGCTTATAGGGAGAATGACCAGAAGTTGCTTGAACCACTAGAGTGAGGGAGAAAAATGGATGCCGACAAGGTATCACCAGCTGATGAGAAAAATTACAATATTCAAAAACAAGCATTTCTTTGAATGAATGAATGAATGATGCTAAGGTGGTAGAATGGGACACCCAGCTAGTGGCCTGGCCTGCTGGGACAGACCACTTTCTGAGAGCAAGACAAGGCCATCACCTCACAAACAACATGACTTCCCAGAAAGAATCCACGCAGACCTGTGATTCTAGGACATTTCTCTAACTACTCATCAACGTGTTCTTCCCGGCCATTAAAAGAAACGTAAAAAAATGGGGTGGGGGGGATGAAATATAGAAACCTCAAACTTAGAAATGCTTTGGCTGGAGGAATCTTGTGGGTAAGCACAAAGTCACAGCTGAGCAACTACATGTCACATCATGTGTGCATATGAGAAACAATGTTCCTGAAAAGCGAAATCATGGGCTGGCAAGGTCTGAGTTGTAGGAATTCATTTCTTGCGTCCAATACAGGCTTTAGGCTTGAGTTATGCGGACAGCCTCATCTGATCTGACAACTTAGCTTGTCACCATCTGAAGGAGACAGCCTGATGTTGGAGGGTTTTGTGACTTGGTATTCTCCGGATCTTTTTCTTCTGTGTTTTCTACTCATTGAGAGTTGGCAAACCACGGATGCAGTATCAGTTTCCTTTGGCTGCTGTAACAAATTACCACAAACGTGGTGACTTAAAAACAACAGAAATGTATTCTCTCATAGTTCTGGAAGTGGGAAGTCTAAAATCAAGGTGTGGGCAGGACCCCCGTCCCTGTGGAGACTCTAGGAGAGAATCCATCCCTTGCCTCTTCCAGCTACGGGTGGCTGGTGGCTGCCCGGCCATCCTTAGCCATCCTTGGCACTCCTGGGCTTGTAGCCACGTCACTCCAATCCTTGGCTTCCCATCACCTGCTTCTCTGTCTCTCTCTTTGGGGGGGTCTGTTAGAAGGACACTCGTCATTGGATTTAGGGTTCAGCCAGACAATCCAGGATGATCTCCTCATCTCAAGATTTTTAATAACATCTGCAAAGACCTTTTTTTTTTTTTTTCCCAAATCAGGTCACAGTTGCAGGTTCTGGGGATCAGGGAGGACACAGACACATCTGAGGGCCACCATTTAGGGCACTACGTACACTACCACCGAGGTATGCACACCTACATACATGTCCCTGGTTCTGGTAAGCCTTCAAAAGAGGCTGACTTCGAGGGGATTCTGCAAGAAGCTGGAGGGAACACGATGCAGCAAAGGTCCTCAAGAGTTGGAAGGAGAACGGTGGTTCCAAATTCGAACAGCAAGACCGGGGCCACACTTTAAAGTGCATTTTGGCTTTTCACTCAGGCTTCCCCCGTGACTCTTCTAACCCTTCAAGTGTCTGTCTGCTAAAAATCAGAACTACCCCAGCTAAATTGAAATCCACGGTCACTTGACCATGAAACCATTTCAAGTCTGCCTGCGGAAACCGTCCTCCCCCCACCCCCCATTCCAGTTCTGTAGAGGCAAAGATCTAGGAGCTTGGGTGTTTTTAAAATGTCAGAGGCTTCCTTTTTCTCCAGAAGAGGTGTGTAGCTGGGGGTGAGTGAAGACACTTCACGCTGCATTAGGTATTGTACGCTAAAGAGAAGATGATAGAAGAATTAATTACAGTTTAACAATAATAATAAAAAGCAAAACAAGAGATTGAAATAAAATAGCCAAGGGAACAAACGTGTTTCCCGGAAGAATGGTGCCTATTCACCGTGGAAAATTTATATGTAGAGTAAATGCTGGGAATTGGAACACAGAAGAGGCCATCAAAGGCCTGAGGAGGCTCCAGCGAGCTGGGGCTGCTTTTCATTGAATTGTCTCATTAGCTGGCTGGAGGTATAAATAAATTCCTCCAGTGTCTTTGTTGTCTGACAAGATGGAAAGCAGAATGAGTCTTGGCGGGGCAGGGGGTGGGGGATTTGGGGAAAGGGAGGGTGACCCTGACGGCCCTTGGAGCCAAGGGAAGGGCTGGGAAGGAGTCTGCAGAGGGGAAGAAGAAGCAGGGATGAAGGTGTCTGCTTCCATTCATGGCAGAGGCAACCAGCGGTGGGCTGCAGGGAGGGCCAGGGAGGGGCCGGGATTCCCAGAGCACAGAGGCTTTGTTCTGAGGCCAGACGCCTGGCTTTATCAGGGCAAACCCCACTTTACATCCCCACAGCTTACACTGGGAGCAATGCTCTGGAGCCACAAAGCCTTCCCCAGGGTGCACTCAGCCACCCGCTTCATCACAGCACCCTCCACAGACTGCCAAGCTGTGAGCCCTTGCAGGGGGCGTCACAAGCAACTCGCCGTGAATGGAAGCGCCAACATTTGTGAATAATTCATATTTTAAGATGGAAGAGGCTTCTGGCAGTCCTGGTAACATGGTTGCTTTTTTATCCCTCATTGAGATAGAAGTCACAGGCTATACGACGTGATTCAAGGGATTGCGCAACTATTACCACAATGGATTGAGAACACTTTCTTCGCCCCAAAATGAAACGCCATACCCACTAGCGGTCACTCTCCATTTCCCCCCACACTCCCTAGCCTGAGGCAGCCACTAATCTCTTTTCTGTCTCTATAGACTTGCCTATTCTGGACATTTTGTAGAAATGGAGTTATATTATATTTGTTCTTTTGTGTCTGGCTCATTTCACTCAGCATGATGTCTTCAAAGTTCCTCCATGTTGTAGAATGAGTTAGCATTTCCTTCCTTTTTAAGGCTAAATAATATTCCCTTGTATGTATATACCACGTTTTGTTTAGCCATTCATCTGTTAATGCGCAGTTGGGTAGTTTCCACCTTTTAGCTATTATGAATAATGCTGCTATAAGGGTTCACGTATCAATTTTTGTGCAGACACGTGTTTTCTTCTCTCTTGGGCATATAACCCAGAAGTAGAACTGCTGGGTCATATGGTTAATGCTATATGTGGCATTGTTTTGCAAATTGGCAGCAGCATAATTTTTGAACTCCTCAATCACCTCCATAAAAACAGACAGAACGGTGAGGATAGCAAAACAGAAGGCTCACAAACATCGATAACAGTGGTTCTGAAAGTGGGATCTCCAAACCAGAAATGTCCGGACCACCTGAGGACGTGCTGGATGTGCGGATCTAGGCCCACCCTAGATCTCTGCACCTGTGTTTAACAAGCCCTCCAGGCGACTCTGGTGATGCCACTTCTAAAGTTTAAGAACCACTGATCTACAACAAAACTAGGTGATGAGGTATCATAACAGACTCCAAAGTATGAGAAGGTGGGTACAAGCTACAAGGCCATATGATTTTGGCAAATCATGAGAGGAAGGGGAGAAGAGCGAATGGACTCCAGTAGCCCTGAGAGCCAGAGAACCCCAAATTGGCTTTGGGAATTTTGGGAGCCCAACCTGGGAACGCCAGCCGAAGGCTGGAGGGAGTTTCAAAGGCTCCCATTTGCAGGTGAGGGCAAGGAGATCCCAGGAGGCAGAAGGAGCTGGTATACTCTGGGCTTTCTGAACATTTCTAAACTAACCAAACTTTGTTGTAGGGTAAAGTTCTGTGCTGAAAAGTACCTGCTGGGAGCAGAATTTATTTATTTTTTTTTTAAAAGATTTTATTTATTTATTCATGAGAGACAGAGAGAGAGAGAGACAGAGGCAGAGGGAGAAGCAGGCTCCCCGCGGAGCAGGGAGCCCGATGCGGGACTCGATCCCAGGACCCTGGGATCACGACCTGAGCCGAAGGCAGACGCTTAACCGACTGAGCCACCCAGGCGTCCCATGGGAGCAGAATTTAAACTGAGCATCACAGGGACCAAAAAAGAGAGAGAGAGAGAAGATTCAGATAAAGATGGGAGAGAAGAGCAGTAATGACACAACTCAGAAAATACTTGGAGAGACATATACATATCTAATCATTCTTTGAAAGTTGTGGGAGGAAAACTTCCAGGGTAGGGAATCTGGGACAGTTATCCCAGCCTACCTTTCCCTCCTAAAAGTACAAAAAATTCTTCTCATTAAAGTGAGCAACAGCAAATGATCGTGAGTAAATCCCATGCCAACTCACTGCAAGAGAAAGGAAAATAAGGGGCAGAATACTGTCTCTGGAGATAATGAAGGCCTGCTAGAAAGACATGCCTGCAAAGGAGATAAAACTTGTAACCTAATATATTAAATGAACGGAAATAAATTAAGAAAAATTATGTTATAAAAGAGCAGCACTAATAAGATTAGATTCTAATAAGCTTAGATAAACTAAGAATTGAGGTAATTGAGAAAAGAAAGATTGGAAAAAGAAGTGACAGAACTCAGAAAAGAATAAGAAAGAAGAAAGCATAATTTAGTAAATGAAGATTAAAACAGAAGGGATGTGTTCCAACTATCTACTGCTACATAATGAATTCCCTCCAAATTTCATGGAACAAAGCAACCAATGTACGGGCTTGTGGGTCCCAGCCTTAGCTGGGATGACCTGAATGGCTGTCTGTGGAGGCAGCTGGGAGTAGGAGGTCTACATCTAAGGTGGTTTCTTCAGTTACATGTCTGGTGCTTGGGCTTGGATGGCCGCAGGGCAGCTAGGCCTGGGGACCGGAGTGCAGACAGGTGGCCTATGGGCATAGCATTCTTAGGTTAGTCAGGCTTCATACATAGAGGCTCAAGTTACTAAGAGTGAGTGTTCCAAAGACCAAGGCAGACCAACTTGGCCTTTTCTGACCTAGCTTTGGATGTCACATAGCATCACTTTGGCCCTGCTGTATTAGTCAAAGCTGTCCCAGGCCCACCCAGATGTAAAGGGAGGGGACGTAGATTCTATCTCTTGTTGGAAGGAGTGTCAAGGAATTTGGGTCTATTTTTCTCAGCTTTGTTAAAGTGTAATTTGCATAAAATCCATTCATTAAAATTGTGCAGTTTGACGACTTAAGTAATTATATACAGTCTTATAACCAGCAGCACAGTCAGGATGTAGAACAATTCCCTCTCCTGAAAGTGTTTCTCGTGTCTCTCTGTGGCCACGTTTTAAAACCACCACAGAACTTAAATATGAAAGAACACCAGTTGCAAAGGATAAAAATAAATTTTTAAATAAAAGAGAGAAGTGAAAAGTGATTCAAGAGAAAATGGTACACACACATGCACGCACACACACGTGCACACACATACACACACATGCACACATGTGCGCTCATGTACACACGCATGGAAAAGATGAACCAAAGCATGTGGAATAGAAACCCTGAAAATGGGAGTGCCTGGGTGGCTCAGTCGTTAAGCATCTGCCTTCGGCTCGGGTCATGGTCCCGGGGTCTTGGGATCGAGCCAGGGATCGGGCTCCCTGCTCAGCTGGAAGCCTGCTTCTCCCTCTCCCACTCCCCCTGCTTGTGTTCCCTCTCTTGCTGTGTCTTTCTCTGTCAAATAAATAAATAAAATCTTTAAAAAAAAAACCCTGAAAATGAAAACCAAAGCAACAGAATAAAACAAATACAAAAACATTTAAACTAAATTTTTCTTTTCTGAATAGAACTTTACAGTGAAAGGTACTTTCGTATCTGGGAAAATCAACCTACAACAGCCAATATTCTAGTAAAACTAGCGGACTTCAAAGAAAAAGAAAAAAAAATTGCCAGGAAGACCAAGTCACTTATAAGGGAAAGAAAATCAGATTGCCATCAGACTTTGGACACAACACTTTATGCCAGAGGACACTGAAACCACATATTTACTCAAGGAAAGAAACTGTGAGACGAGAATTTTCTAGCAAACTGACCGTCAACTATAAAGGCACAGATGCTCTGTTACGAACACACAAAAAACTTAGGCAATATTGTCCCACGAGTCCTTCCTGAGGAATCTGCTAGAGAATGAGTTTCAAAAAACCAAAGTGACTAGAGAGGTATCAGCATGAAGGCTAGTGGTGAGCACTGAGGATATAATTCCCGGCAGAATTAAGACTAAATGATGGTTCTTAGGAAGAAAGAATAGTACGAATGGCTTTACTTTCTAACAATGGAAACAGAATACCTCTGCCCCAGATTGGGGGGTGGGGCGGTGGGGAGATGGGGAAAGCATATGAAAATTTCAATAAGCTTGCAGATTGTCTTATGGATTTCAACTGAGAGGAAAGGGGTATCACCTCAAATTAGATGCTGAGGAGATGGCCTGCAGAAACAGGAAGTTTCTAGATAATTTCAGTCTTGCTCATGGCGGGGTGGAGCCAATAGACAATAGGCAGGAAAGGAAGAGACTCAGAGGGTAAATTTCCGAATTGGTTTAAAGGGAACCATCATAGAACAAAAATACAAACTTGCCTAAATTCAGAAGATACACCCTTCAATACAGAAGATACCATATACAATAAGCCAGAAAGACATATTTCTAAAAGATATACTTAAAATATAAAATAATATGACAAGACTTGAGGCCAACAGATCAATAATGTCAACAGGTGTGATGTGATTTTGTGGTTTTGATTTGCAAATCAAATCAAAGTGATATTGAACACCTACTTTTTCATGTACCTGTTGGCCCTTTGCTTTCTTTGGAAAAAATGCCTATTCAATTCTTCTGCCCATTTTTAAAAAGATTTATTTATTTATTTGAGAGAGAAAGCACGTGCAAGCAAGGGGGAGGGGCAGAGGGAGAGAGAGAATCTCAAGCAGACTGCCCACCAAGCGAGGAGCTAGACTCGGGGCTTGACCCCACAACCCATGAGATCATCACCTGAGCCTAAATCACGAGTCACACGCTCAACTGACTGAGCCACCCAGGCGCACTTCTGCCCATTTTTTAAATCAGACTTTTTGTTGCTATGGAGTGGTATGACTTCTTCATTTGGGGGGATATTAACCCTTTAATGGATATATGATTTGCAAATATCTTCTCCCATTGCAAAAGTCACCCTTTCATTTTGTTGCAGGTTTCCTTTGCTGTGCAGAAGCCTTTTAGTTTGATATATGCTCACTCTACTTTTATTTATGTTTGAAATCTTTCATAATAAAAAGTAAATATTTATATGTGTGTGTAAAAAATAAAATTGAAGATTCTCCATAACGGCATTCAGATCTGTTTTCTTGGGCGTAAAAGGAAGTATCCCCAAGATTATGCATGACACACAGCTATGCCATACATGTGACTGCCATCTGTTGTGTGTGAGAGATCCCTGTTCCTTTGCCATCTGATTTTTTCCCCACATGCACTATATTGCAGATGTATTTCCATTTCTGCGTATAGAGATCTACCTCACAATTTTAATGGCTACATAGCCTTCCACTGTCTGAATGTGTCATAATTATTTTAATTACTCCCCTATTGATTGATATTTGGGTTGTTTCCAAATGTTCATTAATTAAACAACGGTTGTGATGAACATTCTTCCTCATACATCCTTTCACATCATGTGGTTATTTCCTTAGGATAAGTTCCAAGAAGTGGAACTGCTGGGTTAAACAGTCATTAGAGATTTGAAAAGCAGATCTTTGAAAAGATGGGGCCCACCGCACCAGAGCTGGTCTGGCGCCAAGGAGCCCTGTGGTTTGCTCTAGACCCCAGGACTCTGGTTCTGTGGCCACAGGAAGCTGAGCTCCCTCACTCTAGGCAGAAAATATTCTCCACTGCAGATTCTGACTCAGGAGGTCTACAGTGGAGTCCAGGAACATGAATTTTTAAATAAACTTCTGGCCTGATGCTGAGTAGGTGGTCTAAGATCACACAGGTAAATAAACATTTATCAACTCTGTCTGCTCATCAGCATTTCCTGAGAAGCTCTGAAAAATACTCGGGCCTGGTTGTAATCCTGGGAAATGTCCTTTTCCGAGGATCTGAATTACAACCGGTATGTGAATATACTCACTACGTGGACACAAACACGGGATCATATTATAACATGTGCTGAGATTTTCCTTTGCGCAGTCTTACTATTTTTTCCCCTTGTTCTATGTGTGCTTGCCTCCTTCCTTGTGCTCTCCTCTCCAGTTTCACCTCACCCCTTCCCAGGCAACATGTGTTCATTACCTAGTTGTTAAACTTCATTGTTAACCTGGTTTTCTCCATGCTAATTTAACATATACAAAAATACTCTGCATTATATATGCATATCAGCCAGGTTCCTAGTTAGCAAGCAGAAGAAACCAATTCTGGCTGGTAGAAGCAGAAAGGAAGTCTCTGACAAAGACACTGGGTAGTTCACAGATTCTCTTGTGTGGTTTGGAAAAACGGCATGAAGTTTGTCCCCTCAGGGCCACTGTCTCCAAATCATGTGCACGGCCCGTCCTGTGAGCACACTGTTGGTGCAGCCAGGCCCCGGGACACTGACCCGGGGGGGCAAACGCTTCTCCGCCCACAGCAGGAAGTGCCACGGCGGACGGACGTCAGCCTTCTTGGGAGGGTAAATGGATATTAATTAGGTGTTCTTCATCTCACATTCACACTGGGTTATAGATCTGATTGTGTTCTGATTCTTGATTTAACGCTTACCAGCCTCCCTCGAATGTGCTATGATTGTCTGCTCCCAGTTTTGCTTGTCTCTCAGTTCCTTGTGTTGTGCTGACACTGGGATCCTCAGGCTCTTTAAGGCCCAAGTTCTGAGGATGACTGGGAGGACCACCTTCTACCAACTCCGTGTGGCCTCCCAAGCTGTGGCATGCACCTACCATGGGCTCTACAAGAGACTGGCATGCCGTGTAGGGTACCAGAGGGCACCTGAGCCTTGTGTGCTGGGAAGAGCAGGTCGGCTTATCAGGAGCTACCTGATCTGGGAAGAATGAACCAGGCTTGAAGAATGGACCAGAGCGCACCCTGGCTCCAAAGTCTTAGCAACCGTGGCGTTGGCCACCTTTTTCTGCAGTTACTGCTTTGAGGCATGCAAGGATCCATGGGTGTTAGATCTTCATTCTTGCTAGCTGGCCTTCCTTATTCTAGTGATAATATAGGTCATGGACATTGACCTGCACACGGGTGGCCTTTCTGAATCAGCTGCAGAGGGGCTGAGAGGTGGGCCGAGAGGGAACAGATTTCAGGCAACAACAATCAGAAGGAGAAAATCCTAGAAAAAGACATCTCACATTTTGGAGCCCGCTTGGGAAGTCATCTGGGATAATTCTTTGCAGAGGGTGGAGAGGAGAGTATTTCCATGAAAAGAATGTTAACAACCAAGTCCAAGTTCCTTATATTGTGTTTGGGAACACAGAGGCATTGTGTTGGGTCCTCCAGGAAGCAAACAGCAATAGAGTTAGAATTATAAGAGATTCTTGGGAGGATGCCTGTGAAGAATGAAGGGGGAGAGGAAGCAGGAGGAGGCAGGAAAGACTTCAAATTGCCAAGCAGGTGTGACACCCGTGGAATGAGAGGGGCGGAGGAAGCAGCAGGTGGGAAGGGCCCCAGCCTGCGGACCAGCTTTGAGAAAGCTGTCAGCCCAGTGGGGAGCTCCAGCACCAAGAGTGCCCAAGAGGACTTCTACATGGGACAGAAAGGGCAGGAATCCATCCCCCCGGCTATGCTCAGTCATTGTGGGGGGACTTTCCTGGGGAAGAGCACCAGCTTGGGGCACATGCAGCTGTGAATCCTCAAAGCACTTCAGTCAGAGGCAGCTAGCTTCCTGCACTCCTCATAGGGATATCAAGTTCTTTCTGGAAGGGAGATCTAAGTGGCACGCCTCCGTGGCGGCCACGACAGGTTTTAGCACCATATCCATCAACAAGGGTTATCATTTTTTTAATTAAAGCAATGCACATATAGCATAATCTTTTTAAACACACAGAAAAATATAGAAAGAAAAAAGTGCTGTTAGCCCACTTTATGTTGATTTTCTAGATGTAATGAAGAAAAATATATTACTTAAAATCTATATTAAATATATAATATATATGAATACATATTAAAAATAAGATCATACTCTACATACCATTTTAAACCTTTTTCCACTAAAAATATATTATGAACATGTTCATTTTCTCTTTTGATTTACACAAGTCTATATATTTTCTAAGGTCAGATAGCGCTCCTTTGTACAAATGTGCCGTAATCTGAGCGGTTTTCCTATGGATCGGATGTTTCAAGTTCTTTATCACTACACACGGCACAGCAGTGACAATGCTGGTACATGTGTTCCACTCTCGGAGGCCTCCAGGGACTCCAGCTTGCCTCGCTGACTCTCTCGGATGCTGCATCGTCTTGACAGTTAGGATGTAGTCCCACCCTGGAGTCCCCCTGAAATGTTGCCAAGGATGCAAGAGTGCAAACAGAAGGACCCCAAGAGAAAGGCAACTGTGCCAGGTGGCTCTTTGGGCCCCTGTGGGACCAAGAGCCAGGTCCAGCATCATGGCTTTGGGAAACCAGATTCCTCTCCTTCTGGTGCATCCCTGCCAGGGATCATGGCCCTATGGGGCTGTTTATTTTGTTTCGTTGTCTTGTTTTCCATCCACCTGCTGCTTTCAGAGATTTAGTCCCCCCAGTTCCAGCGAGGAGAATTAAGGGACGAAAGTCCTCAGAGATGGCAGAGTTACATTCTTGTAAGTGTGGCTTACCCCAGCCTTCACCTGGGAACACTCTTTATCCACGCCCAGCATGAACCATCACAGTGATCTTCAGTTTCCATGGTGATTTGCAGGGCTAGCTCCTATGCGCAGCCCCAAAGATGGTAGTTCTGTCCCTCAAACCCTCTCAGGCACCAGGCCAGGACCTGGCCGAGGCACCAGCAAAGAGGTTGGCAGTGGGGTACCCCTGAAGTCAGAACATGAGAAGCCAAAGGGAACTAGAAAGAGGACACAAAGCTGACTCTGGTGTTCGTTGTCTTTGTACAAATGGACTGAACTTGCGTATCAAGCTCCATTCTACTGCATTTACGGTTTCTGTCTTGATCATTTCAGGAGGCTGCCCCTCCCCTTCTCCCTGGTGTTGGAACTAAGTTCTTGGGCTTATGTAGTGTCTAGCGGGAGAGTTCTTACCAGTTCGCAGGCTTTGTTGTACATCCAGCCGACATCTGCGGAGCTGAACATCACCCCTGCAGACCCCGCACAGATGTCCGCCAGGACTTGTACACCCCCCATCTGCCAGGCCGGCCACGTGCATGCTGGTCACTCCGCATCCTTCTCTGCCTGCTTTCCTGGGTTCTCTAAGGTTTCTGCTTTAAACATGGACTGCTTTTGAAATTAGGAGGGGACAGATTATTAAAATATGGTCATTTAAATGTATCTTTACTGTATTGCTACAGTATATTGCTACAGTATATTTACTATATATTGCTCTCTGTTGCTTTTCTGTCTTCAAAGTGTGGTTTTGGGTTAGGAAATGGACAGGGTTTGGAGCAACCTCTGAATAAAGTTTGCCACTTGAAAACAAAACTAGGACAATTCAACCTATAATCAATGCAAAGCAAGCCTGCCTGAAGATCTGTTTATCAGCTTGTTGCTGGGGATTCTTGGGCGACAATCTGGCTTTATGGGGGAGCCCTGGACTTATGTGCAGGAAGGTGTGACCAGAATGTGACTGGGAGCACAAAGCTGCCCCGCTCTGTGGCTTTATGGCCGCCTGGCCGAAGCAGGGCTGTGTTATAGGGCAATGAACCAAATGCAGGCTGGATCAGAGGAGCATGCCACCTTCCAGGAGAACCCTGACTACAAATATGTAAATATACATCTCTCCTTCCACTCCCTCCAAATGGAGATTTGGTAAAAACACTTTTGTTTTATGTCTGTGACATTGTCCAGAAGAGAGGATAATCTGACCAGCCTGCATAAATGTTCTGGTTCCGTTGGCTGGCCCTGGTGTGGAAATGGGTCTTTAACTGATGGAGTGTGATGATAACACTGTCCATTAAGATAAGCCCATCTGCTACAGACCTTTCTAGAAAGCATATGGCAATTTGTATGAAGAGCCTTTAAAAGGTCCATACCCTTTGATCTAGCAACTCTTCTTCCAATAATTGTCAGAAACTCAAACACAGATTTATGCACGCTGGTGCACATTATGGTGTTACCCAAAGTGGTAACAAATGGAAATAATCTCAATGTTCGACAATAAGGGAAGGAGGTCAAGTAAGTCATGTGTACCCATACCTTGACCTAATAGGAAGCCATTAAAAATGATTTTCAAAGAATTTTATTGGGGATGGGAAATGTTCATGGTATAGCAAGTTTAAGAATTAGGATTCAGAGCAGAGGATATGGTATTACTTTCATTTTATAAAACTATTCCATATATATTCCTAAGTAAAATATTATAAAAATATATATCAAGTCTTTAGGTATTTATAGCTGGTGATTTCTAGTTTCTTCTATGTATCCCCCACCAGAGAGACAGCTTTTCTGTTTGTTTGTTTATAAAAATATTTGAATCTTATTTGTTATTTTACCAAGTTTACCAATTTATCTTACGACAGCAATTTGGAATTCAGAGATGTCATAGAGAAAGCACATCCCTGGCTAGCTGCGGACTTTACACAAGTTACTTGACTCTCTCCCTGAGTTCCCTCATCTATATAATGGGAATAAAAATATTTACCTCCCGTGGCTATTGTGATTACTTAACAAGATCATGACTATAAAGTGATGAGCATGTAGTAAGTGATCAATAAATGTTAGATTTTTCCCTGCCCACTCCTACTTCAATTTTATCATTAGGAAGTAATAAAAAGAACATGAATATTTAGATCTATGTACCATTATATTATTCATTATAAATTAATTGAATGGCCTACTGGTTGTGGTTTTTAAAAGCATATGCTTCAAAAAGGAGGAAAATCCCTGTGCTTGAGGAAGATGGTGTGTAACCAGGGGAGGCTTCAGAGAGAATGCAGACGTTCTTAACTACTATTTTCATTTGTCTCCCTATCAGGAAGAAACGCCATGTAACCAGAGGAAATGGAAGGTCAAGATTGGAGAGCACATAGTAGAAAGCTACCTTAACCAAATATGCGAATTGGACTCTGTCCCTTCTGCCTGAGATGTGAAGACAAAAGTTACATTCCAAAGGAGGCCATTGTTCAAACATTGCACAGTGTCTCTGACCTGCTTGGATTTCTCTGGGACCCTTGAAAGCCACAGTGAGAGCACTGAGGGTCGAGAAGGGAGAGGATTGGGGAGGAAGAGGCCTTTAAAAAAAAAAAAAAGATTTTATTTATTTATTATTTGAGAGCAGGAGAGTGTGTGTGCGTGTGTGCGGGGAGGAGCGGAGGGAGAGGGAGAGAATCTTAAGCAGACTCCCCAGTGAGCACAGAGCCAGACTCCAGGCTCAATCTCAGGACCCTGAGATCATGACTTGATCCCCTGATCCGAAATCAAGAGTTGGTAGCTCAACCAACTCAGCCATCCAGGTGCCCGTGGGGAGGAAGAGGTCTTTGGAGGGAAGGATTTGCATCTGTGGGGTACTTCCCCTTCACTGAGAGACACAGAGACAGGGAGACCCTTCAAAGGAGAGCAGGTGGGGAGCGGAGGCTGAGGATGGGACACGGGAAATTGGAATTTGATACCTGCCTCAAAAAAAATCTAAAAAATGAGAAGGCTTGAAACACTTGGCAGGCCCAGAGAGTGAAGAGCAATTTTACAAACATGGCAGCTAAGAACACGCTTTCCTACTGCCCCGCCCCAGAGGATTCACAAGTCCAGGTCTGCAGCTGAGGTCCGGTGGAAAAAGTTAAAAAAAAAAGAAGAAACCCAACGCACTTTCACCAGCCACAAGCTTTCTGCCTGCAGTAGGCTCAGGCTGATTCGGAAGATTTAACTTTAAACAAAGCTTAAGTTCTGATCCTTATCTGGGAGTCGATTTCTAATACCTAAACAAAGACTGTATTTGGTGACTTAAGGTGATTATAGAATTTTATTTATCCTGAGTGATGAGAAAAGTCACGGGATTGATGAATTTCCATCCACAAACATCAAAAGGACATGGCTCACTGAATTAACTTTAAAGGAACAAATGGAGGTAAAATAAAGTTGTTTTCAGCTTACACGCCCGAAATTCACTTACACCAAATATACTACCACGCTTGCATTGTTACTGAGTTTAAGTCAGCTGGTCCAGACAGATGACCTCCCACACGACCACACGGGTCATCTGTAAAATCTTTGAGACATCCTAGAAAACTGGAGAGAGCAGCCAAAAGGATGATATTGAGAAATGTCCCGATTTTAAAATAGAGTGATAGATGAAATTTACCATTTGACTGACAAGCACCACCAGTACCAACTAAAGTCTAGAAAGGATTATTAAACAGATGGTTTTCTGAGAATTTTAAAAAGAAAGTGATGTTGGCCAGGAACTAGTGTGGACTCACTGAGTCTAATCTCGTTTCTTTTTCATGTGAATTATTAGATTAGTGGGGCGGGGGGGGGGCATCATAGACTTGGTGTCTTATTTCTGTGAGGCCCTTTACTAAATCCCTCATGAATCTTTTGTGCAAAGGTGGAAATGAGTCAGTGGGGACGAGGAGGTAGATTTATAGTTGGTTGGATGGTTGTTCTCAAGGAGTGTTGATTAATAAATCCCTGTCCCCCTGGAGGCAAGTGTCTGGAGGCAGACCACTGGGATTTGTTCTGGTTCTTTCCAGGTTAATATTTTTTATTAATAACTTGGAAGATGACCTACAAGCCAATTATATCAAAAGTGTGGAATACACCAAGGCAAAAGAGATAGTGAACATATGTGAATGACTGAAAATTTTTTTAAATTTGCGGTCCTATCTGCTGACACTATTTTGGCAGTGATAGTTGGAATATCTCAACAGGACAAAGACGGCTGAGGGCTGATTCAAGCACAGTCTTTTTACTCTCTCAGTCAAATGCTAACTCGCACAACCCCCTGACACCATAGTCCTCTGTGCCACTGCCCCCAGGGGCAGCCTCCTCCTTATTCTCCTCCTTCAGTGTAATGACATCCCAGATCCTCCCCACAAACGGGCCCCAACATTGCCAGGCAAAACCCACTACCGCACTTAAGCTCCATGAAGACCTTCCCCGGCTTAGGACCCTGCCCTGGCTCATCCAGGTTTTAATTCCCTGGGCATCCTGCCAGCTCATGGCCCATTATCAGTCCCCCCCAGAGCTCTGTGAACAGGGCCGGGAATTCCTTCCCCGCCTTCTACCAAGTGTCTACTTCCTCCAACACCCTAATCCCATCTATCCACGTGCATAAATATATGTGTACTTCCCACCAGTATGAAATCTCCCAGGGATGAATGTCAAATCTGCATTGCTTAAAATTCAGTTACACCAAGACAGAATGGAGGAGACCTGTCTTGACAAGAGTCTATATGTATGGAAGTTCCTCAAAAAGTTGAAAATGGAGCTACCCTATGACCCAGGAATTGCACTACTGGTTATTTACCCCAAAGATACAAATTTGGTGATCCGAAGGGGTACCTGCACCCCAATGTTTATAGCAGCAATGTCCACAATAGCCAAACTGTGGAAAGAGCCAAGATGTCTTTCAACAGATTAATGGATAAAGAAGATGTGGTATATATATACAATGGAATATTATGCAGCCATCAAAAAACCCTGAAATCTTGCCATTTGCGACGACGTGGATGGAACTAGAGGGTATTATGCTGAGCGAAATAAGTCAATCAGAGAAAGACAAGTATCATATGATCTCACTGATATGAGGAATTCTTAATCTCAGGAAACAAACTGAGATTAAGAATTCCTCATATCAGTGAGATCATATGATACTTGTCTTTCTCTGATTGACTTATTTCGCTCAGCATAATACCCTCTAGTTCCATGCTGGAGTGGTGGGGGGGGTGGGAGGGATAGGGTGGCTGGGTGATGGACATTGGGGAGGGTGTGGGCTATGGTAAGCGCTGTGAATTGTGTAGGACTGTTGAATCACAGACCTGTACCTCTGAAACAAATAATACATTATATGTTTAAAAAAAAAAGAAGAAGAAGATAGTAGGAAGGGAAAAATGAAGGCGGGGGGAATCGGAGGGGGAGACGAACCACGAGAGACTATGGACTCTGAGAAACAAACTGAGGGTTCTAGAGGGGAGGGGAGTGGAGGGATGGGTTAGCCCAGTGATGGGTATTAAAGAGGGCACGTATTGAATGGAGCACTGGGTGTTATACGTAAACAATGAATCATGGAACACTACATCAAAAACTAACGATGTAATGTATGGTGATTAACATAACATAATAAAATTAAATTTAAAAAACAGAGTCTATACGGAGCCTTTGAGCCAATTTGCTTAAGACCAATTTGCCTAAAGTCAATTCGGCTTAAAGTCCCAACTGTTGAAAATTTATATCTTAAGAGCCCATCTGTGGCTCTTAAGGATAAAATCACTCTATCTCTATAAAGCAGTTTGAATTTTGGATGATTCCCCTTATTTTATTTATTTTTAAATATTTTGTGAATTAGCAAATTTTAAGACTTTGACTTTTATTTCACTCTACTACTGGTTATTTTTAAACTTACAGTGTGTCACTTGGCAGATTCTAAGAGAGTCCTATTCCTAGGTATATACCCTAGAGAAACCAGTATATTTTTATACAGAAAGACCTGTGTAAAAATATGAACAAAAAAGTTCATACCGGTTTCATTCTTAATAGCCAAACACTGGAAAAAGCACAAGGGTCTATCAACAGGTGAATAAAAATATTTGGTTATATACAGACAATGGATTACTCCTCAGCAGTAGAAACAACATGAACTACTCTAAAAAACATTACAGGGAGCAGAAGAAAGCAGGGAACGCATAGGTATGATTACATTTATATGAAATTCAAGAACAGGCAAAAATTAAAATTTGGTGAAAGAATATGAACAGTTCTGATCTGGGAGTAGGGACTGACTGGGAAGGTGCATAAAGGATTTTTCTGGGGCAAGGAAATGTTCTCTCTCTTGTTCTGGGCAGTGGCCATATACTCAAAGTCACACATACACAAGATGTCATCAAGCTCCACTGTTAAGATTTGTGAATTTTGCTATATATAAATTAATGCCTCGCTAAATTATCGTTTAAATTCTTCTATATTTCATATAAGTTTCCACTCAGAAACACACCAAGTTTGAATATTTTTACCTCTGGTTTGCAGTTTAATTGAGTTTTACATACTTTTTTGGGGGTACAATTTGAATTTTGAAGGAAAATTGGCACATATTTAGGTTGGTACCTATTGGTGAGCTCACTTAGTTTGCATAATAGAAGTGTGCTAAACCGCTCAGCATATTCAACAGCTAATTTTCATAACATCTAGTTGGTAAATTCACGCCAGGTGACGAATCTGAAACACATACACAATGTCCTGAGTTCAGGCAGTTGTAGATACTTGCACCTGGGACTGAGCCACAGATAATTTTTTCCAGACTTTCCTCAGTCTCCATGCTCTTGCCCAAAATAGACAGCTCTCACCCACCCAATCCCATGCTGATCTTAGTGGATAGTTGGCAGGCCCAGCTGGTGTTCTGCTTCCATATTCCTGCTCATTTGGAGTAGCCCCAGCCCAGTGGGCAGGCTGTGAGTAATTATAATAACTTCCTTGAGGTTACCAGAACAGTCTAGAGGCTGAACCCCTTGCACCATCTCTCAAGTTGGCTTGATGGCTGCCTGGCGTGGTGTGATCAGGAAGCAGGCCCTACAGAGCCCACGTGGCTGCCAATTCAGGTCACCCAATTCATCCCAGGTTGAGAGAACCCTGTGTAAGCAGCTGCCCAATCCCCAGTCATCTCTCCTTAACCATCATGTCAAATACACCCACAGGCGAGTACAATCAGAAGATGCCTCTGTAAATATTCACTTGGAGCTTTGTTAATACACGTTTAGTGTTGTTATGGGCAATGCTTGGTAAACTCCCCAAACTAAAGCCTCAACCCCCAGCTCTGGCCATGTAACATTTTTTTCTTTTCTTAGGAGAAGGGAAGGTATTAATAGATTATGCCCATTGTTCTTGGGCAAGGAAGGCTGAGTCACCACACTCTTTTTTGTAATCTATCTGTCCGGGAGCTCTGAGGAGAATGAGTATTATACACTAATCTTCTGGTTAGAGACCCTTTTGTTAAGGAATCCAGTTTGCTTGCTCTTTTGCTCTATAAATAGATTTAGGGAGCATTGGTCTCTTTTGTGTCCCAAATAAGGCAAAAGGAAGTTGTGAACAGATTGATTCCTGGGCCATACTATCCATCCTGGAAAGAAGAATGAGAGAAATAAGGATTCCTCTCCCTTTTCTGGAAAAGTTGCTCTGCTCACGCAGAGGGTAGAAATCGGTGCAGATAAAGCTTTTTAAAAAAATTTTTTTTTTAATTTTTTGGTTTTATTTTATTTTATTTTTGATGCTGCATTTTGTCGAGATTAAAGGGCTTTGCCCAGTCTCTCAAAGCTCAGCTTGTCTCCAGGGAAGAAAACCCTCAAGCCTGGCAGTCTCTGAAACAGATGTCCCTCATGTTCTAGCTAATAAACCCACTAGGCTCTGGGCAAGCGAGACCACCTATCAGAAAGGTTCGAAGTATAATCTCTGGAGGCAGGCCAACCAAGGGCTGGATCCTGACAGCCATTTTGCCTCCTTAGGACTCAATTTCCTCATCTATACCCTAGAGTTAATAACTACTCGCCTCGTTGTTAAGAGAGTGAAGTGAGAGAAGACGGGCAAAGCACCTGGCTCAGAAGCCTTAGCCTTATTGCCACTCGTGATAACACCCGGAAGACACTGCCTCCCGTCTGGGGAGTTTGGAGATTTAAGAGGAAATGTAAAGTGGGAAACAGTTCAATAGTCCTCCTGCCGGGACATGGAGGGGTCTGGACATCTTGAAAAATGAGGAACGGTTGAAGAAACTGAGGGTATTTCAGCTGGAAGAGAACGAACTGTCAAATCTTTGCAGCGTTACCTCATTTTCCAATAGGGGCCCCAAAGCCATCTGACAGGCTCTGTCCTGCACTGGATGGTAAATTTCAACTCTGTGAAATTTCAGTCTCCCCCAAAGGCTCTGCCCCAAAGGCAGGCGAGATTGGAGGATAAAGGCCATGGCTCAGGGTTGGCAGCTGATGACATCCAGGGACCCTGGCTGGAGGATGCTGAGTAGACATCAATAAGCCAGGCCCTCTGGCTGGGGCAGAAGGACCTGGAACTCAGAACAGCCCCAGGAAGAGAGCAGGCGGTGGTTTATCCCAACTGGACCACAGAGGCCTTTTGGACAGATCCCAGTGCTCTTCCTAGTACTTTGTCTACTTTGGGGAGAGGCCACCTCAGGTCACAGGAGCACCCCTCCTGGGTGGAGTGGAGTTTGTTTCTTTGTGGTCTGGCCAGGAAGCGCCAAGCCGGGTGGCCGAGAGGCTGGCCGCCTTGGCTGAAAAGCTGAGTGACCGGCCAACTGGTGAGTCTCCAGAGAGAAGACTGACCCGCCTGGACAGGCCAGTCCTCCGGCCGCCACCGCTGCCTACAGAGTGTCCCCCCTCCAGCCAGCTGATTTTCTCATTTCGAGTCTCGGAAATGGCGTGATTTATGACCATGCTCATCCATTGCTGGCCCCCGGGTAGACACGCTTTCCCTTCCAGGCTGGGAAGTGAATAATGAATTAATCACCCTGCCTTGGGTTCAATACGGAGCTGAGTGTTTGCAGATCTTTATTGTAGTGTGCAAGCCAACTTGAACTGCTCGATTTCCACTCCAAATTCATTTGAGTTTGTGCAGTTCTGCCTATTCCTGGGGAGCTGCAGCCTCGTGGCTTCCTGGGCTCCAAGGAAGCCTCACTCCCCACCTCCCAGATGTCGTCTCCTCCTGGGAGTGAAAGCCAAAGACTCCTGGGTGCTCAGAGAAGCCAAACCACTTCCTCAGAGAGTGCTCTCTGGGATGTCTCTTGTCCCAGATGGGGCTATTTTGGGCACTTCTCAGCATCGAGAAACGGTAGCTGAACTGGCTGATGCCAGCCCGTGGACATGGCACGGAGAAGTCATGCGGGATTGTTTGTTGAATGAATGACCCTGGCTCTGTAGACACAGATGTTTTAATCAAAAGACACAGATGTTTTATCAAAACGAATGGTTTCTCTTTTCCCGTGTTCTGGTGCCGTAGGGCTTTGGAGGAAGAGCTTTCTATTAGGTCTCAGGTCCGATGAGATCTTGAGCCATGAGGTGGGGCAAATTCTTTCTCAAGTTCCCTGGGAATCAATGGGAGGGGAAACCTGCATTGCAAGATTTGGAGCTTTCCCAGCTCTGGCCATTTTCTTCACCTTCCAGAAACCAAGGCTTTAACGCAGCTGCCTTTTACCCAATGCTTGAATATGAAAAGCAGTTGACCCCAGGGCTCTGGATGGGAAGGCTGACCCAGGCTTCCTCATGATGGGCTCCGAGAAGGGGGCACGTCTAGTCTGGAGGCACATTCTCCCAGGCCCCCTGCGCCACTGAAATGCCTCGTCCACATCACGTGTACACACGTGGCCCTGTAGCCCAGACAGACCTCCACACCTGAGCCATCTTTCCCGGAACTTTCGTTCACACTGTTCCATTCAGAAGCCTTGCTTCATACCTCACTGCTTGCTGGGATACCTTCTCCCCTCACTCCCCCAGACCTGCCTCTAAAGCTGTCTCCCCATGAAACCTTTCCTGGCCTCTTTGCATCCATGTGGCCTCTCTTTCCTTTTGCCCTCAGCCACATGTTGCTGGTCCCTCCTTTAGCCCCTCTCGGCCTTTGACCCATTTCCTCATCTCCTGGCTGGCTGAGCATGGTTCCCGCATCCTCAGTCTAGACCCTGGTACAATGTGAGGATGAGAGAGAGCTGAGGGCAGCCCCACACCCACTATCGGGAACTTCCTCACAGACCAGCTACAACTGCTTTCTTTCACCCATTAAACAAAAACATTTATAGAGCCCCAACTCCGCTCAGGCAATTACGAACAACTTCACCTCTTGTTTCTCCCCTCCAGACTCCAGCCACATCGACTTTCTATAGTGTCCTCAAGCCCATCACACTCCCTCCCACCCCAGGCTTTTGGTATATGTTCTTCTCTGGCTATCCAGAAAAAATATATATAAGGCATACACTAAAAGACAAAAAACGCAATTTGAAGAGACAGAGCAAGGGTCAGAACGAGACCTGCAGGGATGTTGGCATTACCAGACTGGGAATTTAAAACAGCTGCGATTAATATGCAAAGGGCCCTAATGGATAAAGTAGGCAGCATGCAAGAAATGAGCTATTAAGCCACATAAAGACAAAGAGGAAGCTTAAAAGAATATTACTAAGTGAAAGAAGCCAATCTGCAAAAGCTACCTAGTGTAGCCTTGACATTCTGGAAAAGAGAAAACTATGGAGACAGTAAAAAGATCAGTGGTTGCCAGAGTTTGGGGAGGCTGGTGGGGAGGGATGAACAGACAGACCACAGAGGATTTTTAGGGCAGTGAAAACTATTCTCTGATAGCAGTGGTGGATACAGAGCATCATACATTTGTCAAAACCAATAGAATGTATAACACCAAAATCAGCCCTAATGTAAACTATGGCCTTTAGTTAATAATGTATTAATACTAGTTCATCAATTGTGGCAAGGGTACCACACTAATGCAAGATGTTAATAATTGGAGAAATTGGAGTTGGGAGGTGAGGGAAACTGTGTACTACCCACTTAATTTTTCTGTAAATCCCCCAAGACTTGGGTGGCCCAGTCAGTTAAGCAGTCAACTCTTGATTTTGGCTCAGGTCATGATCCCAAGGTCATGAGATTGCGCCCCGCGTCAGGCTCCATGCTGGGCATGAAGCCTGCTTAAGATTGTCTCTCTCTCTCTCCCTCTGCATCCCCCCACCACCTCTCTCTCTCTACAACAAAAAATTTAAGTCTATTAATTTTTATAAAACAACAATGTGGAAATAGTGGCATTAAGTGATTGGCAAGGGTTTTTTGACTTAGTTTGGAGCCTGAATTCAGTTGAACGGCATGTATTCAGGGACATCTCATAGCCCAGGCAAAGACAGACCCCAAAGTGCCTCCTTGGTGGGTTTTCTTCGTGCTGCAGCTGTGTCTGAACTCGCATTTTGCCATTTCTCTGCAACTTGCCCCATTTGGTGACTTCAACAATCACAGCTCTCTTCCAGCCCAGCACTTACTAACAGGGCTGGTATCCTCAATGCTGCTGGTATCCTCTGCTAGGAGAGTTACTAACCACATTCTTTATCTTTTCCCTTTACAAGGTGGAGCTGCATGAAGTGGCATAGCAATCATTTTCATAACCAAGGAACCTGAGTAGCTAAAGAGCTAATCAATCACACTACACAATGCCCCAACGGCTCAGAAATTGGCAACACAGGATACCTCTGGAAGTAGGAGCAAAGGTAGATTGGAAAAGAGGAAAGTAGGTGAAAGCTAAAGGAGCAATTAGACCCCCAATGCCCCGATCCACTCAGCTCAACTAGGGAATAACCCCTCCCTTACTCTGCAGAAAACTGTAGCTTCATTCTCTGGAGAGTGCAAAACAGGTTCTCTGGGCTAAGAGACACCTGACAGGATTGAAGACAGGAATCACACACTGGAAGTTGAAGCATCCAGCTCTCTTCTCACACTTGGATTTCAGAATCCTAGAAACCATACATGCTTCTGGCAGGTGATTGGGAAAAATCCTATGGGGAATCTAACCAGGTCAAGAGAAAAATACCTAAGAAACTGATAACAGGATTCTCTGCAAAACAACCCATAAGGATCACTATTCAGTGAAGCCTCAGTGGACAAGACTTTCCCACTTGCCTGAATGTCCAATCACCTTTCTAGTGCCCTGCTCCTTAAGCAAACAGCACAACATCATTAATTACCAAGGAAATGCAAATCAAAACCAAAGAGGTAACACTACACAACCACTAGAATGACTAAAATTAAAAAGACTGTTAATACCAAGTGCTGGTAAAGACACAGAGCAATTGAAACTTGCATTCCTGACAGGAATGTAAAAATTGTACAATCACCTTGGAAAATAGTTTTTTTTTTTTTTAGAAAGTTAAGAATACATTTACCATAAAACCCAGCAATTCCACAACTTGGTGTTTGCCCAACAGAAATGAAAACCTATGTCCATACAATCAGTTGTACACGAATGTTCAAAACAGCTTTAGGTTTATTAGCTCCAAAATGGAAACAAACCAAATGTCCATCTCTAAATGAATGAACAAATTGTGGCATATTAATGTAATGGAAATACATTCATTCCATCAATTAATTAATTGTAATTAATGGAATACTGTTCAGCAATAAAAAGGAAACTGAAATCATATGATCTCACTGATATGAGGAATTTTTAATCTCAGGAAACAAACTGAAGGTTGCTGGAGTGGTGGGGGTGGGAGGGATGGGGTGGCTGGGTGATAGACATTGGGGAGGGTATGTGCTATGGTGAGCGCTGTGAATTGTGTAAGACTGTTGAATCACAGACCTGTACCTCTGAAACAAATAATACATTATATGTTAAAAAAATAAAAAAGAAGTTAGTAGGAAGGGGAAAATGAAGGGGGAGAAGTCGGAGGGGGAGATGAACGATGAGAGACTATGGACTCTGAGAAACAAACTGAGGGTTCTAGAGCGAAGGGGGGTGGGGAGATGGGATAGCCCAGTGTTGGGTATTAAGGAGGGCACATATTAAAAAAAAAAGAAAAGAAAAGACAAGAAAAAGGAAACTGAACTACAGATCCACATATCATTGATGAATCTCAAAAATATTACAAATGACACCATTTATGTAGTGTTCTAGAGCAAGCAAAGCTAATCTATACTGGCATAAAGCAGATCAGTGGTTGTCTGGGGCTGGAGTCAGGGAAAGAGTGACTCTAGAGAGGTGCCGGGGTGATAAAACTTTACTTGATTTTGGTGATGGTTATATGGGTGTATACTTGTCAATTATGTATAAATGCCAAAATGTATTGAACTTGATATTAAAATTGATATATTTATTGTATGTAAATTATAGCAATGGAGTTAAAATACAAATTATATCTCAACAAAGTTTTTTTTAATTCAGCAGATGGCCAAAGATCACTGAACCTTTGAGAAAAGCATTTCATATAAGAGACAGAGGCCAAGGGAAACAGAAGATGCAAGTTGAAAAACACAGACTGTGTATGGATTTAAAAAAAAAAAATTTTAAAGAAACCTTACCATTAATTTCCTGAGATATTTTTCTTCAAAAATTATATTACCTCTATAAAGTGAGAAAGTTTGCTATAGTAAAAGAAATATTCAGAGAATAAAAGTGCTCTTGTAAATTAAAAATACAATAGCAAAAATTTTAAAAACTGAGTAGAAATGGTGGAAGATTATAGGAAAAATTAAAAGAAGACATCATGATGAAATTTTAGAAACTAAAAATGAAAAAGAGATGTTTCCAGAGAGATGGGGAAAGTTTTTATACAAGTGATCAAAAGTCAGAATTGCTTTGGACTTCTTGACCATAAGAGCAGCTAGAAGACAAAGAATGATTCCTTCAAAATCTGAACGTGAACTGTATCTTACCTAGAATTCTAAATCAGGTCAAATTGTCAATTAATAGTGAGGGTATAATAAAGACATTTTCAGATTTGCCAGGTCTCACAAAATGTACTGCACGTTTTTGCTTTTGTTTTGTTTTTTTTTTTTAAAGAAAACTACCTGAGGTTGTAATTCATCAAAACATAGGACTAAATATAGAAAGAAATGGGAATCAGGGACCAGGGAATTCAAGAGAGAGAGAGATGAGGGAACCCCCCCCCAAGGTGATGGGGAAGAGAAGCCAACATCCACATCTGTGTTGTAACCAGCCCAAACTGAAGCAAGTCAGAAGGCTACAGGGACAGATACCTCAAGAAAATGAAACTGAAATCATGTCTGATGCATCTGGAGATATCATGAGCAGATTTAGAGAACTGACGGAGGATTTGGGGTTGGATTCATGAAAATAATACACACAAAAAACTAAGCAGCTTGTAGGGGCCCCACTGGCCCTGTCTGGGACAATCTGAAAACCAAAATACAGCAATGTGTTATAAACCATATGAAAAAAAAAGTGTGTCAGCCTATACTGAAAATTGATAAATAATAAATACATAAATGGGGGAAGGGGTAGGGAGGTTCAGGAAGAATGCCCAACTGGGACATGTGGGGGGAGTGCTAGAATTGGAAAATCATCACTTTGTATTCATCATTACATCAAAGATTGGGTCAGGCCAGAATTGTCAATGGATGCTAATTCCAGGGGAAGTTTTGATGAGAAGCAAGATATTATATGGTCTTAAAATGTCTATCTATAGGCTGCTTATTAATGCAAGGAAGGGGGCAAAAAGGGATGGATTCTATAGTGAGAGAAATTGGGCAACACCTTTGAGAGTGATTAAAATTAACAGCAGCCCCAAAACAATAAGATACCTAGGAATAAACGTAACCAAAGAGGTGAAAGACCTGTACTCTGAAAACTAGAAAACACTGATGAGAGAAATTGAGGATGACACAAAGAAATGGATAGATATCCCATGCTCATGGACTGAAAGAACAAATATTATTAAAATATCTATGCTACCCAAAGCAATCTACACATTTAATGCAATCCCTATCAAAATACCAACAGCATTTTTCACAGAGCTGGAACAAACAATCCTAAAATTTGTATGGAACCACAGAAGACCCCGAATAGCCAAAGCAACCTTGAAAAAGAAAAGCAAAGCTGGAGGCATCACAATTCTGGACTTCAAGTTTTATTACAAAGCTGTAGTGATCAAAACAATATGGTACTGGCACAAAAACAGACACATAGATCAATGGAACAGAATAGAAAACCCAGAAATGAACCCACAATTATAGTCAATTAATCTTCAACAAAGCAGGAAAGAATATCCAATGGGAAAAAGACAGTCTCTTTAACAAATGGTGTTGGGAAAACTGGTCAGCCACATGCAAAAGCATGAAACTGGACCACTTTCTTACACCATACACAAAAATAAATTCAAAATGGATGAAAGACCTAAATGTGAGACCTGAAACCATCAAAATCCTAGAAGAGAACATAGGCAGTAACTTCTTTGACATTGGCCTGGCAACTTCTTACTAGCTATGTCTCCTGAGGCAAGGGAAACAAAAGCAAAAATAAACTATTGGGACTACATCAAAATAAAAAGAAAGAAAACCATCAACAAAACAAAAAGGCAACCCATTGAATGAGAGAAGATATTTGCAAAAGACGTATCTGATAAAGGGTTAGTATCCAAAATGTATAAAGAACTTATCAAACTCAACACCCCCAAAAAACAAATAATCCAATTAAAAATGGGCAGAAGACATGAACAGACATTTTTCCAAAGAAGACATACCGATGGCCAACACACACATGAAAAGATGTTCATCATCACTTACCATCAGGGAAATGCAAATCAAAACTACAATGAAATATCACCTCACACCTGTCAGAACGGCTAAAATCAACAACAGAAGAAACAACAGGTGTTGGAGAGGATGCAGAGAAAGGCGAACCCTTCTACACTGTTGGTGGGAATGCAAGCTCGTGCAGCCACTCTGGAAAACAGTATGGAGGTTCCTCAAAAAGTTGAATATAGAGCTACTCTACAATCCAGCAACTGCACTACTGGGTATTTACACAAAGAATACAAAAATACTAATTCAAAGGGATACATGCACCACAATGTTTATAGTAACATTATCTACAATAGCTAAATTATGGAAACAGCCCAAGTGTCCATCAGCTGAAGAATGGATAAAGATGTGATGTGTGTATGTATGTGTGTGTGTATGTGTGTGTGTGTATATATATACATACACACACACATACATATATATGATGGAATATTACTTAGCCATAAAAAAGAACAAACTCTCGCCATTTGCAATGACATGGATGGAGCTAGAGAGTACTAAACTAAGTGAAATAACTCAGAGAAAGACAAATACCAATGATTTCACTCATATGTGTAATTTAAGAAACAAAAAAGATGAGCAAAGTGAAAAAAAAAGAGAGGCAAACCAAGAAACAGACTCTTAACTATAGAGAACTTATGGTTATCAGAGAGGAGGTGGGGGAGGATGGGTGACGTAGATGATGGGGATTAAGGAGTGCACTTGTCGAGATGAGCACCAGGTGAAATATGGAAGTGTTGAATCACTATATTGTACACCTGAAACTAATATTACACTGTATTTCACTAACTAGACCTTAAATAAAAACATTTTAAAATTAAAAAAATAAAATTAACAGCGGCTCTGATGGACAGGTGAACATTACATACTTCCAAATGAGATACCCTAAAAAGGATACATCTCCAATTCTCCAATACAGTATTCTGGTCATGAAGGCACAGCCACAGTTTAATCAATAATGAACATTGTATAAATGGGAAACATTTTGGTTAAAAAGACAGGTGAAAGGGACCGTATTCTTAAAAATGTCAATATCATGAAAATCAAAGAAAGGCAGTGGAAAATTTCTATATTAAAAGAGGCTAAAGAGATGTGATAACTAAAGGCAATACTGGAACCTAGACTGGATTCTGTGCTGGAGGGGAAACATACCATCAAGGACATTATTAGACCAACTGACATAATTAGAACACAAACAGTATATGAGATAAGATGATTTTATCAGTGTAGTTATACATGTATGAAGTTGATAACTGTATTGTATTTATGTAAGAGAATATCCCTATTCTTAGGAAATACCAAAGTATTCAGGGGTAATGGACCATGATGAATACATAGTTTTCCATCAAATGGGTCAGGAAAAAATTAGGCAGAGAGAGAGAGAGAGAAAGGGGAGAGAGAGAACATGATAAAGCAAACAGGTTTAAAATGTTAACAGTACGTAAATTTGGGTAAATGGGCACTCCTCATTCTATTTTTATAAATTTGAAATTATTGCCAGATAAAAAGTTAAAAAGAAATTAAACACATTTTGATGGCCCCCAATTTTAAATTAACGAAACGGTAATACAACAAGTACTATGTATCCACCTTAAGAAATAAAATATTACTAATGTAGTTTAAAAAATCATATTGAGCAACCTGAGTATTGGGTATGTTATTCGGGAAAGACTAATAAACCACAGGTTCCATAGATATAAACATACATGAGACATAGATTAGGTGAATATGTGAATATATTTCCAATGTCCCTCTTTGTATGGTCTCCCATCTGGAGCCTGTTCACAGTGCTTAGAGTCCAGCATATACCGTATGGTATCAGTGATTTAAGAAACATAAAAGTAGGGGCCCCTGGGTGATTCACTCAGTTAAGTGTCTGACTCTTGTTTCAGTTCAGGTCATGATCTCAGGATCATGAGGTCGAGCCCCGCATAGGGCTCTTTGATCAGCTGGGAGTCTGCTTGAAATTCTCTCTCTCCCTCTGCCCTTCCTCCCCCCACCCCTGCACTCTCTCTCTCAAATAAATAAATAAATAAATCTTTAAAAAAAAATCATAAAAATACAGTTTCAAAAATTATGTTATTACTACAAGAAAATATACAAAACTGAATATCATTTTCTGCTTCATAAATTTATGTATTCTCTAAACTTCCTCTAATGAGTATTTATTGTATTTATTATCAAAATAGTTGCAATTTAAAAAATCAGCCTATATAATTTTACATGTATCATATGATTACACTCAGTAAAATACAGACAACAAAAGAACAAAAGAGAATGTACCAAAAACGGTTATTTCTGGGTGGTGAGAACACAATTTTTTTTTCCTTCTGTCAAAGGTTTTATATTTTCCTAATACTACCATAATGGTCAAAAACTAATGATGTACTCTACAGTGGCTCACTGAACATAATAAAAAAAAAAAGGAGCAAAAAAAAAAAAAAGAAACATTAATTTTCTTTTCTTCTCAATGAGAGAGTTACAGAATATTTTTTAAATGAGGTCCACACCTCACTCTGTGCACCAAAATTAATTGCAGGGATTTTAAAGAGTCAAGTTTTCAAATTGTTGAAAACTTGGGAGGACATGAAATCAAACCTCTTGAAGGGATTGTTTTTCTCAACCTAGGAACACTAAGAGAAATCACAAAGCAAAGAATTCACTGTATAAAAATTCTATAATATCATAAAGTCAGAAGAGTATCTCACATGCTGAGGATGGGACTACACACGTTGAAAGAAATGCTAACATAAGGCTCCTTAACGTTTCAGCCCAATGGACTTAGGTTCCCTCCAGCCCCCTCTCCTTTGTGGCTCCGACTGGCCCCTGGTTGCTCATTTCCACTCCCACGTCTCCTGTAAGACAACCTGAGGGCTTCTAGTACAACGGGCACCTTTCTTGACCTTGACAGAAAGCAATTAGGATTCTCAACACCCTCCATCCATCCATCTTTGCTTCCCGGCTCTCCTGGAGATGAAAGCTGCAGAACGCCACTACCCCTCCTTTATCCCACTTCCTGGCAGAAGGCGCGAGGCTTCTCTTCCCAGCTTGGCCCAGGACTCCTGCAGAAGGGCCAGTGTGGCTGTCCTCTCTCCAGGATGGCGTCTTTGTCTACGACTGCTGTTCCATCTCCGGCAGCGAGGCAGACCATCTGCTGATGCCTGCCACCAGCTGCTGTCTCGTCTTCGCTTTCTTGTCTCCCCAGAGAGTTCCCTGACTTTCAGGCACATGCTATTCTCTCTTGCCCTTTGCTCAGCCTGGGTCTGTATCTTTTGGGAGCTTTCACAATCCCTCCCCTTCACTTAGCATCGCTCTGGCTTCCCCCTGGGGACTGAGGACTGTTGCCCTCCCTGAAAGAGTCCCCTACGGTCATGTATGCCGTCACGTGGGACTATAGAAAAGGGAGTACATGCTGGAGGGTATTTGAGAGCATTCACAAGGGACAGATAGCTTCCACCAAAGGAAAACAGATCCTGGGGCTCTAAGTCCCAGGGGATCTTAGTTTCAATTCCCCATATGGAGTCTCAAACCTGTGAATCACACCCAACGTTGAAATTTTACTTTGGTATAGTTTCATGGGGGGGGGAAACAACAACAACAACATAAAAAGAGCATGCTTATTGAGATAAGACTCTTTTTCCCACCTAGAAAGCTCTCCCCCAGATGTCTTCACATTTTCAAATCAGAGACATCCATCAGGGTCTGGAATAAACGCCATCTCCTTCAGAAAGTCTTCTCTGATCTTCAAGATGAATGTTATTGTTCCTCCTTTTCAAATCACCTAGTCCTGTGGTCATACATCTCCTGGGCAGAACAGATGCTGCCCATCCCCTGCTATGATGCCATCCCTCCCCTTCTCATCCTGCTGCCGGGGCCTCAGCAGACACAAGGCCCAGCTTGGTCAAGTTATAGCATGAACCGAATTGACCTGACTTGAGCTGCTTACAGGCCCAGAGCCATCACTGTCATAACTCTCTTTGAATGACGGCTGGCTGGCTGGCTGGCTGGCTGGGCAAAACTCCTACCAAGGCCACAGAGCTCTGTATCTCAGGGGTCTCTGGTGCCCTGCACCTCTGCTCTTTCCATCATGACCTCGCCCGTGCCAGGCCCAGGACACGTGAGGCAGGCATGGTTCTTGTAACACTCACAAGAGTTACTTACACAGCTCATTTGTCTTCTTCCCCTCATTTGAGGGCAGGTCCCTAGAAGCAGAGCCTGAGATGGAGATTCTCTGGCAAGTGATATAGTGAGGCAGTGCTCCCAGGAGAAAGCTAGAGAGGAGTGAGAGAAGCAGGAGAGGTCAGAGGAAGAAGCTCAGCAAAGATGTCAGGGGATGTCTAGCCACAGCCTGGTCCATGCGGAGCCCCGTAGCATCAGGGACCTAGAGACACAGGAGCTGGACTGTTAGACTCGTCCATCAGTCAGTCAGTGGCCAAGATGCATCCTGAGGGCAGGACTTGTAACCTCCCACAGCTCCAGCTTCAATCAGCCAAGGACAAGCCTCCAGGGGGAGTACAGGTGTGCACTAGCCGCAGCTAGCACCCACAGCAGCTAGGACACGGGTGCGCTGGCCTGGTCCAGAGGATCTGACACCCATCACATCTGTTACATCCCCAGCGACGGGCTGGATGTTTATGCCCCACAACCTCAAATTCCTATGTGAAGGCCCTAATCTCCAGTGTGGTATGTTTGGAGACGGAACCGTTGAAAGGTCATTGGGTTTGGATGAGGTCGTGGGGATGGAGCCCCCATGAGGGCATCGGTGCCCTTGTAAGGGACTGAAGAGATAAGGGCTCTCTCTCAACCATGCCAAGATAGAGTGAAAAGGCAGCTGTCTACAAGCCAGGAAGCGGGCCCTCACCATCACTGGACCACCCCTGGATCTCGGACTTCCAGCCTCTAGAATGGTGAGAAATCAATGTTCGTGGCTTAAGCCCCCAGTCTACGGTATCTTGTTAGAGCAACCTTAATGATGAAGACATCCCCCTTCCTTTTTCTCTACCCACACATCTTTTCTTTGAACAGGTCTATCACTAGCCTACTTTCATTTTTTTTTTTTAAACCTTCAGAGTTGGACAAGAACACAATCAATTAATTCCAATCTTGATCAACAATACTGAAGACCCAGACTACTTGCTTCCACAGATTGGACAAGGGGTCATTTTCAACATTCATCACGGAAGCTTAAAGATCATTTGCTGTTGTTTCTTCATTTCATAGATAAGGAAACTGAGGCAGAGAGACAAGATTTACTTTGTCCAGAAAATTTTGTAGCAGAACCAAGTCCAGGTCTGCCTAACTTTCAGGCAAGAGCTATTCCACCATACCCTAGTCTTCCTTACATCATTGCATTATAACTATTCTGCTAAGATTTTCTAATTAATCATTAAATTCAATGCTTGGGAAAAAAGTTGCATGCCAGGAATAGTATTCCCTCCTGTGGTTTATGTCTTAGATGGGGACGTGGAGTTAAGCCAGATATGGAACCTACTTAAAACCTTACAGAGTTTTAAACCAAACTTGAACCTTCTGGAGTTCATTTATTTATTCTTGGCAACTTGTAGCTTCCTGGTTCTTGGAAAGTTGCTGGCTCATTTAGAAGAAAAACTCATGAGACTTCTTGTGCATTGAGTAGCTCTTACAAAACAATCTTTTGAAGTGTAAAGTGTAAATGAATAAGAAACAGAAGACTGAAGTTCTCCTAAAATACACATGGATGCAATCATTAAGGGAACAGGCATACTAGGCAAAATGCGTAATTGTTTCTTATGCCCTAAGTACTGAAGAATAGTCTTGTGCTCAGCAAATCCCAAACATGCTAAGTTTTCCCTTTGTCTGAGACTCTCCTTAAGTATGTGGGAGACTTGGGTTTGTTACAATGGGCACCAGAGGGAGTATAGCCAGGGCTAAACCCATTCCACTCTGTGTCCCAAGCATTTCTTTTACAGTATGCTCTATGAATAAGAGTTCTTTCTTCTTCGTTATCCAAACTGGTCAGAATAACCCATCATGGAACAGGACAGTCTTTAAGCTAAAAGAATGTGGTCATGACCATTGCATGCCAATTAGGATGACTGCTTTTCTGTATTTAAAGGCCTAATGCTCCGAAGGTTGAATGCCATGGAAGAGGGGTCTCCTCAGAACACAAATGGTTTCTTTTGACACAGATAAAACATTTTCTCTTCTTACTTGGCCTTTCAGTCATCTAGAAGGTCTCTACCCTGGTCCACACTTTAGCTCTCAGCCCAACTTCAGCTCAAGGCACATTAAGATTTCTTAACCAGTTCCTCTGTGTTGTATGTTAGAAAAGAATATAAAGCCCTCTTTCTTGGGGCGCCTGGGTGGCTTAGTCGTTGGGCATCTGCCTTCGGCTCAGGTCATGGTCCTAGGGTCCTGGGATTGAGCCCCACATCGGGCTCCCTGCTCCACGGGAAGCCTGCTACTCCCTCTCCCTCTCCCCCTGCTTGTGTTCCCTCTCTCGCTGTGTCTCTCTCTGTCAAGTAAATAAATGAAATCTTTAAAAAAAAAAAAAAAAAAGCCCTCTTTCTTAATAGCTGGTCTATCCATCAAAGAGAAGAGCAAATACAAACAATTGTCTAATGCCTGGAAACTTGGTTTTGGTTATTCTAGCCAATTAATTCCTAATTCATCACACACATCATTATTCTTATACATGAAGAATTAAATTACATAAAATTATCCCTCCAGTCCACCATTAAGATGGGCCATCACCCCTCCCATACAGCTACAACTATTTTCAAGACAATTTTCAATTCTGTTCACAAGCTTTTGAGTAGTCTGGATTTCCCTGCTATGTTGAAAGATGGCAGATACAGCATAGCTGAGTAGATGGAGTCAGACTTTGGAGTCAACTGACCTGGGTTTAAATCCTGGTTCTGCTCCTTATGAGCTTGGTGGCCTTGGATAAGTCACTTGACATTTTGGAATCTGAGTCTCCTCATTTATATACTAGAGGAACACTGGTTAGCTCGTCAGGTAGCTGTAAATGTTGAATGAATTAATGTGCAAACATGCCCAGCGCATAGTGCGTGCTCAAAAACCGGGAGCAATTACTCTTATTACTGTTGAAACCATGCAAGAGCACCTTTTTGTAGGCCCTCTTGCTGGCAACTGGTGGTGACCTCTGAGCTGTTCCTTTGAGCTGGTACACGAGACCCTTGTTGCACTCTGTCTCCTCCTGCCCCCTCAACCCCGGCCACAGGGAGGAAAGCGTAGGCTCATGAGGAGCTGAAGTGACTTGCTAAAGATCTCCCCAAATGGGGAAGCCCTCCTGAGTAAGGGAGCCCTGGAATGAATCACTCCTTTCCTATTACTTCTCCAGGTTCTGTGTGGAGATGGACCAGTATGTGAAAGCATCAGTTCTTCTCTTTCTCCCAACTTCCCTCTACCTCTGACTCAAAAAAAAACCAAAAACCAAAAAACAAAAAACCTAAATCAGCCATTAGCTGCTATATGATCTCACTCTCACCAGAGGGGCTAACCAGATCTCTGGGTATTTCTGGTTGTATATCAGGCATCTAGCATTATGGGTCTGGAGTTTGGGAAAGGAATAAAACATGGAGACATGGATTTAGATATCATCATACTCAGTTGGGGCTGCTATAACAAAAATGCCATAGACTGGGGGGCTTAAACAACGAACATTTATTTCTCACAGTTCTGGAGGCTGAGAGGACCATGCTCAGTGAATTAGCAGAATGGGTGTCAGATGAGGGTCCACTTCCTGGCTTGTAGGTAACCACCTTCCCCCTGTATCCTCACATGGTGGAGATACCAGGGGATAGCTCTCTTCCTCTTCTTATAAGGACACTGATCCTATAGAACCCCATGAGGGTTCTACCTTCATGACCCAATTGCTTCCCTAAAGCCCCACATCCAAATCACATTAAGGCTTCAACATATGAATTTCAATCCATAGTAGACATCTTTACCTGAGTGGTTAATTGAAACCCCAGGGATGGGTGAAGTTTCTCAGGTGCCAATAGAGCTCATATGCTAATAGAACCAATATATCATATGTAATATATAATACGATCTATTATGTCATAGCCAAGAAAACTTTGAAAAAGGAAAATAACGAGGAAGGAGTTCACCTTAGGGGATGTTAAATCATATTGTAAAGCTAGTTTGCAACAAAAATCTATACAGTGCCTCCTAGAACAAAACAAGCAGTACAGACCATGGATAGTACACACAGAACACTTCATATGTGATCAGTAAATGGCACCATGTAATTAGTTATTTGAAAAATCTAATTTGATCTTGAAGCAGAAGCAGTTAGAGCACACCAAATACTCTATGAGAGTCCCCAACTGGAAGCAAAAGACTTTGAGATGGTGGAATTGCAGGCAGAAGCAGGCTGGGACCCTGAGATGCTGCTTGGAGGACCACTGCTCCACAGCGTCACCTGACCATCACTGGGCTTGACATCAGTGAGAATTAAGGCTTTGTTGTGTTAAGGCATTGAGATTTCAAGGCTTGACAGTTGTAGCAGCTAGCATTAATTATCTCAAATATAACACCTTCACACCTATACCACACATCAAAATCAAAATAAATTCCAGTTAGAATAAGAAATAAAGTGTTAAAAAAAAAAACTGGATGAATATAAAGATGAATGTTTATTCAATCCCTGGATGGGGTTTTTCTAGGTGTAAAAGCAGTAGAAGAAATTGCAAAAGGAAAAATCCATAGTTTAACTGCATAAAAATTCCTAAATTCTGTTTAAAACAGATTAGAAATTAAAAACAGAACTGATTAACAAATGGGAAGGATTTATTTGCTGTGATAAAGGGTTAATATCCTTAATATTTAAAGAACTCATAAAAATGGAGGCCAGGGGAGAGAGAAAGGATTATCTGAAGCAAAGCTTTAATCATAGCTGGCTTGTCCTGATACCTAAAATGTTTCCGAGTCCCCAATTTCTGCCAATTGGTGGGCGTTCTGTACATGCAAACTGTATTTAACATTGGCTCAAACCCAACCTAATTAGTAAAGTCAATCTGCCACAAAGAAAAGATCATTATAATGTTTCATGCAGCCAAATGTCCATGATGTTTCTGGTATGTGCTATTGGAAGTTCTCCACATGATTGCTCCCCTCTGTTGGTGCAAGAAATTTAGAACTGGTCATACCCCCTTCCTTGAGAGTTCAAGAGTAATGGTAAGATTGTCCCCAAGAACAGAGCTGGTGTAGACAATGAAGAAATTCAAGGCAATTTAAAAAACTAATCCCGCTTGTATCTGTTTGGTTATGTAGCCCGTCATTGAGCCTGGTGCTAGTCACTTTTTTTTTTTTTTTTTTTTTTTGCATTTCTTTATTTAATCCTCACAACAACCCTATAGCTAGGTATCATTTGTACTTTCTTCACATAAAGAAACTGAGGCTCTAATTGGTGAAATAATTTGGCCAACATTACACAAGGAACTGGCAGAGCCAAGATCTGAACCCTATGTGTTTGACTCCAAGGGCATGCACCTAACTGCTGACCACATTGCCTTCTGTCGATCTAAAGGAAATTTCTGCATAGATGGAATTTCTTGGCAATGGCAGGGTTTGAGGGGGCATAGGAAAGAATGGAGAATGGATATAGAAGGAAGCATGGGAATGACTTCGGCTGCCAGCTACCTTCTGACCTAAAACAACTAAGAAAAACCCAAACAAGATATATGAAACAGCAGTTTCCAAGATACTGGATATCAAAAAGGGAAGGACAATGATCCCTGTGAGATGAGAAACAAATGAGGTAAGTTCTAAGATTGCCCCACCTAATTTCCCAGAGAGATCCCAGGCCACACTGCAGGCAGGTGGAGCCCAGGCAGAGCTGAGCAGTGTCCTGAGATGAGGAGATGGAGGTGGGATGCCCCAGTGGCTAGAATTCATAGGCCAGTGACTGGAAACTAGAAGGCCATACATCAACAGAGAGCTCTAGAGATCTGCAGAAGAGTTCTCTTTAGTCTTCCTTTGGCTAAGTTCTAATCAGAACATACATGTGAAGAAGCAACCTCAGACCAAGGGAAGAGAAAAGGTTAGAGGGGAAAATTCCTGGAGCTCACACAAGGCTGGAAATGTTTTTTGTCTTTAAGAGACGGGTTGGAAAACCTCAGAATTCATGAGGCCCCAGGTAAAGTACCAGAAAGGGTTTTGCCTAATTTGTGAGGCAGGATTAGCCCTAGAATAAATTCTGTTCTGGTTCAGTGTAATAAGGCTTAAAAGTAAGACCTGAAAAACATTAAACTGTTTCCTAGTAACTTAGCTGCATCGCAGAATACAGCTCAAGAATTTTATGGGAAGAAAAAACATCTAGCACCCAACAAGGTAAAATACACAATGTCTGACATCTAGTAGTAGGAGAATAAGACATAATGAGGAAAGAAACAACCAAACAAAACTGACCCAGAAATGACACAGATGATAGAACTAATAGACAAGGGTAGTCAAACAGTTATTAAAACTGCATATCATAAATTCAAAAAGCTTAAGGAAAGATGGAGCGTGTTTAGTAGAGACATGGGGGATATAAAAAAGACTCACATCATATGCCTAGAGATAAAAGCTACAATATCTGAGATGAAAAATAAACCCGATGGGATGAGACATCACAGAGGAAAGAATAATGAACTTGAGGACACAGCGATAGCAACTATCCAAAATAAAGTACTGAGAGAAAAAACTACTAAAAAAATCAACAGAGCACCAGCGAGCTGTGGGACAACTTCAAGAAGCCAAATACACAGGTAATTGAAATCCCCAAAGGAGGAGAGGACAAAAAAAAATGTTGAAGGAATAATGGCTGGCAAATTTCCAAGCTTGATGAAAATCATATATTCACACATGCAAAAAGTTCAACAAACTCCAAGTGCAGGAAACATGGAGAAAAAAATCAAGACATGTTAAAATTGGTTGCTTAAAACAGTATAACTAATAAATCTAGAAGGGCATAAAATGAAATGATAAAAAATAGACAATTCCATGGGGCGCCTGGGTGGCTCAGTCATTAAGTGTCTTGCCTTCGGCTCAGGTCATGATCCCAGGGTCCTGGGATCGAGCCCCGCATCGGGCTCCCTGCTCCGTGGGAAGCCTGCTTCTCCCTCTCCCACTCCCCCTGCTTGTGTTCCCTCTCTTGCTGTCTCTCTCTGTCAAATAAATAAATAAATAAATCTTAAAAAAAAAAAATAGACAATTCCAAAGAAGGCAGGAAAAGAATACAGAAAGCAAGTAACAAAATATTAGATTTAAACCCAACCATATTTTTAAAAATCACATTAATATGTATGGTCTAAACTCCTTCAGAAAATGACAGAGATTATCAATTGGATAAATAAAGCAAAATCCAACTACAGGCTGCCATCAAGAAACCCACTTTAAATGCAAAGACACACAGACCAAAAGGAAAGGAATGGTAAAAGCTAAACCATGCTGCATTAGATTCCTAGGGCTAACATAACAAGTCAACGTGAACTTGATGACTGAAAATAACAATTCTGGAGGTTAGAAGTCTGGAATCAAGGTGTTGGCAGGACCATGATCCCTCTGAAGGCTCTAATGAAGAATCCTTCCTTTCCTCTTCCAGCTTCTGGTGGCTCCTGGTGTTCCTTGGCTTGCGGCAGCATCCCTCCAATCTCCCCTGTGTATTTGTGCATCCCTTTCTGTCTCTCATAAGGACACTCTCATTGGATTTATGGCACGCTCTAATCCAGTATGATCACGACTTGCATCTGCAAAGACCTTATTCCAAATAAGTTCATATTCATAACCCAAGAGCCTGCTTGGGTTCCAGGTAGACATGAATTTGGGGAAGACACTATTCAACCCACTACACCTTCTAACACTCATCGAAAGAAATCTGGGGTAGCTATATTAAGACCAAAGTAGATTTCAAAGAATGAATATATCCAGGGATAATAATATCATTTCATATTGATAAAGGGGTCAGTTAATCAAGAGCCATAGTAAGTCTAAATATTTATGCACCTAATAACAGAATTTCAAAAGGCATGAAGCAAAAACGGATAGAACTACAATGATAGACAAATTCATAATTATAGTTGGAGATCTCAACACTCCTGTCTCAGTAATTAATACAAAGAATAGAAAAGTGATCTCTAAAACATAGAAGACCTGGAAAACTCTATCAAAAAACTTGACTTAATTGATATTTATAGAACATTCCACACAACAACAGCAGCATAGACATTCTTCTCAAGTGCATAAGAACACTTACCAAAAAAGAATATATTCTCAGTCATAAAACAAGTTTCATTTTAAAAGGAGCCAATTCATACGAAGTATATTCTCTGATCACAATGGAATTAAATTAGAAACAATAACAGCAATATCTCTGGAAAGATATACAAATACTTGCAACTAAATAATACACTTCTAAATAGCTCACAGGCCAAAGAAGAAATCAAGAGGAATTAGGAAGTATTTTGAACTGAATGAAAATAAAAACACAACGTATTAAAATTTATGGGATGCAGTTTAAGTGATACTTAGAGTGAAAGGTATAGCACTAACTGCCTATATTAGAAAAGGATCTCAAGTTAATGACCTGAGCTTCCACCTTAAGAAACTACAAAAAGAAGAGCAAGATGAACCCAAAGAAAGCAGAAGTCAATGAAATCAGTAACAGAAAAAACAATAGAGAAAAATCATTGAAACCAAAAGCTTAATATTTATTAAAAAGGCCAATAAAATTGATAACCCCCAAGCCAATCTGATCAAGAAAAAATAATAAAATACACAAATTGCCAGTACCAGGAATGAGAGAAAATCATTACTACTGATTCTAAAGACATTATAAGAATAAGAGACCATTAATCTGAGTAGCCCTGTAAGTATTAAAGAAATTTCATTTGTAGTTAAAAACATTCCCCCCAGACAAAACAAATTCTAGGCTTAGATGGATTTATTGGTTAATTCTATCAAACCTTTAAAAAAGAAATAATGCCAATTCTACACAAACTCTTCCAGAATATTAAAGAGGAGGGAATACTTTCCAACTCATTCTATGAGAAAGGTATTATTACACTGATACCAAAATCAGACAGACTTTAGAAGAAAAGAGAACTACAAACCCATGCTCCTAATAAACACTAATAAAAAACAAAATTATAGGAAATTGGATCTAGCAATATATGAGACATATATACATCACAACGCAGTGGGGTTTATCCCAATAATGTAATATTTGTTGAACATTTAAAAACCATTGAATGAGGGGTGCCTGGGTGGCTCAGTCAACTGGCATTCCAACTCTGGATTTAGGCTCAGGTCTTGATCTCAGGGTCATGAGATCGAGCCTCGCATCGGGCTCTGTGCTGGGCATAGAGCGTGCTTGGGATTCTCTCTTTCCTTCTCCCTCTGCCTCTTATGCTCATGCTCTCTCTCTCTCTAAATAATAATAATAATAATAACCATTGAATGAAATATGTCATTCTGTAGATGCAGAAAATATACTTGGCAAAACCCAACATCCATTCCTGACAAAACCTTTCAGAAAACTAGGAATAGAATTTTCTCAACCCAGTAGAGGATACCAATAAAAACCTACAGGCAACATCATACTTAATGGTGAAAGACTGAATACGTCCCCCCTAAAATCAGAAAAAACTAAGATGTCATCTCGCATCACTTACATTCAACATCGTACTGGAGATTCTAGTCAGTGAAATAAGACAATAAAAAGAAATAAAAGGTGCACAGATTGAAAAAGAAAAAATAAGACTATTTGCAGACAACATAGTCATTTATATAGAAAATCCTATGCAATATACAAAAGTCACTAGAACAAAGAAATGAATTTAACAGTGTTGCAGGGCAAAAATCAGTAAATGGAAATAAATCTTTTTAATGAGGTATAATTGACATATAACACTGTATTAATTTCAGGTGTATAATGTGATTTCTTATTTGTAGACACTGTAAAATGATCACCACAATAAGTCTATTTAACATCCATCACCATAGTTATAAAAACTTTTTTTCTTGTGATGAGAAGTTTTAAGATCTACTGTCTTAGCCACTTTCAAATATGCAATGCAGTATTGTTAACTATAGTCACATTACATCCCCATGACATTTTATAATTGGATGTTTGAACCTTTTGACCTTCACCTATTTTGCCCAGTCCCCACCCCTTACCTCTGGCAACCACCAATCTGTTCTCTGTATCTATTTCTTTCTTTCTTTCTTTCTTTCTTTCTTTCTTTCTTTCTTTCTTTCTTTCTTTCTTTCTTCCTTTCTTTCTTTTTCTTTCTTCCTTTCTTTCTTTCCTTCCTCCCTTCCTCCCTTCCTCCCTTCCTTCCTTCCTTTCTTTCTTCCTTTCTTTCTTTCCATTCTACATCTACGTGAGATCATACAGTATTTGTCTTTCTCTGACTTATTTCACTTAGCATAATGCCCTCGAGGTCCATCCATGCTGTCACAAATGGCAGGATTTCCTTCTTTTTATGGCTGAATAATACTCCATTGTGAACATATACCACATTTTCATCCATCAATAAACACTTAGGTTATTTCTGTATCTTGGCTATTGAAAATAATGCTGCAATAGACATGAGGATGCATATATCTGTTCAAGTTAGTGGTTTGCTTTTTTTTTTTTTTTAAATACCCAGAACTGGAATTGCTACATCATATGGTAGTTCTATTTTTTATTTTTTGAGGAAGTTCCATACTGTTTTCCACACTGGCTGTATCGACTTACATTCCCACCAACAGTGCACAAGTGTTCCCTTTTCTCTACATCCTAACCAATACTTGCTATTTCTTGTCTTTTTGATAATAGCCATTTTAACAGGTGTGAGATGATATTTTCTTGTGGTTTTGATTTGCATTTCCCTGATGATTAGTGATGCTGAGCATCTTTTCATGTGTCTCTTGGCCATCTGTGTGTCTTCTTTGGAAAATGTACATTCAGATTCTCTGCCCATTTTTTAATCATATTGTTGTGGGTTGGTGGGTTTTGTTGTTGTTGTTGTTTTGGCTATTGAGTTGTATGAGTTTCTTTATATATTTTTTATATTAACCCCTTACCAGATACATGATTTGCAAATATTTTTTCCCATTCATCTCATTTTGTTGATGGTTTCTTTTACTATGTGGAAACTTTTTAGCTTGATGTAGTTCCACTTACTTATAATTGCTTTTGTTGCTTTTGCTTTTGGTGTCAAATCGAAAAAATCCTCACCAAGACCAGTGTCAAGGAGCATACCGCCTATGTTTTTTCTTCTGGTAGTTTTATAGTTTCAGGTCTTATGTTCAACTCTTTAATCTATTTTGAATTAGTTTTTGTGTGTGGTGTAAGATAGTGGTCCAGTTTCATTCTTTTGCATGTGACTGTACAGTTTTCCCAGGACCATCTGTCGAAGAAACTGTCCTTTCCCCATCAGATATTCTTGCCTTCTTTGTTGTAAATTGATTGACCATATATGCATGGCTTTCTATTCTATTCCATTAATATATGTGTCAGTTTTTATGCCAATACCATACTGTTTTGATTACTATAGTTTTGTAATATAGTTTGAAATCAGGGAATGTGGTTCTTCCAGCCTTGTTCTTCTTTCTCAAGATTGCTTTGGCTATTCAGGGTGTTTTGTGGTTCCATACAAATTTTAGGATTGTTTATTCTATTTCTGTGAAAAATGGGGCTGTATTTTAATAGGGATTGCATTGAATCTGTATACTGCTTTGGGTATTATGGAAATTTTAACAATATTAATTCTTCCAATCCATGAACATAGAATACCTTTCCATTTATTTGTGTCTTCTTCAATTTCTTGCATTGATGTCTCAGGGTTTTCACTGGACAGGTCTTTCGCCTCCTTGGCTAAATTTATTCCTAGGTATTTTATTCTTTTTTTTTTAAGATTTTTTTTATTTATTCATTTAAGACAGAGAGATACAGAGAGAGAGAGAGAGAGCATGAGCAGGGGGAGGTGTAGAGGGAGAGGGAGAAGCAGGCTCTCCACTGAGCAGGGAGCCCAATGTAGGGCTTGATCCCAGGACCCTGGGTTCACGACCTGAGCCGAAGGCAGTGGCTTAACCATCTGAGCCACCCAGGTGCCCCAGTATTTTATTCTCTTTAATGCAGTTGAAATGGAATTTTTTTCCCTTATTTTTCTCTTTCTGATAGTTCATTATTAGTATATAGAAATGCAACAGATTTTTGTATATCAATTTTGTATTCTGCAATTTTACTGAATTTGTTAGTTTTAATAGTTTTTGGTGGAGTCTTTAGGGTTTTCTGTATATAATTTCATGTTATCTGTAAATAGTGACAGTTTTACTTCTTCCTTTCCAATTTGGATGCCTTCAATCTATTTCATTATAATACCAATGAAAAAACAGAAATTGAAATGTAGGGGCACCTGGATGGCTCAGTTGTTAAGCATCTGCCTTCAGCTCAGGTCATGATCCCAGGGTCCTGGGATCAAGCCCCACATCGGGCTCCCTGCTCTGGGGGAAGCCTACTTCTCCCTCTCCCACTCCTCCTGCTTATGTTCCCTCTCTCGCTGTGTCTCTCTCTGTCAAATAAATAAATAAAATCTAAAAAAAAAGAAAGAAAGAAATTGAAATGTAAAGACCTATACCATTCCCAATAGCATCAAAAAATATAAATTACTTAGGAATAAATCTGATAAAAGACATATAAGCTCTGTTCATTGAAAATTACAAAACTCTGATTAAAGAAATTAAAGATAACCCAAATATATGAATAATTGTGATCATAGCTTGGATAACTTAATCTTGTTAAGATATCTACTCTCCCCAAATGGATCTACAGACTCAACACAATCTCAGTCAGAGTCCCAAAAGGACTTTTTGCAGAAACCGATGTACTTATTTAAAATTCATGTAAGTCAAAGGACTTGGAATAGCTAAAACAACTTTAAAAGAGAAGAAGTTGGAGAACTTACACTAACAGATATCAAGATTTCTAAAGCTACAGTAAGTGACCAAGGTGTTGGTGTAAAGATGACAAATCAATGGAGCAGCATAGAGTCCATAAATAGATCCATAACATATAGAGCCAATTGATATTCAAGAAAGGTGCAAAGACAATTCAGTGTGGAAATGATGGGCTTTTTAACAGTGATCTCAAACAACTGAATATCCATATGCAAACAAAACAAACACTTCAATTCTTACCTAACGCTATCTACAGAATGAACTAAAAACTGATCATAAATCTACATGAAACTGAAAACTATAAAACTTCTAGAATAAAACCTTGAAGAAAATTTTTGTGAACTTGCTTTAGGCAAAGGCATCTTTGATACAACGTAATAAGCACAATCCATAAAAAGATAAAATTGATAAATTGGACATCATCAAAACTAAGAACTTTTGTTCTTTGATAGACATTGTGAAGAGAAATGAAAAACAAGCCACAGACTTGGAGACAATATTTTCAGAGAAAAATATCAGATAAAGATTTGTAACTATAATATAAAAAGAACTTCAAAACTCAGTAATGAGAAAACATACAACCCAATTTTTAAAATAGAAAAGAGATTTGAAGAGATAATTCACCAAAGAAAATATAAGTTGGTATAAGAAAACATGTTCAACATCATTAATCACTAATTGTCAGGGAAATTCAAATGAAAACCACTAACCCCACTGGAATATCTATAATTAAAGCCGACTGATCATCCCAAGCATTGGCGACGAAGTAAAGCAATTGGAAGTCTCATACACTGCTAGGAGGGATGTTAATCATACAACCACTCAGAAAACAGCCTGGCAGTTCTTTAAAATGTTAAACTTATATCTACCATATGACTTATCTGTTCCACTCCTATATGTTTACCCAAAATAAATGAAAGCATATGTTCATACAAAGACTTGGACATGAATGTTGTTCATAACAACTTTATTTGAACAAGCCAAAAAGTGGAAATGACCCAAATGTCCATCAATGAGTAAGTGGATAAACAAATTATGATATATTAATGCAATAAGTTAGTTCTCAGCAATAAAAAGGAATGAACCGTTGATACATGCAACAACATGGATGAATCTTAAAATAATTATGCCAAGTGAAATAAGCCAGACCAAAAAAGAATACATATTGCATGATTCTATTTACATAAAATTCTACAAAATATAAACTATATTGAGAGAGGTTGCCTGAGGACTGGGAACAGGGGATACAAGTCAGGGAGGAGGAGTCGGGAGGGATTGCCACAGGGAACTTTTGGGTACAATGGATATTTTTATCATCTTGATTGTAGTGATTGTTTCCTGATTGTACACATATGTCAAAATAGATCAAATTGTACACTTTAATATGAAGTCAATTATACTTTAATAAAACTATTAGAGAGACAGACCAACAGATTAAGAAGAACTAGAAAAGGAGGGCCTGAGATGGTTGGGAAATATCACTGGAGAGTACTTTGGGATTCATGACTTTTGAAGGTGAAGGATCCACCTGAAAATAATAGAAATAACATAATAGTAATTAATAATAATATCATTTTTTCATGTGTCTGTTGGCCATTTGTATATCTTCTTTGGAGAAATGTCTGTTTGTGTCTTCTGCCCATTTCTTGACTGGATTTTTTGGTTTTTTGGGTATTGAGTTTGATAAGTTCTTTATAGATTTTGGATAGAAATCTTGCCATTTGCAACTATGTGGATAGAGCAAGAGGGTATTATGCTAAGCGAAATAAGTCGGTCAGAGAAAGACAAATACCATATGATTTCACTTATACATGCAATTTAAGAAACAAAACAGATGAGCATAGGGGAAGAGAAGGAAAAATAAAATAAGATGAAAACAGAGAGGGAGGCAACCCATAAGAGACTTAACTGAGGGTTGCTGGAGGGGAACTGGGTGGGGGGATGGGTAATTGGGTAATGGGCATTAAGGAGGGCACTTGATGTAAGTACTGAGTGTTATATACAACTGATGAATCACTAAATTCTACCTCTGGAGCTAATAATACAGTATATGTTAATTAAATTGAATTTAAATTAAAAATTTAATAAAAAAGAGGAAAAAAATATTTCCATTATATCTAATGCTTATTGTCTGCTTACTATTTTATATGTATACACATGGGAAGATGGAAGCTCAGAAAAGCTAAGCAGTTTGTTCAAGGTCACAGAGCTAGTGAGTGGTGGAATAATAATTTGGACCCAGAGCCCACACACTTAAGCAGATCACTGGGAAGTTCTCAGAACAGACCACAGGTCGCCCTCGGTTTCCTTCAGGACTGGGGAGGTGCTAGCACAAACCCAGTGATAGTGGTTCATGGCCCTCCTGACTCTGCCCAGCCCCACAACCCCTTCCTCTCTTGTTTTTGCTCGTGATGCTCTGAGGCCAGGCAGGCAAAGCCATCCCTGACAAGTTTCGATTCAGGCAGCACTGGTCTCACAAATTCCAAGCCAGGAGGCTGGAAGCCAGCGCTCCGAGGGACATTTGAGAAGATGAAGATGAAAGTGTCGGGACAAGTGACGCACAAGGGCATGCCTGGAATAGCTACAGGTTCAGCCACTTCTCCGAATCTCCCTGGGGAGTGGGGGTGGGGGAGGGGAAGGCATGGGACAGGGGCAGGGTGGGGGGGCATGTGGGCCAGTCAAGGCAGGTACTCCAGGATGTCTCATTAGGCCTGGGAGGGCCTGGGAGGAAGACTAGACTGTATTCATTAAAATAAGCTTGAATGCCACATGCAAAACCTTTGAAACAGAATCCTAAAAAATGGTCTAAATAAAACACTTCACATGCCCCTAGAACACAGCAAATGCTCTGGCTATTGGAATTTCTGTTGTAATAGTTCAGAGGCAATAGGACCACATATTGTTGTAGAAGGTAGTAAATTCTGGTTCCACACAGCTCAAATACGACAAGTGTGACTTGATGAAGGTAGAATGAGTTCGCTTTAAATCTGCATAATCTTTAGAAATAAAGGAATTTTTTGTGGGGGAAAAAGAGAGAGAGAGAGAGAGATGAGAGAGAGAGAAGCAGACACAGTGAAGCCTCAGGGCCCTTTGCCAGAGGACCCAGACACCACAGCCGACGGAAGATTTCATTAGGTCAGCGTGGCGGGCAGAGCCATGCCCTCCTCCGAAGCTGGGGAATCCTATGTATCCTCACACTTTGCAGCCACACAAGCTTGGACGTGGCCCTTCCCAGCCTGGAACCCCACGGGATTCTGCTGCAATCGAAAAGCCTGAGACAGTCACACTCCAGGGAAGCTGGGGCGGGGGCCCTGTCAGTTTTCTTGACAGTAGAGTCATGGGTCAGGGGACTGTTGCCACTGTGTCACCTTCTTCGGCCGCTGCCACTGATGGTAGCTCAGGCCTGTGTCGCATCAATTCCCCTTGGGGTAGCCGTGTTGGAAAAACAGAAGGGAATTCCTCCCAACCTTCCCCTTCCCAATCTCCCCTACCCAACAACGTTAGTTTCTATGGCTCCCGTGACGAATGACCAGAAGCTTAGTGACTTACAACACAAATCCACTATAGTACAGTCTGAGACGGATCTCGTTCGGCTAAAATCAAGGTGTTGGCAGAGCTGCCCTCCTTTCTAGAGGCTCTAGGGCGAATAAGCTTTTTCTTTTTTTTCCTTTTTCAGCTTTTAGAGGCCACCTACATTTTTTGGTTTCACATCATAACCCTTCTGTCTTCAAAGCCAGTATTTTGCTGGTTGAAACATCTTACTCACACATCACTCAGATTCTGACTCTTCTGCCTCCTTCTTTCTCGTACAAGGACCCTTGTGATTACAATGGGCTCACCTGGATAACCCAGTATCATCTCCCTGTTTTAAGGTCAACTGATTAGCACCTCTAATTCCATCTGCTACCTTAATTCTCTTCCTCCATGTCACCTACCATATTCACAGTTTCCAGGAATTAGGACATAGACATCTTTGGAGAGCCTTTATTCTGTTTACCACCCCCCAACACATATAAACCCTGCATGTCTAGTTAATTACAAAGATTAAACAAATCTTATGTTTCTAAAAAGTAAAAAGAAAAGAAAAAAAGAACAAAAAGGTGCATCATGGGAGCTTCCCGAAATTTGCTTTGGGCAAGATGGTTGGTGGACAGGAAAAACATTGTTTTAATTCTTGGCATAAAACGTTACCAACAACACCCCATTTCTCTCTCTCTCTCTCTGCTGAAAAGATCATGGAAGCCACTCAGGCAAATGCTTATCTTTATAAAGGCCTCCAAATTCATGAAAAGAATGATGCCAGCCCCCCAGGATCTCACCCAGTCAGAATAAGGAGCTACTGACAAAGGGATTCCAGAAAATTCTTCCCAGTCAAAAAGACTGCCCTTTCTTCATCCTGAGAAGGTTGCCCCTTTTGGGCAGCCAATTGGTTGTGTAGAAGCACATGTCTATTATGGTTGTGGTTTCCTCTGTGTTAAGCAACTAAAAGCTGGACCTTGAAGCGAACACTCATTAGAGCCCCTCTCTAGATTCCAGTGACCCAAGTTGCCAGTCACAAAGCCATGCTGGATTTAGGCTGGGCACCTGCAGGTGTGTGTTAGTAACCTGTGGCTGCCATAAGAATTTATCATCAGTTGGGTGGCTGAAAACAACAGAAATTTCTTTTCTCATGGTTGTGGAGGCCAGAAATTCAAGATCAAGATGTCAGCAGGGCTGGTGCCTTCTGGAGGCTCTGAGGGAAAATTGGTTCCAAGCCTCTCTTCTGGCTTTTGATGGCTGTCAGTAATCCTTGACATTCCTTGGCTTGTGGCTGCCTCTATCTTCACATGGCTTTCTCCCCTGTGTCTTCTCCTCTTCTTATACGGACACTTGTCATTGGATTTAGGGTCCACCCAGTTACTCCAAGATGATCTTATCTCTACCTCCTTAACTCAGTGACATCTGCAAAGGTCCATTTTCCAAATAAGGTCACATTCACAGATATAATGAATTAGGACTTGGACATCTTTTGGGGTGCCACAATTCAATCCATTACAAAGTAGAATCTGGCCCCCAAATGGCATTGTGTGGAGTTCTGCCACTGAGCCCAAACCCATCCCTCCAGGTGCAGTAAACTATTAAAGGCCACCCCACGACATCACTATATTTCACCCCCTTTGCCAATCTTCACAATGTTTTCTAGCCAGGAATGCCCTTTCATATGCCTGGAAAATTCCTAGTTCCTCCAAATCCATCTCAAGAATCACCTTCTTTATAAGATCTTTCCTGGACCAAGACATGAACAGACATTTCTTCAAAGAAGACATACAAATGGCTAACAGACACATGAAAAAGTGCTCAACATCACTCGGCATCAGGGAAATACAATCAAAACCTCAATGAGATACCACCTCACACCAGTCAGAATGGCTAAAATTAACAAGTCAGGAAATGACAGATGTTGGCGAGGATGTGGAGAAAGGGGAACCCTCCTACACTGTTGGTGGGAACACAAGCTGGTTTAGGCACTCTGGAAAACAGCACAGAGGTTCCTCAGAAAGTTGAAAATAGAGCTACCCTACGACCCAGCAATTGCACTACTGGGTATTTACCCCAAAGATACAAAGGTAGTGATCCTAAGGGGTACGTACACCCCGATGTTTATAGCAGCAATGTCCACAATAGCCAAACTATGGAAAGAGCCTAGATGTCCATCAACAGATGAATGGATAAAGAAGATGTGGGGGATATATATATATATATTATGCAGCCATCAAAAACCGAAATCTTACCAGTTGCAACAACGTGGATGGAACTAGAGGGTATGATGCAAAGTGAAATAAGTCAATCAGAGAAAGACAATTATCATATGATCTCACTGATATGAGGAATTTGAGAAACAAGACAGAGGATCATAGGGCAAGGGAGGGAAAAATGAAACAAGACGAAACCAAGAAGGGAGACAAACCATAAGAGACTCTTAATCTCAGGAAACAAACTGAGGGTTGCTGGAGTGGTGGGTGATGGGAGGGATGGAGTGGCTGGGTGATGGACACTGGGGAGGGTATGTGTTATGGTGAGCACTGTGAATTGTGTAAGACCGATGAATTACAGACCTGTACCCCTGAAACAAATAATACATTATATGTTAATTTTAAAAATTAAAAAAAAGATCTTTCCTGGCCCAACTGCACAGGTGATACTGATCAAACTATCTATGCTCTTTTCTTTCTTCAGCGAATCTTGTATGTTCCTCTATTACAGCACCTATTATAATGATCACTTCACACATCTGTTTCCCCTACTAGGCCATGAACAACCCAAGGATTCAAAGATCCTCAACTTACATGCAACCATTCATTCAATAAATATTTACCAAGAGCCTGGTATGTATTAGGCACATAAGAGCAGCCAAGGAGAAGTACACACAACTAAGACATCTTAAATGTGGAAACCCAACCTAACCCAAGTCTGAGAGACCAGAGAAATTTTCCTGAGGATGTGGTATCCTTTGAGCTGAGTGCCGAAGATGATGGTAGGAATTAACTCAAAAGAGGAGGAAAGGGTATCCCAGGCAGAGGGAATAACATCAACAAAGACCCAGTGGTGAAAGTAACTTAGCAAGTTCAAGGGCCTGGAAGAAGTCAGGTGTGGCTGGTGCAGGGCTGGGAGTTCCTGTGGTTGCAAAACGAGACTGGGGATACAAGTGAGTGTCAGAACACACATGACCTGAAGCACACAGCACACAGGACTTGTTAAGGTGTTTGGTCATTATACAGCTTTATGTTCCTGCTTAATTAATGTTGAATGAATGAACAAAAACTGACCATCGGGGCACCAGGGTGGCTCAGTCAGTTAAGCGTCTGCCTTCAGCTCAGGTCGTGATCCCAGGGTCCTGAATCGAGTCCTGCATCTGGCTCCCTGCTCAGCGGGGAGTCTGCTTCTCCCTCTCCCTCTGCCCCACCTCCCCCCGCTCATGCTCTCTATCTCTATCTCAAATAAATAAATAAAAATCTTTTTTAAAAAACATTAAGAAAACAACAATAACAACAACAACAACAAAAAACCCAAAACTGACCATCATCCATGGAGATCACACCAGCATATTTGTGCTTTCACCATGTATGCAAAAACAAAATATATATTTATCCTTTTGAACTGAACTTGTACCCAGCAGCAATTTAATTCAGACTTGAAAGTCTAATTTCAAACAAGAGTGACTCGGGTCATAAGTATTTATTGAAAATTATCTGTAGAGTAAGATCTGTACCAAATATGGAATTGGACTTGGTCTAAATCAAAGGTGCTTCTAATGTATGAAGGAAAGCGAGCACAACAAGATTAACAAAAAGTTAAAATACTCCCCCCCCAAGGAGGGAGGGCAGGCTGCACCACTGATTGATCATCCTGAGCATAGACAGTGAGCTACTTCAGTTGCCTGGGGAGTTTGTTCAAAATACGGCTTGTTAAAGATGGAGATGTTCAGATCCACCCTAGACGCAGATCAGAATGTCCAAGCATGTAAGCCAAGGATCTTTGAATCCTTAGCTGTCCATGGCCTGGAAGGAGAATGTCCCAGATCAGAACATCTGAGGGTGCGGCTCAGGCCACCACCAGGTTGCCATGAAGCAACTCCCAAGCACACCAAAGTTTGAGGATCACTAATATAGTGATGTTTTTATTACGGCAAAATGTATCTAGTGATTTTTTTATAGTAAAACATTAGTGGTGTTACTTATAGTGAAGCTGGAAAAAGGACAAGAACTAGGATGTAAAATGAGGGCGGCAGTGGATCCTGGGAGGGTGGAAAGTGCAAAGAGGAGTGGAGAGGGAGGCAAAGTTTAGGCTCTTGAAATAAACAACCCTGAAAGGACTGATTAGTACTTTCTAGTCACCAGGTCTCCCTTGGTTGGTGAAGAAGATATTTAGGTGGCTAGTATAATTTGAGGTTCTTATTCACCTAGTCAAAAATACCCAGAAAGGTGCCACCTTGACCTTGTTCCTTTCTCTTGATCACTAAGTGTGATCACTAAGAATTTGAGAGGTGATGGCGCAGCCCAAGGCCTGAAAGCCCAAGAGCTAGGGAGGAAGCCAGCCCAGTCACAGGCTCCCCCAGCCCTCCACATGTTGGGGGAGAAGCAGTAGTGTTGACTAGTCAACACCGTGGGACAAGCACAGTTCTCCTGGGGGCAGATGCTGTCTCTGACTAAGGATTTGGTCCTTAATAGTATCCACAGATTGCTCTGCATCCTGTAGGGTTGGCATTCAGCCAGGGAGACCGGTAGACCCCTCCAGAGAGCAGGTCAGTGGGACCTGGATGCCCAGCAGACACAAGGAGGAGGGTGCACAGAAGCAGCCCGTGGAGCAGTCCCTGCAGGGTCCCCTGGCTCCCGGCCAGCCCCTTGTGGAAAGATTTCATATTTCCAAACATCTCCCCAAATTACATATATTTTTAACATTTTATTTATTTATTTGAGAGAGCAAGCTCGAGTGGGGGGGAGGGGCAGAAGGAGAGGGAGAAGCGGACTCCCTGCTCAGCAGGGAGCCTGACGTGGGGCTTGATCCCAGGACTCTGGGATCGATCATGACCTGAGCCAAAGGCAGAGGCTTAACCGACTGAGCCACCCAGGCGTCCCCCAAAACTATATTTTTTAGCATATGAAAAACTTTAATAAACAAATGCAGATGCTTTCTTAGAGCCTGGTCAGCTGGCCTGGGTGGGTCATCTTGCCTCCCTGGCAAGAGGGGAGTCTATTTATAATCTGCTTGAAGCTACAGACTGGGCAGAAGAGTCTATGGAACATGAATGTTTGTTTCCATCTTGCCGGTAAATGGAAAAGCCTTTAGATGAAGGCTAAGGTCTGGGGCAGGCCGAGAAAGAAGAGATCAGAGATGGCACAGACCTCTCTTGTGTACACTTGTTGCAGGGTAATGGTTTGAAATATTAACCAATGAATTCTACCCCTTCCTCATTCTTTCCTTCAGCCCAGATTTCTTTCCCCATCTGAACTAAGCAAGTCATCATTCATTGCCTTAGGGAGAGGCTAATAAAGCAAAGGATGGAGTCAGTTCTCAGTCTCTGAGTTTCAAAAGCCTAGTCACAAAGGGTTATGGAAACAGTTTGTTGCAGGAGAGATTTGGGGAAATTCATAATTTACGGAATTCAGAGCGTCCTGTCCTTCCCTCCACTCCCCTCCCTTTGGAGATTAGACCAGAGCCAGGACCAGTGCAGCAGCTTAACAATACCACAGTCTATGACAATGGTGCCCCCTAGAGTTGTGCAATGTACAACCTACATGGCCGTGCCTAGTGGCCTCAGCATTAGGTTCTTTCCCTATTTCTACTCACTCTCCTTAGCATGGAGGCCGCTCTCCTCATTCTTGCCTCCTCCTAGTTTCACCACGGCTGCTGTAGCCCTAGGTTTTACATCCACGTTCTAGGTGAAAAGAAGAGGGAAAGGCAAATGGCTCTTAATGAGAATTTTTATTTAGGAAAGGATGTCCTTTGGGATAGACTTCTGCCTTGATCTCATTGGCCAGAACTGTATGTGACCTCTACCTACAAGGAAGACTGAGAAAAGTCCTTTCATTTTCCAAGCTCTCTCACATGAAGACAAGAGAAAAGTTCTTGAGGGGCCAATCCCCATGGTCTGCCATAGAGAACATGTGAGGCAGGAGGGACAGCACGTGCAAAAGCTCAAGAGTAAGAGCATCCTTGCTATATTCTGGGGGCTATAACAGTGCTGAGACCTAGTAAGCACTCACCAGACACTTGCGGGATGAATGAATGGAGAGATGAAGTGAGAGCATAGCATGGTAGAAAGGCTAAGAGAAATTCAGAGTGTCTGCATGCAAGAGAGAAAGCAACAGGACAAGAAACAAGAGGATTCAGTGGAGCCAGGGCATGCAGGGCCCTTGTGTTTGATCTCTATCCTAAGATCAATGAAGAGCCTTTGAAGAAGTGTCTGCATGGGTGTAACTTGGTTTAGATTTGTGTTTCAGGAAGATCATGCTGGCTGCAGAGAGGGGCACATTTTGGAGATAGACAAGACAAAAGGTAAGGAGCCCATTTGGAGACTATTGCAATATCCAAGCTAGAGAAAATGGTAGCCTGGAAGAGTACTTTGGTAATAGAAATGGAAATAAGTGGTCAGATTCTAGAGATATCTTGGAGGCAGAACTGACTGCACTTGACAATGGATTGAACATGGGAGAAAGAAAAAGTCAAGGACAACTCTACAGTTTCTGGCTCAGGTTATTGAATCAGGAAGCATAGAAATAGCAGGCTTGGGTTTGGAGAGGGATGATAATTAATGCAGTTTGGACATTATTCCAGATCCTGTTATGTACACACCCCAAGATTTGCTCATCCCCACCTGCTCCCCCAGGCCTTAGTCACCTGTCCAATGGGGACTGCCCAGCTACAATCACTGGTGCCCACTTGCCTTATCCCAAATCATGCTGGTCTTGGAGCAATCCTCTTTAGCTCTTTGAACTACTTCTCATGCAACCATAGCAAGGGCACTCGCTCCTTATGTGGTAGACAGGTGGTGGACTTGAGTAGCCACACCACCAGCATCTTCTCTACATGTTCCTCAGGTAGCTGTCACCAATGGTTAATTCTGTTCCACCTAGGTCCTGCACCTTGTCCAGCAGGTTCCCAGTGATGCACCATCTCCAGTTCCTTGTATACCATGATGTACTGAAGTTTCCCTGCTTCATCCCACTTTGTCTATATCAATAATCCTTCAAGCTCCAGCCTTTCTTGAACTTGGTTGGACCCATTCCAAGCTATGGCCTCTCTGATCAATTTTAGGCTTAACTGAAACACCAAACTAGAAGCTTGTGGTCTGGCTTCTCCAGTGGATGCCTGGAGGAGCCAATTAACACAACCCAGAAATGCATGAGAGTTAATACTCATGAAGCAGGCCTGACCCATGAAGTATAGGAGAAAGGAAGAAACCACTGGATTTCTAGGTCTCCTACCCCAAAGGTGTGTTCCTAGGCATGGTTCTTCTATAAGTCCTGTCTAGAAGACATTCCATGTGCCCAAGCAACTGGCTGCATTTTTAAAAAATAAATATTTATTTATATATTCGGGGGGGGGGAGAACAAGTGGGGGGAGGGGCAGATGCAGAGGCAGAGAGAGAATCTCAAGCAGACTCCCCACTGAGCGTGGAGCCTAACGCTGGGCTCAATCTCACAATCCTGAGATCATAATCTGAGCTGAAACCAAGAGTCGGATGCCCAACCAACTGTGCCAACCAGGTGCCCCAACTGGCTGCATTTTTTAATGAAGCTGTGGCTAGTTTGGTGTAGTACTTCCCCATAATAAAGTGCCTAGGTGGCTTAAAACAACAGGTCAATTCTCTCAGAGTTCTAGAGGCCAGAAGTCTGAAATGAGCACAGAGGGCTGTGCTACCCTGAAGGCTCTAGGAGAGGGTCCTTCCTTGCCTCTTCTAGCAGCTTGTGGCCCCAAGTACTCCTTGGCTTGTGGCAGCATCACTACAATCTCTGCCTCTGTCTTCACATGGCCTTCTCCCCTCTATGTCTGTGTCTCTGTGTGTCCTTTCCTTTTTTCATAAGGACCCCAAACAAATTGGATTTAAGGCCTACCCTATTCCAGTAAAACTTTCCCTTAAGTACCTGCATCTACAAAGACCCTATTTCCAAATAAGGTCACATTCACAGGTACTGGGGGTTAGGACTTCACCAAATCCTTTTGAGGGACACAGATCAACCCACAACACTTGGTAACACACCACCTGATATTTGCTTCCTTCTTTCCCTTCCTCATTTACCTTTTTTCTCTCTCTTTGCTACCCTGGAAGTATGCTCCCTAATAAAGCCTTATCATATACATTTTGACTCAGGATATATTTCCTAGGATATTCATGCAAAGACTTGCTGAGTTTGAGACATCTAAGCAGAGATATCTATCACATGGCTAAAACTGAGGCACAGGAGAAAGACCTAGACTGGAAGAATAAATTACAGTGAATATCTGTCTTGTCTATTCTGTACTCCTCTCTCTTCTCCTGGTTATAATACCTTACTTTTCCTTTAGAAAGCTATAGTTCTACAATTCATTGTTGTCCTGGGGGACTGGCAATTACAGATCACCACTACCACCCCAAACTCACTGAGTAGTCGACTAAGTAGGCATGTGACTCCAATTGGATTAACCAGACCCCTTTCCTGGGAATGAAATAACAATATTGGGAGATGGAAGTTCTTTCTTTCATCCTGAGTGGTGATCTAGGTTATCTTGGGCTGTCTACATCCACTCCTCTGCCCCCAACCCCCCTGCATAAGAAATTCTGTCTGCAATAGAAGAGAATGAGGCCAACAGACAAACAGAAGCAGGAGAGAACACGGAGAAAGAGAGGTCTGACAACATCATCTGAGTCCCTAGATCAAGAAATGTATGAAGTCAATGCCACCTCTAAAGTTGCCTATTAAGCTAGCCAAAAATTTCTCTATTTTTGCTTGAGCTAGTGTGAATTGAGCTTCTATCATTAGCAACCAAAAGTCCTCACTATATAAATGTCATCAAGATTCAATAATAACAGAACAGATTAGATGCTAAAATATATAGCCTAACAAGAGGGAGTAGGACAGAGTTCCAGAGAGCAGGAACACTTGAGCAACAGTCAGAGAAAGCATTAAAGAAAACTGAAGAGGCCAGGGTGACTGGGTGGCTCAGTCAGTTGAGGATGATTCTTGATTTCAGCTTAGGTCATGACTCTCAGGGTCGTGAGATCAAGCCCTATGTCAGACTCCCTGCTCAGCAGGGAGTCTTCTTCTCCCTCTCCCTCTGCCCTTTCCCCCACTTGTGCACTCTCTCTCTCAAATAAATAAATAAAATCTTTGAAGAAGAAGAAGATGATGACTGAAGAGGAGTGGCCAGAGAGATGGAAAGAAAATGGGAGAGCAAGGTCATGGAAGCCAAGGGAGCAAGACTCGTAAGAAGGGAGTGGTCAACGTTGTCAGGTGGTGCTGAGAGAGCAAATGAAAAACAAATGGGAAGTGTCCACTGGGTTTGGCACCAGAACATCCTTGGTGATCTTGAGGAAAGCAGTCTCAGTGGACAAGAGAGGGCAGAAGTTTGATGACCAAGTGTTGAGGAGTAAGCAAGGAATATGGTATATGAATGTAGGAAACACTCAAGAAATTTGGTTGTGGGGGCGCCTGGGTGGCTCAGTTGGTTAAGTGACTGCCTTCGGCTCAGGTCATGATCCTGGAGTCCTGGGATCGAGTCCCACATCAGGCTCCCTGCTCAGCGGGGAGTCTGCTTCTCCCTCTGATCCTCCCCCCTCTCATGCTCTCTCTCTCTCTCATTCTCTCTCTCAAATAAATAAATAAATAAAATCTTTTTTAAAAAAAAAAGAAATTTGGTTGTGAACAAGATAAGAGATGGGATGACGGAGAGGACACAGTGGTGTCAACAAAGGCTTTTTTTAAAGACAACAAAGACATGAGCATACTTAAATGTTGATGGCAAGAAGCTAATGGGGAGGTAAAGATTGCAGCTGTAAACGAGGGAGGGGAGGAATAGTCCCTGGGAAGTTGAGAGGGACTGGAGGGACTGGAGTCTAGGGCACAGACCCCCTAACTGGAGTGTAGGAGGGATACACAGGTGCACGTTCAGACAGGTCTGAGGTGGGATGACAGGAAGATGGGGGGATTTTAGCTGTGAAGTGGCAGCAGAGGGATTGCTGATGGAGGTTCAGACACAACAGACAGGGGTACAGTGGGATTGGAGGTTTGAGGACAAGACTGGGATGGCCTGTGTGGACAACAGGAAGCATAAGGCTCTACAGAAACATGAAGGAATTACTAGACGTGTGAAGGGACCAACTGGCTGAAGACCATGTGTGTATAGTGGCCCCAGCGCACAAAAGAATGTGCTCAGTGTCAGTGCAGGCACGAGGAAGGTAAATGGTTGAGCCCAAATGGAACTGGGGTTTTTCAGGACTGTAGGACAACAGAGTAGAGGCTCCTAGAAAGCTGGAGAAATGGGAAGGGAAGACAGGAAGAGGCTGACAGAGTGGCTCAAAGTGGAAGGTCTAGGACCTGGAAGTCCTTGGGAGGTTGGAAAATAGGTATAAAGGGCATGGGTTTGGGCACAGATCATTCATGCAGCCCCTATCTGATACTAAGCAGAGACCTGCCCCACTGCCACCATTTGTGATTTGGGGCTCCTGAACTAGATCATGAGTTCCTTGATACACAGGGCCACTTGGCCATTGATGAGAGATAGTAAATAAGTAGATAAGGCATGGATGGATGGATGGATGGATGGATGAATGGATGGATGGTTGGATGGACGATTTGCATTAGGAGAAATTTTCAATTCCTTTGCCCATGAAGACTTGCCAGGTAGGAGTCCCCATTTTTATTGCCATTATATACAAGCACACACAGACAGAGCGTTACACAGGGTACAGGGTGTAGGCCTCTGGGACACATGGCAAGATTCACCAATAATAATTCTAAAGCCCTTTTGACTTTTCTTTTTTTTTTTTCCTTTTTTTAAACACGGGGCTTGACCCCACGACCCTGAGACCAAGACCTGAGCTGAGATCAAGAGTCATATGCTTGGGCGCCTGGGTGGCTCAGTTGGTTAAGCGACTGCCTTCGGCTCAGGTCATGATCCTGGAGTCCCGGGATCGAGTCCCGCATCGGGCTCCATGCTCAGCAGGGAGTCTGCTTCTCCCTCTGACCCTCCCCCCTCTCATGTGCTCTCTCTCTCTCTCAAATAAATAAATAAAATCTTTAAAAAAAAAAAAAAAAAAAAGAGTCATATGCTTAACCAGCTGAGCCACCCAGGTGCCCCTCAACTTTACTTCTCAATCAAGACTCCAGCACCCCCTGCAATTCTCTCCAGTCAGTGCCTATGACTGTAATGGGGCCGGTGAGAGCCTCTCAGATTGCACACCCGCCCCCACTCTCTGGGGACTGAAGCAGCAGGCTCCTCAGAGGTGACAGGCAGGATCAGCAGCTGAGAGTGCTTACCTGGCTCTGTCTATGGGAAGCATAACTTGAGGGCTGCTGGCCTTGCCCAAAGCCTGACGTCTAACGCAAATGGCCTCGGAGGGCCCTGAGGATCCCTACAGACGGTCCCTCCAGAGGACTCAGTTCTTCAGCGCCTGCCTGTGTGGCTCATTTTCCCTGACAGAAAGCCTTCATTCTCCCTATATTTTGCCCAAAGAAGCAGGGCCGAGAAGAGAATAAGTTCTGAGAAAGCAAGACATAAATGCCTGCCAATGTTCCTCAACCATCCTTCCCAAGGAAATCAGCAGTGGACTCCGAATAACTTCGTTAGCCCCAGAGCAAGGCAGGAGCCTCTGAGTCAATGGTAGGATGGTCAGGAGAGAGGAGCAGGAAATGAGGGCTTTCTAGATCCCTTCTTGCCAATCAGTGAAGGATATTCTTGCTATTGCCAGCAAATCTGCCTGGATTAGAGGCCTCTAAAATATCAGCCCCCTGTCTAGTACCAGAAATGTGAGCATTTTCCATTGACACTTGCAAACAGTGATCCCACTCCCAGAAGTGACTCCCAGGGAAGGATCCTGTGAGTCCAGGGCTAGGGCAGGCTTTCCTCCAGAGCCTCCAGGAGGCTGGGACACAGCAAGTGAGGAGAAAGGGGATTTCCTGTCTGTTAGGGACCACCATGTTCTTGCCACCCAGCCAGCTGCCAGCCTGGGAGGGAGTGTGCGCCGCTGCCGCCCACTGCTGCCTGGTGGGGGGCTCCAGGCTGAGAACAGCTCCCTTTTCTTGCCTCCTTGGTGGCAGGAGAGGGGCGGGAGCACAGGCAGGCCTTGTGTGGGGCAGAGGCGGGCAGTGGGGGGTGTGCGAGGGACAACCTCCCCTGCAATTGCCCATCTCCCGCTACTCCCCTCAGGCTGGAGCCAGCCTCCACCTTCACCCCAAGCCGCTCTCACAAGTTTGTCGGACAAGCGGGAACTCTGGCCTCAGCTGTGACGTAGAGCTGGGCAGGGGGTCGGTAAGGACGACAGGCTCTGTGGCAGGGCCGGGGGTGGTTTCCTAGTGGGCCTGGAGCTCTGGCTTCACACAGGAGAATCACTGAACAGATGTCCCCTGAATGGGGTTGTATGGTAGCAAAGGGAGAGAAAGGGGAAGTGCCTCTCAGGGCTCAGGTAGGTGTGCATGTGGAGGGGAGGCTCTGAGGAGGGCACGCTTCAGAGCACGATGGACTAGGGATTGCTGTGTGTTTCTCGGTCATCCGTTGGTTATATTAGTCACCTGTACATAACAATGCTGCGTAATGACCCCAAAACTTGGTGACTTAAATGAACAACATTCATCATCTCCCAGTTACTATGGGTCAGGAATCTGGGCGTGGCTTAGTTGGGTTCTCTGGCTCCAAGTCCTCCACAAAGTGATAATCAAGGTGTCAGCCAGTCTACAACCACCTCAAGGCCTGACTCCCTGGCTGTTGGCAGGGGTCCGCTCTTTGCCAGTTGGTGGACTGAGGGCCTCGGCTCCTCACCATTTGTCACCTGGAGGCCACCCACAGGTCCTTGCCACACGGGCCTCCCCATAGAGCAGCTCACAGCATGGCAGCTGGCTTCATCAGAACAAGCAAGTCAAGACCAGAGAGAGAGAAGAAAGTCAGAGAGACAGAGAGATGAGAGTTACAGTCTTTTATAAGCTCATCTCAGAAGTGACATCCATCACTTCCACCATATTCTATTCATTGGAAGTGAGTCACTAGACCCAGCCCCCGCTCGGGGGGGGGGGGGTGCTACACAAAGGGACAACTGCTGGGAGGTAGGGGGTCCTGGGGGGCAGTTTTAGAAGCTGCCCGCCGCAACCCTTACAGGTGTCCTCCACTTTTTGAAAGTTCAGTTTACGCTACTTCGCGTTTATGAAAAACCTACATCCGCACCTGCTTTCACGAACGGAAGAAAGTCCAAAGAGGATTTCCACTGTTATGAAAAAAGGCAAAAATAAAAAATAGTGTTTGGTGTTTGTTTTGCAGGGAGTCAGCGTGGGCCCCAAGTATGCCAGTGCTCCCCCCTCGCCACCGCCGCGCCCCTTCCCCAGCATTCCCCTCCCCCCAACAGAGCTCTGAACTGTATCTGGGAGCGTCTATGCTTTATCTCAATTTATTTTGTGCATCCATTAGCAAGCTGTGGCCTCAGGTATCAGAAAAGCCGAAGAGAGACTACTTTTGGAGTCTGGGAATGCTCAAAAATGTTTCCCTATAAATTAATGGTCATGGCTTCTTTATATTACACCGTTTCGGCTTACACAAGTGTTCATAGGAACCCTACATTCAGAGAGCGGGGAAAAACCTGTAATTCATTCAGCAATTATTTAATGACGACCTGCTTCATACCAGGCAACGTGCTAAGTACAGAGGATAGAACAAAACTGTGACTGTCACTTGAAAATTACAGTCTGGTAGGTGAGGCACATATTAATTAAAGAAACACACAAATGAACGTCGAATTCCACTACAGAAAACACCAAAAGGGGCCTGGGGCATGGCATAGGGTGCTCTGAGAGCATTGCACCAGCAGTCTGAGCCAGGGGCTCCCCGAGGAAGGGATGATTGAAATGTGGGCTAAAGGGGGGTAGGGCAGGAGTGAGTGGGGTGATCAGAGATGAGAAAGGCTGAAGAGCACAGCAGGCCAAAGGATGATGGTGGTGAGTGTAAGTTTGTGTGTGTTCTGCACCTGGGGGAGCCTGTGTGTTCACACCGTGCCAGTGGATGTCTTAGGTACCCAGCACCACTGGTGCACTTGAAGGGACAGGAAGATGGCAGAGAGGACAGAATCTGAGCAGTGCTCTCTGAACTTTGAGAATTACGTTCCTTCACTCTTCTCCCTGCTCTCCTCCCTCCCCATACCCTCTCTGTAAGGTTTCTTTAGGGAGTCATACATGTCCTCATAAAAAGCAGAATCTGCTGATGCAGCTTAATGCATCATCTGGAAAAGCAAAGCTGTCTGTGGGGACCGGCTCTGTCCCCACCCCAGCCTGGAAGCTCCATTCTGCAAACCAGCATCTCCCTCGTTAAAGAGACAGCCTATTGATTGAGACCAAAGTAACTTTTTATGGGTCCAGAGACAGGAAGCCAGGGGCCCCTGTTGGAGGGAGTTGGGGTGGAAGTCCTATGGCCAATGGGAAGGACAGGGTGGGGATGGGAAGAGAGCTGGGAGAGCCCCTGGCCAGGACAAGGTCCCTTTGGGTGTCAAGAGAGCCAAGAGTGGAGGATGCTGAGGTGCCAGCAGGTTTCAGTGTGACAAGGAGCCAACCCCACACACCTGTGTCCTAGGCTGACCAATCCCATGCATTGCCTAGTTATATGGAGACAAGCCCAGACACATGCAAATCAGCAAAACTGAGCAAAAAGATGTGTGATCCCTTGTCCTAAGGGTACCCGAGGAGGAGGACTTCCCTCCTTCCTGCAGCATCTTGGTGGGCAATGCAAGCAGATTCTGTGTCTAGAATCCTGTTCCAACCCCTCAGACCAGGACCAAAGGTATGACTCCCATTTGTTCATGTTTTCATTCACTCAATAAATATCCACTTCTGTGTGCCAGGCACTGTTTTAGGCTCTAGGGACACAGATGTGGTTCCTGCCCTCATAGACCTTACAGTTTAAATAGCAAATAATCATCAAACAATGATTCATATCACCATGTAATGACAATAGTGAAAGAGACATGAAGGAAAAACATGAGAGCTAGCATGGTTTGGAAAACATTATGGAACCAGGGAAGAGACTCCTGGTCTATATGTTGTCCTCTGGTTCTTGCTGAGCACTGCAGAGCAAAGAGGCCTGTCTGGGCGTCAGTGTTGGCCCCCAATCCATTCCTGTAACACTGTCCATTCGTGTGACATGTCCACTTCCCCAGGAGATTAAGTGTACAGACAGTCTCTGACTTATGATGGTTTGACTTAGCAATTTTTGACCTTATCATGGTGCAAAAACAATACGCATTCAGTAGAAACCATACTTTGAATTTTGAATTTGGATCATTTCCCAGGCTAGCAATAAGCAGGACCATACTCTCTCGTGGTGCTGGGCATCGAGCCCACAGCTCCTGGTTGGCCTCGCCATCACGAGTGTCAACAACTGATACACTCGCAACCATTCTCTAACCATACAATCATTGTTTTTCTGTTTTTCACTTTCAACAAATTACATGAGATATTCAACACTGTATTATAAAATGGGCTTTGTGTTAGATGCTTTTGCCCAACTGTAAGCTACTCTAAGTGTTCTGGGCATGTTTACAGTAGGCTAGGCTACGCTGTGATGCCTCGTAGGTTAGGTGTATCAAATGCATTTTTGACATAATATTTTCAACTTACATTGGATTTATTGGGAGGTAACCCCATCATAAGTAGAGGAAGATTTGTATGGTCGTCTATTCCCTTTTGACTGTCCACCCATTTTTGCTATGGCTGGCCCCTTCAATCCTCTGAGACTGATGCCAACTCCACCCTGCACTGGCCTGGAACTGTCCTTCCCACGGCTTCTGCTCCAGGGTTCCCTAGCAGCCATCTGAACTCTCCATCATCAGACACCTGCTCGGCCCCTCTCCAGGGGGCAGGAACATTTGCTTATCCCCTTCAAAAACCACTGGAAGTGAAGGAATCTAGGGGAGGTGGAATGAGAGCCCAATCCAGGTTCTTTCTACCTAAATGTTCCACTGGTTACGTTCACAAAGTTTTAGAAGAAATGAGACAAAAGACTCCTCCACCAAAACCTGTAGACACCACCTTACTCAAGTGATCAAGAGTAACATCCACCACTAATAAGACAGATTGGCAGTACTTACCCCCGATAAGATGCAGTGAGAAGGGCACATCACTTCCGTTGTATTCTTGCCCAAAATGCATAATCTCTGTCCAATCATAAGAAAACAACAGAAAAACTCAAACTGAGGGACATTCTACAGATTCAAGTGATGAGTATTTTTCAAAAGTGTAAACATCAGGGGTGCCTGGGTGGCTCAGTCATTAAGCGTCTGCCTTCGGCTCAGGTCATGGTCCCAGGGTCCTGGGATCGAGCCCCGCATCGGGCTCCCTGCTCCGCGGGAAGCCTGCTTCTCCCTCTCCCACTCCCCCTGCTTGTGTTCCCTCTCTCGCTGTGTCTCTCTCTGTCAAATAAATAAATAAAATCTTAAAAAAAAAAAGTGTAGGGGCGCCTGGGTGGCTCAGTCGTTAAGCGTCTGCCTTTGGCTCAGGTCATGGTCCCAGGGTCCTGGGATCGAGCCCCGCATCGGGCTCCCTGCTCGGTGGGAAGCCTGCTTCTCCTTCTCCCACTCCCCCTGCTTGTGTTCCCTCTCTCGCTGTGTCTCTCTCTGTCAAATAAATAAAATCTTTAAAAAAAAAAAGAAGTGTAAACATCATGAAAGACAAAGACAGACTGAGAAATTGTGCCAGATTGGAGACTACCTGACCACTAAATGCAGTGTGGCCTCCTGGATTGGGACATCATTGAGAAACATAGTGAAATTCATCTAAAGCCTGTAGATTACTTAACAATATTTTATCAAGGTTTTATTTTTTGGTTTCTCTCATTGTATTATGGTCCTGTAGCATGATAACATTAGGGGAAGCTGGGTGAAGGATATGTGGGAAATGCCTGTGCTTTATTTGCTCTTCAAGTTTTCTATAAATCTGAAACAATTTCCAAATAAAAAGTTAAGGGGTTAAGAAAAAGTCTTCTCCCAACTTTATATCCCCAAGCCTCTCCACAGTGTGAGCCATGACTCGGGGACTGAGCTACCAGCCCCCAACACTGCTGAAGTTTCCTCTCCTTCTGTGCTGCAATCTACTTTCTTCCCTGCTCAAACACCCAGTTCTCTGAGCTCAGGATCTTCAGAGCCCACGCATGCTTTTTTCTCCACCACAAAGCCTGACTTTCGTAAATGAAAAATTTGCTTTTATGGCCATTATAATTCCGGTTGCTTTAAAACAGCGGTTCTTAACCTTGGCTGCATTCTGTAGGGACCTGAAAGGTTCCCATTCCAGGAACTGCTGATTTAATTGGTCTGCTGGGGCTTAGCCTGGATAGCAGGATCCTTAAAGCTCCCAGATGGTTCTATGTGCAGCTAGGGTCAAGAAACCCTTCTTTGAAGACTCCCGTTTATGAATAGCAATGACTTCTTTTGTCTCAGCCAGTCCTTCCCCATGAAGAAATCTACACCTCAGCATCACATGTTAGTTGAGTCCCTCCTCTGGACACTGCCCTAGGTGTTTGGGACAAAATAGACAAAAATCCCTGCCCTTAGAGAGTTGGCATTCTAACCGGGAGAGACAGGCCAGAAACAATAGCAGTAATATGTAGTAATTCCACAGTACATTTGCAAGTGACAAATGGAAAAGGAGAAGGAGGAAAAACAGGGTAAAGGGCTCAAGGATGGAGAGAGGGCATCAAGCTAGACCTTATGGGGAAGATGACATTTGAGAAAAGATTGAGCAGACATTTCACAATATTATTCTCTGCATGTATTTAGGAAAGAGACCTGGTAGTTGGACATTGACAGCAGAGAGGAGTGAGAAAACGGATCCATCAAGGATGGCTCTCTGATTTCTTGCACAAGCAATTGTGAGCTTGAAGTTGTCCTTCACTGAGCTGGGGACACTGAGATCTAGAGGTGGAAGTTCAGAGTTACACTGTGGACATGCTGGTGTGAGATGTCCACCAGACATTCATGTGAACCAACAGATAGACCAGGGGGTCACCAACTATAGTCCACCGACCACATCTGGTTTTTACATTTTTAAATGATTGGCAAAAATCAAAAGTAGAATAGTATTTCCTAACATGAGAATTGTATAAAATTTAATTTCAGTGTCCATAAACCAAGTTTTACTGGAACATGGCCATGCCCACTTGTTGTCATATTGTCTATGGTTGAGTCTGCACTGTAATGGCAGAGTTGAGGAGTCGGAACAGACACCATTTAGCCCACAAAGCCTAAAATATTTACTATCTGGCCTGCTTCACAAACATTTGCCAGGGCTTTACATAGACAACTGGATCGAGGTATTTAAGCCATGGATGTGGGTGTGATCAGAGAGCAGATGTGGAACCAGAAGGGTAGAGGCTGATGCTGAGCCCTGAAAAACCTGGACATTTAAAGGCTAGATGGAGGAGAAGGAGCCCGAAAAAGAGGTGGACAAAGGGTAGCTAAGAGGCTGGAGGAAAATCCAGAGAATGCATTGTTGTGGGAAAAAAAAGAAAAAGAAGGTATTAAGAAGACTGAGAGGCCAAAAGGTCAAGGCTGCTGAGAAGCCAAATAATATGAGAATGGAAACTGTCTAATGAATTTAGCGGCAAGAAGGTAATTAGGGGCCATAGTGGGGCCCTTTTAGCGGAGCAGGGAGAGGAGGCCAGATTGGACTGGGACAAAGAGAGGACAGCAAGGAAGTGGGGACATGATACGAGGGTAACTTTTTGGAGGAGCTCAGCTGAGAAGGGAGGTACATCAGCCATAGAGATAAAATGATGGCTGGCAGCTATGAAGGTCAAGGAGGTTTCATTTGTTTTTTTTTTGTCATTGTTATTTTAACATCAGACTGATTGGAGGGTGTTTGGCAAAGAGAGAAGATGAAGACACAGGAGAGAGATGGAATCAATGGATGAGATACAGTGTCCTGGTCCTGTGGCAGCTCACTGGTGAAGCTGAAGAGCCCATGGGCCCTACCTGGGCCCCTCCTCTACTGCCATGAGCCCCGAGATGTTGGGGGAACCAGCCCAGGTGAGGAGAACCCTCATCTTACCTCTCTCCAATAGCAGCTACAGTGGAAAAGGGAGGCACTCTGGAACCAGACAGTGTAACTTAAAATCCTGCCTCTGCCTCTTACCAAGTGGATGACCTTAGCAAGTGACTCCTCAGAGTCCCCATTTTCTTATCTGTAAAGTGGGGCTAAGCCTCCCTAGTTCACAAGACTGGTGAGGGTCAAACGCAACGATGTCGGTCCACCAGCCACTGTCTCTGACAATGTTAGGTTCCCTCCTCCCTGTTCCAAACCGCTCCCAGCCCAGCTACTTCCCAGACACTGTCTTAGAAAAAAAGGAAAAGAATCTTGGACACAAACTTGACCTATATTCAGTGTCAAGTCTCTTGTCTTCCAGGAAGGAGAGAGAGGCAACTCCAGGGATGTGCCCAGCCAGCTGGCCTGGATGCGTTGCCTTGGAAGCTCCCAGCTCAGCAAGGATTCCGAGATCCCTCCTTCCAGTCAGATGTTGGCATGAGCCCTCTGGTCACCTGAACTCTGGAAGCTTTTGTCAAAAGAGGAGTTCCTAGCCTGATTTGTCAGGGTTTGAGTTTTGTAGCTGGGCTTGTAGTGTTACAGTGTTTGGGGGTTATCACCAGGTCGCCAACCTTTCAGCTCTGGAGACCTTGCTGAGGGCAAGGCCAGCAGAAGATGGTTTGTCTTTGGATTACTGAGAGCCCGCGGAGATGGACAGTGCCCAGGGCAAAAGAAGGTGTGGCCAAGATCAGGAAACATGGCCAGTCTGGGGAGAGGGGGATTAAGCATTAACACACTCGTGGGGCCATCTGCCTAGAACACCTGCCTCCTCCAGGCAGCCTGTTCTAAGTAAGCACCATCTCTCCAATCTGCTGTTTAGAAAAGATAGAATGAGTATTTTCCCTGGGCATTTCCTTTTCAAAGCCAGGGAAATGGCTGTGATGCTGGTTTTACACTACATCAGGGAAGCAGCTCATCATTTTTTAGGACAAAAATCCTGGGAAAGGGACAGAACCAGGTTGGTCTTTCATCATGAGACTTCAGCTCAGCAGGCCAGGGAGGGAGAGGAACCATGTGTTCTGGGAAGCAAATCAAAGTATCAAAGCCGCCTCCTGCAATTATTTAAATTAAATATTATGTTTCACTGAATGTAAGATATATAATTAATAAAGGTCCCCCACCTTTTTCATAGTCTTGCTGAGCTGCAAAGAGATCATTACCAGAACAAACCTCTCCCACAGTGCTCTTGATGATGAGTGTGTACTTGTCAGCTGATGTGCACGTGTGTATGTGTGTGTGTGTGTGTGTATGTGTGTGCGCAATGAGCATGTGTGCCTGAGTGTTTCTGAGGACTTGTGCCTTAGGAGTCATTTGCGTACAAATAGCCCACCCAAGCCCACTGAGGTGAAAGGGAATTAATTATAAAGAATTGGGAACCGCTGCAACAGACAAATTGGTCAGTTTCCCCAGCCTGTCAGTCTGTACCTTCTGATTGGACCCGACGGCCCCCCTCACTGACAGCCACAGCTCCATCTGACTCACGCTGCGTCAGTTGGCTTCTCAGTCCAAGAAATTGGGGATTGGGGCAGGCATGTGCATTTTAGTTAGTTGTTGGTGGTATAAACAGAAGGACTTGTCTTAAAGGTACATCAGTGTTTGAATTATGCAGCACCTTAGCACGGTGGTTCTCAAACTTTTGCAAGCCAAAGGATCACCTGGGGCGTTTGTTAATAACGTAGTTTCCTTGGCTCTAGTCCCAGAGATTCAGGGCTCTGCATTTTAATAAATGCTCAAGTGATTTGAGTACAGGTATCTCAGCCAGAGAGAAAAGAGAAGCAGATGAGAGATGAAAAACCTTCCCTGTCCCGAAGAAAAAAAGGAAGGAAGGCAAGTTGCCTGAGTCAAAGATGCCTTCCAGTCTCAGTGCTAGTCCCGCACAAAGCCCGTCTGTCTGTCCTGCCGTCCTGTTCCGCAGATATCCCTGATTCCTAAGTTGGTTTTGCTTCTCACCATCCAAGAATCCCTAAAAGCACTTGTACTTATGGAACCCGAGGGCAAGTGGCCATCTGGTGCAAATAGCCATACCTGGCGGGGGAAGGGGCAGGATCACCTGCTGCGAACATAGCCACCTTGACCCACCTCAACAGGTACATGGGCAGGTCCTTTCTAAAAAGGGGTGTTGTCTGGGAAGACACGCCGAACACATCTACTATGGTAAACATTTCTGAGAGCGTGTGAGGGCCCGTGGGCGTCGGCGTGCATGTGTGTGCATGCATGTGCACAGCTCGGGTCTGTTTCCTGTGAGGTCTGGGTAGGGTATTTTCTCAGACACAGTAGTATAATTGTGAGTGGGTGTGTGTTACTGAATCAGTCTGTGCACGTGAGTGGGAGAGAACTAAGCCACGCTGTATTCGAGGTTATAATTGTCCACATCAGAGACTCGTTAACTGTATCGCTCCATCTACCCATCATCCACCAGGATTAGATTTAGAAATGAGCTTCTTAAAGAGCTAGGACAGCCTTGTTATTTGGGGCGTGGCAGGGAAGGGATACCATTTGGAAAGGTGAAAAGTGGTAGGGCTTGCACTCGATACCTGGGGGCTGGGCGGAGACAGACACCAGGCATCGATAGGGTCTACCCCAGACTCGCCAGCAAGCAGCAGGTTCCGTCTGCGTGGGGTGGGAATGCGGCCTCGGAGCCAGCAGGTAACCAGGACACAATGTGCCTGTAAGAAACACCAGAGTTGAGAGCCCACTCGGTAATCAGAAGAGTTCCGGTACTGTCTCAAAAGGATGGTTGCTATCTACCTTCAGGGGACCCTTGCACCCTCTTAAGGGCACTTCTACCTCTCTGGAAGTCACAATAAAATTCTCATCATACAACAGAGCAAAAAAGAGAAGAAAACCACTTCTCCCCATAACCCCCCAGCACTTTTATCTGCATGTCTCTGATGTCATGTATTATGTTCTATCTCGTGCCATGTCAGGTGGAGGATGCCCTCAGTCCCCCATCCCCTCTCCCCGTGCAGCATGCCCACCCTCAGCTTCTATGTACTTTGGTACTAATTGTTTGCAGCTGCAACCTTCTTTGGACGCTTGCCCTTGGGCTCCTGGAGCTGCTACGCACAAATCCACATATACTGAGTTCCAGGTCGGGGGATTTACTTCCCATCCCCTCCCACCCTCCAGCAGTGACTGGCTAGTACAAGGTTACAAAGCCCACCTCTCTTGCCTGCAAAGAGCTGCACACTCTCAGATGCAATTTATATTCCAGGGCTCCCCAAGGGGTCAAGCAGAGGTTCGGACTTCAACTGAAATTCCCCAGTTTCATTGGCGTCTTCCCCTTCTGATACTGCTTCCCCCACTCCCTCACTGGTTTCTCCTTGGAGCATTTAATAAATCACTTGCTCTCAAATACTGGCCTCAGAGGTTGCTTCTGGGAGAATCCTCTTCTTAGTGTTCCAGCTCTGCCCACAGCCCCAGAAAAGACAATTCTGCAGACCATGAGACTTCATCTCCCTGGCCACAGCTAATTCCTGCAGGTGGACCCCTAATGCATGCAGAGCCAACTAAATTCTCAAAATGGATCATCATCCTACATATGAGAGAGAAAGCTGGAGCTCCTGGGTGGCGCAGTTGGTTAAGCCTCTGACTCTTGGTTTCGGCTTGGCTCTGGATCTCAGAGCCCTCATTTTAGGGTCCTGAGATCGAGCCCTGAGATGGGCTCGACGCTCAGGGTGGAGTCTGCTTGAGATTCTCTCTCCTTCTCCCTCTGCCCCTCCCCCCTAAAATAAATAAATAAATCTTTAAAAAAAGAGAGAGAGAGCTAAAACTATAATACTCTTAGAAGAAAACATAGTAGTAAATTTTTTTGACCTCGGGCTAGACAATCGTTTCTTAGGTAGTGTATTAGTCAGCTTGGGCTGCCCCAACACAATATCACAGACTGGTTAGCTCCAACAACACACACTCATATCTCCTCATTCTGGAGGCTGGAAAGTCTAAGATCAAGGAGCTAGCTGACTTGGCTCCCAGTTAGAACCTTCTCTCTGGCTTGCAGACAGCTGATTTTTTTTTTTTTTTTCTGTGTCCTCACAGAGCAAGAGAGCAAATTCTCAGGTGTCTCTTCTTATAAGGGCACTAATCCCATCATGAGAAATCCACCCTTATGACCTTATCTCCTAAATACCCCGTCTCCATAGTATCATCACATTGGGGGTTAGGGCTTCAACATATTAATTTGGGGGGTACACAATTCACCCACTCCCTCACTCTTATGTGCCAATAAGCATGCAAATCAAAACCCCAACAAGATACCACCTTACACCCACCTTACACCATATGATTCAACAATTCTTTTCCGAGGTATATACCTAAAGGAAATGAAACATAACCACACAAAAACATGTGCAAACCTTCATAGCAGCATTATTCGCAGTAGCAAAAGGTCAAAAACAACCATCAATTGATGAATAGATAAATTAAATGTGGCGTATTTAATTTATACGCCACATTTATTTTATGTGGCGTATACATAAATTCCATACAATGGAACATTATTCAGGAATAAAAAAGAATGAGGCACTGATATATGCTATCACATGGATAAACCTTGAAATCTTTCATTATCCTAAGTGAAAGAAGCCAGATGTGAAACACTACACACTGTATGTCTTCATTTATATGAAATATACAGAATAAACAGAGATAGAGGGTAGATCAGTGGTTGCCTAGGGCCGGGGGGGGTCGGGAAGTAGTGGGAATGGGACATGACTGCTAACTCATCTAGGATTTCTTTTTGAGTGTTGAAAATATTCTAAAATTAGATGATGGTGATAGTTGCACAACTCAGTGAATATGCTAAAATCCACTGAATTTCAAATAGGTGAATTTTATAGTATGAGAAATATATTTCTCAATTTTTAAAAACCACACAGTTGGGTTTCCTTGATATTCCTTTATATCTTTCTAATAAACAGGCTGAATAGGAAAAACACTCCTCTGTTTTGCCTCTACACTTTCACACCATTACCACACTCACAACACTATGACACCAGATTCGGGGGGAGGGAGTCCACACCAAGCAAGTCTCTGTGACACCAGCTGGGTATCTGAGTCAATTCAGTTCTGACTCTAAGCTAAGTTAGCTCAGGCTCCAGAGGTTAAGGGCCAAGACAGCTGCCTCCACCTCAGATGCCACTCATGAAGCTACATTCTCACCTGTTGCTCCTGACCAACCGGCTATAGATCTGGGTTTCCTATGACCTCCTTCTTGGGTTAATCATTTGCTAGAACAGCTCACAGAACTCAAGGAAACACTTACCAATTTATTATATAATAAAATGATATGAAAACAGATACAGATGAAGAGATATATAGGGCAAAGTCCACAAGGACCCCAAGCACAGGAACTTCTGTCCCCATGGAAATGATGTGGAGTAGGTGTGATCAATCATTAACTCAATCTCCAGCCCCTCTCCCCTTCTCAGAGGATGGGGGGTGGGGCTGAAAGCTCCAAGCTTCTAATAATGGTCTTTCTGATGACCAACCCCCATCCAGGAACCAATCAAGCATTACCTCATTAGAACAAAAGATGTGCCTATCACCTGAGCAATTCCAAGGGATTCAGGAGCTCTGTGTCAGGAACTGGGATCAAAGACCTCATATCAGAACAAAAGTTGCTCCCAGTGCCTTATCACTTAGGAAATTGCTAGGGTTTTAGGAGCTCTGTGCCAGGAAGCAGGGGCAGAGACCAATATGTATATTTTCTATTATTTCACAGTGGCCTTTGACTTAAACTTTTGAGTGAGTTTCTTTATCTTGAAGCCAAGTATTCCTGAAGACATCAGGTCTCATCTCCCTTTCAGACTGTGACTTTCTTAAGGGCAGGATCTGCATATAATTCATATAAATTGCTCCAGATGCTTTGCACTCTCTTGCTCCCAATCTCAGAGGAACAGCTACCTTTCCTCCCACCACAAACACACCTGTACACCTGTCACTGTCCTCATACCATCCTATCCCTTCCAGAACCTCCCTTTATCAATTCCTCCCTTTCCATGTTTCATCAAAGTCTTCCTTCAAGACTCTTCCATATTTTAAAGCACATTATCTCTGGGGCACCTGGGTGGCTCAGTTGGTTAAACGTCCAACTCTTGGTTTTGGCGCAGGTCACGATCTTTTGGTTGTGAGATCGAGCCCCGCATTGGGCTCTGCGATCAGCATGGAGTCTGCTTCAGATTCTCTCTCCCTCTCCAACCTGCTCTCTCTCTCTCTTTCTCTCGAATAAATAAATATCTTTAAAATATCTTTAAAATAAATAAACATCTTTAAAATAAAACACATCATCTCTGGTCATCCTCGGACCCAGGTCTTCTTGAGCTAACCTGATACTTCCTCCATCCTCCATAGTCAAACTTCTCTAAACACCAATCTATTCTCCCTTGCCCTGTTTCCTCAGCTCCTTGGTCCACTATAACCTGGTTTCCATACCAACCTTTTCGTGGACACAAGACTGAATTTCCTTTTGGAGTTGTGAGCCCCACTACTAGCTCATAGACATGTCACAGAATGGGAGAAAAGATGAGTCTTCCATTTGACCTAAACTTGCTCATTCCTGTCCATGGTAGTTGGTTGGGTAACTGAACGTGCATTCCAGTCTCCCTCTCCTTGCCCAACTCCGCTCCAGAGGCTAGAAAAATGAGATATTTTCCTTCCCAGGTTTCTCTGAAGCTGGGGGTGAGAGGTGTATAACCTAGTTTTGGCTAATTAAATGAATGCAAATCTGTTGGGGACTTCTGAGAAAACTTTCACCTTCCTAATAAAAGGGACATATATCTCTGGAGCCATCTCTTCCTGATCCTACCTGCCTTTAACACAGTCATAATGTGACTCTACGAGAAATGCCTAGAGAATCTCAGAAAGGCTGGCACTGACATTGTCAGGCCACTGAGCCAATGATGGCAACCACCTACCTCTGGACTTCTTGTGTTAGGAAAAAAGTCTGAACCAACACACTGAGGGAAATATTTCCAACTTATATTCTAAAGAGTTAATATCCCTAATATTTTAAAATTTTTCTAAAATAGGGCACCTGGGTGGCTCAGTCGGTTAAGCATCTGCCTTCAGCTCAGGTCATGATCCCAGAGTCCTGGGATCGAGTCCCATGTCGGGCTCCCTGCTCAGTGGGGAGCCTGCTTCTCCCTCTGCCTGCCATTCTCCCTGCTTGTGCTCTCTCTCTCACTCTCTCTCTCTCTCAAATAAATAAAATCTTTAAAACACTTTTTTTCTAAAATAGAGAAGGCCACGATTTAGATAGAAATGTATATAGAAAATAATATAGAAAAACAAGCAAGAGATATGAACACACCATTAATAGAAAAGAAATGCAAATGGCTATTAAACATATGAAAAGATCCTTGATCTTGCTCATAAGAGAAATGTAAACTGAGATTTCATTCTCACCTACTAGACTGGCAAAAATCTAAAATTTTGACAGCATACTCTGTTAGTGAAACTCTGAGAAATGGAGATTTTCATTCTTTGGTGTTGGGAATGCAAAATTGTATAATCCCCAAGGAATGAAATTTGACATAAGTCTCTATGCATTTACTCTTTGACCCACCAATCCTACTTCTAGGAATATATCCCAAAGATAAAATGGGAAGAAAAAAAAAAAAAGACACAAGTGCAAGGTTATTCATTACAGAACTACTTGTAAGTGCAAAAGCCCCCAACTCACTCAACTCAACTCAAGGAGATTGTTGAATAAACTATAGTATACCTATATGGAATTATATGCAGCTGTAAAAAGAAATAAGGAACATTTATATATACTACTACACAGAAGTGTTGAAGATATATTTTTAAGTAAATAAAGTAAGATGGTAAAAGTGTGTATAGTATGCTACCATTCATCTAAAAAGGAGTGGGAGACAATTATATTTTAATGGAAAGATAAACCACAATTTTTTAGTGATTACCTAAAAAATAAGGGAGGGAAAGTAGTGGAGGGGACAAGGACAGAATCTGGACTTCTCTGAACGTACCTTGATTTATAGATTTGACTTTGGAACCACATAAATATTTTTATAATTATAAGATAAAAATTCATTTTAAAATTAATCTCTAAAAATCAAAACAAAAATGAAATGGGAATACAAAAATGAATCTCTTTCTGCCCCCATTAATAGGATTTCTAATATTAAGTCAATCTTGCATTCCTGGGATAAATCCAATTTGATCATGATGCATTATCTTTTTTACCTATTATAAAATTTTGTTTGCTACTATCTTCTTTGGGATTTCTACTTTATTATCCAGGTGATATTGGCCTATAATTTTCCTTTCTCATACTATGTTTTTTAGATGTTATATAAGTCATATTAACAAAAATGAAAAAGCATATAATCATCTCAATAGATGCATAAAAAGCATTTGACAAGATCCAGTATCATTTTATGATTAAAAAACAAACCTGCCAGAAGACTTCTGGGGAAGATGGTGGAATCGGAAGATCCTAAGCTCACCTTGTCCCACAGATACAAGATAACACCCACATTAGAGTAAATAAAACAGAAAAGGACCTGAAGACTAGCAGAACAGACTCTCCACAGCTAAAGGTAGTGAAGAGGCCACATTGAAGAGGGTAGGAAGGGTGAACCCATAGGACTGTCTGCAGGAGGGAGGAAGGGATGCCACAGACCCCAGACTGGCCCACTAACAACATAGGGACCAAACCCTGCCCACAACAGGCGAAAAAGAGCCATTGCAGATGCCTGGACTGAAGTCAAAATTGGCTCAGCCACAATAGCAGGATGCATACTACACACATAAGAGACACTCCTGAACCACCAGGTTCTGGTGAACAGGGGACACTGCACTGCAGGACACTACAAGACCTCTTCTTCAAAAGGCCACTACTTTCAAGAGCAGAAAACATTGCTGACTTTTCCAACACATTGAAACAGATGCAGAGAGTTGGACAAACTGAGGAAACAGAGGAATATGTCTTAAATGAAAAAAAGACAAAAATCACAGCAAGAAAGCTAAACAAAACAGAGATAAGTAATACACCTGATAGAGAATTTAAAGTAATGGTCATACGGATACTCACTGGACTTGAGAAAAGAGTGGAGGACCTCAGTGAGAACCTCAACAAAGAGATAGAAAACATTAAAAAAAAGAACCAGTGATAGGTGAAGAACTCAGTAACTGAAATTAAAAATACACTAAATGGAATAACTAGTAGATTAGAGGAAGCAGAAGAACAAATCAACAACTTGGAGGACAGAGTAATGGAAAGCAATCAAGCTGAACAGGAGAGAGAAAAAAATAAGAAAAATGAAAATAGATTTAGGGAACTCAACGACACCATCAAGCCTAATAACATTCTCATTATAGGGATCCCAGAAGGAGAAGAGCGAGAAAAGGTGGCAGAAATTTTATTTGAAGAAATAATAGCTGGGGCACCTGGGTGGCTCAGTTACTAAGCGTCTGCCTTCGACTCAGGTCATGATCCCAGGGTCCTGGGATTGAGCCCTGCATCCAGCTCCCTGCTCAGCGGGAAGCCTGCTTCTCCCTCTCCCACTCCCCCTGCTTGTGTTCCCTTTCTCACTGTGTCTCTCTCTGTCAAATAAATAAATAAAATCTTAAAAAAAAAAAAAAGAAAGAAAGAACAGCTGAAAATTTTCTGAATCTGGGGAAGAAAACAGGAATCCAGATCCAAGAGGTACAAAAATCTCCCAACAAAATCAACCCAAGGAGGTCCACACCAAGACACATAGTAATTAAAATGGCAAAAAGTAGTGATAAAGATAGAATCTTAAAAGCAGCAAAAGAGGGGCACCTGGGCGGCTCAGTCAGTTAGGTGTCTGCCTTCAGCTTAGGTCATGATCCTGGGGTCCTGGGATCAAGCCCCATGTCAGGCTCCCTGCTCAGCAGAGAGTCTGCTTCTCCCTCTCCCTCTGCACCACCCCTGCTCATGCTCTCTCTCTCTCAAATAAATAAATAGAATCTTTAAAAACTATAAATAAATAAATAAATAAATAAATAATGCAGCAAAAGGGAGCATCTGGGTGGCTCAATCAGTTAAGTGTCTGACTCTTGATTTCAGTTGAGGTGATGATCTCAGGGTCATGAGATCAAGCCCTGCGTTGGGCCCCATGCCCAGCAGGGAGTATGCTTGAGATTCTCTCTCTCTTTGTCCCTCTCCCCACTCTCTCCTCTCTCTTAAAATAATAAATAAATCTTTTTTTTTTTAAGGCAGCAACAGAAAATGGTTACATACAAGGGAAACCCATAAGATGATCAGCTGATTTTTCAGCAGAAACTTTGCAGGCCAGAAGAGAGTGGCATGATATATTCAATGTAGTGAAAGAAAGAATACTCTGCAACCAAGAATATTCTATCCAGCAAGGCTATCATTCCAAATAGAAGGAGAGATAAAGAATTTCACAAACAAAAGTTAAAGGAATTCATAACCACTAAGTCAGCTCTAAAAGAAATGTTGAAGGGGTTGTTTGAGTGAAAAGGAAAGACCATAAGTACGAGTAAGAAAAGTAGGAAACACAAGCACAGTAAAATTAAGTATATCTATAAAAATAAGTTGAGGAATTCACAAAATAAAAGGATATAAAGTATGACACCATATACCTAAAACCTGGCAGGGAGAAGAATAAGGATGGGGTTCAAACTTACACAACCATCAACTTAATATAGATTGCTATATGCATAAGATGTCATATATAAACCTGATGGTAACTACAAATCAAAAATCAGTTACAGATATGTAAAAAAATTAAAAAGACAGGAATCCAAGTGTATCACTAAAGAAAGCCAGCAAACTGCGAGAGAAGAGAGCAAGAGAAGAAAGGAGCAGAGAAGAACTACAAAAACAACCAAAAAACAAGTTACAAAACGACAATAAGTACATACCTATTGATAATTGCTTTGACTATGAATGGACTAAATGCTCCAATCAAAAGACATAGCGTGACAAAATGGATAAAGAAAACAAGACCCATCTATATGCTGTCTACAAGAGACTCATATCAGACCTACAAACACATGCAGATTGAAAGTGAAAGGATGGGAAAATATTGATCAGGCAAATGGAAGTGAAAAGAAAACTAATACTTATATACTAATACTTATATCAGACAAAATAGACTTTAAAACAAAGACTGTAACAAGAGACAAAGAAGGACACTATATAACCATAAAGGGAACAATCCAAGAAGGCATAACAATTGCAAATATTTGTGCACCCAACATGGGAGCAACTAAATACACAAATCAGCTAATAACAAACATAAAGAAAGTAATTGATAGTAATACAATAATAGCAGGGGACTTTAACACGTTACTTACATCAGTGGATAGATCATTCAAACAGAGAATCAACAAGGAAACAATGACTTTGAATGACACACTGGACCAGATGGATCTAACAAATATATTCAGAATATTCCATTCTAAAACAGGAGAATACACACTTTTCAAGTGCACTTGGAACATTCTCCAGAATAGATCACATGTTAAACCACAAAACAAGTCTCAACAAATTGAAAAAGAATGATGTCATACCATGCATCTTTTCCAACCACAATGCTATGAAACTAGAAATCAACCACAAGAAAAAATCTGGAAATAACACAAATACATGGAGATTAAATAACATGCTACTAAACAATGAATGAGTCAACCAAGAAATCAAAGAGGAAATCAAAAAACATATGGAGACAAATGAAAATGAAAACACGACAGTCCTAAGATTTTGGGATGCAGCAAAAGCAGTTCTAAGAGGGAAGTTTATAGCAAAACAGGCCTATCTCAAGAAGCAACAAAAATCTCAAATAAACAACCTAACATTACACCTAAAGGAGCTAGAAGATGAAGAAACAAAATGCAATACCAGTAGAGGGAAGGAAATAATAAAGATTAGAGTAGGGTTGCCTGGTGGCTCAGTTTAAGCAACCATTGATCTCAGCTCATGTCTTGATCTCAGGGTCATGAGTCCAAGCCCCACACTGAACTCCACACCCAGTGTGGAGCCTATTTTAAATAAATAAATAAATACATACATACATACTAAATAAAGATTAGAGGAGAAATAAATGAAATAGAAACTAAAAACAAAACAAAACAAATTAGAACAGAGCAATGAAACCAGGAGCTGGTTCTTTGAAAAGATCGACAAAACTGATAAACCTTTAGCCAGACTTATATGAGAGAGAGAGAGAAAAAGAGAACTTAAACAAACAAAATCAGAAATGAAAGAGGAAAAATAACAACTGATACCACAGAAATACAAAAGATTATAAGAGAATATTATGAAAAATTGCATGCCAATAAACTGGAAAAACTAGAAGAAATGGATAAATTCCTAGAAACCTATAACCTACCAAAACTAAAGCAGAAAGAAATAGAAACTTTGAACAAATCAATTACTGGCAAGGAAATTGAATCAGCAATCAAAAAACTCCCAAAAACAAAAGTCTGGGACCAGATGGCTTCACGGGTGAATTCTACCAAATATTTAAAGAAAAGTTAACACCTATTCTTCTCAAACTATTCCATAAAATAGAAGAGGAAGGGAAACTTCCAAATTCATTCTACAAGGCCAGCATTACCGTGATACCAAAACCAAATAAAGACACCACAAAAAAAGAAAACTACAAGCCAATATCTCTGATGAAAACAGATACAAAAATCCTCAACAAAATATTAGCAAACTGAATCCAACAATATATTTTAAAAATCACTACCATGAGGGGCACCTGGGTGGCTCAGTCTTTAAGTGTCTGCCTTCGGCTCAGGTCATGATCCCAGGGTCCTGGGATCAAGCCCCACATCGGGCTCCCTGCTCGGCGGGAAGCCTGCCTCTCCCTCTCCCACTCCCCCTGCTTATGTTCCTGCTCTTGCTATCTCTCTCTCTCTGGGAAATAAATAAATAAATAAATAAATAATAAATAAATAAATAAAATCTTTAAAAAAAAATCACTACCATGATAAAGTGGAATTTATTCCTGGATTTCAAGGATGGTTCAATATTTGCAAATCAATATGTGATACACATCAACAAGAGAAAGAATAAAAACCATATGGTCATTTCAATAGATGCAGAAAAAGCATTTGACAAATAACAACATCCATTCATGAAAAAAAAAAACCCTCAACAAAGTATGTTGAGAGGGAACATACCTCAACATAATAAAGGCTACCTATGAAAAACCCACAGCTAACATCATACTCAATGATAAAAAACTGAGAGGTTTTCCCCTAAAATCAGGAACAAGACAAGGATGTCCACTGTCACTATTTTATTCAAAATAGTACTGAAGTCTTAGCCACAGCAATCTGTCAAGAAAACAAAAGCCATCCAAATTGATAAGGAAGAAGTAAAACTTGTGCTATTTGCAGATGACATGATACTATATATAGAAAACCCAAAGACTCCACCAAAAAAACTACCAGAACTGATAGATAAATTCAGTAAGGTCGCAGGATACCAAATCAATATACATAAACCCATTGCATTTCTATACACTAACAATGAAGTAGTAGAAAGAGATTTAAGAAAACAATCCCATTTATAATTGCACCAAAAATAATAAGCTACCTAGGAATAAACTTAACCAAGGAAATGAAAGACCTATATCTGAAAACCATAAAACACTGATGAAGGAAATTGAAGATGACACAGACAAATGGAAAGATATTCCATGCTCATGAATTGGAAGAACAAATATCATTAAAATGTCCCTACTACCCAGAGCAATCCACAGAGTTAATGCAATTCCTATCAAAATACCAACAGCATTTCTCACAGAACTAGAACAAGTAATACTAACATTTGTATGGAACCACAAAAGACCCTGAATCTTGAAAAAGAAGAACAAAACTGGAGGTATCACAAGCCCAGATTTCAGGATAAACTACAAAGCTCTAGTAATCAAAACATTATGGTACTGGCACAAAAATAGACACATAGATTAACAGAACAGAATAGAGAGCCCAGAAATAAACCCACAATTATATAGTCAATTAATCCTGGACAAGGGAGGCAAAGGGAAAGTCTCTTCAACAAATGGTATTGGAAAAATTGGATGGCTACATGCAAAAGAATGAAACTGGACCACTTTCTTACACCATACACAAAAATTAACTCAAAATGGATTAAAGACCTAAATTTGAGACTTGAAACCATAAAAATCCTAGGAGAGAGCACAGACAGTAACTTCTCTGACATTGGCCATAGCAATATTTTTCAAGCTATGTCTCCTGAGGCAAGAGAAACAAAAACAAAAATAAACTACTGGGACTACATCAAAATAAAAACTTCTGCACAGAAAAAGAAACAACCAATAAAACTAAAAGATAACCTATAGAATGGGCAAAGATATTTGCAAATGACATACCTGATAAAGGGTTAGTATCCAAAATTTATAAAGAACTTATACAATTCAACACCAAAAAACCAAATAATGTAATTAAAAAGTGGGCAGAAGACATGAATAGACATTTCTCCAAAGACATACAGATGGCCAACAGACACATGAAAAGATGCTCAACATCACTCATCATCAGGGAAATGCAAATTAAAACCACAATGAGCTATCCCCTCACACCTGTCAGAATGGCTAAAATCAAAAACACAAGAAACAACAAGTTTTTACAAGGATGTGGAGAAAAAGGAACCCTCTAGCACTATTGATGGGAATGCAAACTAGTGCAGCCACTATGGAAGAAGTATGGAGGTTCCTCAAAAAATTAAAAATAGAATTACCATATGATCTAGTAATTCCACTACTGGGTATTTACCCCAAAATACAGAAACACTAATTCAAAAAGATATATGCACCCCTATGTTTATTGCAAAATTATTTAAAATTATGGAAGCATCCCAAGTGTCCATCGATAGATGGATGGATAAAGAAGATGTGGTGTATATGTATACAGTGAAATATTATTCAGCCATAAAAAAGAATGAAATCTTGCCATTGGCAACAACATGTTGGAGCTAGAGAGTATAAAGCTAAGTCAAGTAAGTCAGAGAAAGACAAATACCAAGTGATTTCACTCATATGTGGAATTTAAGAAACAACACAACCAAACAAAGAAAAAAAGAGACAAACCAAAAAACAGACTCTAAACTATAGAGAACAGACTGATAATTACCAGAGGGGAGGGGGGTGGGGGGATGGATGAAACAGATGAAGAGGAGTAAAGAGTACACTTATCATGAGTCTGAGTAATGTATAGAATTGTTGAATCACTGTATTGTACCCCTGAAGCTAATTTAACGCTGTATGTTAACTATACTGGAATTAAAATTAAAAAAAAAAACTTTCAGCAAATTGGAGAAGAGAGGTCTTCAACTTGATAAAAAAAAGATCTATGGAAAACCTACAGCTAATATCATTTAATGGTGATAAACAGAATGCTCTCCCCCTAAGAACAAGAAGGCAAGGCTGCCTGTCCTTAATACTTCTCATCATTATATTGGAGGTTCTAGCCAGGGCAATTTAGGCAAAGAAAAGAAGCAAAGGGCACCCAGCCTTTATTCACAGATGATGTGATCTCCTATGTAGAAAATCTAATGGAATTTACCCCAAAAAAAAGCTATTAGAATCAATAAGTAAGTTTGCAAAGTTACAGGATACACGATCAATATACCAAAATCAATTATATTTCTAGATACCAGCAATGATCAAACAGAAGTTGAAAATACCATTTACAGTAGCATAACCAAATATGAAATACTTAGGGAAAAAATCTGACAAAAGATGTAAGAGACCTAAACACTGAAACTACAAAACATTGCTGAAAAATTTAAAGAAGACCTAAAAAAAATGGAGAGATACACTGTGCTCATGAGTTGGTTGATTCAATAAGGCATTAATTTTTCCCAAAATTTTTTATAGATTCAATGCAATCCCAATCAAAATACCAGCAGCATTTTTTATAGAAATTGACAAGCTGGTTCTAAAATTCATATTGAAATACAACAGATCTAAAAGAGCCGAACAAGTTTGTAAGAGAAGAAAGAAATGGGAGGACTAACACTGACTAATTTTAAGACTTACTATATAGTTATCAAGATAAGTATTGCTGTAAAGACAGACAAATAAATCACTGAAACAAAAAAGTAGAAGCTAGCAATGGTACAAAGGCAATTCAATGGAGGAAATGATACAGGACCAACTGGCTCTGTATTTGCAAGAACATGAACTTCATTTACAAAATTAACTCAAAATGAATCATGGATCAAAATATAAACACTAAAACTATAAAACTTCTAGAAGAAAACATAGGATAAAATCTTAGTGACCTTAGATTAGGCGAAAATTTTTTAGGTATGACACCAAAGGTACAATCTGTAAAAGAAAAATTGATAAATTGGACTTCATCAAAATTTCTGCTCTTTGAAGATGCTGTTAAAAGAATAACAGGTAAACTACAGACTGAAAGAAAATATCTTCAAATCATGTACCTGCTAAGGACATGCGTTTGGAATACACAAAGAGCTCTCAAAACTAAATAATAAGAAAACAAACAACCTAACCAAAAAGAGGCAAAAGAATTGAAAAAACACTTCACCAAAGAATACATATGGAGAGCAAATAGCCACAAAAAGATTTTCAACATCATTAATCATTAGGTAAGTGCAACTTAAAACCACAGTAAGATATCACTACACAGCTATTTAAATTGCTAAAGTAAAAAAGACTGCCTATACCAAGGATTGCCAGTGGGATTGTAAAATAGTGCAACCACTTTGTGTAAAGAGTTTGTTATTTTTTTAAAAGGTAAATATGTAGCTACCAAATGTTCCAGCCTTTTCAATTCTAAATAGTCACTCAAGAGAATGAAAGCATATCTCTATACAAAGGCTTACAGATAAATGTTCATAACAAATTTATTTGTAATAGCCAAAAACTAAATTACTCAAATGTCCATCAACATGTGAATGAATAAACAAATTGTGGTATATCCACACAATGGAATACTCCTCAGTAATAAAAAAAAAAAAAGGACTGTTGATAGATGCAACATACATGAATCTCAACATAATTATGCTGAGTGAAAGTTGAAAGATTTCTTATTTACATAAAATCCTAGAAAATGCAAACTAACCTATAGTGACAGAAAGGAGATCAATGATTGCCTTGTATGATAGGCAGTCTCTAAATGGCTCCCTGTGATTGCTGCATCCTAGTATTTACACCCTTGTGTAATTCCTTCCCATTGAGAATAGGCTAGACCTAGTGACTCACTATAAATGAACAAAATATAGCAAAAATGATGAGATTTCACTTCTGAGATTAGGTTATAAAGAGATGGTAACTTCCAGCTTGCTTACTTTCTCTACCATGCTCTCTGTCTCTCTCTGTCTCTCTCTCTCTCTCTGCCTCTCTCTCTCTCTCTCATGAAATCAGCTGCCATGTTGAGCTGCCCTAAGGAGAGGACATACGGCAAGGAACTCAGTGAGGCCTCCAGACAAGAGCTAATAAGAATCTGAAGTCTCTGGTTCAACAGCTTATGAGGAACTGAATGCTGCCAAAACCATGTAAGTGAGCTTGGATGTGGATCTTCCCCTGGTCCAGCTGTCAGATGAGACCACAGCCCTGGACAACACATTGGTTACAACCTTGGGAGAGACCTTTTGGCAGAGGCACTCAGGCAAACTGTGCCCAGATTCCTGACCTGCAGAAAATGAGAGATGATAAATTGTTGTTTTAAGCTGGTGAGTGGTAGGGTTATTTGTTACACAACAATAAATAACTAATACATTTGTAGCTTGGGGGTGGAGGGCAGGTGTGAGAGGCAGGAGAGGAGGATTGCAAATGGGCACAAAGAAACTTTTGGGAGTGATGGATACGTTCATTATCTTAAGTGTTATGATGGTTTCATGGATGTATAAATATGTCAAAACTTGTTAATTTATACATTTCCAAAATGTGCCGTTCATTATATGCAAATTAAATCTCAACGAAGCTGTTTTTTTTTTAAAGGTTGCTGTGAGGTCAACCAAGAAGAGGACTAAGAATTCATCAGTGGATTTGGGTAACATGGAAATCATCAATTTAGGACAACTTACCATCTGGATTTACCCAGGACTGAGGTGGTTCCTGGCATGTGGGACTTTCCTTTTTAAAATCTGAGAAAGTTCCAGACATATAGAGAGTTGATTCCCCTACTGATAACGCTAACAAGAATGATAGGGGCACCCATTATGGAAGTCACTGCCAACCTTGTCGAAGGCTGTCTCAGTGAAATGATGGGGACAGAAGGCTCTTGGAATAGTTCAGGAGCGATGGCAGAAGAACCAGGGAAACTGATATAGACAACTCTTTTGAGGAGTTTTGTTGCAGCAGCAAGGAGGGAATTGTGTAGCCGCGGCAGAAGCTGTAAGTCAAGGGGGAGGTAAGTTCTAAGGTGGGAGTCACTGCAGCCTGTTTGTGTGCTCATGGAAGTCCATACTCTAGTGGAGAGGAAAATTTTGGTGATACTGCACCACACAGGAAAGAGACCCTTGCCAGAGAAATGCCTTCCAGTAGGCGAGACTTGCTTGTTAAAGCAGAGTTTCCACAAGTGGCCTGAGGCTCCCTGCCAGGCCACAGGGGCTCCCCCAATGGGCCAGGGTGACCCAAGAATGCAAAGTCTTTCTTCAATTCCTACAGTCAAGTGACTCATGCTTCTTTCTATAGACTCTCGTATTTTGGAACAACTAAGAGTTACTTACTAGTAACCTAGTGAGTGAGTCAGGGAAGTTTGGTAAAAAGTGCTATTCATAAACTGAAATGACCCAGGACTCTGACTGTGTCCTTTACTAAGAAGTCTGGCTGCCATGCAACACTGAGCAATGTTATCAAACTCTTCCCCTGCATGCACACTTGCAGATGGTTAGAATTTCACAATTTTCAGAAGGATGTGTGGTCAGTACATCAGTGTTACCCTGAACTGACTGTGTTTTTTCATTACTGATGGCCTTGCTATTTTTATTACAAAATCTCTTTTAGTACAGCTTTTGAACATTATCCACTTAGCTTTTTGTGGGTTGTTAGGTTAATTTCACAGTCTATAGTGATCCAGATTTGCATCAATAATTTTTAACTTATAATTTTCCTATAATAGGCTCCAAGACCACAGAAGTTTGGTGTTCAGATATGAATCACTCCCATCCCTATTGTTTATGGAGGAACATGTCATGTGTGAAGGGCTGCTTGTGAATATGGGCTATGTTACTAAGTAAAATAAAATGGAGTTATTTTTCAGTTTTTAGGAAATTGTTTATAGTAGAAAAATCTATTAGGCATGTTCACATTTTTCTAAAGTAACTAAAAGTGAATCATTTCTATTGCTAGCAACATAATAAATTCAACTTGTTTTATTTCTTCCTTTGCTTGAGTTTTTTCCCCTAATGGCAACTCGAGGGCAAGGGAGAGCACAAAGCTATGTATCCTGCCTGTGGATGTCACAATCGAAAGGTTCAGGAGCCCCAGTTATAGAGGGCTTTTTCAGGGCTTCTCAGAACAGGCCTTTGTGCCAGCACAGGCAGAGTTTACAGCTCCCCAAACCATGCCAGCTATAATTCCAAGCTGGCCCCCATGAGCATCCACAGGTCATTCATTCTCCTTAAGGACCAGCCCAGAGAACACTGGCTTTGCTGCACAGAAGTAACATCCCATTTTTCTGGACTGTGTCTTTCCTTTTTTTTCTTTTCTCCTTTGGCTTCTCTCTCTTCCTTGCCCCCAAGATTTACTGTTCTAACTATAGTTTCTAACAGGTGTGCAGCCAGAGTGAGGAGGCTGTGGTCCAGCTGTCTTCAGACACATGGATATTCTCCAACCATCTTGCTGGAATCATGGGGCCCTGAGCACACTCACTGAGTGAGGATGGCTTCTCCTGAGTCATGGCTGGGGGAGGGGCAAAGACAGGGGAAGCTTCTCACTCCCACAGCAAAGCTGAGCCTAAGAGAGCATGCAAGCTATCCTCAGATCTGGGAGGACTGCTCTGGTTCAACAGGAAATCGGGAATTAGGTCCTATTTTCTCATTCTTGGCAGAGACTGCCAGAAGTCTACTCAATATCTAGTCCCTCCTCCTTCTTATTAATGTAACTCTCATTTGAGCCTCATTTGGCTCAGAGTAAGCACCCACCACAAGCGAGCTACTGCCGTGTCATTTAATCCCTGCAACAACTCATTGCACAGAAGAGCTCATACTTGTGCTCAGTGATTTACCTGAGATCTCACACCCAACAGGTGGCAGATCTGGGATTCAAACCCAAGTCTGTCTGATTTAGAGATTTATCCTCTTCCTCTCCACCTCTTGTCTCCCTAAGAAGAAAGAATCCACATACAGAGATGGGAGTTTTAGAAAGCACCTCTGAGACCCAGGCTTATCTCTAGGGATAAGATCACTGCACAGAGCAGGTGGCAGGCTCTCCCTAAGGCTGCCCAAAGTTTCACTCCCCTCTCCCAGTGAGTGCATGGCCCAGAGTTTGGTGCATAGTACAGGCCCAATAGGGAAGGAAGAAATGGAAGAGAGGAGAGATGAAGGGAAAATAGGAGAGAGAGAGAGACAGAAGGAAGATATTAAACACTCATGTCCTCAGCTACCGGCCCCAGCCCCAGGCTGCAGGCAAAAGGGCTTTATCATTTAGAACTTGGATTCAGTCAACAATAACAGAGATAGAACTTAAATGTGTAAGAGTTTATTTTTATTTCCCCCCACACACAACCACAGAGATAGGTAGTGGTATTGTATTAGTGGTTCAAAGATATCAGATCTGCAGTCTCTTCTCTTGGCCTTTCCCTCATGGTCACAAAATGGCTGCTGCAGCTCTAGTCATCATGATCTAGACAGGAAGAAAGGAAAGCAAAAATTTCTTAGAAACCTTTCATTTATGTCTTATTGGCCAGAACTAGCCTGGGAAATGTAAGGTTTTCGTTTCATTTTGTTTTTAGTGAGGTTTTTTTGTTCTGTCATCCCCTTCCCTGCCTTCTTCTTTACTTCTCAATCCCAGTGAATGATCTCTAAAGTACAAAGGAGGCTCAGCTCACAGAGGTTATCTCAGGAGAAAGGACAAAATAGGTCCTGCTGAAATTATGAAGACTTCTAGAAAATGTATGCAAACCCCAGTTGTAGATTTGACTTCCAGGGCACAGCTCTACCCCCACTGACCCACCGGACTTTCTGTGTTTCTGGGCCCCAGAATGCACAAAGAGGGCAGGAATTAACTACAACCATCAAGGAACAAATCCTAAATCAGTTGGGATGCTTTCAGCTACAAGTAACAGAAATCCTCAACTCAGAGTAGCTTTAGCATGTAAGGGAGTCCAGAGATGGGAAGACAGGACTCCAGGCAGGTACTTCCACACTCCAACTTTTCTCTCTGTGGCTTTCTGTGAACTGCCCCTCTCTATGTGTTCACCAATAACAAGATGGCCACAGAAGCTTCCATGCATCACAGCTGGGTGAAGAAGAGAAACCATCTCTCCCTAGGGCTATTTATTAAAAGTGAGGAAACCTTTCCCAAAAGTTCCCCTGCAGACATCCCCTCTTGTCCCATTGTGGCCTCTCCACGTGGCCAGGGCTTCCTCATACCATAGAGTCTGCATTCCAAGGGCAAGTGCTGAGAGAAAGAGAGAGAGAGAGAGAGAGAGAGATGGAGAGATGGAGAGAAAGAGGCAGAGAAAGAGATAGAGAGAAACCAGATGGAAGTCGTATCTCCTTTCATGACCCAGTCTCAGCCATGTAGTGTTGCTTCTATCATATTCTATCCCTTGAAGCAGTCACAAAGTCCCACCCAGCTTCAAGGAGAGGGGAAATGTAATCTAACTTACTGGGGCAGTGGCAAGTTCTGGAAAAGCACATGAGAACTGATTGACCATGGCCCCTCTCAGAAAACACAAAGTGCTGCATCAGGAGATGCAGTCAGCTTTTGCGCAGTAGCCCCTGCACCACCACCCTCCACTGCCCCCTGCTCTTCTCCATATCCAGGTCTTACCCAGCAGGATCTGAACCACCTGCAGAACCCCGCTGCAAGCATTCTGGGAAATGTTGTTTATAGCAGTTGGAATGGGAGGTGGATGAGATAGCTTACAGCATCCACCAAGGCTGAGAAAAAAGAAAGAGGGAGTAAATAAATGACTAGGAAGTGGCCAACAGGGTCAGCTACAGATCCTTACCTTTTCTCATTTCTACTTGGTAACTTTTCCTGTAACATTCAGCAAATATTTATTGGGTATCTCCCATGTTCCAGGCAACTGTACTTTAAACAAGACAGATAAGAATTTTAGAATCTATGGAAGACAATCTTAAACAAAGAATTTTTTTAAGATTTTATTTATTTATTTGAGAGAGCGAGAGAGCACACCCACGTGCACGCCCGTGAGAGGGGGGAGGGGCAGAGGGAGAGAATCCCAAGGAGACTCACTGCTTATCCTAGAGCCCAATGTGGGGCTTGATGTCATGACCCCGAGATCATGACCTGAACCAAAATCAAGAGTCAGTCGCTTAACTGACTGAGCCACCCAGGCGCCCCTTAAACAAAGAATTATTATAAATAATTATGTATTTGTGATCGTAATGCGGGCTTTAAAAAGAAGTGGCATATTCTGTACTATTCCCACATGTCTATCTTATTAACCAGCCTGATAGGAAACTTCAGGCACTGGAGACTAGCCTGAGTCTTCCTCCATAAACCTCCGCAGTCATCCCAGGACAAAGCTCTTTTAGGTGCTCGGGTATTACTCAGAGTAGTAACTGCTCAGAGTTACATAGTAGAGATTAGTAAAGGTAGGTACGTGTTCAAATAAATGCAGAATTCTGAAGCAGGCTAGTATCAACAATATCTGGATAAACTTGGCATTAACTGAAGCAAAATGGAGACGTTGACCTGGAGATGAGAAAAGTTCAGTTCCAGAAACAGTCCGGGTATACAGACAACAGTAGGCAGTGTGGTCTCGCTGGAGACAGAAGTGTGAAATTCCAGAGCCCGGCGCACCTCAACCATTGTTTCAGAAGAGGTAGATGTTAGAGTCCTCAACATCAGCCATGGCTGGAACTTTCGCTCCCAAGGAAAACCTGCCATTCATTCCAGGAAAACGTGTGTGCTGACAAGGGGATGGGTGACCATGATCAGACCGAGTGTCTGGAAACAATTACACCCATACTGATTGACACCAAAGGTGCTCTTCTGACCTGTGGTTCAGTGACCCCAGGAAGTTTGTGTTTTAGTCATGTTAAAATAGGCTCCCCATTATGGGCTAACCACACAGGGCTCTTTTAGTGGCTAAAGAAAGTGATGCCTTGGTAATGCTGTAATATATATTAAATCATACATTATTTCCTCAATTAACAGAATGGCGGTGAGGGAATAAATATTTTAGCCTCACACCCATTCTTTTCCTCTCTGATGTTTTCCTCTTAAGAAGCAAACACACAGCTTCATTACCAACAAGCTCAGAATAAATTAATAGGAGCTGAAATCTGTGAAATTAGATTCAGTTTTCTAATTAGCTGGAGAGTTCGCAGATACGAGGAGGTCTTTATCATGGGCTCTCTTCTTCTCTGGAAGGGGATGGCCATTTGTGATCTCAGAAAATTAAACCCTCCCCTCTTACATTCTACAAAGGGATTTCTGATTGAAGTGTAAATGTCCTTTGGCCACCTGGAAGATCATTTTGGCGTTGTGAATCTTGAGCAAATTCCTCATTAATTCCACCCCCTGGTTGGGAGATTGTGTGATGTGGCAATTTCCATTTTCAAAGGAATTGTCTTTTTTACTAATAACGTCCTCGGCTTAGCTGGCACCCTCCTCAATAGAGTTCAAAGTGATGTTGAGACTTTCCTTCTTTAATTCCCCACAGCCCAGACAGAGGAGATAGAGGCCAGGAGAGAAAGCAACTGCTTTCCTGACAAGTGAAGGAGGCCGAGGTCAGGGAGCAAGGGGGCCCAGGGAGACATGGAACAAAGTTCTCAAGATGACCCCACAGGTCAGTGGCAGCCCCAGAGCATCCCGACTCTTATTCCTGACTCCTAGCTAACCAACCATCCCAATTATCTCCCAAGAGTCTAAAATTACCAAACAGACCCAGGGGGCTCTGAGTGAGGACTTTGGAGCCCTGACACTGCCTCATCTAATGATCTGCTAAGTGTCTTAGAAGGGCAAATTGGCCCGATGAAGGAAAGAGCTCCCTGTCCATAGCCGCTAGATCCCTACCTATCTGGAATTCCTTCACTCATGCATGCATTCAGCTATTGAACACATTTTTACTGTGCACCTATGTGCCAGATACTATTCTAGGCACTGGGGTTATAGAAATGAACAAAATGAACAAAAATGCTTCTTTTCACAGAAATTATTCTAGTGGGGAGGACAAAAAATAAGATAAATAAGCAAAATGTAAGGCTTGGTAAATGGCAAAGAGTGCTAGAGAGAAAATAAAGCAGAAACATGGGATGTAAAATGTCAGGGTGCATGAGAGGTTGAATTTTTAGTTGGAGTGACTGGGGACCATCCCACTGAAAGAGCCCAGTAAGAGATGGAAGACCACAATGAATGCCATGAAGGGTAACATAGCCTTGGGTGGAGAATGGTACCAGATGTTATTTGTAGTCTTTTGAAATACAGGCATCCCTCATTTTATTGTGCCTCACGTTATGGAACTTCTCAGATATTGTTTTTTACAAATTGAAGATTTGTGACAACCCTGCATTGAGCAAGACTATTGGCGTCATTTTTCCAACAGCATTTACTCCCTTCATGCTTCTGTGTCACGTTTTGGCAATTTTTGCAATATTTCAAACTTTTTCATTATTATTACATTTGTTATGCGGATCTATGATCAGGAATCTTTGATGTTTCTATTGTAATTGTTTTAGGGCACCATGAATTGTGCCCATATGAGGGCAAATATAATCAGTAAATGTGTGTGTTCTGAGGGCTCCACCCTCTGGCAATTCCCCTGACTCTCTCTCTCCACAGGTCTCCCTATTCGCTGAGGCACAACAATATTGAAATTAGGCCAAGTAATAACCCTACAATGGCCTCTAAGTGTTCACATGAAAGAGTTACATGTCTCTCACTTTGAATCAAAAGCTAGAATTGATTAAGTTAGTGAGGAAGGCATGTTGAAAGCGGGGATAAGCTGAAAGCTAGGCCTCTTGCACCAAACAAGTCAGCCAGGTTGTGAATGCAAAGGAAAAGTTCTTGAAAGAAATTAACAGTGCTACTCCTACTCCAGTGAACACATGAATGATTCAAAAGCAAAACAGTCTTCTTGCTGATATGGAGAAAGTTTTAGCAGCCTGGATAGAAGATCAAACCAGCCATGACATTCCCTTAAGCCAAAGCCTAATCCAGAGCAAGGCCCTAACTCTCTTTAATTCTGTGAAGGCTGAGAGAGGTGAGGAAGCCACAGAAGAAAAGTCTGAAGCCAGCACAGGTTGGTTCAGGAGGCGTAAGGGAAGAAGCCGTCTCCATGACATAAAAGTGCAAGGTGAAGCAGCAAGTTATAATAGATAATAATGAAGCAGATAATAATGAAGGTGGCTACACTAAACAACAGATTTTCAATGTAGATGAAACAGCCTTCTATTAGGAGAAGATGCCATGTCAGACTTTCATAGCTAAAGAGGAGAAGTCAATGCCTGGCCTCAAAGCTTCAAAGGACAGGCTGGCTCTCCTATTAGGGGCTAATGCAGCTGGTGACTTGAAGTTGAAGTCAATGCTCATTTAGCATTCCAAAAATCCTAGGGCCCTTCAGAATTATGGTAAAGCTACTTTGCCTGGTTCTATAAATGGAACAGCAAAGTCTGGATGACAGCACATCTTTTCACAACATGGTTTACTGAATATTTTAAGCCCACTACTGAGACCTACTGCTCAGAGAGATTCCTTTCAAAATATTACTGCTCTTTCAGGGGGGAAAGATGGTGGAGGAGTAGGGGACCCTATTTCAACTGGTCCCCGGAATTGAGCTGGATATCTATCAGACCACTCTGAGCACCCACAAAACCAGCCTGAGATGTAAGAAGATCTGGATCTCTATAAACAGAATATCACAGGCGGTTGGTTTTGAGGTACGAAGCAGGGAGCCGTGATTCCGCGGGCAAATATTGAGGATAATTGGCAGCGGGAGGTGCCTGGCCGTGGGGATCCTACAGCGCCAGTGAGCGACAGCCTCGCGTGCTGCGGACGGGCACAGACTCGCAGACCGGTAGCGGCGGGGAAAGGACTTTAGGGCAGCCCCCAGGGTGGAAAACCAGAGCGGCGGGGTCCACCTGTGAACTGCAGCCCCGGGGGTGGAATCCCGGAGCGGTGGGGTCACGCACGAACTGGGAGCGGCTGGAGGTTTTAGAAGCACAAAGGGCAGAGACGTGGCCTGAGCTGGAGGCAGGACTGGGAGCGCTGCGGAGGGGCGCACAACCCAGGACACTGCAGTTTATAGCAGCACGGACAGAAACGGAGACGGTGTGGCCTGGAGAGCTCACTGAAGAACAGACTGCGGTCTCTCTGCTCTGAGGCAGAGGGTTGGAAACGGTCTCTTCTGCTCTGACTCGCGGAAGAGACGCGGAAAGCCGCCAGGGAAAGGCGCCAGAGAACAAAAGCCCCCAAAACACTTGTTCCCACTGAGCCCATCCCCCACCACAGGGGCACAAGGCAACTCCGCCCAAACAGGGTTGCCTGAGTAACAGTGCGGCAGACCCCTCCTGCAGAAGACAGGCTGGGAGGGTGCCTGGGTGGCTCAGTTGGTTAAGCAACTGCCTTCGGCTCAGGTCATGATCCTGGAGTCCCGGGATCGAGTCCCGCATCGGGCTCCCTGCTCGGCAGGGAGTCTGCTTCTCCCTCTGACCCTCCTCCCTCTCATGCTCTCTGTCTCTCATTCTCTCTCTCTCAAATAAATAAATAAAATCTTAAAAAAAAAAAAAAAAAAAAAAGACAGGCTGGGAAAACAAGAGGCCAGCAACCCTAAGGTCCCAAGAAAACAGGTGCATCTTGCTTGGGTTCTGGTCAATAATTTGGACTCTATACATTCCCTCAAACACCCATTAACAGAATGACTAGGAGGAGGAGCCCCCAAAATAGAAAAAACTCAGAGATTATGACTTATGCTGCAGATTTACAAATGGATGCAGATATAACCAAGATGTCAGAGATGGAATTCAGGCTAGCAATTGTGAAGACAATGGCTAGAATGGAGAAATCAATTAATGGCAACATAGAGTCTCTAAGGGCAGAAATAAAAGGTGAATTGGTAGAACTTAAAAATGCTATCAATGAGATCCAATCCAATCTAGATAATCTAACAGCTAGGGTAACTGAGGCAGAAGAGCGAATAAGCGACCTGGAAGACAATATAATAGATAAAAAGGGAAAAGAGAAGGCCAGGGAAAAACAACTCAGAATCCATGAAAATAGAATCAGAGAAATAAGTGACACCATGAGGCATTCCAATGTCAGAATAATTGGAATCCCGGAGGGGGTGGAGAGAGAGAGAGGACTAGAAGATGTATTTGAGCAAATCATAGCTGAGAACTTCCCTAATCTGGGGAATGAAACAAACATTCGAGTCCTAGAGGCAGAGAGGACCCCTCCTAAGATCAAGGAAAATAGGCCAACACCCCGGCATGTAATAGTAAAACTTGCAAATCTTAGAACCAAGGAAACCATCTTAAGGGCAGTTAGGGGGAAGGGATTCCTTACGTACAGGGGGAGGAACATCAGAATAATGTCAGACCTATCCACAGAGACCTGGCAAGCCAGAAAGGCCTGGCAAGACATATTCAGGGTACTAAATGAGAAGAACATGCAGCCAAGAATACTTTATCCAGCAAGGCTTTCATTTAGAATGGATGGAGAGATGCAGAGCTTCCACGACCGGCAGAAGCTGAAAGAATATGTGACCACTAAACCGGCCCTGCAAGAAATATTAAGGGGGGTTCTATAAAAGGAGAAAAACCCCAAGAGTGATCTACAACAGAAATTTACAGGGACAATCTATAAAAACAACGTCTTCACAGGCAACATGATGACAATTAATTCATATCTTTCAATAATCACTCTCAACATGAATGGCCTAAACGCTCCCATAAAACGGCACAGGGTTGCAGATTGGATAAAAAGACAGGACCCATCCATATGCTGTCTACAAGAGACTCATTTTGAACCTAAAGATACATCCAAACTGAAAGTGAAGGGATGGAGATCCATCTTCCATGCCAGCAGACCTCAAAAGAAAGCTGGGGTAGCAATTCTTATATCAGACAAATTAGATTTTAAACTAAAGTCTGTAATAAGAGACACAGAAGGACACTATATCATTCTTAAAGGGTCTATCCAACAAGAAGATCTAACAATTGTAAATATCTATGCCCCCAACATGGGAGCAGCCATCTATATAAGCCAACTGTTAACCAAAATAAAGAGTCATATTGATAACAATACGTTAATTGTAGGAGACCTCAATACTCCACTCTCAGCAATGGACAGATCATCTAAGCAGAAAATCAACAAGGAAACAAGAGCTTTGAATGATACATTGGACCAGATGGACCTCATAGATATTTATAGAACATTCCACCCTAAAACAACAGAATACTCATTCTTCTCGAGCACGCATGGAACTTTCTCCAGAATAGACCATATACTGGGTCACAAATCAGGTCTCAACCGATACCAAAAGATTGAGATTATTCCCTGCATATTCTCAGACCACAATGCTCTAAAACTGGAACTCAATCACAAGAAAAAATTTGGCAGAAATTCAAACACTTGGAAGCTAAAGACCACTCTGCTCAAGAATGTTTGGGTCAACCAAGAAATCAAAGAAGAACTTAAACAATTCATGGAAATCAATGAGAACGAAAACACATCAGTCCAAAACCTATGGGATACTGCATAGGCGGTCCTAAGGGGGAAATACATAGCCATCCAAGCCTCACTCAAAAAAATAGAAAAATCCTGAATTCACCAACTAACTCTACACCTTAAAGAACTAGAGAAAAAGCAACAAACGACGCCTAAGCCACGCATTAGAAGAGAAATAATTAAAATTAGAGCAGAAATCAATGAATTAGAAACCAGAAACACAGTAGATCAGATCAACGAAACTAGAAGTTGGTTCTTTGAAAGAATTAATAAGATTGATAAACCACTGGCCAGACTTATCCAAAAGAAGAGAGAAAGGACCCAAATTAATAAAATTATGAATGAAAGGGGAGAGATCACAACTAACACCAAGGAAATAGAAACAATTATTAGAAATTATTATCAACAACTATATGCCAATAAACTGAGCAATCTGGATGAAATGGAGGCCTTCCTGGAAACCTATAAGCTGCCAAGACTGAAACAGGAAGAAATTGACAACCTGAATAGGCCAATAACCAGTAACGAGATTGAAGCAGTGATCAAAAACCTCCCAAAAAACAAGAGTCCAGGGCCTGATGGATTCCCTGGGGAATTCTACCAAACATTCAAAGAAGAAATAATACCTATTCTACTGAAGCTGTTTCAAAAAACAGAAACAGAAAGAAAACTTCCAAACTCATTCTATGAGGCCAGCATTACCTTAATCCCCAAACCAGGCAAAGACCCCATCAAAAAGGAGAATTTCAGACCGATATCCCTGATGAATATGGATTCCAAAATCCTCAACAAAATCCTAGCTAATAGGATCCAACAATACATTAAAAGGATCATCCACCACGACCAAGTGGGATTTATCCCCGGGATGCAAGGGTGGTTCAACATTCGCAAATCAATCAATGTGATAGAACACATTAATAAGAGGAGGGAGAAGAAGCATATGGTCCTCTCAATTGATGCAGAAAAAGCATTTGACAAAATACAACATCCTTTCCTGATTAAAACTCTCCAGAGTATAGGGGTAGAGGGAACATTCCTCAAGTTCATAAAATCCATCTCTGAAAAACCCACAGCTAATATCATCCTTAATGGGGAAAAGCTGAGAGCCTTTCCCTTAAGATCAGGAACACGTCAAGGATGCCCACTCTCACCACTATTGTTCAACATAGTACTAGAAGTCCTAGCAACAGCAATCAGACACCAAAAAGAAATAAAAGGTATTCAAATTGGCAAAGAAGAAGTCAAACTCTCTCTTTTCGCAGATGACATGATACTTTATGTGGGAAACCCAAAAGTCTCCACCCCCAAATTACTAGAACTCATACAGCAATTCAGTAATGTGGCAGGATACAAAATCAATGCACAGAAATCAGTTGCTTTCTTATACGCTAACAACGCAACTGTAGAAAGAGAAATTAGAGAAACGATTCTATTTACAATAGCACCAAAAACCATAAGATACCTCGGAATAAACCTAACCAAAGAGGTAAAGGATCTATACTCTAGGAACTACAAAACACTCATGAAAGAAATTGAAGAAGACACAAAAAGATGGAAAAATATTCCATGCTCATGGATCGGAAGAATAAACATTGTTAAAATGTCTATGCTACCCAGAGCAATCTATACCTTCAATGCCATCCTGATCAAAATTCCAATGACATTTTTCAAAGTGCTGGAACAAACAATCCTAAAATTTGTATGGAATCAGAAAAGACCCCGAATCGCCAAGGCAATGTTGAAAAAGAAAAACAAAGCTGGGGCATCACGTTGCCCAATTTCAAGCTATATTACAAAGCTGTGATCACCAAGACAGCATGGTACTGGCACAAAAACAGACATATAGACCAATGGAACACAGAATAGAGAACCCAGATATGGACCCTCAACTCTATGGTCAAATAATTTTTGGCAAAGCAGGAAAAAACATGCAATGGAAAAAAGACAGTCTCTTCAATAAATGGTGCTGGGAAAATTGGACAGCCACATGCAGAAGAATGAAACTTGACCATTCTCTAACACCATTCACAAAGATAAACTCAAAGTGGATGAAAGACCTCAATGTGAGACAGGAATCCATCAAAATCCTAGAGGAGAACATAGGCAGTAACCTCTTTGACATTGCCCACAGCAACTTCTTTCAAGATACATCTCCAAAAGCTAGTGAAACAAAAGCAAAAATGAACTTTTGGGACTTCATCAAGATAAAAAGCTTCTGCACAGCAAAGGAAACAGTCAACAAAACAAAGAGGCAACCCACAGAATGGGAGAAGATATTTGCAAATGACACTACAGATAAAGGGCTGGTATCCAAGATCTATAAAGAACTTCTCAAACTCAACACCCAAAAAATGAATAACCAAGTCAAAAAGTGGGCAGAAGATATGAAAAGACACTTCTCTGAAGAAGACATACAAATGGCTAACAGACACATGAAAAAATGTTCATCATCATTAGCCATCAGGGAAATCCAAATCAAAACCACACTGAGATACCACCTTACACCAGTTAGAATGGCAAAAATGGATAGGGAAAGAAACAACAAATGTTGGAGAGGTTGTGGAGAAAGGGGAACCCTCTTATACTGTTGGTGGGAATGCAAGCTGGTACAGCCACTTTGGAAAACAGTGTGGAGGTGCCTCAAAAATTTAAAAATAGAGCTGCCCTATGACCCAGCAATTGCACTCCTGGGTATTTACCCCAAAGACACAGATGTAGTGAAAAGAAGGTCCATATGCACCCCAATGTTCATAGCAGCAATGTCCGCAATAGCCAAACTGTGGAAAGAGCCGAGATGCCCTTCAACAGATGAATGGATAAAGAAGATGTGGTCCATATATACAATGGAATATTACTCAGCCATCAGAAAAGATGAATACCCAACTTTTACATCAACATGGATGGGACTGGAGGAGATTATGCTAAGTGAAATAAGTCAAGCAGAGAAAGTCAATTATCATATGGTTTCACTTATTTGTGGAACATAAGGAATAACATGGAGGACATTAGGAGAAGGAAGGGAAAAATGGGGGGGCAGGAATTGGAGGGAGAGATGAACCATGAGAGACTATGGACTCTGAGAAACAAACAGGGTTTTAGAGGGGAGGGGGGAGGGGGGATGGGTTAGCCTGGTGATGGGTATTAAGGAGGGCATGTACTGCATGGAGCACTGGGTGTTATATGAAAACAATGGATCGTGGATCACCACATCAAAAACCAATGATGTATTGTATGGTGACTAACATAATATAATAAAATTTAAAAATATATATATTACTGCTTTTTGACAATGCACCTGGTCTGATGGAGGTGGACAACGAGCTCTGATGGAGATGGACAACGAGATGAATGTTGTCTTCATGCCTGCCATCACAACAGCCATTCTGCAGCCCATGGATCAAGGAATCATTTTGAGTTTCAAGTCTTGTTTAAGAAAATGCATTTCGGGCGGAGCAAGATGGCGGAGGCGTAGGAGACCTGGATTTCGTCTGGTCCCAGGAATTCAGCTGGATAGGGATCAAACCATTCTGAACACCTACAAACTCAACAGGAGATCGAAGAAAAGAATAGCAACAACTCTCTGAACAGAAAACCGACCACTTTCTGGAAGGTAGGACATGCGGAGAAGTGAATCTGAGGCGATATTCGGGAGGATAGACGGCTGGGGAGGGGGCCTCCGTGGGCCGCTTCTGGCAAGTGACAGAGCCGCGGAGCACAAAATCAGAACTTTTAGAAGTCTGCTCCACTGAGGGACGTCACTCCGGTGGCTGAGCGGGGGGTGGAACCCTCGCGGGACAGTGTGGTCTCAGGACCCTCGGGGTCACAGAAAGACCGGGGGTGCCTCAGTGCGGCAGAGCTCCCAGGTACCGGAGCAGGGAAGCCGGCTGCAGAGACGGAGCCCAGGCGCGGGCTCTCAGCTCGGGGTTGCCATAAACCGTGATCCGCGGCACAGTCGGGCCACTGCTCCTCCAGCAGGGACCCAACAAGCGGCAGATCCGGGGAGACTCACCTTCTTCCCCCGGCAGGAGCGGTGCGGGAGTGCACTGCGGGGATCTGCTGGGTTTGGAGACTCCACCCGGGGTCGGGTGCCGGATAGAAACGCTCGGTCACAGGCCGGGTGAGCGCGGAGTGCGGCCAGAGACCAGGGAGACGGGAGTGACTGACTGCTTTTCTCTGGGGGCGCACTGAGGAGCGGGGCCCCAAGTTCTCGGCTCCTCCGGGGCGGAGACTGGGAGGCCGCCATTTTCACTCTCCGCCTCCAAAGCTGTACGGAAAGCTTGCAGGGAACAAAAGCTCCCGAGAGCAAACCCGAGCAGATTACTTAGTCCAGACCGGGCAAGGGCGGGGCAATTCCGCCTCCGGCAAAGACATTTGGGAACCACGGCAACAGGCCCCTCCCCCAGAAGATCAGCAAGAACAGCCAGCCAAGACCAAGTTTACCGATCAATGAGAACGGCAGAACTCCAGTGCTAGGGGAATACTGCACATAGAATCCATGGCTTTTTTACCATGATTCTGTAGTCCTTCAAAGTTTTTTTTTTTTAACTGTCTTTTTTTTTTTTTTTAATTTTTCTTTTTCCCTTTTCAACCAACATCTTATCAATCCCTTTTTTAAAAAACATTTTTATTTTTCATTTTTAGAGTCATATTCTATCCCTTCATAGTAGTTACCTGTATTTTTGGCATATATATATATAAGTTGTTCTCTCTTTAAAATTTTGAGATTGTTTCTTCTAACAGATCATTTTATACCCTAAATCTCTAGTGTATGGTTTTTTTCTACTCCCCTGCCTGATCACATTCTCTCCCTTTTTTTTTCTTTTTTTTTAAATCCTCTTTTCTTTTTTCAAACAACTTCTTATCAATTCCTTTTATAAAATTTTTTATAATTTCCATCTTTACAGTCATATTCCATCCCTTCATCATATCAACCCTTATTTTTGTACATATATAAGTTTTTCTTTCTTTAAAATTTTGGGAGGCACTTTCTTCTAACAGACCAAAATACACCCAAAATCTAGTGTGTGGCACTGATCTATATACCAGCCTGATCATATTTGATCATATTCTGTTTGTTTTGTTTTGTTTTGTTCTGTTTTTGTTTTTATCTTTATCTTTTTTTTTTTCTTTTTCTTTTTTCTCTCTTTCCCTTTCTTTTCCCACTGCTTCAGGTCTTTTCTGATTTGTTTAGAGTATATTTTCTGGGGACGTTGTTACCCTGTTAGCATTTTGTTCTCTCATTCATCTATTCTCCTCTGGACACAATGACAAGATGGAAAAAATCACCTCAACAAAAAAGAACAAGAGGTAGTACCAACTGCCAGGGACCTACTCAATACGGACATTAGTACGATGTCGGATCTAGAGTTCAGAATCATCACTTTAAAGATACTAGCTGGGCTTGAAAAAAGCATGGAAGTTATTAGAGAAACCCTTTCTGGAGAAGTAAAAGAACTAAAATCTAACCAAGTCGAAATCAAAAAGGCTATTAATGAGGTGCAATCAAATATGGGGGTGCTAACTGCTAGGATAAATGAGGCAGAAGAGAGAATCAGTGATACAGAAGACCAAATGATGGAAAATAAAGAAGCTGAGATAAAGAGAGATAAACAACTACTGGATCACGAGGGCAAAATTCGAGAGATAAGCGATACCATAAGACGAAACAACATTAGAATAATTGGGATCCCAGAAGAAGAAGAAAGAGAGAGGGGGGCAGAAGGTATAATGGAGCAAATTATAGCAGAGAACTTCCCTAATTTGGGGAAGGAAACAGGCATCAAAATCCAGGAAGCACAGAGAACCCCTCTCAAAATCAATAAAAATAGGTCAACACCCTGACATCTAATAGTAAAACTTACAAGTCTCACAGACAAAGAGAAAATCCTGAAAGCAGCTTGGGAGAAGAGATGTGTAACCTACAATGGTAGAAACATTGGACTGGCAACAGACCTATCCACAGAGACCTGGCAGGCCAGAAAGGACTGGCAGGATATATTCAGAGCACTAAATGAGAAAAATATGCAGCCAAGAATACTATATCCAGCTAGGCTGTCATTGAAAATAGAAGGAGAGATAAAAAGCTTCCAGGACAAACAAAAACTAAAGGAATTTGCAAACACAAAACCAGCCCTACAAGAAATATTGAAAGGGGTCCTCTAAGCAAAGAGAGAGCCTAAAAGCAACATAGACCAGAAAGGAACACAGACAATATACAGTAACAGTCACTTTACAGGCAATACAATGGCACTAAATTCCTATCTTTCAATAGTTACCCTGAATGTAAATGGGCTAAATGCCCCAATCAAAAGACACAGACTATCAGATTGGGTTAAAAAACAAGACCCATCGATATGCTGTCTGCAAGAGACTCATTTTAGACCCAAAGACACCCCCAGATTGAAAGTGAGGGGGTGGAAAACCATTTACCATGCTAATGGACACCAAAAGAAATCTGGGGTGGCAATCCTTATATCAGACAAATTAGATTTTAAACAAAAGACTGTAATAAGAGATGAGGAAGGACAGTATATCCTACTTAAAGGGTCTATCCAACAAGAAGATCTAACAATTGTAAATATCTATGCCCCTAACATGGGAACAGCCAATTATATAAGGCAATTAATAACAAAAGCAAAGAAACACATCGACAACAATACAATAATAGTGGGGGACTTTAACACCCCCTCACTGAAATGGACAGATCGTCTAAGCAAAAGATCAACAAGGAAATAAAGACTTTAAATGACACACTGGACCGAATGGACTTCACAGACATATTTAGAACATTCCATCCCAAAGCAACGGAATACACATTCTTCTCTAGTGCCCATGGAACATTCTCCAGAATCGATCACATCCTAGGTCATAAATCAGGTCTCAACCGGTACCAAAAGACTGGGATCATTCCCTGCCTATTTTCAGACCACAATGCTTTGAAACTAGAACTCAATCACAAGAGGAAAGTCGGAAAGAACTCAAATACATGGAGGCTAAAGAGCATCCTACTAAAGAATGAATGGGTCAACCAGGAAATTAAAGAAGAATTAAAAAAATTCATGGAAACAAATGAAAAAGAAAACACAACTATTCAAAATCTTTGGGATGCAGCAAAGGCAGTCCTAAGAGGAAAGTATATAGCAATACAAGCCTTTCTCAAGAAACAAGAAAGGTCTCAAGTACACAACCTAACCCTACACCTAAAGGAGCTGGAGAAAGAACAGCAAATAAAGCCTAAACCCAGCAGGAGAAGAGAAATCATAAAGATCAGAGCAGAAATCAATGAAATAGAAACCAAAAGAACAGTAGAACAGATCAACGAAACTAGGAGCTGGGTCTTTGAAAGAATTAACAAGATTGATAAACCCCTGGCCAGACTTATCAAAAAGAAAAGAGAAATGACCCAAATCAACAAAATCATGAATGAAAGAGGAGAGATCACAACCAACACCAAAGAAATACAAACAATTATAAGAACATATTATGAGCAACTCTATGCCAGCAAATTAGATAACCTGGAAGAAATGGATGCATTCCTAGAGATGTATCAACTACCAAAACTGAACCAGGAAGAAATAGAAAACCTGAGCAGACCTATAACCACTAAGGAAATTGAAGCAGTCATCAAAAATCTCCCAACAAACAAAAGCCCAGGGCCAGATGGCTTCCCAGGGGAATTCTACCAAACATTTAAAGAGGAATTAATACCTATTCTTCTGAAACTGTTCCAAAAAATAGAAATGGAAGGAAAACTTCCAAACTCGTTTTATGAGGCCACCATTACCTTGATCCCCAAACCAGACAAAGACCCCATCAAAAAGGAGAATTACAGACCAATATCCTTGATGAACATGGATGCAAAAATTCTCCCCAAAATACTAGCCAATAGGATCCAACAGTACATTAAAAGGATTATTCACCACGACCAAGTGGGATTCATCCCTGGGCTGCAAGGTTGGTTCAACATCCACAAATCAATCAACGTGATACAATACATTAACAAAAGAAAGAACAAGAATCATATGATCCTCTCAATAGATGCAGAAAAAGCATTTGACAAAGTACAGCATCCTTTCTTGATCAAAACTCTTCAGAGTATAGGGATAGAGGGTACATACCTCAATATCATAAAAGCCATCTATGAAAAACCCACAGCGAATATCATTCTCAATGGGGAAAAACTGAGAGCTTTTCCCCTAAGGTCAGGAACGCGGCAGGGATGTCCACTATCACCACTGCTATTCAACATAGTATTAGAAGTCCCAGCCACAGCAATCAGACAACAAAAAGAAATAAAAGGCATCCGAATAGGCAAAGAAGAAGTCAAACTCTCACTCTTTGCAGATGATATGATACTTTATGTGGAAAACCCCAAAGACTCCACCCCAAAACTGCTAGAACTCATACAGGAATTCAGTAAAGTGGCAGGATATAAAATCACTGCACAGAAGTCAGTGGTATTCCTATACACCAACAACAAGACAGAAGAAAGAGAAATTAAGGAGTCAATCCCATTTACAATTGCACCCAAAACCATAAGATACCTAGGAATAAATCTAACCAAAGAGGCAAAGGATCTGTACTCAGAAAACTATAAAATACTCATGAAAGAAATTGAGGAAGACACAAAGAAATGGAAAAACGTTCCATGCTCATGGATTGGAAGAACAAATATTGTGAAGATGTCAACGTTACCTAGAGCAATCTACACATTCAATGCAATCCCCATCAAAATACCATCCACTTTTTTCAAAGAAATGGAACAAATAATCCTAAGATTTGTATGGAACCAGAAAAGACCCCGAATAGCCAGAGGAATGTTGAAGAAGAAAAGCAAAGCTGGCAGCATCACAATTCTGGACTTCCAGCTCTATTACAAAGCTGTCATCATCAAGACAGCATGGTACTGGCACAAAAACAGACACATAGATCAATGGAACAGAATAGAGAGCCCAGAAATGGACCCTCAACTCTATGGTCAACTCATCTTTGACAAAGCAGGAAAGAATGTCCAGTGGAAAAAAGACAGTCTCTTCAACAAATGGTGTTGGGAAAATTGGACAGCCACATGAAGAAGAATGAAACTGGATCATTTCCTTACACCACACACAAAAATAGACTCAAAATGGATGAAAGACCTAAATGTGAGACAGGAGTCCATCAACATCCTAAAGGAGAACACAGGCAGCAACCTCTTCGACCTCAGCCGCAGCAACTTCTTCCTAGAAACATCGCCAAAGGCAAGGGAAGCAAGGGCAAAAATGAACTATTGGGACTTCATCAAGATAAAAAGCTTTGCAAAGCAAAGGAAACAGTCAACAAAACCAAAAGACAACCGACAGAATGGGAGAAGATATTTGCAAATGACGTATCAGCTAAAGGGCTAGTATCCAAAATCTATAAATAACTTATCAAACTCAACACCCAAAGATCAAAGAATCCAATCAAGAAATGGGCAGAAGACATGAACAGACATTTTTCCAAAGAAGACATCCAAATGGCCAACAGACACATGAAAAAGTGCTCAACATCGCTCGGCATCAGGGAAATCCAAATCAAAACCTCAGTGAGATACCACCTCACACCAGTCAGAATGGCTAAAATTAACAAGTCAGGAAATGACAGATGTTGGCAGGGATGTGGAGAAAGGGGAGCCCTCCTACACTGTTGGTGGGAATGCAAGCTGGTGCAGCCACTCTGGAAAACAGTATGGAGGTTCCTCAAAAAGTTGAAAATAGAGCTACCATATGATCCAGCAATTGCACTACTGGGTATTTACCCCAAAGATACAAAAATAGGGATCTGAAAGGGTACGTGCACCCCAATGTTTATAGCAGCAATGTCCACAATAGCCAAACTGTGGAAAGAGCCAAGATGTCCATCGACAGATGAATGGATAAAGAAGATGAGGTATATATATACAATGGAGTATTATGCAGCCATCAAAAGGAATGAGATCTTGCCATTTGCAATGACGTGGATGGAACTGGAGGGTATTATGCTGAGCGAAATAAGTCAAACAGAGAAAGACATGTATCTTATGACCTCACTGATATGAGGAATTCTTAATCTCAGGAAACAAACTG